>NC_134852.1:67915649-68547524 GCF_049852395.1 Peromyscus maniculatus bairdii | reverse complement strand
TTTCACACCTTCCACATCCACATAAATCATGGGGCCTTCTCAGGGAGGAGCTGGTCTAATTGGCTTAATGAAGTAAACTTCTTACACAGTTCTCTTTGAAATAGCATGTTATTGTTTCTTTTAATTACAGACTACATGGAAATGGCTGGCTTGTTCTAGGTTCATTAAATGAACACCCTGAGAAACCAAATGACATGGAGAAACCACGCTCCTTCCCGCTCACTCCGCCCCCTGCCCTTTTTTTTCCATCCTCTGTACCTTATCTAAGTTGGCTTAGCAGATCTGCTCCACCGGCCCCACACATGCCCCTCTAGCCACCTAGCCCAGCTCTGACACAGCCATGCCAGAGGGAGACAGGACAGTAGGCCTCTCTAGGAACTCCTTGCTGGAAAACACTGGCCATGATGCATGACTTCACTTCTTTTGTTGTAGCGATGGGTGGCACATTGGCTGATTCTCTTGTCTGCGGGTCCACTCTGGATCCTGTGAGTCATCTCGACAACTATCCCCACTGTCAGCACACTGAACTAAATCAACTTTTTGTGGGCTTTTAAAAAACGATCATTTTGTAAACACTGTATTATTTCTCTTTGCTCACTGGTCTGCAGAACACTAGGCTGCACCCTCATCTTCCTACAGTCATCAGTTTTAAAATTTTGGTTTTGTCCAGAGTGTTCTTCCTGACACTGTTTGCTGTCATGTAGCCTGTGGTAATTAACATGTATTGCTCCAGTTGTTCAGTTACTGCCAGTGGGTGTCTCTTCAAATTGTCTTCTGGACCTTTTAAAAAAATTCTTTCATTTTGATACAGGTTCTGGGTAGCCTAGACTGGCCTTGAATATGACAAATTTCATGCCACACCTGTAAATAATCAGCTTCTGCACATTTTTGGTTTGGTTTGGTTTTTGGTTTTTAGTTTTTCGAGACAGGGTTTCTCGGTGTAGCTTTTGGAGCCTGTTCTGGAACTCATTCTGTAGACCAGGCTGAGATCCACCTGTCTCTGCCTCCTGAGTGCTGGGATTAGAGGCATGCACGATCACCACCTGGCTATACATTTCTTTAAAAATGCAGCTATAAATCGGGCGGCAGTGGCACATGCCTTTAATCCCAGCACTTGGAAGGCCGAGACAGGTGAATCTCTGTGAGTTCGAGGCCAGCCTGGTCTACAGAGCAAGATCCAAACAGGCACCAAAACTACATGGAGAAACCCTGTCTCGAAAAACAAACAAACAAACAAAACAATGCAGCTATAAGACCTCTTTAATATCTGCCTGCTGAAGCGAGACACTGAGAAGCAATGTGGCTCCTGGCCATTCAGGGAAAGAAACCTCCAAGCATCAGCCAGCTCACCTTCTTGCAAATTCTGAACAAGTTATGTTTAAGAGGGCCTTTAACACTAAGAATACATAAACCCTCTTTGATAAGTTGAATAAATACATAAAAATTAGTTCAAATCCTCACTGCAGTCTGTTAAGCTAAAAACAACCAAAACCGGAGAAGGCCCAGGGAAAAAACTAGAGGAAATGAAACAGAGACAAGTTCACAGAGACGGAGGACTAGCTGCTTGCCTTCTCTTTCAGCCTACACCAGGATGCAGGCTCCAAAAACACTGCTTCACCCCAGCCCACATAGCTACTGTCTTCCTCCTACAGTGTGTGTTGGTGTTTTTGACAAGGTCTCACAGGCCTCAGGCTGACCTGGAACTCACTATGTGGTTCAGACTTGCTTGAACTCCTCACCATCCTCCTGTCTCAGCCTCCTGAGTCTTAAGATTGTCGACGTGTGCCACCATGCCTGGCTTTTCCTGAGACTTTAAAACAGTCTTCCTATTTCTTCTTTCAGTGACCCCCTTACACATCCTCACTGTACTCTGTTTCCTACACAGTAGCAAGGGTGACTTATTTATCACTTATGACATTTTATTTCAATTTACTGTAGTGGCAGAATTCAGACCTACTTAGGCAGATGCTCTACCACTGAACCCTGGTCTCAGCCCAGAGGGTGATCTTTCAGAATACGTGTATTAGACAAAGTTCCTCCTCTGTTCAAAGTCCTCTGGGAACTCCCCACAACCTTTTCTGGGCTCTGTAAACTAAACATGCTTTACAAGCCCCCACCTCCCTGACCCCATGTGTTGTCTCTCTCTTGTGCAAGGAAACCATTGCCTCCTGGCACCCACTCTCCTCATTTTACAGCTCCCCCTTCTGCTCCTGGAGGAAGCATTCTTCCTCTGTTCATTCTCTTTGGGCAGCCTCCAGGAGCTATTCATCTGCAAAGACATGGCTGTCACCTGGTGTTATTGTATGTGGGGTCTTTGTGGCTCCTACACCCTGTTTGGATCTAAAGTCCTTCTGAGCAGCATAGGTGTGGTGCTTTTGCTTTCCCAGAGCATCTGCCCATCAACACCAGAGGCATGAGTGATACCGCAAAGGGGAATGGGAAGCTGAGAGCATGTGAGTGTACAGACTTAGAAAGAAAAATACTGAAGACTTAGGAAGGTAGGTTGTAGCAGTGAAAAATAGTGGATTAAACAGTTACAGAGAAAACTGAATAAAGGGGAAAATCCAGTAAGAGTCCTGGCCTGTCCCACTTCTCAGGAGGCAGAGGCAGAAACAGGAGGATTGCTTGAGTCCAGAAGCATAGGGCCTGTCTGGGCAACATAGAGACACCAAAAACCTCTGTCTCCTCTCTCTATATATATACACACAAATACACTCAAATTATACCTATACATACATATAACACACACACACACACACACACACACACACACACACACACACACACACACATATATATATATATATATATATATATATATATATATATATATGTACACATATCCTTTCCTTGGTTTTCTTTAATAGGGTTTCGGTTAATCCAAGCTGATCCCAAATTTTCTGTGTACCTAAGTCTGGCCTTCAATTCTTGATCCTCTTGTTTCTACCTCCCAAGAGCTGGAATTACATGTGTATGCCATCATACCTGGCTTGAGACATTCCAATCTCTATAAAAGGAAAAAAAGATGAGGGGGGTGGAACCTATGTAGGAAGAAGCGGAGCAGACGTGTGTGATCAGGAGAGCATAAGGGAGTTGCTCTCTCCTTCCCTCCCGGGCCAGCCTCTCAGTGCCTGTGTCTGGCACTGCAGGTTACCTCCTCTCCCCTGTATTCCTGTCATTTGGCATGTTTGCCCAGCCGTGGGTGGAGTGGGAGGAATGGCTTTCCCCCACTCCACCCAAATAATGAATTTCCCAGCAGTCTCGCTCTTCTGGCTGTCTCTGCCATGAAGTTTCCAAAGTTAGTTTTAAGGCCTGAGGGTAGCAAAGGCTTGGTAGTAAAGCTCATGCGTCAAACCCTGGGTTCCAATTGTAGTTATCAGGAGAAAATGAAATGTCGTTTGAGATGCAAAGACCCCAGCTCTGTTCCAGTACTCACAAGCTGGTAAGTCAGAACTTGCCAGGTGGATGTGGAAACGGGAGAAGGGTCAGAAGAGGCTGTATGTGATAGATGGCTCCATTGACACGAGCAGGTATTTCACTACATCAGTGGCTGCGAGGACAAAAATTCTGAGGGTATAGAAGAGACATAGAGAACACGGAGGACGTGAAAGAACACGGGGCATAGAATAAATACAAAGGCCATGGGGAGACACAGAGAGCGTGGAGGGGACACAGAAGGGCACAGAGGGATGCAGAAGGCACAGAGGGAGAGACACAGGATTTGTGTTAAAGAACAATCTCGAGCTCTTAAGGAGAAAGTTCAGTGTCACTAGCCTAGTTCCCCTTGCTCCCTGCTCTGGACCGGGCCTCTTCCTTCCTACACAGTCTTGCCCAATATCAAGATTGTATCCCAAGCTTGGTTTGTAGAAGTTTCTGTGGTATAGAGAAAAGGGCACTGGAATATTCCGAGAAGACTCTTGAACCAGGGGTGTTTATCATGATATATCTGATAATTTCTTAGATATAATATTGTGCCTTGTTAGCTTAGCTTGTCATTTTTATTACCATGGACATTCTCCCAGATGACTCCTCCTCCTCCACCTCTCAGAGGGAGGCTGGAGATGGAACCTAGGTCATCCTGAGTGATAGTTTGGCTGCTGTTCTCATACATCGGCTCTGCCATTATGAGCTCCTAGTAAACATGTTCCTACATGCACTGTGATAGACTTTTTAGTTGCCTTTTGGCTTTTCATTTTGAGACAAAGTTTGTTGCCCCCAGGAAGGCTTCTGACTTCTGGACTGAGGTGATCCTCGTGAGGGATGAAGATGGCAGGCTCACGCTACCTCCACAAGTGAGGGACTTTTTAAAAATGCCATTAACCAGATTTTCTTTCTAATTTTCTTCCAGTCTGTTTGGAGCTTCCTAATGGAGACTATTCTAATTCCCCAGTTAACCACTGTGGTAGTTTGGTATTACTATTTCCTGACAATTTTAAACTTCAGTTCAGTACAGTTTGTTTTTGTTTTTCTTAAATAAAGAGCATTTCTTTCCTTTCTTCCTCCCTTTTTCCCTGCCCCCTTCCTTCCTCAGTATAGAACATTTATTTTTTTTTATGGTGTTGGGGCTTGAACCAAGGGCTCTGTGCATGCAAGAGAGATTAGTACTCAGCACTGAGCTACATTCCCCAAATTTTATATTTTATTTTGAGGCAGTGTCATTAAAATGTGTAGGGTGCCTATGAAACACCAATCACCTTGCCTCAGCCTCCTGAGCGGCGAGATGAGTCATGTATGTCAATAAATTTAGCTCCCCCAAACTGTCATGACAATGTCCATATTGAGCAACAAATAATTTAAGTTGTCTGTTATAAATAATGTGACCACAAACATTATACATATAAATTTTTGTACAAGATTATGGGAATATACAGAAAAATTCTTAGAATTGTTTTATCAATCTTTCAAAGGAAATAGAATGTAACTTAAAGAGCCCTTTCAAAATGTACTATTGTGAATGCAGTATGCCTGTATCAGTCCATAGAGTGTGTCTGTATTAGTACATAGAGGGTGCCTGTAGAGTGCATGAGGTGTGTCTTTGTAGTGCATGGAGTGTGTCTGTACAGTGATGGGATGTGTCTGTATCAGTGCATGGAGGAAGCTGTTCTCCCCATATTCAAACAACATATTTACTATCCATCCATCTAATTTTAGATAGGGTATACAACCAAAAGCAACGGCAATACCTTATATTATTTTGGAGACCTTTGTAGCATCCTTGGCAGCAATTCATAGGGTCTGGCACTGAGATTTTCATTTAATAATTCTCAGCCAGGCAGTGGTGGCTCACGCCTTTAATCCCAGCACTAGAGAAGCAGAGGCAGGCGGATCTCTGTGAGTTTGAGGCCAGGCTGGTCTACAGAGCGGAGATCCAGGAAAGGCACCAAAACTATACCGAGAAACCCTGTCTTGAAAAACCCAAAACCAAAACCAAAACAAAAACAAAAACAAAAAACCCAAAAAACAAAAACCCCCACCATTTTCATCATTGTCTATTGTCTACCCATGCAAGGTACCTCATTTAAACTAGTTTTAAAAAGAACAAAACAATTTTGTAACTAGCATACAACTGGTGGATCTGCATTGACTTGTTCATACATCCTTAGTTTTAGTCAAACAATTCCGTACCCTGACTTCATCCCCACCTCTAACCCCATTTCTGCTTAAACCTTTAACACAAAGATTTCTGCTCCTTTCCTTTAATCACACATGTGTTCTACTATTCCCTCCAGTTCTATATATTTTAATTGATTGTAAGACAGTGGGTTTCCATATGGCTTTTTCATAACCCTCCAATTTAGTTAACCTCCCTCCTTCATGTCCTTCATTCCCATTCTCCCTGCTTTAAACCTTCCTGCCCCTAGGATTCCCTCTCTGCTTTCTTTTTAGCTATACTCTACTATCTCCCCTCCAATGCATACCCTCCAGTAACCACTTTCTAGTCTCGATATATGCTCCAAGTTAAACACAAAAAATCCGAAGATTCACATGTAAGAGAGGGCATATGGAATTTGTTTGAAGGCCTAGGTTATATCATTCATTTTCCTGTTTCATCCATTTACCTACCAATTTCATGATTTCCTTTTTCTTCCCAGCCAAATAACTTCTATATTGTGTATGTAACACATTTTCTTGTCTATTTATCAGCTAATGGACGTCTAGGTTGATTTTGTTTCTTAGTTTTTGTAAATAAAGCAGTAGTAATTGTCGATGTGTTAGGATACAGAATCCACTGAGTCCGTGCCCAAGAGTGCTCCAGCTGGGTCATATGGTAGTTCTATTTTTACGTTTAGTTGTTTGACTGCTTTACAAAATCTCCAGACTGATTTCTAAGGTGACTTCACTGGTTTACACTTCCACCAACAGTGTAGATTGTTCCTCATTCTCCACATCCATGCCCAAATTTGTTGTCATTTGTATCCCTGGTGATGGCCATTCTGACTGGGGTGAGATGGAATCTTAAAGCAGGTTTAATCTGCATTTCCCCTTGCAGGTTAAGGATGTTGAGCACTTTTTTTTTTTTTTTTAAGTGTTTCCTACCTATTCGTATTTCTTCTTTTGAGAATTTTCTGTTCAATTCCTGCGTTGGTTAAGTTTTTGTTGTTTCTTTTGCTGTTGCTGCTGTTGGTTTTGTCAACTTGACACAAGCCACAGTCATTTGGGAAGAAGGAATCCCAAAGGAATCCCAAGTGAGAGACTGGTTCTATCAGACTGCCTGTGAGTATGACTATGTGGACATTTTCTTGATTAATGATAGATGTGGGAGTACCCAGCCCTTTGTGGGTGGTGTTATCCCTGGACGATGGTCATGGATTGCATAAAAAAACAATCCATAAGAAACAAACCGGTAAAGAAAGATTCTCTGTTTCTTTGTGGTCTCTGCTTCAGTTCCTGCTTCCAAGTTCCTGCCTTGAATTCTGTCCCTTGATGATAGATTCTAATCTATCAGCAGAAGTAAATCCTTTCCTCCCCAAGTTGCTTTTGGTCACCATGTTCCTCATGCCAAAACAATACAAACTATATCCATAGGACCTTTTAAAGTTGGGTCTTTTGATTTCTCAATGTTTCATGGTTTTAGTTCTTTGGATATTTTAACCACCAATTCTCTGTTGAATGGATAACCGGCAGAGCTTTTCTCCCATTCTTTAGGCTGCTTTTCACTTGATCGATGATTTCCTCTGCTGTGAAGAAGCATTTCAGTTTCATGAAACTCTCCTTATCAGTTGTTGGCCTTATTTCCTGCTCTACCAGACCCTTATTCAGAAGGTACTTATATAGTGAAGAATACTCCTACTTTTTCTCTAGATATCTAAGGGCATGAGGTCATACATTGCATACTTGATTCATTTAGGGCTGAGTTTTGTGCGGGTTGGGAGATAAAGATCTACTTTCATTTTTCTGTGTGGTGCAACCCAGGTTTCCAAGAATCACTTTTTGTAAAGTATATTTTGAACATTTTGTTAAATATCAAGTGGCTGTAGGAGTGTGGACTTATGTCTAGGTGCTCTATTAGATTCCATTGATCTATGTATTTTTTTGTGTCACTATCACGTTACTTTTATCATCATCTCTGTAGCACAGCACAATTTGAAATCAGGTATATAGTGATATCTCACACAGTATTCTTTTTGTTAAGGATTGCTTTGGCTATCTTTGGACTTCTGTACCTCCATATACATTTGAGATTGTCTTTTTCTATGCCAGTGAATAATGGTCCTGAAATTTTGATTGGAGCTGCACTGAAATTTTAGATTAAGTCTTCTGATCCATGCATATGGGTGGTCTTTCCATCTTCTAGTGTCTTCTATTTCTTTCTCCAATGTTGTAAAGTTTTTGCTGTAGAAATCTTTCATTTCCTTGGGTAGGTTTATTCCCAAATATTTTATTTCTTCATTTGGCTATTGTGGATTGAAATGTTGCCCTGGTTGTTCAGTCTGTTTGTAATAGGTGTGTAAAAAGCTACTGACTTTTGTGTGTTCATTTTGTTCTTTGCCATTTTGCTGAAAGTATTTATCAACTTGGAGAATTTTCTGTTGGAATCCTTAATGTCTTTTATAGATTGACCATATAATGTGCAATAGGGTCACTTCAGCTGCTTTTCCTATGTGTGTACCTTTTATTTGGTTCTCTTGGTTCTTTGCTCAGGCTAGGACTTCAAGTATTTTTTTTTTTTTTTTTTTTTTTTTTTTTTTTGGTTTTTCGAGACAGGGTTTCTCTGTGTAGCTTTGCGCCTTTCCTGGAGCTCACTTGGTAGCCCAGGCTGGCCTCGAACTCACAGAGATCCGCCTGGCTCTGCCTCCCGAGTGCTGGGATTAAAGGCGTGCGCCACCACCGCCCGGCTAACTTCAAGTATTTTATTGAATATGAGTAGAGACTGTGGGCATCTTCATCTTGTTCCTCATTTTATTGGGGATGTTTTGAGTTTTTCTTCTTCTATACTGATACTGGCTGTTTGTTTGTCTTATATAGCCTTTATTCTGTTGATGTAGCTTCCTCTGTCCCCGGTGCCTCTATGACTTTTATCATGAAAGGGTGTGGAACTTTGGTCAAAGGCTTTCTCTGTATCTGTTTAGATAATGATGTAATTCCTGTCTTTGAATCCATTTATGTGATGAATTATACATGTTGAACCATTCCTGCATCTTTGAATAAAACTAACTTGGTCATGATGAGTGATCTTTTTGATGTGATCTTGAGCTAGGTTTGCATCTTACTGAAATGTTTTGTGTCTGTGTTTATTGGGCAGATCAGCTTGTAATTCATTTTATTTGTGGTATCTTTATCTGGTTTTGGTGTCAGAGTAATACTGAATTCATAAAAGTAGTTTAGAAACCTTTCTCTTTTCCTTCTCTGCTTTGTGGAATAGTTTGAATAATATTGGTGCTAGTTCTTCTTTGAAGTGCTAGTAAAACTCTGCATTGAATCCACCCAGTCCTGGGCTTTTATTATTGGGAGACTTTTTAATTACTGTTTTAATCTTGGTGCTGATTACTGATATGTTTAAATTATTTAGTTAATCTTGGTTTAATTTTCTCATGTTATATTCATATAGAGAAATTCATTTAGTTCTTCTAGATTTTCTAGTTAGTGCAGAGTTGAGGTTTAGAGGATGGTGCGTGAGGAAGACCTGAAGCTTGATCCCTAGAGGCAGCCAACCTCTGGGGAATTTAGATCAATGAAGAAGGCAGAAAAATGATCAATAAGGAAGTCTGCTGTCCTATATATAGATCTGAGTGTGGGGAATGCTGCTCTTGGGTAGAAGGAAAGCAGATTTTATTATGTTGTGAGAGGCTGATTTCATATCTTTAATGTGGAGTAGTACAGACAGAATCAAATAGTGCCAGTTTTATTTGTGAGTAGAAGAGAAATTCCTGAAGCATACTGGAAGTGCTGCCACATTTTGCTTCTCTTGGGTTTGAGAAGGAAACTGTAAAGTGAGGCCTGGAGACATAGTGGTAGAGCACTTGGCTGCCTATGAAAGGCTCTGGGTTTGATTCCTAAGACCAGAGGTGGGGAGGCAGGTGGAAGCACAATGGGGAGGTGCTAGTCTTGAACGAAGTGTTTGTTACTAGTTGTGGTGGGCTAGGCCAAGAGCCAAGTAAGTCTTTGCAGGAACTGGAGATTGTGAGGTGATAAAATAACACACAATTTGTATGGAACTCAACCTCCCATTTATTAATACCTTTCAATTTCTCTACTATTACTTATCAGTGCAATCTTCTTTTAAAAAACATTTTAGAGCAGGTTTATATTCGTATCAAAATTGAAAGGAAGGTACAATGCTCCTATTTAAGCTCTATCCTTGTGTGCATCACCTACCCCAATCAGAGCTAATTTGTCAGAGCTAATGAGCCTCTGTTGTCACATTATCATATCAATTACAGTCTGTATGCTTAGCTTCCAATCTTGATGTGCAGTCCATGGATTTGAACTAGTGAATGATGAGCAGTACTTATCCTTACAGTATCAAACAATCTTTCTCTGCCTAGAACCCCCATCCTCCAATTCACCCTCCTTTCCATTAACCCATGGCACTCACTGAGCTTTTCCCTCCTTCCCTTTCCTACTTCCTTCTTTCTATCTCTCCTCTTTTCGTTTTGCATTTTTTTTCTGATGTTAGGCATAGAGTCCAGGATTTCATATGATGCTGGACAAATACCCTATGACTAAGCCACATCCCAGCCCCTGTTTTTTCTTGTCTCCACAGCTTTATCTTTTCTAGAATGCCATGGTGTTAAAATTACGTAGGATACAGTGCCTTATTCGGCTCACTGACATACATTTGAGTTTCCCCATGTTTTTTCATGTTCTCATATCTCATTGCTCTTTAGAACTGAATAATATTCCATTCCATTAGTGTACCACAGTTAGTGTACACACTCACAGGAATAATACTGTGAATAAATGCTTTCATTCATTTATTTGTATGACTATTTTCCAGTGCTGGGGGATGGAGCTATATTTGGGCTGAATAAAGAAACCCAGCAGCTTTTGGAATGCCTTTACTTCCCTCAAGCAGTGCTAGCTAGAGGTCCAGGGCAGGGGGAACACAAACAAACAGACAAACAAACAAACAAATGACCCTGGGGTTCTGCAATCCAGAAAAGAGAGAGAACTCAGATCAGAGCACAGGCGTTTCTCTGCAGTAGCTGCAGGCAGCCAGGGACCGTACCAGCTCTGGTGGATGCAGCCAACCCAAGTCTGAAGGGCGGCCAGAACAGACATTTGAAAAATGGGAAAGCATTGCGATGGCAACAAAATATTTCTCTGTAAAGTGGCCAGGCAGAAGTCTTACCGCAATGACTTTCAGACTTAGAAACACTCTTTCTAAACAGAGGGCTGTCCCAAGCTGGTGAGAGGGGCTGGAACAACTCTCAGATCTTTGTGTCAATGAATAAGAACCTAACTTTCCCTAAGGTTGATCTCCATGGGGAGGAAGTATATTCAGTACTTAGCATTTTATTACGACACTTTTAAAATAAATACAGTCAGGAGAATAGCAACCACTCCCAGATTCCCTTTGGCTCTTACCGGTTCAGGGTGCACATGGTGCGTTCCACCAGTTTCCTGCCGGTTTTCATGTGGGTTATTTTTGGTCTTTTGCTGCAGTGAATAAACACCCCACCTACATATTTTCATATTTTTACAAGTATATCTTTAAGCTAGATTCTTGGAAGTGTGATTTTAGGGTCATGAGTAAACAGTGTGGTTTTGCTTGGTCTTGTCAAATTGTTCTCTGGGCCGGTACTGTGGGTATCTGCTCCTTTGGCTTAGTGTGGCTTCTCATCAATAGTTTTTCCTTTTGCCATCCGAGCAGATGTGAAATGCTGTCTCAGTATTGTATTGATTTATGTTTCTTCTATTTATGTGAGATGGATCAATCTTTTCCTATGATTAAAAACCATATGTGTATTTTTCCCTGTGAAGTTATTTACATACTCATATATACTCATTAATTATTTTTCAACTGTTAGTATTTGCTTTTAGAGCTTCTAATTTCAATTTTTGAGTCTACTTAGAAAGGCTAAATTTCATTCCAATTTAAGGATTTTTTCTTATTCTGGGAAGATAAGGGGATTTAATTATTTTTCTTTTAGAAGTGAGCTACTTTCAGTCTTTCATGTTTAAAATTCCATTATGGTTATAACCCACAGTTCTTTGTATCAGCCAGTGTTATCTCTGCAGATCCAATCAGTCACAGATTGAGAATATGTGCAAGCCATTTCCTCAGTGCTAAGTAGGTGTGGACTTTCCCATGTCATTTCCTAAATGAGGAGGTGTAAGAAACACTCACATGGGATTCATATCATGGCAGATATTATAAATTACCTGGAGATAATGTCACATATATGATTGGGTGGGCTTGGCTCTGTGCAAATAAACTGTTTGCATAACAGGAGCCTACCTTTTTTTTTGGGGGGGGGGTTCAAGACAGAGTTTCTCTGTGTAGTTTTGGTGCCTGTTCTAGATCTTGCTCTGTAGACCAGGCTGGCCTCATACTCACAGACATCCATCTGGCTCTGCCTCTCGAGTGCTGCACCCAGCATACAGGAGCCTATTGTTAATTTTGATATCTGCAGCACATTCTGAGTAACCCCAACAGCTACTGGGAAAACATTTTTCCCATATAGCTGAGATCTACATTCAGTTTTCTCCTAAACAGCTACCTATGCCAACATCTACTTGAGAAGCATCTTTTTTGTTGTTGTTGTTTTCTTTTGTTTTTCGAGACAGGGTTTCTCTGTGTAGCTTTGGAGCCTGTCCTGGAACTCACTCTGTAGCCCAGGCTGGCCTTGAACTCACAGAGATCCGCCTGCCTCTGCCTCCCGAGTGCTGGGATTAAAGGTGTGCGCCACCACCGCCCGGTGAGAGCATCTTTTGACACCAGACCCAGAGGAGTGAGGATCCTAACATCTTTATGACACACAACATATGTACCTTGTTATATTTCAGAACATAGTCTATGCTTCATTGGTCTGTAGCCCTTTCTGCTGTTAACATCACATTTTCCATGATTGTTGTTTCGAGATATAGTCTAAAACTTCACATTTTTCTGCTTAACTTTCTGAGTGCTGGGATTTTGGAGGTGCCTGCCACACCTGGCTCAAATGCCATATTGTTCTGATTAAAAAAAAAAATGCAGTTTGTGTTCTTAATATATTTTAAAAGATTTGTTCTTGTGTGTGCATCTATGTCTGCTTGTGTGAGTGTGAGTGTGTGCATGTACACATACATTCCCATGGAGCTCATAGGAAGGTGCTGAGTGTTCCCCTCTATCACTCTCGGCCTATTCATTTGAGGCAGGGAATCTCTTTGAATTTAAACTTGAGGCTCATGTGGACTCCACAGTGAGGTAAGAAGCCAGCAAGCTGAGCTGTGGTGATCCCTCCGTTTCTGCCTGCCTTCGAGCTGACACTAGAGTGAGCTGTATACCTAGCTTGTCACATGGCGTTGGGATCTTAACTCTGGTACTTGTTTTTTTTTTTTTTTTTTTTTAAGATTTATTTATTTATTATGTATAGTGTTCTGTCTGCACATATCCCTGCAGGCCAGAAGAGGGCGCCAGTTCTCATTACAGATGGTTGTGAGCCACCATGTGGTTGCTGGGAATTGAACTCAGGACCTTTGGAAGAGCAAGCAGTGCTCTTAACCTCTGAGCCATCTCTCCAGCCCAACTCTGGTACTTGTAATTGTACAGCAAATGCTTTGAACCGCTGCACCATCTCTTGAGCCCCTCATAAAAATATTGATGTCAAGGAATGGTTATTTCAGCTTATTTTTCTTCTTTAATTTTGTTTTGAGATTTATTTTTGTTTTATGTGTACGGATGTGTTGCCTGCATGTATGTTTGTCCACCATGTATGGAGGCCAGAAAAGGACATTGGATACTCTTGAACAGGAGTGACAGAGGTTGTGGACCACCATAAGGTTACTAGGAATGAAATCCTGGTCCACTAGAAGAGTATCCTCTGCCCTTAATTGCTGAGACATCTCTCTGGCCCATTGGTTATTTTCTCAAGGGTCTTTCTTACTATATTTTTATATGAACAGTATGGCCAGTTTGGGTACTCAGGTCTCATTCTGTAAGATGGTTGTATGGAATCAGGTGTCCAGATTTCATAAGTACAGAGAGCAGATGTGATCTAACTTGATGTTTCACTGGGTCCTTTACTATTGATCAAAACCCAGCAGAGAGCCAAGCCTAAGAGAACACTGTTATAGATGCTCATAACACAATAAAGACACCGTAATCTATCAAACGACAGAGGCCTGAAATATATAAATATATCTTTTTTTTTTTTTTTGGTTTTTCGAGACAGGGTTTCTCTGTGTAGCTTTGCGCCTTTCCTGGAACTCACTTGGTAGCCCAGGCTGGCCTCGAACTCACAGAGATCCACCTGGCTCTGCCTCCCAAGTGCTGGGATTAATATATCTTAAACTCTGGAATGGGAATCCTTTCAGCACTATTTGTTTTGCTCAGCATTGTTTGGCCTCCCAGAGTGTTTTGTGGTGCCATATAATATTTAGGATAGTTTTTTCTATTTCTGTTTCTACAAAGAATGAGGTGGGGATTTCGATCAGGATTGTACTGAATCTGTAAGTAGCTCTCTATAGAATGGTCATTTCACAATGTTAATTAGATCAATCCATCTAGTGTCTTACTTTATCTCTTTTTTCAGAAGTTTACAATTTACATTGTAGAGGCCCTTCACTTCCTTTTTTAGGCTTATTACCAGAATTTGAAATTTTCTTTGAGTCTATTGTGAATGGGAATGTGCTGTGGTCTTCTTCTCTGAAAGTTTGTTAGTGGTGTATAGAAAAAATATTGATGTATGCAAGTTGATTCTGCATTCTGACATACTGTTGAACTTTTTCATCACTTATAAAACTTTTCTGGTAGAATTTTAGAGCTCTCTAATGCATAATACCATATCATCTATGAATAGGGATAACTTTATTTCCTTCCCTATTTGTATCCCTTTAATTTCCTTCTCTTGCCTTATTACTATAGTTAGTACTTCTAGAACAAGGTTGAGAAGGATTGGGGATAGTGGACATCCCTGCCTACTTCCTGAGTTTAGTGGGGATGCTTCAAGATTTTCTCCATTTAGGATGATGTTGGCTTTGGGTTTCTTGTATACAGCCTTTGTTGTGTTGAGGTATGTTCACTCTACCCTTGCATTCTCTAGCACTTTTATCATGAAGGTATGTTGGATTTTGTCAAAGGCTTTTCTGCATCTATTTAGATGACCATGTGATTTTTGTCTAAGTTCATCTATGTTGCTTATTATATTTATTGGCTTACATATTATGCACTATCCCTGCATTTTAGTGATAAAGCAAACTTAGTCATAGTGTATAATCTTTTTGATGTATTCTGTTTTCTGTTTGCAATTTTTAAAGCATTTTTGAGACTATATTCATGAGGGTTTTTGGTCTGTACTTTTCTTTTTGTTGTTGTTGTCTTTATTGGGTTTAGGTATTAGAATGCTACTGACTCAGATAAGGAGTGCGGGAGTGCTTCATTGTTTCTACTGCCTTGAATAGTGTAAGAAGAATTGGTTGTAGATCTTCTTGGAATGTATGGTGAAATTTTGTTGTGAATCCACCTGGTCTTGGGCTTTTTATCTTTTTATTTTTAGCTGGAAGGCCTTTTATTATTGTTTCAATATCATCATTTGTTTTGGTTCTGTTTAGGTTGTTGATTTCTTCTTAGATTAATTTTGATGGTTTCATTGAATCTACAAAATCATCTAGTTCTTATAGTTTTTCCAGCTTAATGGAGTCCAGGTTTTAGAAATATTCCCAAATAATATTCTGAATTTATTCGATGCCTGTTGCAATGTTTCCCTGTTGTTTTATGATTATGTTCATTTGGGTCCTCTCTTTCTTTTGGTTAGTTGAGGATATGTCTCAAAGAGACTGTGTGGAAAGAATTATGAAGGCATCCATACCACTGAGAACACAAACAACAATACCAAAAACAACACCATAATGACCTAAACTAACACACATTTCAGTAATACCTCAATATTTTGAGAATGGCTGCAATTGCTTAATACAAAGACACAGCCTGACTGAATGGGTCCAGAAACAAAGTCCATCTATCTACTGTCAACCAGAAACCATCATAGTATTGGTTTGAGGATCTGTCAATTTTGTTTATCTTCTTGAAGAAACAACACTTAGATTTGTTGATTCTTTGCTTTGTCTTCTTTGTTTCTATTTCATTGATTTTTTTGGTCTAATTTTTATTATTTCTTGCCATCAACTGGTTTTGGATTTGGATTGTTCTTGTTTTCCAACTTTTTGGGTAGCATTATTAAGCCATTTATTTGTGCTATTGCTGATTTTTTAATGCAGGCACCTAGAGCTATAATTTCCCCTCATAGGACTGCTTGCAATGTATCCAACAGGTTTTGTTGTGTTGTGTTTTCATTTTCCTTTAATTCCAGGAAGATTTTTCTTTCTTTCTTAGTTTCTTCTTTGACACATTCATCATTTTGTAATAAGTTGTTTAATATCCACGAGTTTGCATATTTATAAGGGTTTCTTGATGTCAGTTTTCACTTTTATTACATTATGGTCAGATAAGATACAAGGAGTGATTTCAATCTTTTTGAATTTATAAAGGTTTGTTTTGTGTCCCAAGGTGTGGTTTATTTTAGAAAAGCTTCCATGTACCACTGGGTAGAATGTGTTTTCTGTGGTATTTGGAGAGAATAATCTCTACATATATATTAAGTCTATTTGATTTATGATGTCAATTAATTCTGATATTATACACATTCTGTTTATTTTTGTCAATTGTAATAAGTGGGGTATTGAAATCACCTACTATTAATGGATTAATGTTAATCTGTGTCTTAAAATTTAGTAGTAGATTTTTTTATGAAATTGGCCACCCCAGTATTTGGTGTATATATGATTAAGATAGCAGTGTCTTCTTGGTTAACTATTTCCTTGGTTAGAAGGAAGTATCCTTCTTTATTTCTTCTGATTAGTGTTAGTTAAAAGTCTGTTTTGTCAAATGTTAAGCTAGTGATGCCTGCTTGCTTCCTTGCTTCCTAGTCCCTTGTGATTAGAGTACTTTTATCCATCCTTTTACTATAAGGTGCTGCCTATCTTTAAAACTAAGATGGGTTTCTTGTAGACAATAGATAGATGGATTTTTGTTTAATGATCCATTCAGTCAGTCTGTGTCTTTTTATTAGAGAATTGAGGCCATTCTCAAATTATTATTTGAGTTATTATTGAAATGTGTGTGTTAGTTTGGGTCATTGTGGTGTTGATTTTTGGTGCTGTTGTGTTCTCAGTGGTATGGATGCCTTCATAATTCTTTCCACAGTCTCTCTGCTGTGCTCATTCTTCTCTTCAGCCTGGAATAATGCGTCCTATGCTTTGGTTTGTTGGATATAATTTTTTAAAGCTGTTTATGTCATGGAAAGCTTTTGTTTTGCCTTCACTCATGGCAGATAGTTTACTGAGTATATTAAATTACTTTAGGTGAGCTGTCATAGTCTTTTGGACTTAGAATGAATTGCTCCAGGCTTTTCTGGCTTTTAGTTTCCACTTAGAAATCAGCTGCTATTTGTGAGTTTTCCTTGATATGTGGCTTGTGGTTTTTCTCTTGCAGCTTTCAATACACTTTCTTTGTTATGTACACTTAGTGTTTTAGTTAGTATATGCCACAGGGATTCTCTTTTCTTGTCTTGCTCATGTTCAGTACTTCTTGTGTCTGTATAGGTATGTCTTTCCTAGGTTGGGGCTCTTGTTGAAGATCTTGTCTATGCCAGACTGACTTAGGATTCTTCTCTGCCAACTATTCCTACAATCAGAAAGATTTGTTTCTTCATGGTATCCTGCATTTCCTAGGTGTTTCATTCCACTGTTTGTTTATTCATATTCCTTGCTTATTTGACCCAGATCCTCTGTTTTATCTTTGAGAACTGATGCTTCCTCTTCTGCTTGATTCACTCTGTTTGTAAGGCTCTCCTTCCAGGCTTCTAGTGAAGATAGTTTTCTAGTGGGCTTTTCAATTTCATCTTCATCTCAGCTTGATTCCTCTTTAACTTTTCTATCTACCAGTTAAATTCCATTCTCAAGTTTTGGATGGTCTTCATCATTTCCATTAGCCTTATCTTTGTGTTTTCTTGGGCCTTTCTAAGATTTATTCTTCTTCAACTCTTCCACCTTGAATTCACTCAGCTATTTCTTTGTGTCTTCTTAAACTCCTTGAATTCTCTGCTGCAGTTTGTGATTTTGTTTCAGTTCTGTGTTCCAGAGTCCATCTAGGTAATTCTCATCGGTGAACATTCCCACAGGACTGATGAGTTTGGGGAGAAGATTCTGACATGATATTTCATATTGTTGTTACTCTTGTGATGAGACTTGTGCATGTGGACTGCCTTTGTTAATTCTAAGTCTGTTATGGATAGGGCAGGTCAGGGAAAAAGAGAATATGTCAGGGCAGGATGGATGTAGAGGATGGAAATGGCTTGGGTGGGATGAAGTCAGGTGACAGAGGGGCCTGAACTGGTGTACAAGATGTATTTCCTGTTCTGAGCCGGGAGCATAAGTGGAAAAGTGGGATATGATTTGTGAAAGTCCTGTTGTTTGGGGGATAGGTACAGGGGATCCTGGCCCAAGCTTAGAGCTCCTTGGTAGTGAAGGCCAGTCTAAGCTAGTGCACTGGCCCTGGGACCCAGCTTAAATCAGGTAACTTGTAGAAAGGCATGGAGGAGGACATAGGAAGTCTGTGCACAGAATGGAGTAGAGAGGGGCACCCCACCTGAATTTCTTCACAAAGATATTAAGTCAGAGGTGGTCCAGAAGAGACCTATGGGTGGTTGCAGGTAGGGCACGTCCTGGTGGCAGTCTAGAGCTTGCCTGTAGCCCAGTCAGGGTTGGTCAGGCTAAGCTGGAGTGTAGGATGTAGGACTCAGGCTAGAACCTGGAGGAAGGAGGATGTGGGAATTCTGGGTATGTAGTAGGGTGATGAGGCACTTCAGGAGGGATCTGTGGGTGGTTGTAGGTAGAGTATTTCCTGTCAGAATCCTAGAGATTGGCTGTGGCACAGGAGGAGGTATTGAAATTAGGCCCATCTGGGATATGGAACCCTGTGAAGCCTAGAGGTGGGCTTCTGCCCAGGAACAGGTAGCCAAACAAAGCCAAGGCACTGGTTGTGGCACCCAGGCTAGATCTGACAGGTTGTGGAAAAATGAGTATCAAATGGTATGGGGTATTCACCAGGCTAGTCTCTGGAGGACGACTTGGGAAGTCTGTGAACTGAGTATGGTGATGGAGAGGGTGCCTCAACCAAATTTCTTTACAAAGATGTTAAATCCGTGAATGTGATTTGATTCTTTACAACAACAGACCAATACAGAGAACAGAACTCTGACTCTACTAGGATTTGTGAGCTGCTTCATTTCTTGGCCCAACATTCAAAAGTCTGAGGCAGGAGGATTATCTCAAATTTTTGGACAGCCAGGGTTATATAGAAAGACCCTGTATCAAAAAGTACTTTTCAAAAATAGACAGGAAAGAAAAGAAATTTTGCTGTAGAAGGTAGTGGTTTTTTTTTCTTTTATGGTAACATCATCTTTTATACTTGAAATCTTTCAGTTCTGCCTGCCTAAAGGAATCCAGTTTTCACTCCTGCACAACTAAAGAAAAAAAATGTCCTTATTTCCTTGTCCTCCTAGAAGAAAATACAATGCTTCAAGCTATGAGATTTTATTGGACTCAATCTTCAGATTTTTCTACTCATTGATCATAAAAGCACATATGTCCCCTGACTTATGATGACTCAACTGGTGATATTTTGGTTTTATGGCAGTGCATTCAATAGCAGCCATACCTCATGCTTTGAATTTTGATGTCTTCACAGGCAGATGGTGTGAGGCCTGATCCTTTCTTGTGATGTTGGGCATCTGCAGCCACTAGGCATCCCTAGGGAAACAGCTGCCATTCTGTAGTGCTTTCTTATTTGAGCTAGAGTGTTTGGCAGGCTGAATGTATTACATGCCCAGTGTGTGTGTGTGTGTGTGTGTGTGTGTGTGTGTGTGTGTGTGTGTGTTTATGAGTGTATATGTGCATGTGTGTACATGTGTATGTATGCATACATGAGTGTGTGTTGCTAGGGATCAATTTATGTTCTCACAAGTGGTTGACAAGAGTTCATAATGTTTTTATCAGAACAAAGTCACACTGTTAGTTGAGAAATACCTGTGTATATTTTTTTACTTAAAATCACAGTAAACCATCACTTTACCAGTAACTGCTGCCCAGACTAGTGCTGTCCAATGAGTGCTGCCTGAATTTTCTGTTGGCCGATACACGGCTTTCCACAAGAGTGGGTTTGCAGAGCAGGGGTGACCGGATCCTTTATTGTGCCTTCTGACTCTCAAGCTTGCCCTGGCTTATGCAACATGGCTAGAGAGCTGCTGAGGGACACAGAAAGATGGAACTGCAGAACTGGAAAGCGAAGAGAAGGGGCATGTTAGTCCAAATATTACAAAGTAAGGAGAATGACCATAAAGGAGCGTTCCTGGTTACTTGTGTCCCGAAAACTTGACCCAATCAGTGATCAGTGATTGTAAATCTCTGAAGTGTCTGAGGATTCCTGTCAGTTCTTTCAAATTTTACTGCTTGAGATTCAGAAATATTTAAATGCTACAACCAAGAAGGATTCTTTGGATGTTTCTAATAATTGAAAGTCAATATAATCCATCACATCGACCAATTAAGAAAAAAATTACCTGATGATAACAATATGACAGAAAGAGCAAAATCCAGCAGCCTTTCCTGATGGAAGCACCCAGTGCCCTGGGAAAGGGGAATCACCTCAGCCACTAGAGAATGTCTGCAGGTCGTGCAGCTACTGCCATGCTCAGTAAGAGGCCCTCTCCTCAGAGATCAGGATGGAGGCAGGGTGCACTTTGTGGTCACTCCTTTGCACGTTGTATGCAAAGCTTTGTTTTCCCCTTACCAATCCAAATATATTCTCATTCCGTTTATTGTCTCATTGTGTTAGCTAGGACTCCTGGCATGTAGTGTTCAAATATTTCTAGTTCAAAGGACTGTTATTCTTATTATATCTGATAAACACTACATGCAAGCTCTTGTGAGTGATGCCAAGTGCGTGTGTTAGTAACAGCTGAAGGCTGAGTCCAGCATGTGGGAGGTGAAGCACGTGGTAGCAGGAGGAAATTCATTTCAGATCAATAGCCAGCGGTGTGGACAGAGAGTAAGAGAACACTGAGGAGAGAAGTTCTTTTAGAAAAACTTCCAGCATCTGAGCCAAAGTCACACCTTTCCAGACACGATGTTTTGCTGGTCTCCCTGCCAAGTAAGAGTCACAATCTGACCTGTCCACAGATGAGAGAAGAGTGTTCTGTGGGCTACAGAAGTCTAGCTAGAGCACCCTTAGCCTGTAAAACTGGAGCCCACCCCAGATGGCATTATGTACCACAAATGTCACTGAATTCTGTAAATATCCCTGCCTCTGCACTCTAGATAGACACCCAGAGAACTCATTTACTCTGTACAGACACATGGGTTGGAGGTCATGAGGCACTAAAAAGAGAAATGGGAAACTCAATTTTTCCCGGAATATGGAATGAGATAACAGCAAACATGAATTGGGAACAAACTGTCTCATGTAATTATTGTTTTTTATCATTGCACCTTTTACATTTGTGCCAGGAGGAAATGATTTCCTTGGTTATTCAAATCACTTTGCTCTTTGGGAGCGTCATTTCTTTCTCCATCTCTTCTCTCTTTGATGGGATCTTGTTATCCAGACCAGATATTATTTAAATTGACATCCATTTTGTTATGATGAGGTTTTCATCTTCCAGATCTAGTGCAGGATCAAAGAACAAAGGACCTATTTTGAACACCACGCCCCCTGTTTCTTTTGAAGCACTGTGCACCAACAATTTAAAGCAAGGTCGTTCTTTTCCTTTGAAACTTATCAAGATGACCTCTGACCCATCCCCTCTAATATTTCAAATCAGCTTTCTTCTGGAGCCATCCACATGCGTGTTGGATCTGAAAGGGTGACGCACCACTGCATCTTAATCACCTGCTTTGCCCCTCAGTGATGTGGCCTGTCTTTTCAAAGTGGGGAACAATATGTTGCTCATTTTGGCATTCACCTCAGCTCTGGGCTGTCATCTCTGTTTTCTCGTGGGTGTAGTTGCTCCATAAGTCAGAGGTTCCTCTAAAGCCTTTGGAGTTGTTCTCTACCTCTGTCCATGAGGAAGTACATGCTCCAGGTGTAGTTGTAGAAACTGTGGCTTTTATTTTTTTTTCTTATAGAAAATGGAAGTATCTATTACCACTTCCTACCAACAGATATATAGCAAGAATTATTCCATACTGAACTGAAGTGAGGTTTCTCTAGCATGTCAGCATGTTAAAGCATTAAAAAAAATAATACAGAGATGTTAGTGTGGTGAGGAACTCCAACCACAGCACCATTGAGTACACTCAGGCATTCCTTGAGACACTATGGCAGCTGTGAGGACCAGTCTCCAGCAGCGCAGGGCTTGCTGGAGACCCAACAGAGTTGGTGAACTAAGACTTTTATCTGAGGGAATAAGGGAAAAGACACACTCTCTCATTGATTTCCTTCTGACTTCTTTTTCAATCTTCTGTTCCTTATTTTTCCTCTATATCTTTCCTGGTGTTTTGCTTCTCTCATCCTTGATGTTTCCTTCTAACTAACTTTGCTTTTTTCTTTTACAGTTTATATACCCTAGCAAAATCTTTCAAGCAATAAAAACATTACAAAGTACTTACATTCCATTTTTCAAGTGAATGATTACAATGAATAATAATAAAAAACCCAGCATTTTTTCCATATACTTTACATGACTAAACATTTTACATTTTACAGGTGAAAAACAAGTTGTCCCAAGGATCCACATACATTCATATCCAAGCAATTTGTTAAAGATTAATAGAGTGTGAGCAAGCAAGGTATTTCTCTCAGCCAGTTCTTTTACGGGCAGGCTACATTTTGCGGTTACAAAGAAAGGACCAATCATTTTATTATTTATCTCAAAATGTAATCTTATAAGAATCACATATCTAAACTTTTAAATATGAAAAACAATCAGTCAGCTCTACTTTAAATCGTCAGGGTGCATACCTACTCATCAATAGTTGTTTTTTTTTTTTTTATAACAGGAAACTGAGGGCAGAAATAGGTACAAGGAATTAATTATCATCTCATCCTAGCAAGAAAGGCACATCAGATAATAATAAGTGGGCTGATTTTACTTTGTTCCCTGACCTTAATGAGTTCCTCACTCAGCTATGTGCCTTTCTGAAACTTTAAGGTGTCTTCTTGGGTTTTTCACCTCAAAGCTATTTGACAAAAACATCTTAGTCTAACCTTAAGTTATTTTCAGAGCTTTGTTTCAGCTATGATGCACTACAAAACCTGTGAACACATCTCCCAACATTATGATTAAAAGAACTTAAGCTAGCTGGGTTACTGGAACTCAACTGTTTTTCTTAATCATTAACCTAAGCCACAGTCTATCCAGCTCTTCAGTAGAAACTCATATGTTCTAGCTGTGTGACACTTCCTCGTTTTACTTTTTTATCCTCTGCAGCCTCTGCTTGATCAGAGGCAGGGGGAACATTTTATCCTACCTTTACCTATGTTAATTTTCCACTAAACTAACCTCTACCAGAATTCCTCTACTGTATTTATTAAAAACCTTCAATTGTCAAAATCTTATTTAAACTAACACTATTATTCTATAAAGCCATTGCTTCAGTTAAGCAGTTTAGCTTAGGAGGAAATCATCTTCATAAGAATTCACAGGTAAAAATGTCCAGTAGAATGGGATATTTCCAAGAGATCATTATACTGCATTCAGGGTAGTGGGGATCTTCCCACGCCCATTCATAACATGCCAGATTCCAAGAAAAAATGGCAGCAACAAACACAGTAGTAGCAAGAAACATTCTGGGGTTCAGGCTCTCGGGGCCTTGCCTATATGAGATTCACCCATTGGGGTTTTGTTTCCTGGTGGACTGATCCTCTGAAGTCAGTTGCCATCTGCGGCTCCTCTGACATGGCCACCTGGCAAGACACACAACTAAACAGTCACCCTTCTCTAATTTTCAGGGTGGGTGCGACACAATTCTAACATTTGTTATTTGGTTTTCCTAGGAATAATGGTTTAGAAACCACAAACTGTCCGTAGGACTTAGAGACAGACGTTCTGCCTGCTGCAAACACTGCAGTTTAAGGGGGAGTCAACACACCTACAAAGCCACCAGGGGAATTCAAGTGGCCAAGAGCCAGCTTTATTATGAACAAAGTGATGTTCCCCTGACTCCACCATCTCATTAGAACATCATGGAGAGGGCACAACATGTACTGTGTGGCCTGAGTGGCTCTGTTTTAACCATCTCAGAAAAACCATACAAGCACAGAGAACCTAGTGTACTGGCAATTGTGTGAGAGGTAATTTAATAGCTGGTATCTGTTTCCTTCTTCCTACATGGCATGCTGTTTTCCACATTTTACCCTTAATGATCTCTTCAAACCAATGTGGTAGAAACCACTTCATTCTCTTTCTACTGTTTGACAACTTGGAAAAAAATTCCTGGGTGCCACACAGCCAAGACATGACGGAAGAGGGTCCACCCTAAGCAGTTGGCTCTAGAGCATGCAGCTCAGCCATTCAATGGTCAGGGTCATGTGATCCATAGCCACATGTCCTGGTTAGTCCCAGGTTCCATTTTAAGTTTCTTGAATCACGGTATCTGGATTTGCATTTTAGCGTAAGTAATGGTCATCCTGAGAAGCAGCAGGCTGGGGCCCACATCTCTGGGGTGATATAGCATCTCACTATTGAAGGTATGAGGGGACCCAGCTTTTGGCCAACACCCAAACTCTGGTCTCAGTGGAACATGTAGGGGATAGACCACAGAGGTGGTGACAGCGGTAGCACATAAAACTCTTTCTTCTTTGCATTCAAATGACAGAAAATATGTAAACCTCCAAGACTGGAACATAGGCGTGACACCATTGGTGGACTAAGGACATGAGGAACTCTTGAGAGATATAACACAGGAGGAAAGATATGTTATCTGACTTTCAGAAGGCAAGAAGGATTCTCCCTTGGAAGACACAGAAAAAAAGCTTAAGGTGTGCAAAGAGCAGGTCCTGTGGGAGATCTGATGATGAGCTGCATGAACACACTGGAGATGTTGAGCTCTTGTCCATCCTTTGACTACAAAAAAAGGCCTGCATCAGGTTCTCAGTTGAAGCTTTAATGCCCATTTTGTAGACACTTTCAGTGAGGACAGAGTTCACCACACTGAGAACAAGGCACCAGTAACTTACTTACCTATTTGATGCACTCTGTTGTTTGTGTGTGGCTTCCTTGCCAGAGAGAAACAACTTATTCAACTATTGCTTGTCCTTAGCCCCTCTGTATCCATCCCTGCAAAGAAAAGCCCAGAAGCCCAGCAAGTGAGTAAAACTACAGACATGGGGGAAAGATCAAGCTGCTTGCACTGACCCAGGAAGAAGAATCCAGAAGACAGTACTAGCAAACTTAATTGGATATGGCTATTGAGTGTATATATTATACACACAGGCTATAAAAATGACAAGGGATGTACATGTGTGCAAGAAGATTCAGAGGACTTGAATGTGTTTTGAAGAAACAAGGTCAATGAAATATTTGCTGAAGATAAAGCAGGATTAGAAGTCTGTAATAGCTGACTATCAAGCTACAAATCTGAAAGGTGAAGCTGGTGATGTCTTCTGGAGGTTGGTGTAAAGACTTAAAGGTGTTTAAATTTCATTTCTGTTGCTGTGGTAAAGTACTCTGACCAAAAGGAACTTTGGGGAGTTTGGACTTTGGGGAGAAAGGACTTATTTTAGTTCACAATTCCAGGTTACAGTGCATGATACACAGCAGGGAAGTCATGGTGGCAGGAAGTCAGAGCAGCTAGTTACTTCACAACAACAGTCACTAGCAGAGAGATGAATGAGTGCATGTTTATCACACAGCTCACTTGTCCCACTCTTAGACTATTCAGGCTCTGCTTAGGAGATGATGCCACCTATATTCAGGATGGGTTGTCTCACCTCAATGAGCCCAATTAAGAAACATCCCTCACAGGCATGCTAATAGCCAATCTGATGTAGGCAATCATTCAAGGGACATACATGCCCAGGTGCTTCTAGGCTATGCCAAGTTGACAGTTTAGACTCACCATCACAGGACGACCCAGCTCAGCTCTTTCCCACCAACCTGCAACCTTTTAACCTTCCCTTCTCAGCTGTCCATCCTCAGAAACACTCTCTACCAGGGACCTCCAGTGACAACATATCTGACAGCCGTCTATTAAAGCTGGATGTCAACAACAACAGAAAGTACACAAACATGAAAACTGAACAACTCACTTTTGAATGAAAAATGGATCAAGATCGAAATCAAGAAGGAAATTAAAAATTTTTTAGAGTTGAATGAAAATGAAAACACAGCATACCCAAAGCTGTGGGATACAATGAAAGAGGTTCTAAAATACAAGTTCATAGCACTAAGTGCTTATATAAAAAAACAAAAAATTGGAGAGATCTCATATTAGTAACATCAGGATATATACACCTGAAACAAGAAGAAATAATACCCCAACAGAGTAGATGGCAAGAAATAATCAAAGTGAGGGGTTCAAATCAATGACATAGAAACAACAACAAAACAATACAAAGAATCAATGAAAGGAAAGAGCTGGTTCTTTGAAGAAATTATTATGAATGACAAACCCTTAGTCAAATTATTTAAAAGACACAGAGAGAAGATCCAAATTAATAAAAGTAGAGATGAAAAGGGGGACATAACAACAGACACAGAGGACATTCATAAGGACACACCTTTAATCCCAGCACTCGGGAGGTAGAGGCAGGCGGATCTTCGTGAGTTTGAGGCCAGCCTGGTCCACAGAGCAAGATCCAGGAAAGGCGCAAAGCTACACAGAGAAACCCTGTCTCAAAAAAAAACAAAAAAAAAACAAAACCAAAACCAAAAAAAAAAAAACCCAAAAAAAAGGACTTATTTTAAAATTCTGTACTCTACCAAGCTAGAAAACCTAAAAGAAGTGAATGCACTGATGTATCCAACCTACCAAAGTTCAATCAAGATCAAATAAGCAATTTAAATAGACCCATAAACGCTAGTGAAAGAAGCTATAATTGTAACTCTCCCACCCTGGGCCAGATGGATGCAGTGCAGAATTCTACCAGGCCTTCAAAGAAGAATTAATGTCAATATTTTTCAAATTGTCCCATAAAATAGAAACTGAAGGAATATTTCCTAGTTTCTTTTACAAGACTACAATTACCCTGATACCAAAACCACACAAAAACAGATAAAAAAAATTATAGGCCAATATCCCTTTTGAACATAAATGCAAAAATATGAAAAAAGTTACTTGCAAACCAAATCTAAGAACACAAAATATAAACACCATGATCAAGAATTCTTTATCTCAGAGATGCCGATGATGGTTCAACATTAAAATACACTGATAAATGTAATCCACCATGTAAACAGATTGAATGACAAAAACCACATAATCATCTCATAGATAAAGAAAAAGTCTTTGACAAAATCCTAAACCTATTCACGATAAAAGTCCTGGAGAGATTAAGGACACAAGGGATACTACTTCAACATAATAAAGGCAATTTACAGCAAACCCACATCCAGCATCAACTTAAGGGAAGAAAACCTCCAAGTATTTCCAACAGAATCAGGAATAAGACAATGTTGTCCACTCTCTCCGTATGTATTTAATATAGTACTTGAAGTCTTAGCTAGAACAGTAAGACAGCTGAAGGAAATCAAGGGAATACTAATAGGAAAGTCAAAGTATCACGATTTGCAGGTGATATGAGTTTATTATACATAAAAGATCCTAAAAACCCACCAGGAAACTTTCACAGCTGATAAACACTTTGAGCAAAGTAACTGAGTACAAAATTAACACAAAAAAATCAATAGCCTTGCTACATATAAATGACAAATGGATTGAGAAAGAAACCAATACCTTTCACACTCGTCTCAAAAAAAAAAATAGCTTGAGATAACTCTACCCAAGTAAGTGAAAGACTTCAATAATAAAATATTTAAGACACTGAAGAAAGAAAATGAAGAAGACGCCGGAAATTAGACTTCCATGCTCCTGGATGAGTAGGAGCAATAAAGTGAAAATGTCCATCCTACCAGAAGCAATCTACAGATTCAATGCAATTAGTTACTTGCTTGCTTATTTTGGTTTTTGTTTTTGGGTTTTATGAGTGTGTGTTTATTGTATTGTATTGTTTTTTGTTTCTTTATTTTCAAAGGGAGAGAAAAAACAAAGTTGTGTGGGTTTGAGATGGGGCAATCGGGAAGGAATTGGGGGAGGAGAAAACATAATCTAAATATATTGCATGAAAAAATTTTACAAAAAAAAAATCAAAAAGCAAACAACATTAATAATACCTTCGCTATAAAAAATGGGAACTCCAGAATACCTGAATCTTTAGGCTATACAGCCAATGATTTTCACAACCGGGTTTAAAGAAGTTTGGGAGTGGTATTTATATATCACCTTACTAATAAAAGTATGATAAAGTTGCATGCCATGCTGATGTTGGCAGGGATACACCAAATAAGATTATTCAGCCAACATGACATTACACTTACAGATTCTTATTAACAGTGAAAGGTAGGAGTCAACATTTTGTGGTGCTGAGTTTTGGCCTTGTGCATGCTAAGGAAGTGCCTTACCACTGAGCCACATGCTAGCTCCTAAACCCTGTTTGGTTTTCTCTTTTACTCTCCATGATCCAAGATGAATATTTCTCTGAATTGATCACATCTCTTCTATCGTCTCCCCAGTGATTACTCATTGTCTCCTTTGTTTCACAAGTTCCTCCTTCCTTTTGCCCCAGTGGCTGGGAGCCTGGCATTGAGCCACTGCAGAGCTCCATGTGTAGGAGGATCCGTGTGACATGGCTGGTGGTAAGGTATTGAGCAAACTGCTCATCTGTCTGGACCAACTCTAGCCCTCACTAGCAAGGCACGTATACTCAGACTCCATAAAGCTTTCAGTGGGCCAGAGGTGAGTCTAAGAATGACAATGGGACTACATTGGGTAAGGGAAGAGTCTGACTTGCTTCTCTCTGTCCCTTGTTAGTATGTTGACAGCAGAGCCCTGTTATCCCATGGTGGTGAACACTCTGTTGGCTGTCCTTGCTTACAAGTGGGAGCCAAGTTTACTCTTCTGTAGGTTTAATATGGAATAAGACATTCTTGTATCAGATTTGGCTCAGAATAAAACAATGGGATGGGTGGTGGAAAGAATTCTGAGTTCTTGTTCAAAGTCCCCTTCTTCTTCTTCTTTTTTTTTAACTTTTATTGATTCTTTGTGGATTTTTACATCATGCATTCTGTTCCCACTTATCTTCCTGTCTCCTCACATCCAGCCTCTGCCCTTGCAGTCTCCCTACCAAAGCAAAGCAAAACCAGATTTAAAGAAACACCAAACCAAAACCAAATCAAACAAAAACATAAACAAAGAAAAAAAAAAGAGGAAGAATCTTGTCATGGAAGCTGTAGTGTGGCCTGTTGAGACACAGTTTACCCTTTAGTCTGTTCATCTTTACTTGCAAGTGTCCATTACCATGAGGCCTTGGTCTGGCTAGAAGCCTCTGGTTTCTGCTTTGCCACCTATAATGGGCCTTCACTGGGATACCCTGTTGTTGTCCTGTGTCATGAGATTCTGATATGTAGGTTCACATGCTCCAACAGTTCCAAAGTCCCCATTCTTAATATTCATGCTCTAAATAGTTGCTTTTCTTTGAGTGTGGGCTAAACTTGTGAGGATTTGGTATGTTACCATGCCTAGGTTGTATATGGTGGCAAACCAGAGCTTTGGAAATTCAATAGAGATCCTTAACCAGTTTACTTCTAATCTATCACAAGGGAGATTATCCTGTGTTGTCAGACTGTCAGGTGTGTCTATAAGAGACACCACAAATCACCAGACATCTTCCTACTGATTTGGGAAGGGAGCAGTCATATGTTTATCAAAGGGCCACATAGTCTAAACCATGGTGTTGATTACTCTGTATCAAAGGTTCACTTGAGCACATTGGGTCTAGTCTCTAGATATTCATGTTGGGTCTGGGGTCTGGCAATAATGGGGGACAGACTTCCAAAGTCTATTAAACATGAAGCAAACTTTATTCCAGAAAAAAAACCAACCAACCAACCAAACAAACAAAAAACACCGCAGGGTACATAAGCTTTTCAGCTAGCTGAGACCACAGCTAATGTTGGAATTCTGGGGCTGTGGCAATAGAAGTGAGTACTGGCCCCCTTTAATAGTATCAGACACGGGGTGCATGCTAGGAGTCATGTGTAGAAACAACTATTAAAATTTAACTTTGGTCCAGGCAGTTGTTGGCTATAAGGGGCAAGGGGATTAAAAGTTAACTCCTGGCTCTTGACAGAGGATCTGTTTGTAAAGCAGAGAGTCATTGTTAGCAGTTAACCTTTAGAGCTGATGACAGTCAGTTTTTAATCTCTTAAACTTATAATTTTATATTTCTATATTCCTGGACCCTTCATTCCCAGCTGATCTCACAGAGCTTAGGCTCTGAGCAGAGTGAACTGTGGGTATCTTGTGTGAGAACCAACATTAAGTTTGAAGGTAGGGTCAACAGGGACTCATAGACACTGTTAGAAATAAATTATTTAATCTAGTGAAAACTCTAGACATGAAGAAATGGATAAATGGAATGGCATGATCATGTAGGAATATGTCTACATTGTAGTGGTATTTGCTCGGCCCATGACCTTGGGCTATATGGCTCAAAGGAGGTGGTGCTTCCTGCCATTGTACGTGACCTCTTAAAAGGAGGAGAGAGGGGTCTGGAGAGATGGCTAGGAGAGAGGTATCTCAGCGATCAGGAGAGAGGTGGCTTGGTGGTTAAGTGCACTGACTGGTGTTCCAGAAGAGACAGGTTCAATTCCCAGTTTTTCCCAAGTCTGATCACACCAGGATAAAAATAAACAAACAAACAAATAAATAAACGGAAGAATGGACCTCGTGACCCCTTTCCTTTTCCTTATAAGAGGTCACTGTACAATGGCAGGAAGCTATGCCTTCTTTGGGCCATATAGCCCAAGGTCATGGGCAGAGCAAATACCACTACATGTCTACATGTTTAGAGAAAACATAAAAAAATCAGAAGAAGGTGGACTGATATCTAAAGTCACATGGATAAGAGACTGAATCGGGGGAGAAGACTCATCTGTGGCTGAGGCAGGGACTTGGGCACACTTGGGAGGTGGACCCCTCAGTTATCTACCATAGGCTAGGGTCTGTCAGAGGAGACTACCCTTAGGAGAACACACTTAACAGAGAAAACATGCTGTTCACAAGCCCCAGACAGCAGACGAGACTGCAGCCACTGAGAAGCATGCTGAAGGAGAACAGCAGGCTCCTCCAGGATCCAATAAAGCATGTGCCGAGTGTCCAGGACAGAACTGAATCAATAATAACTACTGCAGTGGGGAAGGGGACTGACATGAGCTGATACTCGAAGAAGTAATTACTGTTATCGGGGAGAATGGGCGAGAAAGAAGAGAGGTGGGTGGAGGCTCAGCAAAGCCAGGGAAGCGATCAGTGACCCATGGCCCAACTGCCTTTGCTAACTGGAGCTTAGTGAAGCCAGGCTCCTGCCTTCCCCCAAAGGTGGGGAGTCAGGGCCCCATCGTCAGGTTCCAGCTGGACAAACAACTCATTTGGTAACCTGGACTTTCCTCAAGCAGTCATTTTAAGGATGATCAAGAAAGTTGATTGTGGTCGTGGACACACTTAGAAATCCAGTGCTCAGGGAGCTGAAGCCAAAGAATGGAAGCTTTAAGACTACACTGTGCTGCAAAGCAAAAACAGATTAAAAAAAAAAATGAGGATGAGCTAGTAGAAGCCATGACCACATTAATATTGTTGAAGATTGGCCAGTCCTTCCTCCCTCCCTCCCTCCCTCCCTCCCTCCCTCCCTCTGTTCCTTCCTTTTTTGCCCTTTGGAACTGGAGATTGAATCAAAAGTCTCAGGCATGTTCAGCAAGCAGCTCACACCTGAGCTACATGCCAGCCTCTGCTGCAGTCTGGACAGCTCAGATCTCTTCAGGGACAAGGCTCAGAGAGACCTGCATGGAGATTGGTCAAGAGCTGGACCAAGGCCGCAGATCCCACCAGTACATCCTGTGAGTTCTGTGTCTCATAGACCTTGTTAGCATAGAGCCCAGGATGGCAGCATCTAGGGAAAATGGTGACACAGAGGGAGTGATGTACAAAACAAGGTCTTGCTCTCAGCCTGCCTGTCTTTACATCCACAGAGAACACCACCTTCCTTAACTTGCTTTCAGTGCTGACACTGTCCCATGGGCAAGAGCCCTTTGAAGCATGATACACACTTCGATCTGCTCAGCCATCCTTGGGACCTCTGGGCTTCAGGCTACAGCTCTAACTAAAGAGCTGGACTGTGGCCTGCCAGAATGATGATGAAGTGGCTTCACCTAATGGCATTATCTTCATTCATTACAGCAATTCTTGCCAATAGAAGTGCTTCTTACCAGAAAACTTGAGAGAGAAAGAGAGAGAGAGAGAAAGAAAGAGAGAGAGAGAGAGAGAGAGTGTGTGTGTGTGTGTGTGTGTGTGTGTGTGTGTGAGAGAGAGAGAGAGAGAGAGAGAGAGAGAGAGATGCATGATGCATGCACTAGTCTGTGCAATTCTGGCACCATGGCGCAGATTCTATGTCCCTGCTCTAGGGCTCCCCACGGTTGACTTACTCTCTAGTTCCCTGTACCACATCCAGTTGTTGGGCCTTGGGGCAAGACACATAAGCCCTGAAGCCTCTCACGAATCCTTTACCCTGAGGTTTCAGCAGAAGGAAGGCTATGGGGTATTTGTGGATTTGTGCTGGGAAGCCATCTGTAGCTGGCTCCAGGCAGAGGCAGTTTTAAGGGAACTGTGTTCTAGCTCCTCCTTGCCTCCCACCAAGGCAGGCTCTGGTGAAGTGTGGTTCTTACCCCTTCCAGCATCCAGTTCTCCCCCAAGAGCACTTTTCCTAACCAAAACAAGGGTGCATCTGCTCAGAGCAAAGGCCTCTGTTTCAGCAGACCAAACACTGCTCATAGCATGAGTAAAATGTTGAGAAAGCTGATAGCTGAGGGCTGGGTTGTGGGTTCAGGCACATGTTCTGGGGTTCTGCTTCCTGTATGCTAGAGGGTCTATGTAGTGCAAATTCTAATTGGTCTTAATAATAAAAACCTGGAGTCAGATAAAGGGATGAATGCTGAAAGATCAGAGAAGCAGAGCAGCCAGCCATTAGCAAGACTTATTACCTCTAGGAATCCTCAGACTAAAAAGGCCAAACTCCTGAATCCGCCCCGCCTTATCACTTCCTCTTTCCACCCAGCCACATCACTTCCTGTTTCCTCCTCCCAAGTGCTTGGATTAAAGGTGTATACCACCCCTGCCTGGAGTGCCTAGCTCTCCACTCTGATCTCCAGGCAAGATTTATTTGTGAGAACACAAACAAAATGTCACCACATGTCTACTTAGTGTGGAAGACAAGGTCACATCATTCGAGATAGTTCTTTATCCTTGCAGTGTAGGTCCAGTGCGGGGCAGCACACAGCTCAGAAGAATAATGCTTCCCATGAACCCCACACACCCTGTTTATTTATGTGAACTTTTCTCCATCCTAACACATAAAAACAGACAAACAAACAAAAACCAGAGCTTTGTTTTATGCTGATGCAACAGAATGCTCGTCTATGTGCCGAGGACAATTTTAAGAGCCATGCCATATTGCCTGCCTGAGTTAAGTTTCTGTTGTCCAGTATTAAACCACTAACCAGAAACTTTTGACATGCCTGGACAAGTCCTGAGTTATTAGAAAATAACATTTCCTTATCTTTCTGTTACACTGACCACTAGTAACAATGTTTTGTGGTTGGGTTGCTTGGTTGGGTTGCTTGGCAACTCAACAGTCCCCTGATCTTTCCCCCCAAAAAGTTTCCTAGTCTGCTTACCATAAAACCCACCTGAGAAAAATAAAATTTTGCAGCTTGATCAGGATACTGTCTTGCTGTCAATTCTTTGTGTCTCTTGTCCCTTTCATTTGCCATTCCCCCTTCTAGGGTCTCTGCTGAAGATCCCGCTGACCGGGACATCTATGGATACATAATGTAGAAAAAGTCTCAGTGGCATTCATTTCATTAGAAGGAATATTTTAAAAAAAGAAAAAAAAAAACACCAAAAACCTGCATTTCCATAGCATTTAAAATTATTTGTCAAAAGTTACACTGCGGTATGTTACTGTAATGAACTGAGTGTTACTAGTATTTGGGCAAAAATCATTTAACATTTAGAGACGTGTAAGAAGATTAAAAATTTAGGTTTCAAATTGAAAGAAAAAACCCACATTATCATCTCATTAGACACTGAAAAAGCCTTTGACAAAATCTAATACCTCTTCATGATAAAAGTATTGGAGAGATCAGGGATACAAGGGATATACCTAAATATAATAAAAGCAATGTATAGCAACTCAATTGCTAACACCAAATTAAATGGAGAGAAACTCAAATAATTTTCACTAAAATAAGACAAGATTGTTCACTCTGTCTAGATTTATTCAATATAGTACTTGAAGTTCTAGCTAGAGCAATAAGACAACAAAAGGAAATCAAAGGGATATAAATTGGAAAGGAAGAAGTCAAAGTATCATTATTTGCAGATGATATGATAGGATACATTGGCAAACCCAAAAACTCTACCAGGGAACTCCTACACCTTTAGTCAAGTGGCTGGATACAAGTTTAACTAAAAAAAATTGGTGGCCTTCTTACATACAAATAATAAATGGGCTGAGAAAGAAATCAGAGAAATAACATTCTTTATAATAGCCTCGAATAATATAAAATATCTTGGTGTAACTCTAACCAAGCAAGTGAAAGACCTGTATAATAAGAACTTCAAGTCTTTGAAGAAAGAAATTGAAGAAGATATCAGAATATGGAATATCTCTCATGCTCATGATAGGTAGGATAAACATAGTAAAAATGGCCATCTTACCAGAAGCAATCTACAGATTTGATGCAACCCCCATCAAAATCCCAACACAATTTCTTATAGACCTTAAAAGAACAATACTCAACTTCATGTAGAAGAACAAAATTCCAGGATAGTTAAAACAATCCTGTATAACAAAAGAACTTCCAGAGCTACCACTATCCCTGACTTCAAGCTCTACTACTGAGCTATAGTAATAAAAACTACATGGTATTGCCATAAAAACAGACAGATGAATCAATGGAATTGAATAGAAGACCCTGATGTAAATCCACACACCCATGGACATTTGTTTTTTGACAAAGAAGCCAAAATTCCAATGGAAAAAAAGAAAGCATCTTCAATAAATGGTGCTAGTCTAACTGGCTGTCAGTATGTAGAAGAATGCAAATAGATCCATATGTATCACCCTGCACAAAACTCAAGTCCAAGTGGATCAAAGACCTCAAGATAAATCTGTATGTGCTGAACCTGATAGAAGAGAAAGTGGGAAATAATTTTGAATACCTTGGCACAGGAAACAACTTCCTGAACAGACCACTAATAGCACAGGCACTAAGATCAACAATTAATAAATGGGACCTCATGAAATTGAAAAGTTTCTATAAGGCAAAGGACACCATCAATAGGACAAAAGGATAGTCCACAGATTGGGAAAAGATCTTCACCAACCCCACATCTGACAGAGGGCTGATTTCCAAAATATATAAAGAACTCAAGAAACTAGATATCAAAAAAACAATTAAACCAATTAGAAAATGGGGTACAGGTCTAAACAGAGAATTCTCAACAGAAGAATCTCAAATGGCCAAGAAACACTTAAGGAGATATTCAACATCCTTAGCCATCAGGGAAATGCAAATCAAAATGACTTTCAGATTCTATCTTATACCTGTTAGAATGGCTAAGATTAAAAACACAAGTGACAGCTCATGTTGGAGAGGATGTGGAGTAAGGGAAACACACCTCCATTGTCAGTGAAGTGGAAAATTATACAGTCATTTTGGAAGTCAGTGTGATGGTTTCTCAAAAAACTGGGAATCAATCTACCACAAGACCCAGCTATACTACTTTTGGAGTTATACTCAAAGGATGCTCAATCATACCACAAGGACACTTGTTCAACTATGTTCACAGCAGCTTTATTTGTAATAGTGAATGCCTGGAAACAACCTAGATGTCCCTCAACTGAGGAATGGATAAAGAAAATGTGGTACATTTACACATGGAGTATTACTCGGCTGTTAAAAACAAGGACACCAGGAAATTTACAGGCAAATGGATGGAACTAGAAAAAAAAATCATACTGAGTGAGGTCTACCAGAACAATAAATACAAACATGGCATGTATTCACCCATAAGTGGATACTATCTTTAAAATAAAGAATAACTATGCTACAATCCACAGATCCAGAGAGACTAGATAACAAGGAGGATTCATGGGGGAACCCTTGGAGGTCCCTGGGAAGGAGAAATAGATTTCATGAGTGGACTTCATCCATTTAGGATGGATGGGGATGGGAATATGAGCAATCATGTTGGGGTGGGTGGATGGAGGAGTGCTGAAAGAGACTACTGGAAAGGGGGTGGGCATTTCAGGGTCAGGTAAAAACCTAGTGCAAGGGAATCATCCAGGAATCTACAAGGATGACCCCAGCTAAGACTCCTAGCAGTAGCAGATGCATAGCCTGAACTGGCCATCTCCTGTGACCAGATTGGTGCCTAGCGCAATTGTCATCAGAGAGGCATCATCCAGCAACTCATGGAAACAGATGCAGTCCCACAGTCAAACATTAGGCAGAGCTTGGAGAACCCTGTAGAAGGGGGAGAAAGGCTTGTAGGAGCCAGGAAGGTCAAGGACACCAAAAGAAAACTCACGGAATCTACTAACCTATGCTCATAAGGGCTCATAGAGACTAAACTGACAATCAGGGAACCTGCATGGGACTGACCTAGGCATTCTGCATATATGTTACAGTTGTGTAGCTTGGTCCTTTTGTGGGACTCTTAACAATGGGAACAGGGGCTGTCTCTCACTCTTTTACTGGCTTTTACAGGGACCCTACTCCTCATACTGGGTCTCCTTGCCCAGCCTTAATACATGGAGAGGTGCTTAGTCTTACTGCAACTTGATATACCATGTTTTGTTGATACTTATGGAAGACTTGCCATTTCCTAAACAAAAAAGGAGAAGGAGTGTATTGGAGGGTGGGGACAGAGATGAGATGATGGGGAAGGACTGGGAGGAGAAGAGGGAGGGGAAATCATGGCTGGGCTGTAAAATAAATAAATAATTTCATTTAAAAAAGGTTTCTATATATTTTGTTCATTTGCTTTTTTTTTTTTTGAGTCAGGTCTGCCTGAGTTGTGACCCCCTGCCTCAAGCTCTGAAGTGCTGGGATTATAGACACATGCTATCACACCCTATCAGGTTTTCTGTGACAGAACTAAATGTAATATAAAGACAGATATGGTGATGTATGCTGTTATCTGCACACTTGCGAGGCTGAAGTAGGAAGTCCAAGAGCTTAAAATGAGACCCTATTTGAAGAAAAGAAAAGAAAAAAAAAAACAATACCCCCCCCCAAACAAACCTCAGAAAAGTCAATAGTGCATACAAAAAAATTATTATTTTAATTAAATTCTGTTGGGGAAGGAAATAAAATTTTAGTTGAAGGGGTAGAACAAAGTTAATTCAAGGAAGGGTTCCTCTGACCATTTTAAAACATAGGTGGTATTTGGCTTGTTGTCAGCATATGTTGGAAAGTCTATTGCAACTATTTCAGACATGCTAAGAGTGAACTTTAAAATTTTATAAGAGGTGCTGCAGTTTGCATTGTAGTGGTATTGTGTTCCCCAAAATATTGTGCACCCTAATAAACTTATCTGGAGTCAATGAACAGAACAGCCACTAGGTACAGAGGCTAGAAAATGGTGCCACTCACACCTTTAATCCTAGCATTCCAGAGGCAGAAATCCCTCTGGATCTCTGTGAGTTCAAGGCCACATTGGAAACAGCCAGGCATGGTGACACATGCCTTTAATCCCAGGGAGTGATGGCAGATAGCAGAAAGGTATATAAGGCGTGAAGACCAGGAACTAGAAGCTTTTGGCTGGTTATGCATTCAGGCTTTCGAGCAGCAGTACAGCTGAGATTCATTTGGATAAGGACTCAGAGGTTTCTAGTCTGAGAAAACAGGATCAGCTGAAGAACTGGCGAGGTGAGGTAGCTGTGGTTTGTTCTGCTTCTCTGATCATCCAGTGTTCACCCCAATAACTGGCCTCAGGTTTGATTTTATTAACAAGACCTTTTAAGATTCCTGCTACATTGCATGGCAAATGTCCCCCTTTAAGGCTTCGTCTCTTTGGTAGTGCTATGGCAAGGAGTTGTCACTATTAAACGGTAAAGCCTAGTGAGAGGTTCTTTGGTCACTGTGAGTGTGTCTTTGCAGGGGATTATGAGACCCTGTGCTTCCTGCATGTGCTTTTGTGCCACTGCCCAAAGCTGAAAGCAAAGGGGTCTGCCTCTATCAGCTTGGAACTCCAGACCATGAGGTACATACGCCTTTCATCTTCATAAGTTAGTTGCCCCAGGTATTTTGTTACAGAAACAGCAATCTGATTCAAACAGAGAGTGAGAGTGGAAACCTTTAAATACTGGTGGAGAAAGTCCAGACCAGAAAGGTGTGCTCTTGGAGTGGTAACAACATATGCTAATATTTCTAGAAAACAGAGTAATGGGAGGCACCAGGGTACTGATTTTTTCTTTTAAATATGTTGTCAGTGAGCTATTAGGCACTGCATACAATATAATGGAACAAGGAAGGACTAACCAAGAACCAAGAAAGTAAAGGTAATTGCACAGAGAAAGGTCATGAAATGGAATTATGCAAAAAAAATTTCCATTTCTTTTTTTTATACATACAAAAGTTTTTTATTAAGAAAATTTCTATTCACTTTACATACCAACCACAGGTCCCTCTCTCCTCCTTCCTCCTGCTCCCTAGCCTTCCCCCCAAACACACTCCCCATTCCCACCTCCTCCAAGGCAAGGTCTCCCATGGGGAGTCAGCAGAACCTGGTACATTCAGTTGAGGCAAGTCCAAGCCCCTCCCCTGCACCAAGGCTGTGCAAGATGTCCCACTATAGGCACTGGGCTCAAAAAGTCCGCTCATGCACCGTGAATGGATCCTGATCTCACTGCCAGGGAACCCCCTAAACAGTTCAAGATAAACAACTGTCTCACCTATCCAGGGGGTCTAGTCCAGTCCCATAGAGGCTCCGCAGCTACTGGTCCACAATTCACGAGTTTCCACTAGTTTGGCCTGGCAGTCTCTGTACGTTTCCCCATCATGATCTTGATGTCCCTTGCTCATAGAATCCCTCCTCTCTCTCTTCAACAGGAAAACATTTCCATTTCAACAGAACAACCTCACACAAATTACATATCTGTGGTCAGAGTAGTAGCCTCTGAAACTGTTTTTCACACATATTTCAGTGTTCACTGGGAACCACTCATCTGTTCACAGGTTGTGAAGATGTCTTTCATCTGTCTGTGTGTCCTGTTTCTCTGTTTGAAAAGGCTACATTTTTGTTACAGTATTAATATTGACATTAAACATATACAATGTACACATAGTCATTTCAATCATTTTCATTTAATTTTTATTTTTTGAAACTAGAGATGGAACTTGGGGCTTCATGCAGTATGTCACTTTTAACGAAACAATAAATTCAAAACAAACACCTTAGTCATCAATCCTCTATGCCATCCTGCTGGCCATTTTATACTCTAATAGTAATCATCTAGTCACTGAAAACGCACCATCACCCTTAAAATTAGAGAGATATGAAACAAAAGAGAAAAAGTAGACAAAAATTTTAACAGGTATAAATCAGAAGATTTTCCCCCTTATGTGTTTAACTCTTTTTCACTTTCCCACACAGTTTTTCCCTAATAAAATAGATATTTACTTATGTCTTTTATTGATTACCAGTAATCATAGATTTCTGCCACAAAATGCATATCAACTGACCCAAAGGCACGGAATCATTTTGAAACAATTGTTAGAATAGTATTGACAGTTCAGCACTTACTGAGTTAGTGGGCTTATTTTCAAAGTGACTCATATGCCTGTGATGGACGCAGACTGATGCTAGACAGAGGCAGAGCTCAACATCTTAAGGTAAATGGGTTGATTCTAGCTAGGATAACAGTATTCAGGTCTTTGGGTGTTTGAGGAGGGGTTCTAGAACCCGAATCATGAATAATCCATCCTGACAAATTGTTTTCAGTCTGAACATTGGCTTGATTCAATTTTGTTAAAAGTCGAAATTGGACTGCCATGGAGTTTCACTTAAATCATTTATTTTTTTCAATCTCTGAGAGGAATGCAAAAAAGAAATTTCATCATGAATAATATTAAAAGACAAAATTAAGGGGAAAAGGTGACTTCGCAAATCTCACACAGTTTTAAGGGAGCGTATGCTAACTATCTCACTTAACTCATCAGCGAAAGAACTAGCAAGACACAGGAGAGTCTGAGGACAAATGCCGGGTGCGTCAGAAAAATCCACAGAAATGTGCAGATGGAGCCTGCCCAGCCTTTTCAGCCACCAGGAAAATGTCCGCAGAGCCTCTCCAGCAAGTTGGGGATCCCGAGGGCACTGGCAGGCTGTGTTTTGTACTGCCAGTCATCTACAGCTTCCCCGTTGTGACCTACATCATCAATAGCAAAGACACACACAGCTGTGTTCCACCAGGGTGCTCTTGGATCTCCAAGCATACTCTTACACTGAGGCTTCCCCCAGTTACTATTCCTGTTTCTTCTTCAACCTTCGGCACCAAAGGGGTTTAAAAAAACAAACAAACAAACAAACAAACAACCTGAATCATTAATGTCAATAGTAACTTTGCTAACAACTGGATGTGGTCATGAACACATAAAATCCCAGCACTGGGGAGGTTGAGGCAGGACCATGAGTTCCAGGCTACCTGAGCTACATAATTAGACACTGATTCAAAATAAGAAAAAAAAAACAACCTTTATTAGTGTGTGATTATAAACAACTTTTTCTACTGGGTTGAGATCAATCCTCACCCCCATTTTTTTTTTTTTAATGTGCATTGATATTCTGCCATGGGTGTCGGGTTCCCAGGTACTAGAGTTGTAGGTAGCTGTGAGCTGCCATGTAGGTGCTGGGACTTGAACCCGGGTCCTCTGGAAGAGCAGTCAGTGCTCTTTACCGCTGAGCCATCTCTCCAGCCTCCCCTTTAATTAATTAATTAATTAATTAATTAATTAATTAATTAATTAATTAATTTTTTACATAAGGTCCTCACTATGCTGCCTAGGTTGGTCTTTCTGGATTTAAGTACTCCTCCGGACTCAGTTTCTTGAAGTAGCTGCAAGCTTATGCTACGTGAGACTCTCTGTTTCATCGATAAAACACATTATCACATACTTGCAGTCTGTTGGCAAAAACTTTGATGTTACAGATTTAGACACTCTATCTATGGAAAAATCTCTGCCACACTGACCTAAAAGTCAAACTATCTGCAACATCTTAGTTTTTTTCTTTTGGAAAAAAAGTAGACATGATTTTTATTCACACGTACTTTGAAAATTGTTTAAATTGCAAAACCATAGACTCTTTTGTTTGTTTGTTTTAGACAAGGTCTTGTTATATAGGCCAGACTCCTTTCAAGCTCATGGTTTATACCCTCCTGCCTTAGCCTCCTGAATCCTGAGATTATAGGCATGTAGCATCATACCTTGCTGATAATCTTAAAATAAAAAGTAACATCAACAAAGACTCCCTACAACAGTTAAAATAATGTTAACAAATATAATTCTATCAACCATTTTGACTAGGATAATGTTGATCCACACTGCTTCATTTACGTTAATGAATTGCTCTCTGTTTGCAGCTGTGCTCACATCTGTGATTATGAATGAAGTAGAGGAAAAGATGTGCTGTCCCTTTTCTATGTGGCAGACAAGCATACACTGAACTTCAGGGTTTGGCTTAAGGAATAATTAAATACATGTTTTAATTGAATTTTATCTATCTATCTATCTATCTATCTATCTATCTATCTATCTATCTATCTACTTATTTGTTTGTGTGTATGTATCTGGACACAGGAGCATTGTGCTCATGTAGAAGTCAGAGAAAAACTTGTATTATTAGGTTTTCTGATTCTACCATATGGGTCTCAGGGATGAAACTCAGGAAGTCAGTCTTGGATGAAGCTGCCTTTACCCTCTGAGCCATCTCACCACTCAAGAACTACTTTTTTTAGAACATCAGAAAAATAATACATTATTATAAAGAATTATGGCCAAAATTTCATTTGTCTTATACTCAAAGTACTATTTTTATTTCATTCTTGTTTTTACTTTTATTATTCTGCTCTCCTCGGCCTTATGCTGCTGAGCAAGAACTCTGCTATGCACTACAATCCCAGTTCACTTTTTATTTTGTACTAATAAAAATAAATAAATAAATAAATAAATAAATAAATAAATATTAAGTATTAAGCAATATGTAAGTGGTGAAAGTGTGGTTGGAATAAAGATTCCATGATATTACTCCTTGGCCTGTTTTCTTAGTAAGTGATATGTCAGATCTGAAAGGAAACACGTAAGATGTTCATATGAGAGTATGCCTACCACAAAGAATCTGCCCATCAGTGCTCATACTCCTGTTGACTGGAGAAAGCTTTCTGCCTAATGACATCTCTATTGATGAATTCAGAGGAAGAAAGGAAAGAAATTCCTTGCAGTCTGAGACTTTTGTTCATTGGTCTCTGACATTTTTTTTTTGGGGGGGGGTTCGAGACAGGGTTTCTCTGTGTAGCTTTGTGCCTTTCCTGGAACTCACTTGGTAGTCCAGGCTGGCCTCGAACTCACAGAAATCTGCCTGCCTCTGCCTCCCGAGTGCTGGGATTAAAGGCGTGCACCACCACCGGCTTTGGTCTCTGACAGTTTGTAGGATGGGTCTCGGTAAAAGGTTCCATTACTTCCACTACCATGAGCCCAGCACATGCATCCATCCTGGCTCTTAGAGACAGGGCCAACAGTATCAGCACAGTCAGGCAGGTTCTCCATGTTTAGTCAGTTCTTGAAGGACCATATTTTGAAAGACCTTGCTATGATTGTCTTTCTGGAGCCTTCGGCAGAAACAGGAGGAACATAGAGCATTCATAGATGCAAAGACATCTTAGACTCAGCTGCAGGTTAGTGATACGGTCCTTGCCTAGTATAAACATGACACTGCCACAGAGCAGGCACTTGAAGGCTGCCTGCGCAGGGGTCAGTTAAAGGTTTCTGAGAAGAGGGAACGAGAACCTCAAATGACTGGGGTGTTAACTACCAAAGCAGTGGTCAGCTCACCTCCACCTGGTTAGAAACTCAGGGATGAGATCTGGGCTGCTGTTCTAAGAAGCATCTGGTGGTTCTAGGCCACACTGAACTTTGGAAATCTCCTCATTTCAGGGATGTTAGGATCCTGTTCTCACTCTGGCACATGTGCAGCTCAGGGTCTTGTGTCTTAGAATACGGGTGCTGGCGACTACATACCCACCTTAAAAAGTCAAACATGGACCCCCATCCTCTCTCTGTGTTCTCTCTCGGGTTCCTCTCCCCAGGCCTGGCTGCCCTCTTTCCCTTCCCCCCTTTCCCTCCTAATCAAGCTCTAAAAAGTACCACAGGGTTCTGTTGTGACTTTTCCACGCAGTAACCAGAGACACCACCAGTGCTTCAACCAGCGCCGTTTACCTTTCAAGGGAAGGTCACTCCACTTTGTTTTCCCTGGTTTCTCATTACAACACTTATGATGTGGTTGCCTCCTGTTCCAGTGCTGAGCTCTGCAGCTCTGTCTTTCTGCTCTCCAGGACCTGGCTGCCAAGATCCCCACCTACTTAGTCATTAAATGTGACTTCATGAGGAACCAGAACTTCAACTGTCTTCAAAGCAGGTTTCTCACCTGGTGAGGTACTTAGGGGTAGGGTGGGAGAATGCTACATGTCATACACAAAATCCATAAAAAGCACTGAGATAATGCTGAATGTTTGTAATATTAATGGTACAATGCTGTGGGATGTTCTGTATGTCCTGTGGGAGCCCATTCTTGGGTTCCTCGTGGCTTTACCCAGCAGGTCTGCATAGAGGATGATTAGGACCACGGGCCTGAGTACAGGTGTCTGAGATGGTCTGCACTTGGCTGTGCTGTGGGATGGTCTGTATGTCAAATTGCTCTGATTGGTCAATAAATAAAACACTGACTGGCCAGTGGCTAGGCAGGAAGTATAGGCGGGACTAACAGAGAGGAGAAAAGAAAGAACAGGAAGGCAGAAGGATTCACTGCCAGCTGCCACCCTGACAAGCAGCATGAAAAGATGCCGGTAAGCCATGAGCCATGTGGCAAGGTATAGATTATGGAAATGGATTAATTTAAACTATAAGAACAGTTAGCAAGAAGCCTGCCATGGCCATACAGTTTGTAAGCAATATGAGTTTCTATGTTTACTTGGTTGGGTCTGAGCGACTGTGGGATTGGCGGGTGACAAAGATTTGTCCTGACTGTGGGCAAGGCAGGAAAACTCTAGCTACAGTACAAAATGAGGAAAACAGAAAAAAAGAGAAATATAATCTCTTTAATGTTCCTATATTTACTTTTTTACTGTGTTGCCTGCACATGCCAAACCACAGGAGTGGAGATCAGGAGTGGGAGTTGTTTTTTTCCTTCTATTAGGTAAGTCCTAGGAATCTAACATGGGTTGTTAGCTTTTCAGTAGGTCCTTTTATCTGCTGAACCATCTCCCTGGCCCAAAATAGATCTCTTAATAAATACAAACAACTTTTACTTCTGCAATAAAAAAATATGAATGAGTAAGAGAGGGAAAAAGACACAATGGGGTCAGTAGAGACTGTAGGAGAGATGAGATGGTGGCTTTGTATTCTAGCTGTGTGGCTGCCCATCATGAAAGGTCCACATTTAGGGAGAGCACTTCGGCAAAAAGGCTCAGCAGTCATCCAGATGCTAACCCTTTTAGGCCAGATTCTATGTCTAAGCTCTTTTGCCTAGAGAAAGGTGATTTTTTTTCCCTTTATGGAGAGTACTGTCAGGACCTTTTACTCATAATAGAATCTCCCAAAGCATTAATGAGAAGAGAGCAGTTGCATCTATTGAGGTAAATTCCTAGAATGATGTTATATTCCTGTTTGCCATTCGTTTCACTCCACGAAATGCCAACAACAAGAAGGGAAAAACAAATCAACCCCAACCCCTGGATTCTCCTTTGACCTCTGTTCTTGGTCTACCTTCAACATGCCAACTGAACACTATAGACATCAGCTGAATACAGTTTTGAGGACCTTCACAGTAGCACTACTTACTGGTTGGGCACAGGATTGATTGTGACATCTCCGATAATGTTTGGGCAATCATGTCAATTTTTTTATCACTTTATGTCCTTATTATTTCATAAAAGAGGGAGGAAAATGTACCATGATGTTGTGTTGTAAGAGCTGCCATTCTTACTCATCAACATGGAGTTGAGGATCTGAAGTGGCTGCTCCTCACAGTCACACATTTACGGATGCATTCTGTTCACATCATTGTTTAGGAAACACTCAAAATTAATTCTGGAGTTTATGTGTTGATGAGAGGCTCATAATGTTCTTTGTATTAGGCTTGAATGTAGGAATCTGCTGGTATATGTAGAAAAATTTTAGGAGATAATATACCAGATACTAAAATGGTTATCTAAATGTTCTCAGGAGGGAGTCAATTCCTTCGTAATTGGATGAAGAGTCAACATTCTAGTTAAGGGAGGAAAAGAAACATACTCAGTTGTGGGAGGTGAGCTTCTATCTTTTTGAAGGGTTCTTATGAGGAGGAGAGAGGGATAAGAAAATACTAGATAAAGAGAGACCTAGTTGACGAGAAGAAAGACAGAAATACAGGATACCTTCAGGAGGGACTGGATCACTACCCAACAACCCCTTCCATTTACTCAAAAGGTTTTTTTATAATAATGTCAAGGGGCAGGGCAAAAGACCTCCCCCTTGCAAGATCAAAGCGTACCACACAGCCAAGTATAGACCCTTCCAAATACCTGGTAACCACACCTGTGGTCAAATAATCCCCTTAGGCAGCCCTGCTGGGGAAAACAAGCTCAGATTCTCCCACCCTGAGTAAGTTCTCACTAGGAAACTTCTGTGGGTCTCTACACTCAATCTGATAAAGTAAAACTGGATATGATGATGTTGACTGATTGTAGCTAGAGTTTTCCTGCCTTGCCCACAGTCAGGACAAATCTCTGTCACCTGCCAGTCCCACAGCTGCTCAGACCCAACCAAGTAAACATGGAGACTTATATTGCTTACAAACTGTATGACCGTGGCAGGCTTCTTGCTAACTGTTCTTACAGCTTAAATTAATCCATTTCCATAAATCTATACCTTGCCACGTGGCTTGTGGCTTACCGGTGTCTTCACATCGTGCTTGTCATGGTAGTGGCTGGCAGTGACTCCTTCTGCCTTCCTGTTCTTTCTTTTCTCCTCTCTGTTAGTCCCGCCTATACTTCCTGCCTAGCCACTGGCCAATCAGTGTTTTATTTATTGACCAATCAGAGCAACAGATTTGACATACAGACCATCCCACAGAACTTCCCCTATTTTTTTTTTTTCAAAAAAGGAAGGTTTTAACTTTTACACATCTCCAAAGCCAGCTTGATATATTTGGGAATTTGGATGTAGCTTCTCTTACTACTTCCTGCTGGAGGGGGCTGCTGTATCTTATGGGGACACAAAGAAAATTTTAGGATCATGGAGTATTCTGTGAGGCTGTATCGTCTGAACCAGTTACCTTGAAATGATTCTGGATGTTGGATCATCTGAGCCATGGTGTCATCGGAGACCTTTCAGGAGGTCTTGGCTGGTCAAACCTGATGTATCTTAATCTGGTACGAATCCATAGCCTCTGGATTTCTGTGGAGACAAAAGCAGAGCCTCCTTTCCAAAGCAACATATCCTTACATCCAAATTTTGAAGTCAAGGTACCTTTAAAATATACATTTTGGCATAACTCAACAGCTTTTGCAATCAAATGTTTTTCTTCAGTTACGAATATCAAAGAGAACATAATCCAGATTCTCTGTGTGGTAGCCATCTTTACATGGCTTATTTTTTATATTACCTTGAGCCTATTGCTTTAAACTGCAGCTTTCTAAGCCTGAAAGGGCACTGTGGCTGCTGGCTCTGCCCACTTCAGCTTCCCAACATGGCAGTGGTTCATTTTCCACCAGTTCTGGGAGCCATCAATTCTCAGAAATAGTGGGTCTATGCTTCTATCAAAGCAGCGTGTAGCCCAGAAACCTCTTTTTTGTTGTTGTTGTTTTATACTAGCAAAGGCTAAATCCATGATGCAGCTTAATGTGCCACTTGCAGAGGCCTCATTCCCGCCATACTGCAGGTCGAGTGCACACACCAGGAACCTGCCATAGTAGCTAGTAGCTCAAACACGCACGCTGCCGCTAACTTGAAAGAGACAACTAGGAACTGTTTTTAGCTCCGTTTTAGAATTTTTTTATTCAGGTTTTAGGTGGAAACTCTTACCAACACATTGGGCGCTTTTTCAGAGAGCTAGGACCACCGCAGAAGGAAGAGTGAGATTTTAGCTCTGAGCTTTGACCTCTTGGCTTTCTCTTTTACGTTGGTATCTGTGTTTCTTATTTAATAAGATGGTTGGTTACATCTACATCTGATAAACTGATGTTCTTTCCTCTGCCTTAAATGGTCATTATTCCTTTGGACAGATATCTTCAAAGGCAGGGGTGTTCCATTAACGTCCTGCATGGACTCTCAGAGTCATCTATTATGACGCTGAATCCCCAGTGTTATCTATTGGTGACAATTGGTTTTTATGAGAGTTCTTCCACTGTAATGAAGCTAGCAGTCAGATTCTCTTCAACTATTTTCTCCTAAAATTTACTGACATTTACAGTGCTCTAGGTCCTGTAATATCCATGAAGTTCACATACCCACACATTGGTGTGGCTCACTTCCATCTTTCCCAAGGCATGGTGATGCCTGCTTTTAGAATCTTGGATATCTGCTATGTATACTGATTTACTGATGCCCTTTACATGTGACAAAGAAAATTTACAGAGTGCCCTGACTCATGCCCAGTGACAGAGAGAGCATCTGTTTCATTCCTGTGGTTGGCATGGCTACAGTGATTCTGCTGAGATTCTGCCTGTGCTGAAAGCTTCATGAGCTAGATTTTCCGGAAGACACGTTCATCCAAAAGCAGTTGGAACCCAGAATCTGCACACCAATGAACACCTGACTGCCACGGGTGGGCCCACCATGGGACATTTCTTTTTGGTGCTGGGCTTATTTTATTTAGCATGATGCCTTTGATGTTCACCTGTGTTTCCACAAAGGGAAGAACCACCTTCCTTAGAGCTGAGCAATATTTCATGCACATGCTATTTTGTTACTCATCCATGGATTTTTTCCATGTCTTCACTATTGTGAACAGTGGTGCAAGTTGACAGGCTGGTTTTAATTCTGTATGTATACCAGAAGTTAGCTGGACCACATAAGTTGTTTGGTTTTCAAGTTTTGGAGGAGCCTTGCCATTGTTTCTCATAGGGACTAGTTTGCATCCCTACAAGTGATGTAGGACTCATTTTTTCCACATCTGTACCAACTCTTGTTTCTTCCTCTTTGTTCCAGCAACAGCCATCTTATCCTGCTTTGATTCACACTTCCCCAGTTTCCAGTGATGCTGAACACCCTTCCATAAACCTAGTAGCCATTTAGATGTCTTCTTTGGAGAAATGCCCACTTGGTTCCTTCACCTATATATATTTTTTACGTTCTTTCATTTTATTTTCTACTCAAAAAGTGACAATGTATTTTTAATTCAAAAGTATAATGGGATAAGTAGCTTTGCGTACAACTGTTCTCGTTAAATACTTTAACGATCACTTTCTTTGGAAGTTGTAGGCACTGAGCTGCAAAGACCTGAGTTTGGGTGGATATTGAACATGATCAGCAGAAACAGGTAAGCTCACACAGGAGGATAAACTATCAAAACTCTGTCAAACTCTGTTAGTGGCCTCTGCTTGACACCCGTATGTTCCCACTTCCTCTTCGGCCATCTTGCCCTCCTCCTGACTGACCCTCTGTTGTCTGGCTACCTGACCGTCATGAAACATACCAGAAGTTGTCCTGGCTGGCCTGACCTGCCTCTTGACCTCTTTGTTACTCCTCTGTGTTCCTCAGTTTCAGGTCACAGGCTGTCACCGAGAGTGCCAGTCTGCACCATGTCCTGCCACTTGTAACTTTTCTGCTTCAGGTGTGGGAGCATCACAGCACATACCTGCATTTATTTCCAGGAGACACTTTCAGATAATTTGGGACATAGCTTATATGATCAACTTTCTGTTAGGTTCTTTCTGAGCATAGCTATATCCTACATTTCTTTGGGCACTTTCCATGTCTGAAGTGGGTCAAGTGTTAGATTTTGGTTTTGCTAAAAGAACTGAAGGTGTGATCCACAAATCCAGCAAAACTGATTCAGAAGATCACCCTTTCCACACCCCCCACTCCACACACTTAACATTTTTCTGCAACTTACCCAGTGTGGGTATACAGAGGCCATAAACCATCCAAAGTGGTCCAAGTGCAGCACAATGCACAAGAAATGGGGATTGATGTTGCAGCCAAGGCATTCACTGGATTTGCTGTCTGAGCTGATGCTTGGAAAAAAAATCAACAGCTGCATAAGAAACAGAAGCCAGATACCCAGTGGCACCTGTGCTTTTAGGCTTCACCAAATCCACGATAAAGGAACACTGAGTTGGTAAAGCAACCTGTGTTATTTGTTTCCTGGATCTTAGTTGACCTTTTCTCCATGGCTGGCAAGAGCATGCAGAAATCCTGTCTGACAGTCCTATACGTCCATCTTGGGTTGTGGGTATGGGACTTCACTTTTCGGGGAGAGAGCCTTGAATCATCAGGCTAACCTCAGGAATTTCTCAATCATGGCAGCCACATTGGTAACCACCTAGACCTTTAGAGCTACCTCCTCTGAAGCCTTTCAGTGAAATCTGTGGCTGCACTGAAACAATGGAAGAGGTTCAGGGAGACCATGGGGGTGGCCAGGGCTGCAGCTGATGGAGGAGGAGGAAGATGTAGATGCACTAGGACACACTGTTCAGGGATGCTCTTACATAATCTAAAATAATCTAAAATTTTGTATGCTAATTAATTTTAAGTTAAAAATAAAACTTGTACATTTTGTTAATCCTGAAGTAAATTTTCTATTCTTTGTTACATTTATTTCTGTTCTATTTCCTCCCTTCTGTCATCATAGCTAGGTGTTTTCTTCTCCCTGCTTCCCCTTCCCTCCCCCTCCATCTCCTTCTCTTCCTCCTCCTCCGCCTTCATTTCCCTGATGTATGAAGTCAGGTTATTGGCCTTAGATTGTTTTTTAACTCAGATATTTCTTGCTTTAAACACCCCTCTTGGGGCTGCTTTTGCTGAACCTTCATGTAGAATTTGGTACCTTTTATTTTTGTTTATTTCAAGGTATTTTTAAACTTCTGTCTTGCTTTCTTCTTAGGCCTAGTGGTTTTTCAAAGATGTGTTGTTTCTGTCCTGTTGATTTGTTAAGTGTCCAATTTTCTTTTGGTGTTAATTTCTGTAGTTGTTCATTGTAGTTAGAGGAGAAATTTGATATTAGTTTCTTTTTGTTTTGTTGGATTTGATGACTTGTTTTTCAGCCTGGCATTTGATCTGCTTGGAGACTGTGCTGCATGCACTCAGGAGGGATGAACATTCTGCTGCTGGATGTCTATATAGGTCTGTCAGATCCATTTGGTTTATAACATGGATCAAGTCTATCATTATTGACTTTCTGTCTGGATACTCTGTCCATTTTTGAAAACTGGGCACCGAAGCCTCTTACTATTGATGTTAGGTTATCAACAGATCTACCAGATCTATGCATGGTCACCGTGTATGTAAGTGCTTTGACATCAGGTGTGTGGATAGTTATTTCGGTGAAATGACTTTCCTGAGACAAAGTCTTGTCCATTGTGAGGGTTTTGATTTTGAGTCTATTTTCTCTATGTATGGCCACCCCTGTTCTGTCACAGTCACATGTGTTTGGAATCTCCTTTTCCCTTCCCTTTCCTTCAGCCTCTGTATGTCCGACGATCTCGGTGTGGGCATCTGCCTCTCTCCACTATGTCATTTGTACAAAGTGAGCATTCACACATGGGACCAGAGTGGGAGACAGTGCGGGCCACTTTGGAAAGACAGGTAGTCTCCAGTTACAGTAGTCCAAGGCTAGATTGGGAGAAAAAAATGTTGACATATATTTAAGATTAATTAAAAAAAATTAAAAACTCCTGTAATTAAGCAAATTTGCACTAGAGAAACAGAGAAAGTGTACAGTTATTTTATAAAAGAAATACAAATGAATTCTCTTTTGCCTTTTTTACTTCATAATTTGGATGTGACCTATAGAAAGGTGGTATCTTGCTTTCTATAACTCATGTGAAACTTTCTTAGTGGCCTTGAAATCTAGGGACAGAGAGAAAGTTCACAAAGAAGCAATCTAGTCTCATCCCTGCAGTGACTTAGGGCTTCTGCAAACGTGTGGTCCAAATCGTCCCTCGGAGGCTCCAAGACTCACCTTAGCACTGTCCTTGCTTGTCACTAGAGAGTAAAAGCTTCACACTGTGGATGCAGTTTTCTCTTGGGAACCTGGAGAAGGGCTTATCTTTGCAATAAATTAGACGATTCAAGGAGAAGGATTAAATATTAGCCTAACCTTCAAAGGACAAAAATAGCTTTCTTTGAACGTTCTTAGAGTGTCGCAGGGTTCTGGGAAATTTTAGTTCTTAAAATAACACTTGCCTTGCCCATTGGATCACAGTGGTGCCTGAGTGCTGTGGAGAGAGGGAAGGAGGAGAAGGAGGCCCCCACAGTCGCCTTTCTGTCTCTAGTCTCCAGAAGGGTGCGGCTGTGCTTTTCCCACATGGGCTGCCAAGCTGACACATACTTTGCTCCTTCGAGAGGAACGTGTTCAAGGTCTGTTATAGAACCCTCTTCTTTCTTGATCTAAAAGAGGGATTTGTCCCTGCCTACAGCAGGGGTGTCACATATAGGAAGTACCAGATTTCTCACTGTCAAGCTGTGGCAAATCCTAGTGCTTGGAAATAGACGTGGACCAGTGCCACCCAGCTCATGGGCTCCCTGGCCCTGTCTGTGGGCTGTCTCTATAGATGTGTAAATCCTAGAATTGACGTGACTGGGGAGTCCCAGAGAAGGTAGCCTCCTTTACCTTTTCCCCTCATTTTTTCCCTTTAGCACATCACTAGGGAAGAACTATCCCATAGTAATCAGGACAGTAGTTCAGGTGTTCTGAGATTCTTTCTGAGATTCTTTTTAAAGCCGCCACTGCTGGGACTGGGGGTTGCAGTTCAGTGGAAGAGTATATGTGCTCGGCATATACAAGGCCCTAGGCTCAATCTGCAGCATCCACTAATAAAGCTGTAACATCAATATTTTCTGAGTCATTTCATAGTAATAGACACATGTGAGAAATCACAGGCACCAGTGCAGCCGGACACCTCCACTGATGTGCGTCTTGGTTGCCTCTGCAGTGATACTTGTTGGGTGATTTTTTTCTTTTTCCCTCTGTCCTCATCCCTACTGACAGTTCCTGCTCAACTGCTTCCCAGGTCCCAGCTTTACTGCAAATAAAGCTCACTGCAGCATTGTTATTTTACAAGGTAGAAGATGCCTCAAGTCACTGTCTCATTTGAAGAGGGTAAAGTGTTATCATTGCCTAAGGAGGACACACCTCCAGACAGCCTAAAGCACCTACACCTTTAGCCACCTACTCCCCAGGCTCCAGAGGGTGAGATCTTCCTCCTGTAGCTAAATTTGTTCCTCAGGTGCAGTGCACTTCTCTCAAGCTCATTGTTGATTTCAATCCTGCTTCTCTCCAGAACAATTTCAGATTGAGTCTTTTCTTCCAAACGGCAGTAGATGCAGGCTTCTGCATGTGTGGTGGTGTCTGTGTTATCTTAAGATGGAGCCTAATCACCACCATCCTCCAAGCCTGTGGAAGGCTGAAGAGGATCCTGATTTCAGGAGAAAGCCTCTGACAAAGAAGGACACGGCTCAGAGGCATTTGTGATCTTGTTAATGTTGTGTAGAAGATACCATATGTTAAAGTAAACTGGGATTTTTCTTTGCCCCTCCCCAAGGCAAAAAGTGCAGAGGCCGGGTGCGCACTGTAGGCAATGGCTCCATCTAGTGGTGAGCAGCCCACAGCACTGACGACAGAACCCTTTCTGAAGCCACCTGGTTTGGAGGGGGGGGTGTCGGTTATGCAATTAAAATGGCTTAATCTGACACTGTCTTGCTTTTCATCTAGATTCCTTTCCTAAGCCTTAAATAAAACTGTGACTTTTTAAAATTTAAAAAAAAAATCATTTAGCTCCATTTTACTATGTTCCCTGAGAAGGGTCACCGCTAAAAGAGGAAAGCACGCCTTTCTAAGCTGAAACGGTCCCCTAGCAGCTACTGCCAAGATGGCAGCAGGACCAGAACACTTTGCTTGACTGTGTTGGGAAATTGCTCATAACGCATACTCCCTGCCTCTGAAACAGTCTTGTTGCATGGCTCAGGCTGGCTTAGAATTTGAAATCCCCCTGTTTCAGCTTCTTGAGTGTTGTGATTACAGGCATGCCTCGCCATACCTGAATTCCAATTTTGTATTTGGTAGAAAGGTAGTATAAGAACTGAACATGATCTGCCTAAATCTAATAGACTGTCATAAAGAGCTCGAGCCGTTTTAGAAGGAGGAGGTGGAGGGGGGTAGACTGGAGCTCAGAAGATTTCAGAGAATCCCAGGCACCATGGGCATGGGAGGCAATGTGTTGGCACCACAGTCTCAGAATTATGTAGAGAGGGAACGAGGCCCTCAAGGGACCTGAATAACTTGCACTCAGCCTGTGAGCGTTTCCTCACCCTGGACTCCCAGCCTTTGATTCTGAGAGAGTTCTGATGTGAATGTAGAAATGAATTAAATGTCACATAGAATATCTGGTAGAGTAGACAAAGATTTTTTTAAAAATGAATTTCTTATTTCCATTTGTTCATTTTGCTACAGACTCTGGTTTGTACACAGCCTAGGATGGCCTCCGGCTCACGAGCCTCTTGACTGCTGAGACTATAGGTGTGCACCCTACCTTCTGTTGCAATCATATATTTCTTACGGCAACACACCTTCTGCCAAAGAAGTGTTCTCTGAGCTGTTGGATTTGGAAGAGGTGCAAGAGTTATGTCCTAGCTCCGGGCATTCTGGAGGAGGCCAGCCAGTTGTCACAGCTCCTCCAGAATGCCACTGGCGTCCTGAATGTGTAATTTCCATGCCTCACGGCAAGGTTTCCCTTGATACCTGTGATTTTCCCATGAACAGTTTTGTTACCATAAAAATAAACGACTTGACATCCTCCAGAAAGAATAATGCAATTTCCTGTGCTACAGTGAGAAGCTGTCCTGGAGACCTTTGTTTCACTCTCTGGTCTAAGAGAGTGTGCATTGGACATACGTTCGAAGGGTGCACACATGAAGTGTGTGTGTGTGTGTGTGATGGATATTGATATGGTGGAGCCAGCATATAGAAATTTAAAAATAAACTATACTGTTAGACAGGGTTAGACTTTAATCATTAATGCAAAAACAAAACAAATCAAAACCCACCATCTCCTGATCCCCTTGTGGTTTTTATAATAATGCCAGAATCAGGATATATGTATTTACTCAGGTGAGTTTACTGGCACTGTATTTTAGTGGCAAACACTGAATTTTACAGAGATTGAGAATATTGTGTCAAGTATGCCTGGAGATTAAGAACTCTTAGCAATTCAACAATAAAATGTTCAGCCTTTGTCTTTTTAAAGAGTTTTAATTTCCCAAAGGGTCTTGGTCTTTCATCTCTCATTTTTATTTAAGGCCATGAATTTCTATTTGAAATGGCTTGGATATAGAAAAGCCAGTAAAATGGGTTCTGAGGCTTGCAGCCACCCAGTCCTCAGAGCTGGCAGCATTCAGCAGGGCCATCACTGCCCAGTCCGAGAGGGCCTTCGGGTCAGCACAGCAGTGTTCTCAATAGTAAAGGCCTTTCTTCCTCACAGAAGATTTCCCAGGTGTCCACAAATCTTCTCAGGATTAATAAAAAATGTAAAATGCCACAAAACATCATTAAGTTAATAGTGTTTCCCTTCCTTTTATGTGTTTTAAAATTAAAGATATTGAAAGAACAACCCAGGTGGTCTCCAATGGATAGACTGCTCCCCACATATGTGCATAGTTCTGCTTTTCACATCTGGAGGGTGCCCATTAATGTGCACATACTCACACACTCATGTACACGCACATGTATACTCTCACACACATGAATATTCACATACATGCACAGGTATACACACTCACACAGGGCACACTCATACACACAGGCACACTGACACTCATGCACAGGTACACGTACATAGGCACATTCACACACATGCACAGGTACATACACATGCACAGTCACACACATGCACACTCATACACAGGCCTATGTATACATATTCACACACAGGCACACTCATACTCATGCACAGGTACACACACATAGGCGCACTCACACACATGCACACTCATACACAGGTACACTCACACACCAGTCTAGGCATACATATTCACACACAGGCATACTCACTCACACTCATGCACAGGTACACACACATGCACACTCATACACAGGCCTAGGTATACACACTCACACACAGGCACACTCATACACAGGCCTAGGTATACACATTCACACACAGGCACACTCATACACAGGCCTAGGTATACACATTCACACACAGGCAGACTCATACTCATGCACAGGTACCACACACACACACACACACACACACACACACACACACACACACAGGCATACTCACACACATGCGCACATTTATATACATGGGAAACATACTTACTGTAAAACCTGAAACACTTGCCTGATATTCTAGCTTCTCACTTTAAACTCCTGTCCTACCAACAACGAGACTTCTGAAATAGTTTCTATTGTTTTCCTTTCTGCTCATCAGAAGCCCAAGCCATTTTTCTAGTGGCTCTAGGACAAGTGAATTAGTATATTCATCACATCTGATTCCTGTCGATGGAAAAGACAATAAATTTACTGGTATTGCAATATACCTAAATGATTTGAATGAAACAATAGCAGCCCCACTACCCTCCACCCCCACCACCAGTGGAATTGGAAAGACTGCCTCATCTTTAGGATCCAGATGTGCTGCTGGCTTCACTGGTGTTATTGAGTCACTCATGGTTGCCATGGTTTCCACTGGGGAGCCTTGAGAAGGGTTGTACTAGAGGGGTCTGAGCTAACTGGCTCTGGGAGGGAGCAGTTTGCACTTGAATGACTGTAGCAATGTCCTCATCTGGCAGGGCCTTTGAGCCAGGCAGAAGGACCAGAGCTGGGTCATCCATGGTTCTGCTGTTTTTTTCACACACCACTGCAAAATGTCATAGCCCCTGAATAACAATGGCACTTGCAAGAAACTTGAGTGTGTGTGTGTGTGTGTGTGTGTGCTGAGCATGGTACTCAAGGCCTCAACCAGCTAAGCAAGCCTCTACTGTGACTGGTTTAGAGAGAGCCTGTCCTGACAGACTGGGAGGGTGATGGAAATGGAGAAGAAATTTGTTATTTAAGGGATGAAAAGGGCTAAGGGAGAACTCTCTTGCTCCTTCTCTGGAGCCTCAAGGGCCTCATCTCAGAGCAGGGGGTGGGGGGCTGAGGGCTGGGACACTGTCTTCCTCCACCCTGCTGCCTGCAGAGATGTCTTGTCCACACATGACATGGTGCTTTCCTTCTGTGGCAGACTATTTTGGTATTCAGGGTTTTTCCCTCTTTGGGTAGGAGAGAGAGAGAGAGAGAGAGAGAGAGAAAAGAGAGAGAGAGAGAGAGAGAGAAAGAGAGAGAGAGAGAGAGAGAGAGAGAGAGAGAGAGAGAGAGAGAGAGAGAGAGAGAGAAAATGTGTGGTGTGTTTATGTGTGTGATACGCTACTCTACTTTAAAATCCCAAGCCTAGTTATTTTTGTTGTATTTACTCCCAAACATTGTCATGTTGAAAATCTGAGACACCATTAAAATTTTATATGTAGATGCCATCTTTGGGCACCAAGGTTTGTACTGTAAGATGGTAGAGGTTGGGTCCAAGTCACATTGTTCATGTGTCTCAGTAACATTTGCCAGTCAGTCATTGTAGAAGCAGTTTTCAGAATTGGTAACTGATAAAAATGTTTCAGATAATTGGAGGATAAACAGTTAGGCTACATCTACCTATGAAGTGGGGAACCCCCCTGACTATCGTGGGCAGAGCTGAATGAGGAAACATGGGATTTTTCCTCGGCAGATTACAGGAGAAGACTTTGCCACATTAGATTATGTACCATGTATGGATGAAAGCAATCTGAGAGATTTGAATAGAAAAAAAAATCAAGTTAAAATCTGCAAAGCTAAAATTGAACTACTTGGGAGCTATGATCCACAAAAACAACTCATTATTGAAGATCCCTATTATGGCAATGATTCTGACTTTGAACTGGTGTACTCAAAATGTCTTGGGTACTGCAAAGCCCACCACCACTGAGCAACTCACTCACCAGAGCCATGCCTAAGGCAGTCCTTAGCCCCATACCCCACATGTTTTTTCAGCTGACTTACTGTATATCTTTAAAATAACTGTAGGTGGGAATTAGGTTTATGTTCAGAAGGATAAAAATAGTGGAGTAAGACAGGTTGAGGTGTGGCTAAGAATTCTTAGACTAATTGAACCTTTCATTTTGTCCTAATTACAAAATAGTGGAACAAGAAAATATGGAACAAAATAAAACTCAATATGTAAGAATGAACTACAAGTCAGGTCAGCCTCTGAGTCCAGCCAGCCCAGTAGTCTGGTCTAACTAGAGTGTGTGTGTGGCCAGCACCCAGTGATGTCATTTGCTTGCCTTGTACCTTTCTATCCTAGACTCCTATGACAATAACTCCATCCATATCAGCCTTCCATTTAACAGCGGAAGAGTTTAAACTCAGATACACTGAGGGCATTTAATATTTAAAGAGAGGAGAAGCTGGATATGATAATGCAGGTCCGAAATGCCCGAAATTCCAGCAGGCCATCCTGGTGCAGAGGGGGAGCAACAGATTGATAAAATGAGCATTTTTACTCTTACTTGGTTTTTGTCTAGTGTTTTTGAGCTTTGTTTCTATTTGAGCCACTTTGTCTCTTTAAAAAAAAAAAGTGTGCTTAAATTTTAGTGCATTTTCAGAAAAGTGACCCCCAATTATGTCTATATGTCAAAAAAGAATGTGAGCTAAACTGGGAAGTTAACAAATACAACTGAAATAGAAATCTGGAAAAAAATTTTTTTTTACATGTAACCAGAGCCACTATCATAGGAATTATTCTGAGCACAGCCTATGTCACTCCCCTATGTGGCCTTTCCTCTCATAGTACTAAGGAAGCTAAGCACACTTCTTTGTTTTCTCTGGGAGAGTATCAGGACTAGAAGGTTCCTAACATTCTTGTCCTATGAGAAGGGAGCTCCAGTGTGGGTGTGGTCAGGAAGGGCGGGGCTTGGAGGAGCTGCACAGCTGTGGATCCGTCCCAGCTGTTATCAAGGTCTCCGTACTTCTCAGTCCCCAGAATGAGCTACCCTAAGATCTGCTTTCTACTCAGTTCCTTCTGACATTACCACTCACTGATCATGCTCTAGCAGCATCTTTCTTGACAAAGTAAACAATAGAGGCCTGGCTTCACATTTGAGCCATGCACTGCACGGTGGGTGGTGGCATTCGCCAGGACAGGGAGGGTTTTCTTCAAAGATAAGGGACAGCATCAGAGCTGCTACTGCACAGAACTACTGAGGCTGAGAGACCCTCCTCAGGAAGTAGTGTGATAACATTCAGAGCCGAACTCGAAGGATTAGCGTCCCCCCACCCCCTTTGCATAGGATGAAGGCCCTGAGATCTGGGGTTGGAATCCCTTCTCAAGTGGGGAATCCATGTGTGTTCAGGCCAGGTCTGATGAACCTTCAGACCTGGCAAGTGAAGTCTTGCTTCCAGGCTACACCTCATCTCCTAAGGGTATATAACTTTTTGTTCAGTTTTTTTTTAGTCAGGGTTCTCTAGAGGAACAGATTAGTCTACAGAGTGTGGTCCAGCTAGTTCAAAATGGCTGTCTATCATCAACAGAAACAACAAGAATTCAGTAGTTGCTCAGCGCATGAGGCTGGATGCCTTAGCTGCTCTCCAGTATACATCAGAATCTCGAAGAAGTAGGCTCTAATCCCAGTGACAGGATGAACTTGCCAGCGAGAGCAAGAACAATCAGGCAAAGAGAGCAAGCTTCCTTCTTCTGTGTCCTTTATATAGACTGCCAGCAGAAGATGTGACTCAGATTAAAGGTGGATCTTTCCATCTCAAAAAATCCACATTAAAAGTGGGCCTTCTTATTTCAAATGATTTAATTAAGAAAAAAAATCCCTCATAGGCATATGCAGCCACTTGGGTTTTAGTTAATTTTAGTTAACAACCAAGAATAGAAATAAAAATTTGCCTTTTTAGATGTGTTCTGGCTCACTATGTAGATCAGGATGGCCTTGAACTTGTGATCCTCCTGTCTCAGCCTTCTGAATGCTGAGGTTGCAGAAGTGCACTGCCAAGTCATGCTCTTCCTTCCTTAAGAAGGAATAATAGTCCACACTATAGATACACAGCTATTTCCCAGTATCTTCAGGGAATGGTCCAGGACCTTGGGAGCAATGATCTTAGGATGCTCAAGTCTGCATTTTAAATGGAATAGTGTTTATGTGTAAACTGTGTGTTTATTTCTATATGCCTTTAATCATTCCTAGATGAAGTCTAACACTTAATACTACAGAAATGCTATGTAAACAGTTACTACACTGTATTTAGAAAATAATATCAAGAGAAAGGGTCAGTATGTGGTCGGCACAGATGTTGTTTTTCCTAATATTCCCACTGTGTGTTGATTCTGTATGACATCTGCTAATGCCTAGCCGAATTTTGCTACATTGTGGCCATCATCTAGACTCAGCCACCCATGGACACTTGGGAAACTCTGCCTTTGGACTGTTTGAATCACATTGCTATACACTCTCACTTCCTTCCAGGGTGAGGTATCTGTAATTTGAATTTCATATTCCCGAAAGTATAGCCTGCCAAGCTATGGGAAAGAGTGGGGTCAAGGGCACAGCTGGAAGAAAAGCATCTGGATAGAGAATCTCATAGAACCAGTGGTGGATATCTGGAACACTTGGAAATCTGAGTTGCATTTTGGAAAGAAATGGGCAGAGTGCCTACAAGGCTTCCCAAGGCTGAGCTCACTGGGACTCTACACGAGTTTCACCCAGACCTAGTGTGTGTACCTCAAACCTGCTGAGAGGGTTGAACCTGGACCTCACAAGCTCTTTAAGCAAATCCAGTGGAGAAGAGGCTGCATCCCCATGGACTGGTCCTCCCTGGAGTTACAGACTTCGTGATTTCTCTGTAATTACTGGATCAACTTTGAGCAGCTCCACTAAATCCCAGATGCTTCGCATTATGTTTCTGTCCAAGTTGCCTCGGAGGAGTGTGGCTTGCTGCTTGGCTTGCACTTCCTGGACTGTAATATTCCAATTCATGTCAAAAAAGATGGTAAAATGGTTCAAACTTCTTTTTGTTGGTGGTGAGTAAACCTTGAAGGTTATTACTCTGAACCCTCTAAGTACCACCTGGGGCCAGCAGCAGCCTGGGCAGCACCCACTGAGGGTTTGACCAGACGGAAGTAGACGCTAGGATGGGGGTCATTAGGGCTGAAAAGAGCAGGAGAATGGAGAGCAGGAACATGGGTACCGGGCACCAAAATATAGTGAGAGAGAAAGTCATTTTAATGCTAAAAAGCACAGTAGGGTAACCACAGTCTAAAACAGCAATTTCCATAGTTCCGAATAATGAGTACAAAAGTTGAAAGAGTCAAAAGTGCTAATTACCCGGACTGGATGAGCACACACTGGATACATGCATTGCATTATAATACTTTACTCCATAAATAAGTACAAATATCATATATCAATGGAAGATAAAGCAAAACAAAAGGAAACGAGACAACATCAGAGCCCACACCATGTTCTAAGACAGAATCTTCATTTTACACGTGCACACACATATCACACACATGAAAACACAGGAACACACACTTGTGCAGACATGCACTGACAAGCACATATATGAGTACCAATCTCACACAGACTGGAACCTCTGGAGTAGACAAAGGTGAGGATAAGTAGTTTAGGGAGTTAGCATACAGGAAGCAGATGTGATGTCTTATACTCACCTAGGAAGGGAGCTCTTAAGTCAGGATCTGTGGGAGGAGCAAGGAGGCCCTGGAACCCTGGCATATACCCCTATATCTCTAGAGTACAAGAGATGCTAACCATCTCCATGTTTCACACTGTCCTCCAGGCTCAGACCACTATGTCCTAATACCTGAACCTAATAGCTACCAAAATTGCTATTTGTGAGAAGTGCTTACTGAGCTATGAAATTCCACACACATTCTCATTATTAAGGCAATTATCACTATGCCATGATGATGATGGTGGTGGTGATGGTGATGATGATATGAGGGGTATTTACCCCAAGCCTTTAATTTCCCACCTATGTGGAAGCAGGATGTGATCAACGGGGCAATACCCTGCTCGTGAAAATGCCACAAGCTCTGGCTTCGCTTCAGCACCATCTCTTGCCTTTCATATAAACATGATTCCACCAAACCCTGGCTGTGGCACTCCTTCCTGCAGTTCCAGAATGCATGAATACCAAACCTTAACACCACTCCTGCTTTGTTCCTTGCTGTGTAGGAGCTATGCAACCAAGATACATTCGGAGGTAGAACATAATTTTGCAACCAAGAAACATTCGGAGGTAGAACATAATTTTGTGAAAAGCTGAAAAATTGCACACCTCTCTGTGAACTTGGGTTCATGCATTCACTGTGCTTCAAAGGGTTGTAGAGGGGCCATTTACAGCATCTCTCTCGAGAATGATTGGGGGAGTTTATTTCCACTTTGGAGGCTCCAGATTTAGCTCCCATCTTTCAAACTGATTGTCTGAATCAGACATATGGAATTTTTCATTTCTCAAGCTAGCAAATAGCATGTCTTATGTTAGTAGTGTAGAAAGTCAGAGGTTCTTCAGCTTGCAAGTGAGGTCCACTTGTGTGTTGTTTTTTTGTTTTGTTTTGTTTTGTTTTTCCTTTTTTTTCTCTTTTGGGGGGCTCGCCACCCAGCTCCCAAATAAATTTTAAAAAAGTAAATTTTTTTTCTAACCAGCTTTTCTTAACTTAAATTATCTCGTTTACCTTTTGCCTCTGATCTTTTACCTTTCCCTATTTCTGTATAACTTTTCTTTCTTTCTTACTCCATTTCTGGTTGTGTGGTTGGCCCCTTCTTTTCTTGCTCCTTGATCTCTCTGTTTTCCCATTCCTCTTTTTCTCCTTCTATTTATTCTCTCTGCCTGCCAGCCCCACTTATCCTTTCTCTTGCCTTGCTATTGGCAGTTCAGCTCATTATTAGACCAATCAGGTGTTTTAGTAACACAGCTTCACAGAGTTAAACAAATGCAACATAAAAGAGTGCACCACATCTTTCAATCATTAAACAAATGTTCCACAGCACAAACAAATGTAACACATCTTAAAATAATATTCCACAACACTCGTGTCTCTGGAATCAACTTGATCACAAGTAGCACTAAAGATGTTAGGGAAAAAGGAATAGAGTTGGATGTGGTGACATATGTCTTTGGTCCCAGCACCAGAGCAAACAGAGGCAGGAAGAACTCTGTGGATTCTAGGTCAGCTTAGTCTACAGATTGAGAAACTGTCTTTTTTTTTTTTTTTTTTAAGGTCTGAGTCTGAAGCTACAACCTGGGTTCAATTCCCAGCACCCACATGGCAGGTCACAACTGTCTGTGAATACAGCCTCTTCTTGCCTTGGTAGGCACTGCATGCATATGGTACACAGACATGCATTCAGGTAAAACTTCTATACACATAATGATAAATAAATAAAATTTCATAAAAAGAAAAGGAATAGACTAGGAAACATCCCAGTATACCTTGAGTTAGATTACCCCAGGGTGACCTAACAAAGTAGCACAAACTGGGAAACTTAGAAGAAACACATTGCCTCTCTGTTCTGAAGCCGAGGGGTCAACAAGGTTGGTATTCCTGTGGCCTTTCTCCCTGGATTGCAGATGGCTGCCTTCTCTGTGAGTTTTCCCCTGAGTTTCCTCTTTGTGGGCTGCGTCCCAATATTCTGTTTTTATCAGGATACTTAGTATACTGGATTATGTTTAATAAATATAGTTTTATTTTAATTTTCTTTAAATAGATTATCTCCAAATAAAGGCCCATTATGAGTTCCCAAGGGCTAAGACTCTAGCATATACATTTTCAGGGGGACACATTTTGGTTCATAAAATGCTATTATGTATTTTCTCAAGTTTTAGCCTCAAATATAATAGTTCTCCTCTATACATGTGGTTTTACTTTCTAATAGATTAGTTGCTTGAGGTCACTTATGGTCTAAGAAATATTAAACAGGAAAATTCTAGAATAAGCACTACATAAGCCTTAGGTTGCATGGTATTCTGAGTATCATGATCAAAGTTTGTGTTCTCCTCCTCTATCTCACCCTGGTTGTGCATCATTGTTATGACCAGCATGTCCACGCTGTGTATGTCACCAGCCACTTAGTAGCTCTGTCAGTTATTACATTATTATAAGACGGATAAATACAATGAGGTAGATAGAGAACATCCATGACATTTTGGCTATAGGATATTGTTCTAATTTACCATTGCTGTATTGTCTTATTGTGCCTAGTTTATAAATTAATACCTTTATCATGGCTTCAGGCATTCAATGAAGGAGCACGTCCCTCACAGACATGGGGCACTGCTGTGTGTCTGTGAGTGTGTGTGCAATGTTCAGTAAATTTGTTTTGTAAGTTGATTAAAAACAGCATTTTTGGGGGGTAGGTGTGGTGCTTAGAAGCAACCTCCTCTGCATTAGGATGGGGCAGAAATCTTAAGAACTTGAAGCCAGCTGGGAAGGGTATGAATGATCTAGGAGATGACTGTTCTTACTTGTATGCTCTCTTCATTTAGGTATCCTTTGTTCTCCAGGTTGTTGAGGTTGTCAGACTGAGCTCCCATTTCCCACTGCCCATCAAACTGGGATGCTCCCAAACCTTGAGGTACACGGGGGTTTTTGGTGCACAGGTTTTACATCTCCAAGGCTCAGAATCTCCTCTCCCACACCCCCATTCCACCCTTCCCTTCAACTTCCCATTCTGTCACCAGATGGAGAAAAAGTATTTGATCAGTATTTGAAATGAATTAAACCTACCTTAGCTCCAAGTCAATTAACTTAGTCATCTTAATGACTTCAGCAAAGTCACTTTTGCTGTGTACTTTGTCATGTAGTCTTTTGTCATGTTACTGTCCCTGGGATTAGACTACACAGCTATGGGCCATATTAGATTATGATACTCTACAAGTGACTGTGAACTTGCCCTTGTCAGTGGAGGTGTGAATTTTTGGAATCCAGTGGAGAAATTTCTACCAAAGGCCCAGTATTTATATTGTGTCTCCTTTTCCTCTTTGGCTCTTAGGGCATTAGCAGAGCTTGTCTCTACTTAGAAAACATACTTCAGGACATGTTTCCTCCTTTCTCCGGGAAGATGCCCTGGACCATATCCTGTGAACTCAGTGAACCAGCTTTGACATCCTGCTGGACTCTTTCTAGTGAGATAATTAATGCATTCATTCTTTATTCACATGGGATCCCGGGCTTGCTTTGTGACAGGGCAATAGAGTTTTCCACAAAGCTTGTCCTTGTAGCTTCTGAGCTTTTTTTAGTCCTTCTTTCCAGACTCCCACTGTCCTCTGAGATCACCTATGGCTCTGCCTTTTGAACAGAATAGTGCAAAGGCTCACCTGGTGCATGACCTTCTATCTTTGTAAGCTTGTGTTCACCGCTACCTTGAGGAAGACCTAAGTGGCAAACATTCTACAATGGGTGAACTCTTTTAGAGCAGTGAGTGATTGAAACTATCAAATAATCCAAAAGAATATCACATAGCTGTAGCTGTTGCTCTCATGAAAGCTAGTGGGCCGGAGGGTAGAGGGCTGAACTTGTGCCTGCGTTCATCAGCTGTGGAAACATACAATCACAGACAACTGGCCATACATGTTTGTGACCAAGTTTTCCTTACTCATTTAAAGGACAGCAGACCTGATCTCATCAGTGTCTAGTCTGTGCAGGAGTATGGAGCCTGGTGCTCAGTAAACTTTATAAATATCCGTATTTCTTTTAGGACAAACCCTGCAGATCTTGTAGCCAGGTATGCCCATTGAATACTTCTTACACAGTTGAGTCTCTGGTTTGGGGTATCAACTAACTAGGACCATGCACTCTTGCGTGAGCTAGCTACCTTCTACATTGTCCTATCTAGGATACTAATCACATAGTGTTTTCACTGCGTATATACTACTTACCCATTAGTCCCTTAGTGACTAAATCATTATTCACTCCATTAACTGTCATCACACTACAATACTCATGGTCAAGTTACTCTTGTTATAGTTAATACTGTCCTAAACATCAAGAATTGACACTGGCAACTCAGATATTGTAATGAGAAATCAAAGTGCTTTCCTTGAGTGACAAGGTGGAAGTTCTCAATAAGAAACAAAACAAAACAACCAACCATATGCTGAAGTTGCTGAGTTCTATGATGGGAAAAAAATTTCATGTATCTTATGATAAAAAAGACAGAAGCAGCTCATGATAGTTTTCCAAATAATCTCAAATTGTAAAAATTATGGTCACAGTGTGTGGCAAATGCTCAGTCAAGAGGGAAAGGCAAAAAAAAAAAAAAAGAGGGAAAGGCATCGAATTTGTGTGCACATGTATAGGAAAAGAGTAGACATGCTATTCTAGTTTCATCTCTGATGCTTTGAGAAAATATTCACAGCAAAAGCAAATTAGGGAGGGAAGGTTTCATTTTTAAAAGTTATTTTATGTGTGTGAGTGTTTTGCCTGAATATATGTATATGTAGCATGTGTGTGTTTGGATCATAGGAGGGCAGAAGAGGGAGTCAGAGCCCCTGGAACTGGAGTTACAGCTAGTTGTAAACTGGCACGTGGATGCTGAGAATTGAACCTGAGTTCTCTGGAAGAGCAGCCAGTGCCCTTAACCACTGAGGCAACTTTCTAGTCCCAGGAAAGATTTCTTTTTTTTAGCTGTCAACTCTAGATCCCTGTCTATCACTGACTGAAATAAAGGCAGAAACCTGAAGGTAAGCCTGGTTACTCTACCATGCAGCATACCTTTAAGACAAGGAACTCACTTCATATCCAAAGAGATATATCAGGAACCATGGAGGATGCTTCTGGCAGGCTGGCTCATATTCAGCTAGCTCTCGATACAGTTTCAGGACCATCTGCCCAGAAATGGCACCACCCACCATGAGATGGGCCATCCTACATCTACTAACAATCGTGGTAGTTCCCCACAAGTCCATCTGATCTAGACCCTTCCTCATTTGAGGTTCTCTTCCCAGATGACTCTAGGTTAGATCAAGTTGATAGCTGCAGCTAAGCAGGACACAGATGTGCAGTGTCATCTGCAGTTTTAGGCATCCACTGGGGGTTTTGGAATGTAACAGATAAAGAGAAAGCACTGTACATTTTTCATGAGCAGAAATTATCATAGCAACTATTTAATAATTAAGAAAGTTGACTTCAAAAATAGACAAACAAGTTTTAAAATTTCTCATTTTATTTTATGCATATAAGTGTTTTGCTTGCATTTATGTATTTGTACAACATATGTACTCAGTGTTGAAAAGTGAACGAGAGGGCATTGGAACCCCTGGAATTTGAGTTACAGCTGATTTTGAGCTACCGTGTGGGTGCTGGGAACCTAACCTCTGCAAGAGCAGCAAGTGCTTTTAACTGCCAGACAACTATCTAGTCTCCACATTAATGAATTAATCTATTTATTATTATGTAATATTGTGACTTCTGTCTGTGGGTTCAGGGAAGGTCTATATGGTGTGCCTTTGCTTTTTACCTCCCCTCCCCTCTCTTTCAGTATTCAGAGCAAGTTTTCACCTAATAGACAAAGCCAGAGCTCCCTTCCTCCTCTCTCTTCCCTCAAGTCCCCATCCCTTTCTTTCTTTAATTAAAGTAGATAATTTCCAACTAGTACTTGTGTCTCTTGGTGTCCATTTACCTATAATAGTAAAAAGTCAGACAGCAGGATGGTACTGAAATTGCTTCTTTGTTGATTTTCACTTCGTTTTCAGCTTGCATTTACTAAGCTTTGACCACACGCAGATCTTTACTGATGCAATCCTGCCGTTCCTTCACAAATCCACAACCTCCTGGGAGGATACAATAAGCAAATAGATAATAATGCACAGTGAGGTAGAGATGAAAAGAAGCCACAGGCATCTGAGGTCCTGGAAAGAAGGGGAGCACGCCTAAAGGAAGTGATACTAAAGGCAGGTGGGTGATGGGGCAGTGCTCCTCTAATCTGGCAGAACAGCATGGGTAAAGACAATGAGAGCCGAGGCTGGATCACAGGTCCCCTGGAAATTTGTGGGTGAGGCTTTACAGGACAGGGTTTTAGATGACAAGTTAAGGTGGGTAGATTTTGGCCTGAGCTCATGAGAGACTCACAGACGGCTGCTGAGCAGGGGCCTAGAATGATTAAAATGGGACTTTAGAAAGATGGTTACAAAATCAATAACTTAGATTGGATATAAGGGGAAAATTGGCAGAAGGGAACACAGGTTGGGCAGTGGCCTTGGCAATGTACACGAATGAGCTGACTTTAGAACTCTGGGAAATGATATTGCTACATCAATATCTATATTTATATCAGCTATCAAGGGAAAGAAAGGGATTGGGTGAAATGATGCTGGGGCTTGTCACTTGCGTGTGGAAGAATGATAATCAGATTGAAGCTGATAGTACAGATTTGCACACTAGGCGGAAAGACAAACAGAACAGTGCTGATAAGAGCTAATACAAAGAGATTTCTGATTCCTAGGGCAGTTTAAATGTCTTTGGTGCTGGGATATGTAGGCCTCTTCTTGCTCTTCCTCCACCCTTCTCAGTTCCTTCTTACCTGTGTCCTCCTCCCCTCCTGGACTATTGGCCACATTTGTTCCCAGACACTCCATGAATAGCTATCTCTCTTGCTCTCTGTGACCTCTGACTTTGAGTTCTTGTGGAGCTCCTCTGTTACCTTTCTCTATCTGGGTCCCCATCCCTAGTGTGTTATTTCTTTGCTCCATTCCAAAACATTGTCCTAGGAGGCTCAAGGCATGGTCTACAAGAGACAGCCTGTAGAATGATGATATCCAGAAAAAAAATCATTTCGCTTCTATTTATTATGATTTAGGTCTTAAATGTCTCCAAACACCTTTGCAATTTAGGTGTGGTTGCCAGCTTCCGGCTTCTGTGAATTAGTGAAATCTATGAAACATAGTACTAGAAGGTGGAATTTGAAGGACATGCCATTGAAGGAGATGTTGGGTCTCTGGACCCTTCTGTTTCTCTTTTTGCTGTCTGATGAAGTGAACAGTTTCTTCTACTTCCACACTTCTGCCATGATTGTCACTGCACCACAGGCTAAGTGGGGTCAAGTGAGCTCAGACTGAAACCCCTGACCGTGGGAGCTGCATCTAACTCTATTGCACCAGTCCTAATTGGTCTTAATGAAAACCCGGAGCCAGATACTGAGGTAAATGCTGAAAGATCAGAGAGACAAAGGAACAAACCACAGCGTCTTCTCACCTCATCAGCTCCTCAGCCTGAAGGACTGAGCTCCTTTCTCCTCCAGCCTTATATTCCTTTCTCCACCCAGCCATATCCCTTCCTGTTTCCACCTCCCTAGTGCTGGGATTAAAGGTGTGTGCCTTCCAAGTACTAGGAGCAAAGGCATGAGACCCCAAGTGTTGGGTTTAAAGGTGTGTGCTACCACTGCCTAGCCTCTATGGCTAGCTGGTGGTTGGCTTTGCCCTCTGACCCTCAGGCAAGCTTTATTTGTTAGGTCATACACAAAATATCACCATTTAGGTTGATTTCTTTATGACTAAATACAATCAGATCTGTGGAAAGCTGACTAACACTCTTGTCTTTCCTGCTTCATGTCAAGGAATCTCACAGTGAATCCTTACCAACACATACTTCTAAAGGGGCACTTACCAGTGGAACTTCCCATTGGCACCCAGAGATTCCACCTTTTCATTAGCATGACCTATTATCCACCATGTCTCACCGACAGGACTGAAGGGTCTTGCTCACTCCCACTTTCATATTAGTTAGTTCCAAACATTCCTCCAGGTGATAGATACTTCTGTCCATGCTGACCCAGACCCTTGCCCAATCTTGCCTCTAGTCGTTGACCAATGCTATATGAACTATTGAAAATGCTTGAGTGGGTACTGATTTTCCCTTTAGGAGAGACTTAGCAATTTCTAGCTACTGACATCTTGTGGGTAGAATCCAGTATTCTTTTAGATACCCTACAATGCACAAGGTGGCCCTCACAAAAATTACCCTACCCCAAACGGCAGGAGTACTGAGCTGAGCTGCCCAGACCTAGGAAAAAGGTTACAAGGTACTCTAGACTCTCTCGCTCTATGAAGCAGTTGGCGTTTGTAGTCCGCATTTTGCTGTTGACTTCTGGCCCTGACCCCCAACCTCTTCTGTCTAGCACTATGGATATGGTTGTCACACCTCAGGTGCTGCCTTGCTTTAGCTTCACCTTAGTTCTTTTCTGTTGTTTCATACATTTTACCTTCATTATTCCTTACTATATTCCAGATCCTCTCTCTGTAATGTGCCCTGGTATTTAGTCTTCCATCCACAATGGTAGGAACGCTTCTGAATTCCCTCTGTAGGGGTCAATGGACATTCTCTCTCATCTCTGGAGGTTCAGTTTTTAGCTGGAGAGATAAAGCTGTGATGGGCACATAGGAGAAATTTATCTGGTTCATGGGGGCCTCGCTCTACCGACAACCCAGAGTGGGTGTAGGAGCTACCTTACCCTTTCAGGAGGTGGGGGACAGTGAGGCTTTAGACAATTTTAGAAGTATTTGGGGGGAGATAAGCGATGCCTCAGGATGGAGAGTAGCTTAGGTCAAAGTTGTCTGGCTCTCTGTGGGCTATTATCTTTTCCGTGAGCTAATCTTCTAGAGAACCCAGTTTTCAGTTCTATAAAGGAACTTGTCTCTTCCTTGAACTAGCAAGAAGGCTCAGCAGTAAAAGGTGCATTCCCCTAAGCCTGACAACCTGAGTTCAATTCCAAGGACTGGAATGTTAGAAGGAGAAAACTGACTCTAACAACTAACCCTATGATCTCCACATACACGGCACTCACAAAATAAGTTAAAAAAATTTAAAAAGCCCTTTACTGTGTTTTAGGAGATGTCATGGTTTAAATGAGAGTAGCCCCTATATGGGCTGTTATGTTTAAATACTTGGTTTCCAGACAGTGGAACTATGTTGGAAGGACTGGAAGGTGTGGTCTTATTGGAGAAGGTCAGTGGGATGTGTTACTAGGAGATGGGAAGGGTGAGCTTTGAGATTTCAAAAGCCCACACCATGCCCAGTCTTGCTCTCTGCCTGCAACTTGTGGATCAGATGTGAGCTCTCAGCTACTCCTCCAACATTGTGCCTGCTGCCATATTGCCCACCATGGTGAAACTGTCAGCAAATCCCTAATTAAAGGCTTTATTCTATTACTTACTGTTTCCTGAGGCCCAGTTCTTGTACAAATATGGTATTTTTTGCTACTTTGTGACTGTCCTCCAACTGTGAGATTCTTGGGAATGAGATTGTGTGTGGTGGTAATCTAATTATACTGAAATGTGATTTTGATTGTATGTTAATAAATAAAGTTCCCCGGGGGTCAGAGCTATTAGAGCCATAGCAAGAGTGTGGCGGTGGTGGCACACGCCTTTAATCCCAGAAAGCCAGCCTTTAATCCCAGGGAGTGGTGGTAGAAAGCAAAAAGATATATAAGGCGTGAGGACCAGAAACTAGAAGCATTTGGCTGGTTAAGCTTTCAGGCTTTGGAGCAACACAGTTCAGCTGAGAGCTATTGGGATGAGGACACAGAAGCTTCCAGTCTGAGGAAACAGGACCAGCTGAGGAACTGGTGAGGTGAGATAGCTGTGGCTTGTTCTGTCTCTTTAAATAGACTAACAGACAGGAAATAGAGCCCTGATTCGGGAAGCTGGGACACCGCAGGCGGAAGGGTGAGATTTCAGCTCTGAGCTCTGACCTCTCGGCTTTCTCTTTTGCATTGTTTCTGTGTTTCTTATTTAATAAGACGGTTGGTTACATCTATAATTGTGTCTTTTACAAACCTAGCTGTGTCCCCCACAGCAGGCGCACAGTAGACATTTAAAACACAAACCTGACTCATTGGTCCTGGGCGAACAATAGATGAGTGAGCCAGTCAGTACATGGATGGGAAAAGCAGAAGCCTGTGTTTCAGAACTTAAGCTCAGGAATTCCTGTGTCACGGTGCTATTGCCCCACCAGTGGGGGAAAATGTTAAAAACACAGACATCAGCAGCTTAACACTAAAAATCGGTGCTCTACTTAATGTTAACTGTGTGATACTTTCATGTCAAAGAACATTTGGTTGGCTAGTATCATGCTTATCAAATTTGCAGTTACATGGGCATTCTCTGGAGGTGTGGTGGATTGAGTGAGAATGGTCCCCATAGCCTTGTGTGTTTGAATGCTTCATCTGCAGTTGGTGGAACTGTTTGGGAAAAATGAGGAAGTATAGCCTTATTGGAGGAGGTGTGCTTTCTGGAGGAGGTGTGTTGCTAGGGATGGACTTTGAAGTTTCAAAAGCCCAAGCCATTGCCAGTTAGTGCTCTTTCTCTCTGCCTCCTGCTGGTGGATGAGATATGAGACCTCAGACACTGTTCTAGTGCCATTCTTGCCTGTCCGCTGCCGTGTTCACTGCCATGATGTTCATAGACTTGTTCTCTGCAACTGTAAGTAAGCCCCCAGTCAGAAGCTTCATTTATTTATTTATAGACAGGGTCTTACTATGTGGTGTTGGCTTTCCTAGAACTCAATATGTAGACCAGGTTGGCCCCAAACTCACAGAAATCCACCTGCCTCTGCCCCTCCCCTCCCCTCCCCGGCCTACCACATGCTGGGATTTAAGGTATGCAACACCACACCTGTCCTTTATAAATGGCTGTGGACATGATGTCTCTCCACAGCAACAGAAAAGTAACTAATACAGAAGTTGGTACCAGAGAATGGTGTATTGCTGTGACAAGCCTGACCGTGCTGGTTTGGGGAGGAATGCAGAAGACTACCAGGAATAAGTGGGGCTTAATGGGCCAGTCTAGCAGGAGCCAGGAAGACTGTAGTGCTGAGAGTGCTGTGGCCTACAGAGGTTTCAGAGGATGACCGATTAGCAAATAGGCTAAAGACAGTCCTTGGGGTATTTTGGCAAAGAGTCTGGTTGTTTTTTGCCCTGTCCTAAGAATCTGCCTGATGCTAAATTGAAGAGTTTGTGACTGATTTCTTTGGTAGAGATTTCAGGACAGCCTAATGTGGATTACACTGTACGGTTATTAGAGATCACTCTTTTGCAGGTCTACAATGAGGAAGAGCAAATGGGACAAAAAGAAGTACAAAAAGGACAGCTTGAGGAGAACAGAGCACCAGGAAATTTAATATTGGAGCCAAGGCTTGTGCGGAGGGGGAAAAGGAGATCCTTGACGCTAAATGGACTAAAAGGAAGTGTTGCCCTCCAGACAAGCTCCCACCCAGCTAATCCTGCTACTTGAAGGAAAGCATCAACTAATCAACGTTTATGCAAATGTAATTCAAAGAGGGAGCCCTGCTCCATACCTAGCAGGCAGGAGAATTTAGCAGCATAGAGCAGGAGGTCCAGGCTTTAGAATCAAAAGGATATAGTAGTAAAGGCGTTAGGGACTCTTCCTCTTTAGTTAAGAAAAGCTTCTGAGGCCAGGTGTGTGGCAGGGGAGTCTCTACATGGAGGTTCAGAGAGGCCATTTGTGGAGCTGTGAAAGTGAAGCGTGGGTTGCTTGGAGACCCCAGGATGTTGGAGGTGTCAGAGCCATGTCTTCCAGGGAGAGCTTCAGACAGGGAATGGACCCACCAAAGAGAGGGAAGTGTGCTAAAGTCAGCAAAGCAGGAAGGGTGGTGCCTTCTGAGTCCTTTGACATGGGGCACGGAGCTAAAGGATCGAGAATTCGCCCTGCTTTGTCCCAGAAGTTTCTCAGTACTACTTTACTCCATTCTTCTCTTTTGGAATGGCAATGGATATTCTGTGCCACTGTGTGTTGGAAGTACCTGATTTGCCTTTTTTGTTTTACAGAGGGTTACAATTAAAAGATTGCCTTGGGTCTCTGAAGAGATCTGAATTTTGTATTTTGAAACAGTCCTGAGACTGAAAGACTATGGGGACTTTTGAAGTTGAGCTAAATCCATTTTACTTTATAATAGTTAAGTTTCAAACCCAGGACAAATAGCTGAGGTGCCTACTTTATTTTTATTCTTATTTTTTATTTTTTCAAGACAGAGTTTCTCTGTAGCTTTGGAGTCTGTCCAGGAACTCACTCTGTAGACCAGACTGACCTCAAACTCACAGAGCCTCCTGAGTGCTGGGATTAAGGGCTGTGAGGTGCCTACTTAACATATCAAAGTGGACCTGGTCACATCCAAGTTTGCCCAGCATCTTTCAGTCCCTACCCATTGCAGGGTATGTCTGGCATATCCTATCCTCTACCCTAAGCTTCCCCAGCCCAGGGGCTGGGTTGTTCTTCCCCCAAAGACTCTTCCTTATAGAATCCATACATTTTGGCTACCCACTCCTTTTGTACCTTTGGCCTCTTGACTCCTGCATCCACCGGGTTCTCTTCTCTTCCCTTCCCCCTCCCCACCTCCCCACATGGCCCAGCTCAGTATGGTCATGTCTGCTCTGGACTCTCCCAGATGTCTCTGCTCCTACCTATGATCTCCCTTTTATCTATAATAAAATTTCTCCTCCACAATACCTAACAGCAGTGCTGTCCTTTCCTTCCTCTTTCTTTCTTTCTTTCTTTCTTTCTTTCTTTCTTTCTTTCTTTCTTTCTTTCTTTCTTTCTTTCTTTCTTTCTTCCTTCCTTCCTTCCTTCCTTCCTTCCTTCCTTCCTTCCTTCCCTTTTTTCTTCAATAACATGGCTACAAGCCTGTGGGAGGCAGGGAATGGAATGTGGTAACTCAAATGAGAATGACTCCCATAGGCTCATATATGTGAATACTTGGTCCACAGTTGGTGGAACTGTTTGGGAAGGATTAGGAGGTGTCGCCTTGTTGGAGGAGGTGTGTCACTAGGAGAGACCTTTGAGATTTCAAAAGCCCATGCCATTTGCAATTCTCTCTGTCTCTCTGTCTATGGCTCATACTTGCTGATAAAATGTAAGCTTTCAGCTACTTCTGCTAAGTCATGTCTTCCTGCTTGCCTCACTGCTTTCTGTGATGATGGTCATGGACTCACCCTCTGAAACTGAAAGCGAGTTCCCAGTGAATTTTTTTTTTAATATGTTTCCTTGGTCATGGTGTCTCTTGATTGCAATAAAACAGTGACTAAGACAGGAATGAAAAATTACATATGAATTAAAATGTTACCAGGTTGGGAATGTTGAATGGCTGTCACACATCATTGTGACTCATATATTCTTTGAGGCTTTGAGTTTTCATATGTAGACTTCACTCTGAGGATAATCAACAGTGTGGCTTTGCACAAAACTTATGTCCTTTACCCTTCACAGTCCCCAGCTACAAAATGTGAGGGTTTTGGCATATCCAGCAGGGCTCCCACTGCATTTATTTTAATTTATCAAGTTCAGGAGTTTGGATGCTTAACTTAATTAAAAGGGTGTAAATGGCATCCTATAGAAAGAAATAAATAAGGTGGGTGACTGATGAGGGAGTACATAATTCAAACAAGAATTAAAATCCATCCAGCTCACAACTGGAGATGCCAGCTGGACTGAACATACACATCAAGGAAGTCAGGCAAACTTCTCATCAGTTTCCACAAACTTTAATGGCTGCCACTCATGCTTATTCCATCTCCAGAACAGCCAAAGCTTGTGCTTGCCTCAAGAGAGCCTCGTGGAATAGTTGTTTTGAAGGCTTCTGAGTGCCAAGGCTGTGTTGAAAATGCCCAGGAGTTCTCTCTTGTGCCTGGCATAGGAAAGACACTTGACTAATTGTGCTATGCTCAGTAAAAAATAAAACCTGAGGGTGAATACATTTGTAAGAGGCTGCAAGTTCTGTTTCTTTGTCTTCCTCTGCAGAGTCTCAGTGCTCATTAAAATGTTAAAGATCCAGAGAATCCCTGCAGCAAAGAGACTGGCTAAGGTATTTACAAAGCAGTTAATTAACATCAGACTTCAACAACCCATTAGCTAAGTTGGACTCAAAGTCTGACAATTCCTTCTCCCAAGTGATGAGCACAGAGACAAGGGTAAATATCCAGGAGTTGTAATAGAAAGTTGATATTGCCAAACATCTCTGTAAGACACGCTGGACTTCTTTCTGTGAGTAGGCGCGGGTCAGCTCTGACTCCTGGTGAGTTACAGGATGATTAGCATATTTTGTGCACAGGAATCAGACTGTAGTGCTGGACAGCTGTGAGCAAACAGCAACATACATTCAGTAAGGTTTCTGTGGTGGTTTGAAAGAAAATGGCCCTCAAAGGGTGTGGCACTAATGGGAGGTGTGGTTTTATTGGAGAAAGTGTGGCCTTGTTGGAGGAAGTGTGCCAATGTCAGAGTGGGCCTTGAGATCTCCTATCATCAAGCTACACCCAGTGAGAGAGTTTACTTCCGGTTGCCTGTGGGATCAAGATGTAGCTCCTTCTCCACTCTCAGGTCCTTCTCCAACACCATGTCTGCCTGCATGCCACCATGTTTCACCATGATGATAATGACTAAACCTCTAAAACTCCTAAGTGTGTTCCTTCATAAGAGTTGCCATAGTCATGGAGTCTTTTTACAGCAATAGGAACCCTAAGACATTTCACAATAAATTTAATTTATTTCTAAATAAATAAATAATTTATTTTGTTTTGTTTTGCTGTGTTGCTGATCAAACCTAAGGCCCTAAACATGCTGGAGAAGACTCTACTCTGAAGTTATTCTCCCAGCCTAATAATTGGAACTCATTGTGTAGACCAGTCTGGCTTCTAATCCATATACATCCTCCTGCCTCTGTCTCTGAGTGCTGGGATTAAAGGTGTGTACCACCACATCTGACAACGATAGACATTTTTTTTAAGGATCTATTTTACAGGTTTTCATAGTCATTAAATTTTTTTTGTCATTAATTTTTTTTTTGTGGTGCACTTACTTGAACCCCACAGTGAACCCCAACTCTAGTTTCTAATATTTAATAGAGTACCAGGGATATAATTCATTTAAGATGATTCAGGATTTTCTACTTTGGACTCCTATACATTTTCATAAGTGAGAATTACTTGTACAGGTACATAGATATGCATCTGTAAACATATATATTTATGTATATGTTTAGGGAGCTGATAGATAGTCTTGTTTGGAACAAATTCCTTATTTTTTTCATTTCATTTTTTGAGACAGAGTTTCTCTGTGTAGCTTTGGAGCCTGTCCTGGAACTTACTCTGTAGATCAGGCTGGCCTTGAACTCATAGAGATCTGCCTGCCTCTGCCTCACAAATACTGGCATTAAAGCCATGTGCCACCAACACCCGGCTAAATTCTGTATTTTGTATAGTTATGATCTGGTGCTATTACTTGGCAATTGCCAACCCCTCAAAAGAAATAAAAAGTTGTAATAATTTGCGCAGAGAAAGTATACTTTAGAGAGAGTTCTTTTTCTGACCTATACTCAAAATTCTATACTAGCTCTTTGGTGACCTACAGTAATTAAGTTCATTTTTGAAAAGCTTTGTTTATAGATAGAGTATCTTTGGCCCACAGACTTCAACTAAGTAGGGTTCACAGAAGCTCACAGAGACTGAAGTGGCAATTATGGAGCTTGCACGGATCTGTGCCAGGTCCTCTACATATATGCAATGGTTGTTAGCTTGGTATTTTGTGAAACTTCTAACAGTGGGAGTAGGGGAGTCTCTAACTCTTTTATCTGTTCTTGGAATCGTTTTCCTCTTATTGGGTTGCCTCACCTAGCCTTGATATGAGGATTGTGTCTAGTCTTACTTTATCTTGTTATATTGTGTTTGGTGGATATTCCTGGGAGGCCTGATCTTTCTGAAGGGAAACAGAGATCTGGGGGAGAGGGGAGGTACAGAAGAAAAGGGAGGAATAGAGAGAAGATAAACTGTGTTCAGGGTGTATTGAAAACAACAACAATAACAACAATAATAAACAAACAAATACAATGCCTTTTGTGTATGTGTTTAACATGCATAGCATACAGTCACTGTTCAGCTTGACCATTATGACATGCAGGTGACAAATTGTTCAACATCAAAAAAGTTTAAATGAAGCCAGTGTTAATAATATTGACTAAAACAGTAGCGTGACTCCTATCTTGTTAATAATGAAACATATTTTATTGTATCAGTATTTTTCTTTAACAGAAACTGAGTGTTGATGATGGAGGTATTGCTAGAAGCATGGCGACCAAGAGTTTGTCCACACTTGGTCAGAAATATTGCTGCTCAAGCACTAAATATAGCTCATAGAGAATTATATTTGAATATCTCAGCAAAGCTAAAAAAATAAGAAAATGTTGAGTCTGTAATCTTCATATCATGAACAATACAGGACTGTCATGTATTTCAAACCCCTGTGGCCTTTCTCCAGGGTTTGTCCAAAGAACAGTCCACTCACACTAGCCCTGAAAGAGAGTGTAAATCCCAAGGAGCTTTACTGCTCAACAAAGGAGTCTACCTTATCACTGCTGGATTTGAAGTGCAGGCCATGCATTTGATGATACCCATAAGTTTCAAGTTAAAAAAAAACTGAACTATAAACAAAACCAAGAATGATAGTTTTCAATGCATTTCCATTACATGTTTGTTTAAGTCAAGGTTCACCAAGGTAAATGGCAAATACCGACCCTGCAGCTGTGTGTATTTGCAGTCTCCAATGATTCTCAACAGAGCAGAGGGGAAATTCAGCGTGTCCAAGGAAATCAAATTCCAACCTGCCCTTTGTTCTATAATCTTTGTGTGAATATCACAGACACACCGAAGGGGGCACAGGCTGTTTTGTTTGCAGTTCAGTCACATCATACAGCAGTGATTGTCAAAGGCCTATCTTCAGTGTGTTTCTGACATAGATCCTGTTTTCCTATTAGATAACACAGGGCCCACAAACAGGGGAGGGTCTCTCATATTGCACTTGGAGGTCTTAAAAGCATTGTATCTATTTATGATGGTCTCGTGTCTTCCACTGTGAATTTTGGGTAAGAGCTGTTCCCTCACTACACAGGAAGAATTTAGGTGAAAAAAATGGAAGAAAATGTATGCTTGCTTTCATCCTGGACTGGAAAAGTGCTGTGAGAACTATTACTAAGAAGCAAGACAGGGACTGATTGCTGTGATGATGTACCATCACCAAAATGCAAGTTGGTGGGGGGGGGGGGGGATGATGGTTTATTTAGTTTATGTTCCACCATTGTAGCACACCATTGAAGGAAGCTAGGGATTCTTCAAACAGGGCAGAAACAGGATCTGATGCAGAGGCCAAAGAAGGGTGCTTCTTACTGGCATGCTCATCATAGCTAAAGCCTGCTTTCTTAGAGAACTGAGAACCACCAGCCCAGGGCTGGCACCACCCACAATGTACTGGGCTCTCCCCCATCAATCAATAATTAAGAAAATGCTCTACAGCTGGAACTTATACAGGCATTTTTCTCTATTGAGGCTCTCTCCTTTCAGATGACTCTAGCTCATGTCAAGTTGATATAAAACTAGCCAGGACAGTGCCTGAGGTCACCAAGGTGGGACTAGCTCTGTAAAACCAGCTGCACTGCAGCTCCCTTCTGGGTGAGACTTGTAAGTTTCAGGGAGAGCAGAGGACATTGACTGAGCCACCATGGTAGACCAGGGCCAGCTTGCTGAGTACCTGTATCCAACCCACATGGACAGAGGAAACCCATCCTGTGCCCCCAGCTGACAGGGCTCCCTCCTCTTGGGGAACTCCTTATCACTGAAGCCACTTCAGGTAAAGACTTGGGATGAAGAGGTCAAAACTAATACAGACAAATATGGTCTCCTATTAGGAGTCTTTGGCATTTTAGCATTTGTTCTAAACAGTGCATATGTAACGCATTGCCCCGGCCAGCGGGGTCTCAATGGGGGCGAACCACCTGCGGGAGAGAATGAAAGGGATGGGGAGACACAAAGGAAGACAGCAAGACAGGGTTCTGATCAAGCTGCAAATTTTATTCTCCTCAGCAAGGCTTATATAGCATGGGAGGGGGAGGGGGCAGGAAGGAGGGAAGGGGTGTGTGATGTGCCGGACGTGCAGCTGAGGGGAGACGTGCAAGTCGAGAAGCTGCAGGATGTTGTGCTAGGGGGTAAGGTCACTGGTCAGGGCCCATTGTTCTATTGCTATGCTACCTGACCTACCTGACCTGTTCTTTATCTTTGGGGGCATCTGGTTTAGGGCCTGTGGCTTGTTCTCTGGCCTAGCTAGTACTTTTCCATGGTTCATTTTTTTGTTCCTGACAACGCATATCCTCTAATTTATCTGGATAGTATTTCAATATCAGATATAGCACCCACTGACAGAATTAAAGGGGATTTACTCACCTGTGTTACTTTAGTGCCTGAACTATTCTAAGTGGGTTTTGATCCTGTATCTTCTAATTAACTTGTTTGCTTCATGAGTATGGTACAGGTCAATACTGAGTATCACGAGACTTCTATCACTCTCCACCTTATTATTCCAACAAGGCCTCTTGCTGAACCTGGAGCCCATCAATTTGGCTAGACTGGCTGACCACTGAGACCCTGGGATCCATTTTTGTCCAAACCCTCAGTGTGGGGGATACAGAAGTGCATACCACACCAAGATCGTAACCTGAACTTGAGTCTTCACGCTTGTGTGGCAGGCATTTTGCTGACTGAGCCATCTCCCCCACCTGATTCAGAAAAATTCTGACATCTATCCTAAATCTACTGTTGGGCTATGTCAGTCTGTATCTGTGTGTGGGTATGGCTGTGTGCATGTAGTGTTTGATCGTGCCTCTGCATGAAAAATATGCACATACATGAACATATGTACACACATCTGGATGCATGGGAGTAAAGAAAATGTTTTAGGAAAAACATCTGAATTGCATCCCTTGGAAAAGCAAGGAAGTGTGAGCTTGTAGACCTGGATTTGGGTCTAGTTCACATGCATCTTCTGTCATTTGTGCTCTCTGGAATTGCTGGTGAGTCATAACACCTGGCAGAATAGAACACTTTGTAACAGTCTTGCAGGATAAAAGATGATCTTAAAAAGATCTATTTATTCTAAACTCTAAAGCAAGAGCTAAGAAAAAAGGTAGGATTGCAAAAATGTCTCACACCCTTAAAGGATTCTCTTCAAGACAGGAACATTGTAACACCTGAGCATTTAAGGGGCAGAGTTCAACTGTCAGCCATTTACAAATGCCTATGATCACTTTTCTGAGAGTCACAAAGTTCTAGAAATCAGAAAGGAAGGCAGCCTCTGAACAACCAGTGCAGGGGTCTGTTTATAAAGAGAAAACCTTCTCTGGAAGTGTGGTTGCTTGCATACCTGATGATAGAAAGTTCCCCCATATGTAAAGAAATGTATATTTTAAGCTTCAGAAGAACAAAAGGCACTTCATGGCCTTAGCCAGCTTCATGCTAGACGTGAGGAAATTTCACCAGTTGCTGGTGATGCAGCAGGATGGTCTGGTTTTCCTTCGGTTGCTAAGGTAAAAAATTAAGAAATCGATGCAGCTGAGCAGACTAACACTCTTTATACATTCTTTAAATTTTCATATGTGTAAAAATTCCCCCAAAGAATCAGAAAGAAAGTTATAAATGACTGGCCTGCTGCCATCTTCCAGCTATTTCTGTATCTTCTGGTACAACACTTCCTGGCTATGGAGGATTTAAAATAAATGTAGACTTTTCTTTCTCTTCAAAGATGCAGCTTTTGCTTTGAATTCCTGTGGCGACAGCTCTTTAGTCTCTCTCCACAGACTGGCTTCAAAGATCTATTTCCTCCCCTGGAATTCACACAGACCTGTGAAGTGTGGTCCCTGCCACTCTATGGGTACTTTTGGAACCCGTATGTATTTCCTGCTACAAATGGCAACACTCTTGAAGAGGGTGCTTGAGAGCTTCCTACATGGCACTTATCAATATTTGATAAACTTTTACTCTATAACTATTCCCTCACAGGTAGTCATTCTGCTAGTCTAGTTGTGAGTTTTAATAGTAAAAGAGGAAAAAAAGAGTCTTGGCCTTGCCCTCCTCTGGTTGACAATCATGCTGAAAGTCACAGCAATCCAGCAGTCACAGGGGCAAGTGCATTGCTCTGCTCCATGGAGGGGAGGTAAGTGCTGTCAGATCCTTCACAGGGACAGTCAGGGACAGCTCTCAGAGAAGTGCACTGAATGTGAAGAGAGGTGACTGAGCTTGGTGAAGGCAGGGTAGGGTGGGAAGCTGCTGCAGAAGGCTCCTTTACAGGATCTGAAAGCCACATAGTAGGAGAGAATAGTAATAAGGTACCATTCAAGGAATTAGAAGGTGTCAACAACAGGATGGCAGGAACATGGGACAAAGGCAGATGCAGCCATTGAGTGGATCAAATCATATCAGCTTTTGGGACATTTTATTTAGGGGTGAGGCTTGGGGTTTGCACAGTCAATTTGCACTTCTTACATTTTTTTCCTTTTGAGTCAGGGTCTTTCTTTCTAACTAGCCTGGCCTTGAACTCATCTTCTACCTTTGCAACTTGAGTGCTGGCCTTACAGGTGTGTGTAACCATGGGCAGTTTGCTATGGAGAAGACCATGTTACATGGATAATCAACACTGCTCATCATGGTTAAGTTCAACATCAGGGCAACAGGCTGATGAGTTCTTTCCACTGGTGGGGGTTACCTGGCTCTCCACTCAGCAGAGCAGAGCCAACAGTGCGTGGAGACAGAAATTCCTTAGTGGGCAGAGATGGGGGGTCCCACCACCCTTCCCCTTCCCCACAGGTTGAAAATTTTGTCTCATGTTATTTCCCTTCAGCTTTCTGTTGCAGTTCTGGGAGGAGAGGCATCCTGCAACAATGTTTCTCTATTCCATTTATTTAAAAATACCTTTTAGGGGGCCTGGGACCACTGCCTAGGAGTAAGGCTTTGCTCTGGTTTAATGCTCTAGGCTTCATTCTCCGGGGGGGAGGGGGAGCTTTTTTTTAATTACTGCTGTTTCACTTTTGAAAAATGTTTTCAGTGAATATTAAAACCCTGAGTTAAAAGCTTTGTCTTTGAACATTTCAAAGGTCTTTGCTTATCTTCCGGTTCACATGGTCTCTGAGCATGCAATAGTAATAATTCTTACTCTTTTCTCCTGTTGGGTAGGGTGCATCTAACTCCTGACTTTTAAGAAACTTATGTTATTTGCTTAGCTTACAGAGTATCGGTTTCCATATGACTTCTTCACACATTTTTAGTTGTGGTTACTACCCCTCCCTCCACCCCCCACCCCCATACCTCCTCCCCACTCATACCCTCCACTCCCTTTGCTGGTTAAGTCCTCATGACTTTTAGGGGTTCGTCATTATGTGGTCTTGATATATCTTGCTCAGAAGTTTTCAGGATTTTTTTGGATCTGACAATTAGAAAATTTCATCAAATTGGTAAGAAACTAAAGGAACAGTTAATTCTTCGAATATCTGCAGTGCCCCAACTCCTCTCATTTTGGAGACTCTGTATACACCATGGAACTATTCCATTTTTGCTCACAGCTCTATGAGGCTCTGCTCGTTTTTCCCTAAAATTTTCTTTGTGTTTTAGCTGGGATAACGTGTAGTGAATTGTCTTTAATTGCTCTAATATTTGCTGCTGAGTAGGGATTGACAGAGGCAACGTAGCAATTAAGGGAAGTTATAAGTTGACTTCAGCTGGAGCAGATTGACCTTTAGTCAGGACAATGGGGGGTAACAGTGTCTCCTCAGGAATAGGGACAGTGTGTGAATGGCACAGGCGGGGCGTTGGGATTCTGGGGGCAGAGGGTGTTCTTAGGGTGGAAGATTCTATCTGCAAGTCTCTCCTCCTGCACTCTCAGTCCTGTAATTACCAATGGAGCGTGATGCAGTTTGGTCAGGGGTGGAGGTAGGAAGGTGGGGGGAGTGGAGTGGGTGATAAGGGTGGGTGGGTGGTGTATGGGGTGTGGGGACGGGTGTTTTTCTCAGGAGAAGGGAGATTTCTTAGTTTAGGAGACCACACCAGCCTTTGGGCTCTCTTGTCAGGAGCTTTATGGATTCTAGTGACCCACAGAATCTATAAAGGCAGTCAGCGAGTCCTTAGTTTAGGAGGTCATAGCTGACTTTGGACTTCCATATCAGGAGCTTCCTGGAGCCCAGCAGCCAGCAGACAGACGTTCATAACTATCAACAATCCTGCCTCCCCACCCCCATCCTTCGCCCTCCTTAGGCCTTTGGTTCATTAGACCTTCATTTTTTCTTTCCAGTGATTAATCTTATATTCAGTTTTCAATTTAGAGATTGCAGTTTTTAAATTTCCCATTTTAGCTCTGCAGAGTTCTAATTTTTAAGTTTCTATTTTTCTGTCGAGACATTCCATCAGTCCATCTATTCTCTTCATCTTTCTTCTAAGCCTTTGGACATAGTTTAAACAGCTGTGCTGACACAAACCTATGCATGTATAGGAAGAAGGAATCTTAACTGAGAAAAATGTCTTGGTAGGATTGGCCTGTGGGCAAGTCTCTAGGGCATTTTCTTAATTAATGATTGATGTGGGAGTGCCCAGCTCACTGTGGGCAATGCCACTCCTGGGCAAATGGTCCTGAAGTATATAAGAAAACAGATTGAGGAAGCCATGGAGAGCAAGCCAGTAAGCAGTGTTTCTCCATGACTTCTACTTCAGTTTCTGCCTTAAGGTACCTTCCTTGGCTTCCCTCAGTGATGAACTGTTATCTGAAAGTGTAAGATAAAATAAGCCTTTTCCTTTCTAAGTTGCTATTGGCTATGGTGTTAACACATCAATAGAAACCCCAATGAAGACAATAGCTATCTCTGGGCCTGATTATACTGGCCACTTTACCTTAGTTTTTTTTTAAACTTTCTATTAAACTTCTCATTTATGCTGGACATTGTGAAAATTCTACTGCTATGTTGGAATTACACTGATTGTCTTTAAAAGGTTTGAGGGCTTTCAAAGAATATTTTATTTATGATTATTTGTGCATATGTTTGTTTGCCTGGTTGTGTGTGTGTGTGTGTGTGTGTGTGTGTGTGTTAGTACACTGTCCCACGGTGTGCATTTGGAGGTGAGAGAACAATTTTCTGGAGCCAGTTCTCCCCTACTTTTAAGTGGGTTCTCAAGATCAGTCTAAGGTTGCCAAGATTGCAGAGAAAGCTCTTTTACTGAGGGGCCATCTCTCTGGCCCCAAGTTGGAATGTTAATTTGAATGACAGTTTAGTAGCTGCTAAGCATGACAAACTGGATTCTTTTTTTAAAGCTTTGTTAAGGTAGGGCCTGGAGTGTCACTAACAGATATAAAGTACAGGACCAGAGTAAGACCCCACAATTTTGGGGTTATTGAGCTCTAATAACTGAACTATTGTTATTATTGGATAGGACCTTTCTGTGTATCTCAGGCCTTCTTGCCTTTGCCTCCTAATAATATTAGAACTAATGTTGAGCAATGCCACTAAAGTTGAACTGATGTTTGGGGATTTCAGAGCAGGTGATTCTGAGCTAAGGGAGTGCTCTGCGTATTGCTCAGCAGCACCAATAACCTCTCCTTATTAAGTATAAGCAGCAGCCTCAAGATTTTGACAACCTCAAAAAGGCTAAAGGTTGCTAACGCCCCTAGGGGATGATACTGTTCACAGCCAGGAACCAGTGAGAGCGCTGTCCTGGATGAGCTACGATAGCACAACAACCTTTGCCGGAGCTTAAGGGTATCAGCTCTTCAAACGGTTAGGGCCTAACTATTGAATGTTTAGAACTTGGAGATCTCCATTCAGCATACAACTTTCCCATCTTTGATTGCCTTAGACTTTGTGCGGTCCCATGCTGCACAAAGTGTTAAGGCAGATCTCCAGGTAGATATTTGGAATTTTCTCTGTTCATCTCGGTCTTTCTCTGTATCCTCCCATGGAAATTCTATCCTTCTTAGCATCTTAGAATTCCATTTTCTTTCCAGGCTCAGATCTGTTGCTGGAGGGCTTCTCTCCAGGTTCCACCAAACCCCGCAGTCCCACAGTCCACATATAAAATAATCATTCAGACACTTATATTACTTATTAACTGTATGGCCGTGTCAGGCGTCTTGCTAACTGTTCTTATATCTTAATTTAACCCATTTCTATAAATCTATACCTTGCCACGTGGCTGGTGGCTTACCGGTGTCTTTACATGCCGCTTCTCCTGGCGGTGGCTGCAGTGTCCCTCCTTCCTTCTTTCTGTTTCCCCAATTCTCCTCTCTCTTTGTCCCGCCTATACTTCCTGCCTGGTCACTGGCCATCAGTGTTTTATTTATATAGAGTGATATCCACAGCACAGATCCTCTTTGAGTAGTTTTATAAAATGCCCCAAGTAGGTATCTTGGGCGACTGTAGTGCTCTTTCCTTGTGCTTCTCTTGATGATTGCATGCCGTGTTGTTTGCTTTCAATGACATTTCAAATTCATTTCATGCTTTATCTACTTTAAAGTTACATCTATTTATTTTTAGGCACATGTGCATGCATGCGTCTGTGTGTGTATACTCACACAAGTGTGTGCCATAATTCACATGTGGAGGTCAGCCCCAGAGGAGTCAGAGAACAACTTGGAATTCGATCCTCCCACCATGTGGGGCCTGCGGATCACACTCAGATGGTCAGGCTTCATGGCAAGAGCCTTTAACCACCCAGCCATCTTACCAGCCCCTTTTATTCATTCATGTAGTTGTTTACTGTGGGAGGCAAGTCTAATTATAACAAATGCCTGTCTCTTCACTCTATAGGTGTATTGTTCAACTGATTATTAGTTTTCAGAGGACACAGTTACTGTCAGGCACGAGAAGGCAGGGATGCATAACATCATGAAAATAAAGCTATTCTTTGACTGCCATGGCATTTAAATTTGGCTTAATTGTTCCCGAATCGTGATCACTGCAGGATATAGCAGATCTGGACCCTTTCTGATATTTCAGTCTAAAAGGCTTCCACAGGGGCTCGTATTTTGAATGCTTGTTCCCTGGCTGTTCATGATGCTTATTCATCACTGTCAGCTTGACTGTACTTAGAATCACCATAGGAACACACCTCCCAACAGGTCTATGAAGATGCTTCCAGAGAAGTTTAACTGAAGGGGAAGACCACCTTGCGTGTGAGCAATACCATCCTATGTGCTGTGTTCTAGGGTTGCCTGAAAAGGAGAAAATGGACCGAGCACCACTTTCTACTTTCAGAGTGCAGAGGAAATGTGACTAGCGACTGTTCCTGCTGCCACACTTTCTCTGCTAGGGCGGTCTGCATCCCTCAAACTGACTCGAAACTGGCCCTTTTGTGGTTTTTTTTTTTTTGTTTGTTTGTTTTCTGAGACAGGGTTTCTCTGTGTAGTTTTGGAGCCTTTCCTGGAACTCACTCTATAGCCCAGGCTGGCCTTGAACTCAAGGAGATCCACCTGCCTCGGCCTCCCGAGTGAGTGCTAGGATTAAAGGCATGCCACCGGGCGGCAGTGGCCCTTTTGAGTTGCTTTTGCCAGGTATTTTCCACAGCAAAGAGAATGTACCCACTGCAGTGATGGCGCTGTTTGGGGAGGCTGTGGAAGCTTCAGGAGACAGGACTCCCTGGCAGAAGTGAGCCACAAGGGGTGGGACTTTGAAAGTTGTTGCCTGGCCCCTGGTTCTCACAGTGCTCTCTGCTTCTTGGTTCTCTGTGATGTGAGGAGCCTCCATCACTTGCTCGTGTACCCACAGGCCACTCTGCCATGCCTTCTCTGCTGTGATTGACAAAAATTCTGTGAGATTGTATCCCAAAATAACAATTTATTTTTCTTTAGTTGTTTTTGGAAGGTATTGCCGTCGTTAACAGGTTTTCCTCAAGTGATGAAAGTTGTTCATCTTTTTCTCCTTTTTTTCCCTTCTGGGTTCCCCAGGGCCAACCCTGGATGTCACACTGCCTCCGTTCCCTAGTCACAAATACACTCTGCATATAAGAAGTCAGAGAGATGCCTGGTGCCCTCGTCAGTTCATTTTTCAATTGGTTAAATGAATTTTCTTGAGAGAGAGGGAAAAAAATGATATCCTAGAAAGATGAGTGATGTGGGTTCTGTTTTGAAGTCAAAAGCCTGTGAGCTGATGACTGACTGGTGCCTTCTCTGAACCTTAGGGACATATTTCCTAATGCTGCTACCAGTTCTAATGTCCAAGAGACTATCAGAACATGGCATATGTTTACCTTTCTAAAGAGGGTGATCAGAACTTAAGGGAATGCATCCTGTGTTTCATTCCAGAGACTGAATGTGCCAGCATATATAATTGTGTGTGTGTGCATATGTGTCTATGTATATGTATGTGTAATGTGTTTCATCACTGTGAATAAACATGTAAGGAGATAATGTGAATATGAGTGGTGTGTGTGTGTGTGTGTGTGTGTGTGTGTGTGTGTGTGTGTCTGCACATGTGCATTTCCTGGAGATAATAAATGTGTGGGGCTGGCAAGTTGGCTCAGTGAGTAAAGGCACTTACCACCAAGCTTGACAATCTGAATTTGATCCCCGGGACCCATGTACTATGTATAGCACATATGTACCTGCCCACACACCATAAATAGATAAATAAAATAAATTTTTTTAAAAAAAGAAATGTGTGTAGATAGCATTGTGGAATTGTTACAGGGAGTGTACAATGTGCAAGAATATGAACAGTATGTAATGTGGACTAAAACTGTTGTATCAGTTGGTCACCAGCACCACAAACATCTGTGTGTTAGTTTCTCATTCAGACCCTATGCAATTTTTAAAAAAAATTTTTAGAGACAGGCTTTCTCTGTGTAACAGTCCTAGCTGTCCTGGAACTCGCTCTATAGGCCAGGCTGGCCTCAAACTCACAGAGATCCATCTGTGTATGCCTCCCGAGTGCTGGGATTAAAGGCATGCACCACCACCACCCAGCCTCCTATGCAATTTGTTAAAAGCAAGTCTCATTGTATTTTCCTTTTCTGCTTTTATGGAGAAAATATCTTATCAGAACCTCAAGATATTATGGAATGGGGATATAGTAGCATACCAGTTTAAAGATACTCAAAACTTCTTGAGGTATCATGCCCCTACCTCTTATGCTTTGTTACTTTGGCCATATACATGTCTGTTCATTTTTATGATAACATTGGTAACTTGGGAAGAGGTAGCATTCAAGTCTGAGCAAGAAGCAGACACGCTGTTGTTGGAGTTGAGCCCTTCAGAAGGAAGTGCAGGTAAAGCTTGTCTGTGCTTCCTGGAATTGCACTCATGAGTTATTCCCCCATGTGCTTCCAATAGGTTCAGGTCTGTAACTCTCCTGTGCAGCTAACAGCTAGTACGAACAAGTCTTCACAAGGATACATTTATCAAGCTGATAATACTTGCCCACTCTTCTTTTCAGTGATGATTTATTTAACTCTTCCAACTAATTTAAATTTAATAAAAAAAAGAACTTTGCACATTGTTTTACTGAAGCAAGATTCATCATCTATGAAAAAAAACCACTGCAGTATTCAAGATTAGTGCAAAAGTGGCAGTAACTGTTGCTGGATTTAATTAAAAACAACAAATCATTTGGTCAGTGGTAATGGATGCTCTACACAGCCCATTGGCTATGTGGTGATATAAGATGCCAGTGCTTTAATCTTAAAACATTTGACTAGACAAGATCGTTGACTAGATGGCTCTGCTTTCTCTGTCCAACATAGTGTCGTTTGATAAAATGATGGCTCTCCTCTGACACTGGGACCAAGAGAGTCTACTGGTCCAAGGAATGTAGCATGTTTCCCTCTAAGTGCAGAGTTAGAGAGAAGAGGAAGGGGAAAAACAAAACAATAAAATAGTGCATTTTACAGATGAAGGTCAGTACCCAACGGGCTTTGTTTCCTGGGACGTCAGAGGCTTTGTTCTCTACTGCTCTCACACATAGGGGGAAAGTGGGCTAAAATGTGTTTAGATTTACATGTACGGTTCACGGTGAAGCACCACTCATAATTTGGAATTTCTAAAAGACACTACTCCTCCCCCCTTTTTCCCCTTTTGGCTGCTGGCCCAGGGGAAGCTTACAACCTGATTATCTTCAGGATTGGAGAGTGGGGACAAGCTCTTGATGAATGAGAGTGCTTGTTCATCCACATAAAATGTCCATGAAAGGGAGCTTTTCTCTTGAAATATGCAAGGTTTTTAGGTTATTTCTTTTCTTTTCTTTCTTTCTTTCTTCCTTCCTTCCTTCCTTCCTTCCTTCCTTCCTTCCTTCCTTCCTTCCTTCCTTCCTTCCTTCCTTCCTTCCTTCCTTCCTTTCTCCCTCTCCCTCTCCCTCTCCCTCTCTCTCTCTCACTCTCTCTCTCTCTCTCTCTCTCTCTCTCTCTCTCTCTCTCTCTCTCTCTCTCTCTCTACCCACCTCTTTCTTTTTCTTTTGAGACAGGGTCTCACTTCTGGCTGTCCTGGAACTCACTATGTATACCAAGCTGGCCTTGAACTTACAGATATATGCCTTTCTCAGCTTCCTGAGAGCTGGGATTAAAGGTATGAGCCACCATAGCCAGCTTAAATTATTTCAATAAATAGGTGCTGCTGTTTTTACTAATCTGCAAGAAACCCCTGGAGATATCCTAGAAACCACAGAATGTACAAGTATGTAAGTGTCTCATTTCTAAAATATAATTGGTTTTTATAGTATCAATATTTGCTTTATTTTATCTATCTATCTATCTATCTATCTATCTATCTATCTATCTATCTATCTATCTATCTATCTATCTATCTACCTACCTACCTACCTACCTGTTATGTATTTATTTTACATCCCAGCCAGTTTCCCCATCCTCATCTTGCAGTCCCTCCCATTCATCATCCCCCTGTTCCCATCCCTTAATCCATTCCTCCTCCTTTTCTGTTTAGGGAAGATCAGGTCTCCCATGAGTATCAACAAAACATGGCATATCAAGTCATAGTAAGACTAAGCACCTCCCCATTATTAAAGTTGGGCAAGGTGACCCAGCATGAGGAGTTGGGTCCCAAAAGCCTTTAAAAGAGTCAGAGACAGCCCCTGTTCCCACTGTTAGGAGTCCCACACGAGGACCAAGCTATACAACTGTAATATATATACAGTATGTCTAGGTCAGTCCCATGCAGGCTCCTTGGTTGTCAGTTCTGTCTTTATGAGCTTCTATGAGCTTAGATTAGTTGATTCTGTGAGTTTTCTTATAGTGTCCTTGACCCCTCTGGCTCCTACAATACTTTTTCCTTCTTTTCTATAGAACGCTCTGAACTAAACCTAATGTTTGACTGTGGGATTGCATCTGTTTCCATCAGTTGGTGGATGATGCTTTTCTGATGACAATTGAGCTAGACACCAATCTGGTCAGAGGAGATGGCTAGCTCAGGCTACATATCCACTAATACTAGGAGTCTTAGTTGGGGTCATCCTTGTAGATTCCTAGGAGATTCCCTTGTGCTAGATTTTTACCTGACCCTGAAATGTACCCCCCTCTCCAGTAGTCTCTTTCAGTTCTCCCCCTCTCCACCCCCAACCTGATTACTCATGTTCCTGTTCCCACCTACCCTCAGTTTACTCATGAAATCTCTACTATTTCCCCTTCCTAGGGAGATCCAGGTGTCCTCCTATGAACCGTCCCTGTTACCTAGTGTCTCTGTGTCTGTGGATTATAGCATAGTTATCCTTTATTTTGAAGCTAATATCCACTTATGAGTGAGTATATACCATGTTTGTCTTTCTTGGTCTGGGTTACCTCACTCCAAATGATTTTGTTTTCTGGTTCTACCCATTTGCCTTCAAATTTCCTGGTGTCCTTGGTTTTATTTTTTGGGTGTTCACTTGGAAGCCAAAGATAAATATAACATGCTTTTGTCCACTGATTAATCTAATTCACCACTGTGCCTGACTTTTTGTGTGGGTGCTGGGGATTGAATTCAGATCCTTACACTTGTACAGTAAGACTTTATCAACTAAGGTACTCCTGTTGCTCCTCTTTCTCCACCTCCCCATCTCTCTCTCTCTCTCCCAGACAGGGTTTCCTTACATATTGAAGGCTGGCTTCTAACTTACATTGCTGTGGATATCACTCTGCATAAATAAAATGCTGATTGGCCAGTAGCCAGGCAGGAAGTATAGGCGGGACAAGTAAAGAAAAGAATTCTGGGAACAGGAAGGCTGAGTAAGGAGATGCTGCCAGCCGCTGCCATGAGTACCAACATGTAAGATACTGGTAAGCCATGAGCCATGTGGCAAGGCATAGATTTATAGAAATTTACAGAAATGGGTTAATTTAAGATGTAAGAACTAGATAGCTAGAAGCCTGAGCCATTAAGCCAAACAGTTTAAATAATATAAGAGTCTATGTGTTTAGTTTATAAGTGGGCTGCGGAACTGCCGGGGCTTGGTGGGAGCTGGAGAGAAGCTCTCTAGTGACAAATGGCGCCCAATGGTTGGCAAGAGTTTCCACTTAAAACCTGAGAAAAAAGATTCTAAAACAGAGCTAAAAACAGCTTCCTAGTTGTCTCTCTCAAGTTAGTGGCAACCTGCAGGTTTGAGTTACTTTATGGCAGGTTCATGGCGTTCAGGCTTGACCTACACTATGTTACACAGAGGTGCCTCCATGCTGCTCACTATGCTGTGTGTTGGATATAGTTTTTGCTAGTTAAAAAAAAAAGAGGTTTCTGGGCTACACGCTGCTTTGATAAAAGCATAGACCCACTATTTCTAAGAGCTGATGGCTCCCAGAGCTGGCAGTAAATGTACCACCGCCATCTTGGGAAGCTGAGGTGGGCGGAGCCAGCAGCCACAGCGCCATTTCAGTCTTAGAATGCTGCAGTTTAAAGGAATAGGTTCACAATAAGACAGATTAAGATGGAAATAGTTTACAATGTGTGTAAAATATACATAGGCTTGAAAGAGACAAAAAAGGTGATATATACAGTTATATAAAGTAATACATAGTTTTAAAAATAAAGTCTTTAAAGAGACAGTAAAGGTAACATAAAAAAATAAGCCACGTAAATATGGATATTACATAGAGAATCTGGATTGTGTTATCTTTTAGATTTTTAACTGCAGAAAAACAATTGATTGTAAAAGCTGTTTAGTTAAGCCAATATATATATATTTTAAAGATACCTTAACTTCAAAATTTGGATCTAAAGATAAACATATCTTTGGATCCTCTTTTGGAAAGGAGGCTCTGCTTTTGTTTCCACAGAAAGCCAGAGGCTATGGATTTGTTCCAGATTAAGATACTTCAGGTTGGACTAGCCAAGACCTCCTGAAAGGTCTCTGATGACACCATGGCCCAGATGATCCAATATCCAGAATGATTTCAAGGCAACTGGCTCAGACAATACACCCTCACGGACTACTCCATAATCCTAAAATTTTCTTTGTGTCCCCATAAGATACAGCACCCTCGTCTAGCAGGAAGCAGTATGAGAAACTATGCCCAAATTCCTGACTATACCAAGCTGGCTTTGGAGATGGAATTGTCTCACTCCTTCTCTAAACCCAAGCATATTACTAAAAGAAAAGGTTAAGAGATTCTTGGGTCCCATATCAGAAGAGCCTTCTGGTATGGGACAGAGAAAAACCAATATTTTTATAAATGCAATCTCTTTCTAAAGAAAAAAAAGAGGATAGTATAGACAATGATAGGATAAAAGGGTAGATTGATGAACCTACTTTTAAAGAACAACAACTTGTTTAAAATGTTTCACATTGCTATAGATTTAAATTAGTTTAAACTTAATTTTGTTATACTGTATGTATATTTCTACTATCATTTGAGGTATTATGTTTATGCAACTCATTTAGACTGTAATGGATAATTAAGAAATACAGATTAATAATTAGTCTTCTATGATAGTCTAACTTGTAGCATGTTAGTTAAGTTTTCTAGGTATACATAGATATATTTCAGATAGATAGGTAATCTTCAAACACTTCAAAGACCTACAGAATATGGCATTTAAAATGTTTTAAAAATTTAGACTTTCTGAACAGTGAGACATGTCTGCTCCTGGCAGTACCGATTTACTTCAGAGAAGAGGATGGGCATCGAAGACACTCTACATGGAGTTTATCTTCTTCTTGGCAAAAATAGCCATTTGGGCAAGAAATGGTTTTTGCCTGGACTGCTTGATTGACTGGACATGCAGGACTCATAGGAAGGTGACCACTGAACTTTGCTTGGCAAAATGGTCCTTCAGGTTCCTGCTTTCCAGAGGAAACTGCCAGACATTCTACAGGACACAGAGAGAAGTGACTGAGATACTCTAGGCCTGTAGTTAATTTGAATGCACCAACAATACTGAGAAACGTTAGGTGACTGTTCAGGCTGCCAGCTGTCTCTGTCTACCCTGCAAGACTCCCAAAAGTTGCTTGCATCCTTCTCCCGTTTTTCAGGTAATAGTATATCCTTCTGGGGTCTTTGATGTAGTTAAAGACTAGATAGTTATAATTTTCCTTAGTTATAATAAAAGATAAGTTAGATATGAAACCTTATACTCACAAATATAGGATAGATAGGATATCTTCTTTAATTTTGCCAAATACAAATAGACTAGATATTATAAATAGACTAGATAGTGTAACTGTAATTCTTCCTTGATAATTACTTTGTTATATGTAATTTTACTATGTGAAAGTTAAAACCTTCCTTTTTGAAAAAAAAGAAAAGGGGAAGTGCTGTGGATATCACTCTGTATAAATAAAATGCTGATTGGCCAGTAGCCAGGCAGGAAGTATAGGTGGGACAAGCAAAGAAAGGAATTCTGGGAACAGGAAGGCTGAGTAAGGAGATGCTGCCAGCCACTGCCATGAGTACCAACATGTAAGATACTGGTAAGCCACGAGCCATGTGGCAAGGTATAGATTTATAGAAATGGGTTAATTTAAGATGTAAGAACTAGATAGCTAGAAGCCTGCCATGGCCATACAGTTTGTAAGCAATATAAGTCTCTGTGTGTTTATTTGGTTGGGTCTGAGCAGTTGCGGGACTGGTGGGTGAGAGAGATTGTCCTGTCATGGGCCAGGCAGGACTAGAGAAAACTTCAGCTACATTACTTTCCTCTTGTCTTAGCCTATTGAGTGCAAAATTGCAGCTGTCTAGTACCACCCCTGTCTTGAAGGATGTGTATGTATGAGCACCATGTGCTTTTTCACAGAAAGTTTGGCCAAGAAAGTGTGGGCTCCTGCAGACTGGATGATGTATGCACACAATCACTTCTTGCAACAACTACTGGCTCAGTGGATGGAGGATATGAATTTTCTGACTGTTGGTTCCAGCAGAGCTGGGTTATAGACACAGTTTTTAAAGCTCAGTGTGTGTGTCTCACATCCCAGATGCCCTGTCTTGGAGCTCACATTTCAGTTTACCTGTCTTTCTTCTTATGGCCTTTGATCTTCAGTTTGGCCTACTTTTGCTTATTTTTGAAAAAAAGATTAATTCTGAATGCTTTATTCTCAGCTGATGTGTAACTTTTTTAAGGTTATTAGGTTACGGATGAGTATATAGTAATAGAACCAGGGATTCCACATCTTTTAAGATTTCTATACCTAGAGCTAAGGTGTGGGGAAAGAAGGACCACAGTGGTGAGGCATACCTGTGATCCCAGTACTCAGGAGCCAGAAGCAGGAGGATCCTGAGTTTAAGGTCATCCTGGGCAACAGAGTGAGACTTACTTTAAAAAGTAAGAAGTAAGCCAGCAAATCAGCCTGATTTCCAGACAAAGACAAAACTTGTTCTTTGTCAGGTCAGATTTTGATCCAAGATCAGAAGCCTTTTCAAAGATAGAAACTGGAGTCAATTTTTAAAAATCTTTCACTTTTGTTTTCTACAAAGTTATATATATATGATAACTATGATAGGGAAATGAGAACTTTGCCAGCTCTATCACCGACTCTGTGAAGGTGGGATTTTCTTCCCATGAGGGAAGCATCAGTTTGTCCCTGCGAGGGAACAGGAAGCATGGCTGTGCAAAAGCTGAGTGTTTATCTAGAAGCACAGCTCCCATTTTGCTCAAGCTGTAATTTAGATTTTAACCGAAGGCAGCTTCCCTGAGCAGAACTGAGATTTACGGTGTGGCTTTTGGTGGCCAACATCTCAGATTCATGGGCTCTGAGTGTGCAGACCACAGCCATATCTGATATTTCTGGAGCAGGAGTGTTGTTTCTCTGTATCTCAGGCCCTGCTGTTCTGTTTATAACTGCTACTAAGTGCAGTGTTCAGAGAGTGGAACATGCTGCATGGTGGCTTAAAGCCAGTGAGGAAGAAACATTGGCACAAATGGATCTCAGCCAGCTTGAACTGTGCAGAGAAAGGGCCTTTACTGGGGAGTAGGACTGAAGTTTAGGTAGATAAGACTTTTTTCTAATCAAATTTTATGGAGATAATTGTAGTTGACATATAATTGTAAGAAACAACATAGAGATACATGAAGGATTCCTTACCTGCTTGGTTTCCCCCAGTGTTACCTTGAGAGTCATATCGAGAGAACAGTTTTTGCAACCAGGACACTGATCTTGGTACAACTCACTGTTCTAATGTGTGTGTGTGTGTGTGTGTGTGTGTGTGTGTGTGTGTGTGTGTGTGTGTGTGTGTTTGTATGTGTGTGTATGTCTGCATGTGTGTGTATGTCTGCATGTGTGTGTGTAGGTCTCTCATTTCATGTGTGGGTAGGTAGGTACTGAGGAGCCAAACAATGAAGGACTCTGAATGAGAGGACAGAGAGGTTCCTGTGCTCTGGAGACCTAGGTGAAGTTGAGTATAAACTTTGGGTGGTAGGAGACTGTTTTCGCAGAGGGCTGCTCAGGTTCTAACACCCATTGAGCGGGCTCAGCGTGTATGCATAAGAGCTGAGGCTCATTTTCCTTCCATTTTCTTTCTTGCAGTGTTGGGGATGAAACACAGGCACTTGCTGCCTTCCAGGGCTCCACTACTTAGCTGCATCCCCAGACCACAGCTGAGGTTCTCATTAGGTTCTCCTGCAAACTTTTCTGTTTTTCTACTCTTCAAAATAAGGAGAGGGATGTAACTATCTCAACACGTGGGAGACAGACTCAGCTGTGGACTGTGTAGCTGTCATGGAGCCTACTGTGAGGACTACAGCATGTGTGTGTAAGAAGAATTCATGGAGATTGAAGATGCTCATGGTTCAGTGGGAGAGTAAGAGGACTAACTTCATACAGTTCATGCATCCTCAAGGTGAAGTTAACATTGGAATTGGTGGACACAGTAACATACCCATCTTCAGTGTGAGGGGCACAATCCAGTCTGTAGAGGGCCTGCAAAGAACGAAAGGGGAGGTGGGAGCGAGTCACTGGTTTCTACCTGCCTTGTTGCTTATGCTTGAGCCACTCTTCTCTCTCTCTCTCTTTTTTCTTTTCTTTTTTTTGGGGGGTGGTGGTGGTTTGAGACAGGTTTTCTCTGTGTAGTTTTGGTGCCTGTCCTGGATCTCACTCTGTAGACCAGGCTGTCCTCGAACTCACAGAGATCCTCCTGGCTGTGCTTCCTGTGTGCTGGGATTAAAGGTGTGCGCCACAGCCGCCTGGCTTCACTCTTCGGCTCTTTAGTGGGATTTATAGCATTAACACCTCCAGTTCTCAGGCTCTTAAACTTGGAATTATACCACCTGATTTTCCTGAATGTTTAGTTTGAAGATAGCAGATCGTGAGGCTGTTTTTCAGTCGGTCTGTCTCCCCCCCTCCCCATCTATCATTCTGTCTATTGTGAATGAAGATTCTCAGAAAGCAGCTATATGTTGTGGGATTTCTGCCATTTGGACAAATGATCAAATGGGACCGCTTTGGCCGAATGATGGACGTGGTCTTCTCTGAGGATATGTGACCCTTTAAGAATTTGTATGAAGGGAGTCACTCCCTCTCTCTTGGGCTGGTCAGAGTAGACTGCAGGCAGCAAAGAGGAGAACCATGGCAGAATGGCAGGCCAATGATAGCAGCGTCTGCCTTATTCTGTGTCATGAGTATGCCTAACTGATTTTTATCCTTTAATCAATCTTGCCTGATGCAATAATCCCAAGTCCCAAAATACATGTACCTTCAAAGTGAGAAACGTTTTCAAGACTGATTAATTAATTAGAACTTCAGTGATTATGAAGAGTTTGGAATGTTCCAGGTACAGAACCAAATTAAAATTTACATTGTGGTAAGGGTCCTCCTAGAGCAAAAGGAAGGCAACATGGCATAATTAGTCTTTTGTGTGCATCTGTATGACTCTGTATGATGCCATAACACAGACCACCCAATCAGAATGTACATTGTGATGTAAGGGAAACAGGGAAGCTAAAATGTACCAGGGAACTAACGAAAGATATATAAGAAAATGTTCATTGTGTATGTACTTGGAGCTCAGCTTTGCACATGAATCCATTGACCAGTGTTGGCACAAGCAAGCCTTGCTCTTTAACAGGGAGCCTCAGCATCCTTCTCTCTGTATAAAAATCCCTTAACATCTCTTGGGGATTCTTCTGGGATTTAGAGACAATGATTCACCTCCCTTGTTGGTAGAATGTGAACCGTGGGATGATGGGAGAGGTGACCTCTCCTGGTGGTAATGGACCAACTGATCCATAGGGGAATATTCTTCCCTGTGTGCTGGGACAAGGATTCTGGGACCACAAAGGGCCCAGTGAGGCCCAGCAACTGGCCAAGGGATTGCTTTCCATCAGACTGCCAAAATCCAGTTTCATTTTGGTATGTCTGCCCCTAAGTGGCAGGAGAGCCTGACCACCTCCCAGAGTAACCCAAGTAGTCTCAGGAGACAAAACTGCATGAAGTGGCAGGTTGGAGATTCTGTGAGTAAGAGTTAGGTGGACAATGGGAGAGCTCTAATTCAAGCATAAGTTGAGGTAACTGTGGAATCTCAATCTATTGTCAATGGCAATCCTCATATGACTTATGGTGGCCCTTCAAATGATCCTGATGTTGGGGTTTATGTAGTCCCACCAATGCTAACCAGTACCTGAAATTTCCCCAAGGACTATGGCCAGTGAGAGATGAAGAAATTGCTTACCCCTCATTTCCTGTTGTGTGCGTTATTGTCATCTTTTATATGGACAAAATGGGTGTCAAACAAAGTAGACCCCGCTTAAAGTATATGATAAAAATTTTCCAAAAGGCATATTTTTAGTGTTGATTCCTAGAAAACTCTGTGAATCCTGTAAAATATATTGGCCTTCATTAGGAGTGTGATAGCCCTCTGAAGGATCACCAGATAAAGAACTAGTTAGCAGATTGTTCAGAACTACCAGGGGAGAGGGTCTCCGGTACCAGACCAATTCTCCTACAATGATTGCAGGCAAGACATAGCCCTTTTGTCCACCTTGGCTGAAAGCCTGTGTAAAATCTTGATGGCCCAGATGAAGTCTCCTTCAAAATGCTGACTAGAACCAGGAAGCCACTTTTGTCTGGGGAACAGGAGAACTCTCTCCCACCTTGTGTCTTACTGTATTCTCCATTGCCTCCTACGCTTTCCACAGCCACCACAACTGAAGTGTCCACCAAAGAATATCTACACCCCTGAATTGACCCATCTTGTGAAGTCATTTGAGTTACCCCAATGGTGGACACTCAGAACTGCCAGTCCTAACTCTATGTACTCCAGCCATGAAATAACAAGAGGCCTTTGCTGACAATTTCCCCTCCCCACAGGTACCAAGATGCCTTACAAATGCAACTGAGCAAAGCTTGTGGGGGCAGGGGTTACCTACTATACTATAATCAAGATGGCTCATGTCCTGGCTAGTTTTATGTCAACTTGACACAAGCTGGAGTCATTTGAAAGGAAGGAAGTTCAATTGAGAAAATGCTTCCATAAGATCCAGCTGTAGGACATTTTCTCAATGACAAAGATGCGGGGAGAGCCCAGACTATTAGGGGTGGTGCTATCAGTGGGTTGGTGGTCTTAGGTTCTATAATGAAGCAGGCTGAGCAAGCCATGATGAGCAAGCTGGTAAGCAGCATCCCCCTCCATGGCCTCTGCATCAGCTCCTGACTCCAGATTCCTGCCCTGTTTGAGGGTCTGTCCTGGTTTCTTTAATGATGTGCTACAATGCAGAAGTGTAAGCCAAATAAATCCTTTCTTCCCCAACTTGCTTTTTGGTCATGGTGTTTTATCACAGCAATAGTAACCCTAATTAGGATAGTTGGGCACAGGGGACAAATGCTTCTTCAAATTTTTTCTTTCACCACCACTGAGGTCCTGAACTGGAAGTTTTATTTATTGAGAAACATCAGGCTGTGACTGATCAATGCAGTCCATCATTCAGACCTACAATTCCACATAGACTGAGTATCACCAGGTTTTCCTGAGTCTGTTTAATAGTGAAGAACACTACAGACTTACACAGACCAGACTGTATTGAAATGACTATAGGAACACTCCCCAGCAAGGACAAAAAATTCCTCGTCTTCAGCCCAACATCAGTTCCCCAGGGAACACCACCACTGGGACCCTAATGATGGCTGGAAATTTCAGATGCTCAAGCATTACCAAGAGGCTCTTTTAAGGGCCTAGGAGGAAAGAGAGCCAAAGGCCATGAGCATGAACAAATCTTTAGAGGTACTCTGGGCATCTGAAAAGAGCCCAAATGGATACTAAGAGGCTAAGCAAAGCATTCTCCCTTTGTGCCCCTTATCAACCCAGAAACAGCTAAGAATCAGCAAATGGTTGCTGCAGTCATTGTTGGTCAGGCCTCAAGAGACATCTAATGCAAACCACAGAAGTTACAGGGCTTTTCTGAAGCGGGTGGTAGCCAAGTATTAGTGTTTATAATAGAATTTTTCGTCAATTGAGATCAAGAGGCCCAACAAGAAGCTGACTGGAAAATGAAAAAGAAGGATGCTTAGGGTCATCCTAGTGGAAGGATCAGGACACTCCCAGAAAAGTGTCCCATTAGGCCAGGGCCAATGTCAGAAAAGGAGCTGCCAAGGACTGTTTTGCCTGGAGATGAGATTAGGGCAGAACCAATGTGCCTTTTGCCTCCAAGGATACTGAAAGAATGAATGCACCTAACAGTCCGAGAATTATCACACAGTTCCTCATCATAGTATTATCACACAGTATACCTGGATGGAGAGGAGAGGCTAGCTGACTAAAGTATAGCACCAACCAATGCGCAACTATATGAGGCCTGTCTCAGTTACTTTCATATTGCTGTGAAAAAAATACCATGGCCAAAGAAACTTACAAAAACAAGTGCTTAATTTGTCTTGTACATTCAGAGGGCTAGAGATCATGATGGCAAAGGCAATGTACAGCTGAGAGCTCACACCTTGATCCACTACCATGCATAGGAGACAGAAAGGAGGGGAATCACATGAGTTATCTGAAACCTCAAAGCCTATTCCCAGTGGCACACCTCCTCCAACAAGGCCACACCTCTTTAATCCCCTTCATTAACTAAGGACCAAGTATTCAAACATCTCATCTATGGAGGGGGCATTCTCATTCAAATCACCACATTCCATTTCCTAACCCCCCATCCCCTAACTGCATTTAGTCCAACTTCAAAAATCCTCATAGTTTTTTTTTTTTTCACCACCTCAACACAGTTTAAAAATCTAGTCTATCCTGAAACTAAAGGCAATCTCTTAATTGTAATCTCATCTAAAATAAAATACTTCTTGAGCCAGGCAGTGGTGGTGTATGCCTTTACTCCCAGCACTTGGGAGGCAGAGGCAGGTGGATCTCTGTGAGTTTGAGGCCAGCCTGGTCTACAGAGTTAGATCCAGGACAGGCACCAAAACTACACACAGAAACCCTGTCTTGAAAAAAAAAGAAAGGAAGGAAGGAAGAAAGAAAGAAGGAATAATACTCTGTGTATTGATTTGGTAGCTGGATGGAAAGCCCCCAAAGAACCGAAGAATAAAAGAGTAAAAAAAAAAAAAAAAAAACCCAAAAACCAAAAACAAAAATAAGAACTACAAGTAGCATGACTTGTGTAAGTATAAAAAGCACTGAGGACAATTCCTAAAACAATGACTTCCCAAACAAAAAGAGCAACTTTTCTTGGAAAGATGCTTGTGAGTTCACATAGAAAGGCTTGGCATTGAATACAGAGGGAAGCAAATTCCTGAACAGGCACTGTTCAATCACCCTTTGCATGCTCAGAATGGCCAATGGGTATGCCACCTGGACAGAGAATGTAGCATTTTGATAGCAGAATAATGAGCAAAGCTCAGTATGCCACCCCGATGAGTCTGAATGACTAAGTGATTCTGTCCCTTGTAGTTTTCTTGGTGGGGCTTTATTTGAACAGAAAGAACAGCTCCACGAAGTTTTAAAGTTATTTAAAGGCAGAGAAACCACTTTCTCCACAAATGATTGTCTCTAAAAGACTCGTCCTAGCATGCAAGGGAGGACTTCTTCCTGCCTGCTTGTCTTCAATCCTTGTTATTATTTTACTGCATCTTCCTTTTGGCACCTTTGAACGTTCCAGCTTCTGCCTTCCACTCCAGGCTGCTGAAGATTCCAACAGTGATGTCAGTCTCTACAAGTGACATCCACACTTGGCTGTGAGGAGGAGCATGTGTGTGAAAAGAATTTATAGTAAGGGTTATGGCTAGAGGAGGCAGGAAGTAGGGTGAGTTCACATGGCTGAGGCAGGAGAACAATGAATTTCAAGCCAGCCTAGAAGATATAGCCAGATGTGTCAAATCAGAACAAAACAAGCCATGTTCAACGAACATGTTTCTTTCCTATGAGATTTGCAAATGTCTCCACACAGCACACTTTTAATTGCTTATCTCTTGGATAGCTCTGAAATTCCCATTGGGCCCTAAAAATAGGCTATTCCCCAAAGGTCCTCCCCAAACAGCATATTTTAATACAAGATTTTAAAATTTATTCTTTGACAATTTCATGTGTATTTTGATCATATCTAACTCCCCACCCCCACTGTCCCCATGAAACTCACAGTTGAAGAATTCTATGAAGTTGAACTTCCTGGCCACCAAACCAGCACCAGGCAGTCTCTGCACCTGGTCACCTTTTCACAGCAAAATCATGTCCTTCCTGTTTTATTTAGTAATTATTTTGAATTGAACACCAGACCTTGCCAGAAGTAAGAGTTCAAGCAATCACAGAAACTATAGTAAATATAGAACATATAACCAATTTATGAGCTTATGGTTATTCCTTAGGTGGTGATTAGTTGTGACCACTTGTAGTGATATAAATGCATTACTTTTCAAGAGTCCTAAAATTAATTGTATTTCAAGTTATTCATCATCTTAGGCTGTCAACTGCCTTTTGTTTCCACAAATCTTTTGTGGATAAAGACATTTTGATGCTGCTAGGAAATGGAAGGATCAGTGTTCCATTATTTTTACATTAATAATCATGTTTTAAATTATCTGAATTCTCTCCCTGAGGAGAGACACTGATTGTTCTCAAATTATAAATGTCTACAATAGTCTTATCCCTCTGCACAAGCCAGCTAGAGAGATATATTTTCCACGAAATTTTGCAACACAAATGTCTCCCAAGGCAACAGCAGAGATAAATTGTGATGAGAGCCAAAGAATTATTGGATAAGTGGGTTCAGAGGCTGAGCAAGATGGGTTGGGTTTTTTATTTGTAAAATTTGATATTGTTAGGTGGAATATTGAATGGGGAAATGGCACAGTTTCTCTTTTGCCTCATCAGACACATCTGCACATATAGAGAAGTTATTAACCGTGTTTCTAGCTTCTGTAATGAAGTGCTCCACTGTCACATACAGTCAGTGTTCCCTGCTTGCTCTAGGCAACCTCTTTCCAAGTCCCTGTGTTCCCAGTTCCCTTGCTGCCCATCCCATCACCTCTTATCACCTGTAACTCTCTTGTTGGGAGGGGACCTTCTCAGGGTGGTGATGTGTGTACTTCTCAGTACAAAGCTATCCACCCAAGGCCCACACTCCAAACTACCTTTATGGGGGGTCTCACATTCTAAGCCACTGTTTTCCTGGCCTGTTTCCCTCATAGCCAGGTTCCAAACAAAGAAGGGAAATCCTGTGTCCAGAGGCCACTAACGCTATTCAGACCTTCAATCCTGAATCTACATGTGCTCTCTCACCATAACCACAAAGCAGAGATACTAAACTTGAAGTGGAGTATGGTCATGATTTCTCAAATTTACAACCAGTGACAGATTTCCTTCAGCAAGGCCACACCACTTTCTGAAAGATTGCCACCCAGTAGGGACCAAGTACCTAAATATTTGCACCTTATAGGGGACATTTCTCATTCAAGCCAACCATTATGCAACTGGAAAATATTACAAAACCCTGTATGCTTTAATGGGAAACACACATGGTGTATGAGAACAGATGGAATAAAGCAGAGAATAAAAAGGCTAAGGATCATTCAGAAGGTAATGGTCGAGATGAAAATGCTGAAGAGACTTTGGGTAGCATGTTGAAGAGTCACATTTAGGATACACGCCCACCCCTTCCCAGCAACACAGCTTAATATCATTCAAACCCTGCAGTTGGTTGTCATGGACCAATACCTCTTAGCCGGTTCCTTTCATTTGAGACTCACCTGATATTTGCCAGTTGCATACAAGGAACTCTCTAGCCACCATACTTGAAGTCATACCTGGAGCTAAAAGATAAGGGAAGAAAATAAAGGGAGATACAAATAGGAAAGGAAGAAGTCGAAACATCCATCTTTGAAGATGATCTGATTCAACACATAAAAAATCCTAAAGACTCCACCAGAAGACTTCTACAGATGATTTAGCAAAGTGTCAGGATACAAAATTAACACACAGATATCAGTAGTCTTCCTATGTACAAATGACAAACATCCTGAGAAAGAAATCAGTGAAACAATATTATCCCCAACATACTCAATATTTTCTTAGAATAAATCTAACCAAGAGAGTGAAAGACTTGTACAATAAACATTTCAAGACACTGAAAAATTAAATTGAAGAAGATACCAAAAGACATAAAGACCTCCCATGCTCATGCATTGGTAGGATTAATATTATACAGAAGACCATACTTACAAAAGCAATCTGTAGATTCATTGGAAATCCCAGTGCAATGCCAACATCATTCCTCACAGAAATTGAAAAATAACACTAAATTTCATATAGAAACACAAAATATCCAGGATAGTAAAAAAAGAAAAATCCTGAACATGAAAACAGAGTAATAAACCTGTTAGAGGTATCACCATGCCAGGTTTCAAGTTATACTACTGAACTATAAAAATAAAAATAGCAGGAAATTGATGTAAAAGCAAACATATTGATTAATAGGAAAGAACTGAGGAGCCATATAAAAGCCAGAATTCCTGCTGCCACCTGCCTTTTGACAAAAAGGCCAACACCACACATTGCAGAAAAGACAGTATGACTCTTCCACAAATGGTGCTAGTCAAACTAGATAATGTGTAGAAGTAAGACTAGATCCCTGTCTCTCACCATTCAAAAACACAACTCCAAATGGACCAAGAATATCAACGTACAACCTGACACCCTGGATATAATAGAGAAAAATGTAGGGCATACACTTGAACTCATTGACACAGGATTGGACTTCTGAACAGGACACCAATAGTACAGGCATTAAAATGAATAAATGGGACCTCATAAAACCAAAAAAACTTCTGTATAGCAAAGGATACCATCATTTGAATGACAGGACAACCTCCCGAGTGGCAAAAACCTAACAATTATGCATCTGACAGACAGCATCTAGAACTTAGAAAGATCTAAAAACAAAAACAAAAAATGCTAACCATCAAGAAAACAAAAAACCCAGTTAAGGGTTAAGAAATGGGACATGGTATTAAACAACGAATCCTCAAAAAAGAAATACAAATGACTAGGAAACATTTAAAAAAAATGTTCCACATCATTAGTTATTATGGAAATGCAAATTAAAACTACCTTTTGATTTTATCTTATCCCAGTCAGAATAGCTAAGATGAGAGAGAGACAGAGAGAGAGAGAGAGAGAGAGAGAGAGAGAGAGAGAGAGAGAGAGAGAGAGAGAGAGAGAGAGAACAAATGTTGACATGGATGTGGGAGAAGGGGAATGCTTATTCACTGCTATTGGGAGTACAAACTGGTGCAACCTGTAAATTCTGTGTGGATCTTTTTCCAAAAGCTTGAACTAGATCTATTACATGATCCAACTATACCACTTTTTGGCACATACCCCAAAGCTCTATATTCTGTTACATACTGAAGCTTACTCACAATAGTCAGGATATGGAAAGAGCCTAGATGGCTATAAACTAATGTATGGATAATGACATCATTCAGTTGTTAAGAAAATGAAATTATAAAATTGACAGGTCAATGGATGGAAGCAGAAATGATTATTCTGAGTGAGATAATCCAGACCCAGAAAGACAAACATTCATGTTTTCTTTCAATTTGTTGATGTTATATTTGAATTTCTAGATATTCTGTTCCATTTGGAATATTCATAGTGATCAAGAAATCATTCAGGGTTTCATAGGTGATGTGAAGGGAGAGGAGATTGAGTGGTATAGAGTCAAAGGAGAATAACAGAACAGGGAAGGTTAAATGAGGTAGAGGATGGGAGGCAGTGGGAACACTGGGAAGAAAACCTAACACTAAGGAAATTTTACAAAAGTTGTATGGAAACACACTACTTCAGAAACACACACACACACACACACACACACACACACACACACACACACACACACCTGTTTAAAGAATTCACATGGAGTTATCCTATAACAAGACAACAATGCCCCTACTAGATATCACCGGTTTACAAATAAAAAACCCCAAGTAAGGAATAAGTTACCCCTGTTGTTAGCTAGTGTGATTCCATAGCCCCACAAATATTACAGGTTATTGTCAATGCTCTTGGTTACCCTCTAAAATAGTAAGACCCTATTGCTAAAGACATCACATATACTTGAGTCATAGAACATGGAAAACTCAAACTGGTACTGATTTGGAAGCTTCCTTCTTATGGGTTAGCTTTCATAGTGCTGGAAAGTGCTATGTATGATACCAGAGGAGAAAAGTAATCGTCAATCTTACCTAGCTGTGAAGGCCAGGAGCTACATTAAAGACTAGCCTGGAGGATATGTCCCCTGGTGCATTAGTAGCAAGAAATGTGATGGGGGTAGCCAACCACTTCTCATCACACTTAAGGCCCTCTACACAAGAAAGAACTCATGCCTGACACAAAGAACCCGTGGCTAGATAGATCTTAGACCATGGGGGAGGATCTACACTTACTCTGCCAAGTAGACATTGTATTAAGCCAACCCCTTATGTCTCATTGGTATAGCCATAGATTAATGCATCTCTTAGCTGTCACCAGAGAAACTGCTTTTTGCAGTAGATGGGTGTTTTGGAAGGGTGTTGAATCTGGGAGGTAATTATGATCAAGATAAATTGTATGAAATTCTCAAAGAACTAATAAAAAGGAGAAAAATGCTTTATTTGCCATAATTATTCAAAAATACATTTTTATATTCATGTAGTTGGGAACAATCTATGCTTTGAATCCTTCCATTTATCTGCCTCATTCATCACTTGCTCCTCCTGACTAAAATATTTTTCAGTGAGGCCTGATCTTGTTTTTCTGTCTTGTTTAGTAAGATGACTCAGATATTGTATGAATTTAAACAAAATGTTGGTTATTATGCCCCTACTGTTCAGCAAAATCTTAACTTGGGCACACAGTAAGTACCTGTTAAAAAATAATACAGTAAGTCCTCAGCTGAAAAAAAAATCATCATCTTATTTTGGACCCATTGCATCGATTTAGTGCTGCTTTGTGTGCAATAAGTGCATCTACTGCAGCACGGGCAGGCTCTCTGAAGTAGAATTTCAGCCCCCTGAAACTAAGCACGTTATCTGCATGGAAAAGTTTCCCAGGAAGTAGACTTAGTAAATGTGTGAGCTGTACTAGGTGACTCAGGCAGGGAGAGAGCCATACCTGACTTAGCATATGTGACAGGGGTCACTCCTTCCCTTCGTGGGATGAGGCCTGGTTAATGTGCAGCCTATACTGTGTGATAGTAGTCAAGCTCCCTCTGAGCTGCTGGCAGCAGTGTGGTGTGTTTTTGCTCATCTTGTCACCCTCTCTGCTTAGGGTCTGGGTTCCCCAATGCCATCAATCTAGGATTCTGCATCCAGTTCACTGCCTTTAAAAAGAAGGCAGAGGCAGGGGTGATTGGTGTGTATCTTTAATTCCAACATTTGTGAGTTCAAGGTCAGCCTGGTCTACAGCCTGGTGAGTTGCCAGGCCTTGTCTCTGTCTCAATACACACACACACACACACACACACACACACACACACACACACACACACACACACACACAATACACAAATGCAGGCATAGAAAGTTCTACAGATACATAAAATTTGAATGATACATTTTCCTTTTTCTGTTCATTTTCTTTTCCAGTAGAGCTGTCTGGTAGATGTTTAAAGGTGTGCAGTGAAAGAGAATAATCTACAGTTAAATATTGCATCTATGTCAAAAAAAAGCAAACAAAGATGAAATAAATGGAGAGAAATCAGGCCAATATATTTTTATTGCTCCTAACTGACCTGACAGAGTTTTTAAGGTGATAATAATCAGTATGTATTGAGTAATTGTACATGATGGTTAAATGTGTTGCATGAATCTTAAAAGTTCTTAATAATAAAAATAGACCCAGGGTCTGGTATTGGGGTGAATGCTGGAAGATCAGAGAAGCAGAACAAGCCACAGCCACCTCACCTTGCCAATTCCTCAGCTGATACTGTTTCCTCAGACTGGAAGCCTTTGAGTCCTCATCCAGAATGAATCTTAGCTGAACTGATGCTAAAAGCCTAAAAGCTTAACCAGACCTAGTTCCTGGTCCTCACACCTTAAATACCTTTCTGCTTTCTGCCATCACTTCCTGGGATTAAAGGCGTGAATCACCATGCCTGGCTGTTTCCAATGTGGCCTTGAACTCACAGAGATCCAGACAGATCTCTGCCTTTGGAATGCTAGGATTAAAGGTGTGTATGCCACCATTTTCTGGCCTCTATGTCTATCTAGTGGCTGTTCTGTTCTCTGACCCCAGACAAATTTATTAGGGTGCATGATATATTGGGGAACACAATATCACCATATAGATGCGGTAAGCATTGACAATACAATATGGAATGAGAAGAAAACCCTGGGAATACTCCTTATGTGGTATCTCCACCTTGAGAATCAGGGTGGTGTTAGAGAGTGAACTACATGAATTATAGGTAAGTGTGTATTATTTTAGAGCAACTGAAAGTATGCCATTGTAGTTAACAACATGAGAGCAAAGATCAACCAAACATTCAGTTGATAAAACAGAGGAAGGACATCATGTTAAGTGAAGTAAGCCATACAGAGAGAACTAAATGTCACCTGATCTTACTCAAATGTGAAATCCAGCAAAAGGTGGCTTTATGGAAGTTGAGAGGAGTGGGTACCGCAGGCTGAAGAGAACAGATGGGTGGGGATGGGAAGAGATTTGCCAATGGTCATAATGTTACTGTTGCTGTCAGGTAGAATAGAGCTGGTGCTCATCACACAATAGGATGATGTAGCCCACACTAATTTATATTTCACAATAGAAGATTCCACATGTTTTCACCACAGGGAAATGATGAATGTTTGCCACACCAACTCCAGTGTCATCCGTGTGACATGAACAATTATGTCAATAATAGCGGACAGGAGATACGTGTCCCATGGGACTAAGCTCCCTGGAGGTCCCTGGCAGAGTGCCCATGTTATGCCTCCTTCTCGAAGGAGACGTGCTTCACAGATCATGAGCTCTCTGGGCTATGGGTTCTGTATAACTGCTTTTCTGATAATGTTCTAATTAATCTATAAAACACAGCCAAAATTAATGAATGCTTGGGTTGTGAACTGTGGAGGAAAGGGGAAGCTGGACATGGACCTTATTTAGATATAGCAGAATGAACTATTCCTTAAAGACCTCAAGCCTCAAGCTGCTAGATAATAGAAAGTATAATAGTTCAGGTACTTCTAGGGAATGAACACTCACCCACTAGGAATCCTTTAGGAATCCCAACTAAAGTGATTTATGGTAGAAAACATTATCTCATAGGAGGCAGATAGTGGGCCCCTCTGTTGAGGAAGTTCAGCATGGAAAACTACAGCAGAACCCCTTCCCCTTACAGGTGTAAAAGTACAAGTGTCCATATTCCAACAGGTTAAAAGATTTTATATTAGAAGAGATATATGGTAAAGAACTGAAGAAAGAATTAGGGAGGATCTGCAGCATCCAAATTGGCTAAATGGGTCATGAGAACCAGAAAAGTAAAAATGAATACTAAACTAGTGAGCAGCTGAGATAAAGATGAAGGACACAGCTGCAAGAAGCCTACACAAGTCTAGGAACTGTACTAAGTTTAAAAAACACAGACTGCTCTTTGGGTCATAAAGTTCTTGTGAGTGAAGGGATATGTCTAGCGCCGATTTGTAACTGTGTGCTTGATTTTTTTTAAAAGATGATGTAATTGAATTATTGCCAAGCTCTTGTTGTTCCTTGTATGACTTGATAGTTTTCTTTTCTGTATATAAACTACTGATTTGCATAAGTAAAATTGCAGCAGATTCAAACCACTTTTGAGTGTGTTGTCTGTCTGTCAGTTGCCGAATCCTTGCCTTCCTGACTACCCAAGCCCTGATTCTCCTACGGTCGTGGTACTCCCAGTGGGCCAGTCTGTAGCAAATGTTTATAGTGATGCATAAGCCAATAACTTTGCTTTGTTCATTACACAATGTATACATGTATGAAAGCATCACAATGCAACCAATTATGGTGGTATTTTATTTGTACTGAAATGTGATTTTAATTGTATGTTAATAAATAAAGTTGCCCTGGGGTCAGAGCTATTAGAGCCATAGCAAGAGCGTGGTGGTTAGAAGAGCTAGGTAGATTTCTGTGTGTTCAGGGATACAGTCAGCATTGGAGACATACGCCTTTAAGACCTGGAGGGTGGTACTTACAGGCAGTGCCGAGGCAGTCATGTGTTTGGGTTTACAACCAATGAGAAGGCAGAACAGAAAGACTATTTAAAGACAGACACACAGGAAGTAGCTCTCTCTCAGGGAAGCTAGGAGCACTGCAGGAGGTAAGATTTTAGCTCTGAGCTCTGACCTTGGCTTTCTCTTTTACATTGGTTCTGTGTTTCTTATTTTAATAAGATGTTTGGTTATATCTACAACCAATAAATATACATAATTGTTAAGTGTGAATCCAAACATTAATAAGTAGGGTCCAATGTGCAGATCAGTGGTGCAATGATCCATTAGCACGAGTGAGGTTGTGTGTTCAATCTTAGCACTGGAAATAAAAGAAGGAACTACTAAGTCCTACAAAAGAATACAAAAAGCAAGGCAAAGAAGATATATTGAAAGAAAGAAATGCAATGAATGAGAAGACAGTCACAGGCATGGCAGACACTAATCTAAAGATATAAAAATCATTTCAAGTGTGTGCAAACAGTCTAAGTACACCAAATATAACACAGACATTATCAATGTGACTTAACAACAACAGAAAAGTCAACCTGCTTTGTCTATAGAAAATAACTTTAAATAAAAGAGCAATCAGAGGTAATTGGGATAAAGCTGGAGTAACAACCACCTTAGACTAAACAAAAGTCACAACAGAACAAAATGTTTCAGATAAGGGACTTCGCATGTGGGACTACTTCTCCAAGAAGACACAACAATCCTCAGCATATACACAAAACAGAACATCAAAATAATGAAACAAAAGATAACATACTGCAAGGAGATGCAGAGAAACCTAATACTACAGAGGGAGACACCAACATCCGTTTCGTAACTGTAAAGAACAAAATGCAGGAAATAAGCAACATATGCAGTCCCAAGGACCACATGGCTCTTGAGGAGACTCAGACATGTCTGTGGAAAGTTCCTATTGCCTCACATTTTTATAGCATCTTTTCTATGTGTAAGCTTGTTTAGATACACACACACTTAAATCCTTTGCATTACAGTTGCCTACAGTCTTCATTGACATAACATGCTGTATAGGCGTGTAGCCTAGAAACATAGGCTGTTACATATAATGTATGGGTATTGTAGGAGCTACTGCTTGATGAGTGTACACTCTATGATGTTTACACAATGTTCAGGGTGCTGACTGATATTTCTCAGAGTGCATTCATCTTCCAATAATGCACGGCTGCTGAAAAAAGTATCACCATCAGTCAACTGGCTTTGATTGACACCTACATATTTTATTCAACAAGAGAACATACTCTTCTGAAATCCACATAGAAAATTCACCAAGATAAATCACATTTGGGGCTACGATACATATATATGAAATCAGAATCATATAAAGTACTCTAGGTCGCAGTGGAATTAAATTTAGAATCAGTAATAGCAAGATAATGATCAAGTAGTTTGAAATCAAAACATATCTTAAATCCACATAAGTCAATGAAAAAGCTGGATGAAAACATTAAGAAGATTATGCAGTAAATGAAAAGAAAATTAAGTCTCTCAGAAGCAGATTTCAGAGAGGAATTTATGCCACTTTACACAAATGTTAAAATCCAAATACATAAAACCAGTAACCTAAACTAGAAAAAAGAGGAGCAAAACCTAAGGTGAATAGAGGACTATCAATCAATCATAAAAGTTAGATCACCAGTCAATAAAAGTGCAGAAGAAACAATAGCAACTGTGACCAAAGTCAAATCTGGTTTTGTGTAAAGATCAATAAATCAATAAACCTTTAGCTAGGCCAGCCATTGAAAAAAGAAAAAAGAAAACAAAATAGATGAAAAAAAACAAAGAAGATACAGATCAACCGTATTGAAATAAAAAGGAGATTATCGATGTTATTCCATGGAAATAAGATGGACAATAATAGAACACTGAAAATAACTGTTTGCCTAAGATGCTGACCACATAGATGATATAGAAGGAATTTCCTAACAAACCATAAACCACCTAATCTCACACAAGAAGGTAAATTTAATATGGACAAACCTTCAGAAAGCTAAATATATGTAATCTATCAATGTATACCACTGTTAACTACACTATATTGATTTAAGAAACTGAATCATAGTAATCTAAAAACTAAAAACAAGTCTGAATCTGCCCCATTTTCTCCCTTCGTTCCTTCCTCACTCTGTGTAGCTCAGGCTGGTTTCAAATCTGCCAGCCTCCTGCTTCAGTTTCCATAGTGCTGTTGTTACCAGCGTGTAACCACTATGCTGGCCTTAATGATTTTACTGGTCAGTTCTGCCATACATTTAAGAAAGAAAGGCATGGATTTTCTAAGTGTCTTCTGGAAAGCAGAAGCAACAGAAGTAGTTTCTGATTAGTTTCCAACATCACCACCTGTGGGTTATGCACATTACTGAAACATGTTAACATCACTGGGATACTCATCCAACATCACCACCAATGAGCTACCCACAATGCTGAAAGGAGTTAGCATCATTGGGATACCCATGGTATTGAAATCTGTTACAAAGAAAGGAGCACCATACACAGCAATTTTCCTGAATGTAGGAACAAAACCTTCAACAAAATACTAATATGTTGAATTATAAAACATAAAGATAGTTATATTGTAGATTGACTGGAATGTATTCAAATATCCAAGAGAGTGTCCATATCAATAAGTGACTTATATAACTACATCAACTATCAGAGTAAGAAGATAACATCAGCATGTCAATTAACAAAGAATAGAACACAGGACAAAATATAAAACCTGTTCATGAGAAGAATGCTCAGGAAACTAGGAATGAGAGGGCACTTTCTCAATTTGACAAATGACATTGGCACACAAACTACAGCAAAAGTAGGACAAAGTGATAAAGTAGGAACTTTTCCCTAAGATCAGGACTATGGTAAGGATGTCCTTTGCCCACTTTCTTTCGATATTCCACAGAAGTTCTGGCTACCAAAGTGAGACAAACAAATAAAGGCACATGCACTGGAAGTGAAAAATAAAATTGCTACTATTCATAGGGGACAAGCACTGTTCACAGGGGATAAACTCTGTTCACTGGGGACAAACACTGATCATATGGACAAACACTGATCATTAGGGAGAAGCACTATTCACAGGGATAAGCACTGTTCACAGGGACAAGCATTGTTCATAGGGACAAGAACTGTTCATAGAAGTTATATAGCAAACACCTAAGCACTAACAAAATTTTAAAAATAAACCAGAGAAGGTCTGCTGCAATAAATGTTTATATTAAGAGTATAAGGTATAAAGTTTTTAGATACGTCAATAAGGAGAATTTGAGGTGAAAAAATCACATTATGTTAGATCCCCAAGATGGAATATTCATACACAAATCCAATGTGATATATGGGATATTTATATGAGGAAAACTATCTAACTCTGGTAAAGATGTCAACAGAGAGCTAAGTAAATTCAGGGCGGACGATTTCAGACGTGGGAGACCGACAGTTATTAAGTTGTCAGTTCTTCTGATCTGGCTTACAGATTTGATGCAGTCTTGCCTGAAATCCCAGCCAATTTTTCTGTGCATATCAACTACCCAATTCTAAAGTTTTTAGGGTAAATGAAAGACCCAGAATTGGCAACATAATACTAAAGAACAAACTCAGATATGGTAACTACCTGGATTGAAGAAACACTCTATAATGATAGCAATCAAGACAGAGTAGCTCAAGTGACAGACAAACAGATCAGTGAAATAGAAAAGAGAACCTAGAGGTAGACGCACAGAGTGTGTTTAACTGAACTTTGACTAAGATGCAAAGCAGTTCAGTGCATAAAGGGTTATTGGTTCTAGAAATGCTGTTAGAGCAACCAGATAGTGTGATGCTTAATTTCAAGTATCAGATGGACTAGTGAATAGTCTCTAGAAATTCAGTGAAGCATACCCCTGGGTATATCCAAGAGAGTGTTATCATGTAAGCCTGTGAGTGGAGATCTTTCCCAGCAAGGCATGGCCATTCAATTGGCCGGAGGCCCAGACACAGCAGAAAAGCAGAGAAGAGAGCAGTTCTTTCTTTCTACAGAGCTCATGTCATTCTCCTGCCCTGAGACATTTGAACTCTAGCACTTTGCCCTTTGTCCTCTATGAACTGCACTAGCGGCTCCCTTGGGTTATCAGATCTCTGAACTTAGGCTAAGTTATGCAATTGTTTTCCCCGGTTCTGAAGTTTTGACTTGGACTGAGTCTGTCAGTCAGTTTACAGAGAGCTTGTGTGGAAGCTTTTAGCCTCCAAAACTGTGTAACTCTGTAGTGACTAAGGTAACACCATTTTGTCCTGACTCCATTTTGTATTTCTTAGACACTTCTCAACTCTCCACTCCTCAACAGCCACGCCCACCTTGGCAACACATTTGGGATTTCCATGATCCTGACCATGGTCCAAATGTATTAACCAAAAATAATACAGGCTTAAAATAGCCAACAATGGTACAAATCAAAATTAATTGTCATGTTGTGTCTGCAATAACTACTATGTTCTGCCTAGACAAATGTTACAAGGTTACTCTGAGCCTCATCTAACATTAATATAATTGTGGTTTTTGCCTTTAAAAATGCTGTACTGCTGAGATGTGGCACCAAGAGACTCGGGAGCATTAGTCTGCTTTTGATTGCTCTTATACTCTTAATTGGCATAATCAGAATGGTGGTCTGTAATTCTCCTAGTAAAATCCATTTCCCACATCAATATCTGTGCATACATATCAATTGATCCTATCTATCTCTTGGAGACCGTGAATTAATCTGGACACCTAGATGCAAGCAAGGCCCCAGAAGAAACCAGCCATGCTACTACCTCGATCTCAGAGTTGCAACACTCTTAGTTTAGGCAACTTTAGCAAAGTAGTATGACATGCAGATGGCAATCAATCATGAAAATGCCCAATAGTCTCAGTCATTAGGGAACTAAACATTAAAACAAATGTACCGAAAATGAAATGGCTAAAATCCAAAACACTGACAATAACTACGATTGATAAAGAAGCCAAGCAGTTGGAATTTCCATTGCTAGGGGAATTGGAGATTGGTGCAGTCACCTTAAAAGGTAGGTTGGTAACTTTTTACCAATCCAAAGATAACATGACCATATGATCTGGCCAAACTGAGTCAAAAACTTATGTTCATATGAAAATCTGCACTTAAATGTTTATAGTTGCTGTGTTCTCATTGCTCCCAACAGAAGTAACTAAGCTATCCTTTAATAGATGAGTAGGCACACAAACTTGCTGTATCTATAAAATAGTGTGTTCTTCAGCAATAGGAAGAATCAAGCAGTCAAGTCACAAAGAGACATAGAAAACATTTACAGATTGCTAGAAGATGAAAGATTTTGGTCTTAATCAAAGCTAATTATATAATTTTAAGTATCCATCATCCTAGAAAAGATAAAATTAAACATCAGTGTTTGTCAGGGAGCCAGGGAGATGAGGATGAACTGACAATAGAGAAACCACACATTTGGTGTGGCCCTTCTATTCTGTGTGCGTTGTGAAGGTGGATTTGTTACACTTTTGTTAAAACCCACAATTTCACTGCTCAAAATGAGTCCTAGGAAAACTCTTGGCCTTGGTTAATAACAACGTGGCTCAGTAACTGTAAAAAAATGTACACTAAAGCAAGATGGCAGAAATGGAGAAAACTTGAATAATGGTGTCTTTCTGACTAATTCTGGTAGATAGCCAAGAGCAATGCTAATAGCCTGTGGGGTGGTTTGAATGAAAATGGCCCCATAGGCCCAGAGAGAGTGGCACTATAAGTAGGTATAGCCTTGTTGGAGTAGGTGTGACGTGTTGGAGAAAGTGCATCACTGGAGGTGAGTTTTCAGGTCTTAGATGCTCATGCCCAGCCCAGTGTCATACTTTCTTCTAGCTGCCTGCTGATCCAGATGTAGAACTCTCAGTGACCTCTAGCACCATGTCTGTCTTGTGTCGTTATGCTTTCCACCATGATGATAATGGACTAAACTGTAGCATGAATCTTAAAAGTTCTTATTAATGAAAATCAAACCTGGAGCCAGGTATTGGGGTGAATGCTGGAAGATCAGAGAAGCAGAACAAGCTACAGCCACCTTGCCAGTTCCTGGGCTGATCCTGTTTCCTCAGACTGGAAGCTCCTGTGTCCTTGTCCAAATCGATCTCCGCTGAACTGCTGCTCAAAATCCTAAAAGCTTAACCAGCTCTAGTTCCTGTTTTTCACGCCTTATATACCTTTCTGCTTTCTGCTATCACTTCCTGGGATTAAAGGCTCACTTTGTGTGATTAAAGGTGTGAGTCACCATGCCTGGTTGTTTCCAGTGTGGCTTTAAACTCATAGAGATCCAGATGTATCTCTGCCTCCAGAAGGCTAGGATTAAAGGTGTGAGTGCCACCATTTTCTGGCCTCTATGTCTGTCTAGTGGCTGTTCCATTCTCTGACCCCAGATAAATTTATTAGGGTGCACAATATTTTGGGGAACGCAATATCACCACACTAAACCTCTGAACTATAAGCCAGCCCCAATTAATGTTTCCTTATAGGAGTTACTGTAGTCATGGTGTCTCCATTTCAATGGAAACACTAAGACCACTTGTATATCTAGGGACCCTCTGCAGGCTCTCTGGAAATAACTCAAGAGTAGCTATCTCAGCACTGAGACTTTTGTTTTGAAGTGTGTGGCTTCTAGAAGCAGCATTATTAACTCACACAAGGTACTTCCATTTAAACTTGTAAAATCTGTACATATTTTCAGTTGTGTTACACAGTACTAGGTTTCTGTGTTTTCCATGCATCCTCAGTTTGGGTTGACCATTCCCAAAACTTCTACCTTTCTCCTATCTTTCTATTCCATTCTTGTTTAAAGCTTTCTACCCCAAGTACTCCCTTCTACTTTCATTCATATGAGCTCTGTTCTCTCCATTGCCAAAGACATTCCTCTCATATACCTTGGATACACGGCATAGAGAAATGAAGCTGTAGGAGAGCTAGAAGCTTTCTTCCTGATGGTTAGTGCTCCTAGTGCTAAACAGGCTGCTGGGGGAGAAAAGCCATCAGTAGTCTTTCCAAGTCATGGACCATGTGTGCAGCAGTTTTGACACACCAGGCAAAATGTACCAGCTATTACAAGAGTGGCATGACTGTTATGGGATAACGCGCTGTTTTCTGATTGTGTTTAAGGCCCCTTCCATGGAAGTTAGCACACATCTGGTCAAAAGTCTATCACTGGGAGCTCACAGGCCTTAGGGGAGAATATGTTACTGACATTTTGCTAAATGGACAATTGAATTTTCACCTTAATATTTATATTTATACCCATAGGCTAGAGCTGCTGTTATCCCAGGGAAGAAAAGTTTCTTTTTGTAGGGGATGATTGCTATTTCAGAGGCTTAATGGCTTGTCAGAGTGCTGAGAATAATTGACTGTTGAGTGCTCAGGTCTAAATGAGACATCCACATCACAGCTCCCCACCCCCATACCACCAAGACGCAGGAAAAATCATAGAAGAAGAATTGTAAAGACTGTAAATCTGGAGGATGAGAAAAGTACTAAGTAGCATTGCTTTAGGGATATGGCATGGTTGTCACAATCTCAAACACACATCAGATATTTGGGCACAAATGTGTGCATGCATGTGTACATATGTGAACACACACGTACACACATACATGCACAACCTGGGGGAAAGAAGCAGATTAGTTGAGAAGATGAGAGTCAGAAAATATGAGCTAGGTGATAGGGAGTGGGTATGATCAGAATACATTCTAGCCATGTAATCATAAGCAAAAGAATGTGTGAGGCTGCAAGGATTATAGGAGGTTTAGGAGAGCTCTACACAAACTGCTCACTTTTCTGTATCTTTAAGAAATCCCCATTAACCAGACTATTAATTTACACTATTCATATTGACACATTTCAGGAACAATTATGGTTCTCAGAGCAAGCTTAAACCATCACCAAATCTGCCATATACAGGAATATTATGCTCTTCTGTATTCTAAGACATTTCTTTGAGGCACCAGTCTGCTAGTTTACCTTTATTGTTATTTGAAGGGGGAAAATTGTTTTGTTCTGAGAGAGTTTCACTTTCCAGGCTGGTGTGGAGTTCACTCTGCAGACTACTATGTGTGTGGGCTTTGAACTCTTAGTCTTTGGATCTTGTCTTTCTTTTTTTTAGAGATTTATTTATTATGCATATACAATATTCTGTTTTGCATGTATCCCTGCAGGTCAGAAGAGAGAGCCAGATTTCATTACAAATGGTTGTGAGCCACCATGTGGTTGCTGGGAAATGAACTCAGGACCTCTGGAAGAACAGCGAGTGCTCTTAACCTCTGAGCCATCTCTCCAGCCCTGGATCTTGTCTTTCTAAGAGCCGAGGTTATAAACACATTCTACCACATTTGGCCTTTAAAAAAAACTCTGTGCAAGAAATAAGCATTCTTTATGATCAACAATGGTTCTGTGTGTGTGTGTGTGTGTGTGTGTGTGTGTGTATTCAGTGATTTCCCACCCACATTTAATCTTTTAGCGTTTCATATGTGTATTTTTAAAGTATATATAGATAATTGTCCTGTACCTCCATGTCTAAATTTGCATAGCATCCTACGCTACCAGCACCAGCACCCCACAGCACCCCATAGCATCAACACTCAATACCATTAACAGCTCACTCCCATACAAGTATGCTGTATTTGTTACAATCAATGAAGCAAGGTTGGTGTGACATTATCACCTAACGTACATGTTTTCACAAGGGTTCACTCTTGAGTGTACATTCTACAAACAAGAAGGATGGACAGTGCCACAATGCCACCCTGTTGTGTAATACAGAACATTGTCACTGCCTGAACACCCTCTGGGTTCCATCTACTCATCTTTCGTTTTTGGCAAAACTTTGGTAGCCAATAATATTTGTTAGTCTTCATAGTTCTTCCCTTTTCAAAAGAACATGTATTTGAAGTCATGTCATATGTAGATTCATTGGTTTCTCTTATTTAATATGCATTTGGGGGTCATGTGTGTCTTTTGTGGCTTCACAGTTAATTTCATTTCAGAGATACATAATATTCCATTGTCTGGATGCATCACAGTTTAACTACTTACTATTTGAAGATATCATGAATGCTTACAAATTTTAGCAATTAAAATAAGCTGTTTAAATATTCATGAATATGTTTCTTGTGTGGAAATAAGTTTCCAAGATAGCTGAGTAAATAGGAATATGAATGCTTCTAGGTTTACTTGAAAATATGCCAACCATCTTCCAAAGTGGCTATAGCACTTTCCTTTTGATAGAAAACGAATGAGTTTCTCTAAATCCACATCCTCACCAGCCTTTGAGGATGTTATTCCCTTGAGTTTTATCCATTGTAATGGTATGTGTGGTAGTATCCCATGTTTTAATTTGAAATTCTGTAATGATAAAGGGTGTTGGGAGTATTTTGTTATGCTTGCTTGTCATTTGTCTATCATGAGTGAGGTATCTGTTCAAATCTCTTCCCCGTTTCTTAATCGGGCTGTTCATTTCCTATTCTTGAGTTCACACACACACACACACACACACACACACACACACACACACAAATATTAAATAAGTTTATTTTATGTATATGGGTGTTTTGCCTTCACTTGTGTATCTGCACCACGTGAGTGCCTGCTGCTTGTGGACACCCAAAGAGGGTTTAGATTTCTTGGAACTGGAGTTACATATGGTTGTTAGGTCCTGGGTGCTCAGGATGGAAAAACCAGGTATTTTGCAAGAGCAGCAATGGTCTTAACAATTGAACCATCTCTCCAGTCCCCCCGCCATATATAATGTATACACACACATGTATATATATATACTTCCATTGGATATGTCTTTTGTAATATTTGCACCCAGTCTTGGGTTTGCTTTCTCATTCTCTAGGTTGTGTTTTTCACAGATCAGAAATTTTTAATTTTAATGAAGCTCAACTTAATGATTATTTTTTTCTGAGTATTACCCTGGTGTGATCTCTAAAGTTATTACCAAACCCCAGATCATTTAGATTCTTTTATTGAAGTAGTTACTTATCTAAACTTTGTGACAAAATACTAGTACAGGTCCTGGGTGAGGAGTGGTGCCCTAGGAGTACCTTGACTTTGTTCCACTAGACAAAGAATTGCACATCCTGGAAGGGGAGGCCCAGACAGGAAAGTGAGGCCCCTGACAGACTGTAACAGAGTTCTGAGGCAAGGACTTGAAAGTAGCAGCCAATAGGAAGGGTCTCGGACAGATTTGCGGCAGGGACACCAAAATGGTGGCTCACACTTATGGAGATCCCGACAGTCTGGACACAAAGTAACAGTTACCCATCCCTAGGGAGAACCCTAAAGCCACTGCCCACATGACAAGGAAAGTGGAGATTCTGAAGGTCCTGAGGTGGAAATAGAAAACCACACCCTCCAAGATTTAAAGTAAGGATCCCCAGGGGTCCTGGACACAAAGTTGTAAGATGGATAGCAATAGTGTAATACTAGCCATAGAGAGGAAAAAAGAAAAAACAAGATGTGCTTTATTAAAGCAGACAAACAGCTCCTGTCAAGTGTATGGGAAGGACTTCAGAGGTAGAAACCCATCCCAGGCCTCTGGGTTGAACTTCTTATAGGCTCCTACTGGCCAGCCTCCAGTCCCCAGCCTTCTGGACTTCCTTTCCTCCCTGACTGGTCCTGTTCAGCAGATCCTTCTTTGCATAGGCCCTTTTTCTCTGCCTACCATTTTGTATCAGTGTCAACTCTGGGTTTAAAGTAAGCAGGAAGACACCCAGGGAAGCAAGGAACAGCCTTCCTTAAAGGGGCTAATCCCTATTGTCCAGATGAGATTAACTTCCCCTGACCCTTCTTTATCATTAAACTGAAAGAACTTCAAGGAGGAATTCATTTTTGCTCATGGTTTCAGAGGTCTCAGTTTATGCTCTATTGATCTCATGTGCTTGGGCAGAGCATAATGACAGTGGATATGTGTGCCATAGAAAGTTGTTCACTTCATGATCAGACAGCAGACAGGAAGAGACTGAAGATAATAGACCCCAAAGATCTCCCAGTGACTTCCTTCTAGTCCAATTAAAAAATGGGCTAAAGAGCTAAACAGAGAATTCACAAAACAAGAATCACAAATGGCTGAAAGACATTTAAAGAAATGCTCAACATCCTTAATCATCAGAGAAATGCAAATCAAAACGACTCTGAGATACCACCTTATACCTGTCAGAATGGCTACAATCAAAAACACCAATGACAGTCAATGTTGGAGAGGATGTGGAGCAAAGGGAACACTCCTCCACTGTTGGTGGGAATGTAAACTTGTACAACCACTGTGGAAATCAGTATGGTGGTTTCTCAGAAAATTAGGAATCGAACTACCTCAAGACCCAGCCATCCCACTCTTGGGCATATACCCAAGGAATGCTGATTCATACCATAAAGATACATGCTCAGCTATGTTCATAGCAGCACTATTTGTAATAGCCAGAACCTGGAAACAATCTAGATGCCCGTCAATGGAAGAATGGATGAAAAAAATGTGGTCCATATACACAATGGAGTACTACTCAGCAGAGAAAAACAATGAAAGCATGAAATTTGCAGGCAAATGAATGGAACTAGAAAAAAATCATCCTGAGTGAGGTAACCCAAACCCAGAAAGACAGTCATGGCATGTACTCACTCATAAGTGGATTCTAGATATAAAATAAAGAACAATCAGACCACAACCAATAGAACCATAGAGGTCATATATATAGCATGGAGGTCCCTAGGACGACTGTGGCTTATAATAAATTTTGGTTTTACTCAATTATTGAAAAAAAATAGCCAAACGAATGGAAACACATGAACTATGAACCAAAGGCCTAGGGGCCCCCAGCTGGATCAGGCCCTCTGAATAGGTGAGACAGTTGATTGGCTTGATCTGTTTGGGAGGCAACTAGGCAGTGGGACCAAGTCCTGTGCTCATTGCATGAGTAGGCTGTTTGAAACCTGGAGCTTATGCAGGGACGCTTGGCTCAGTCTGGGAGGAGGGAACTGGACCTGCCTGGACTGAGTCTACCAGGTTGATCGCAGTCCTTGGGGGAGGCTTTGCCCTGGAGGAAGTGGGAATGGGGGCTAGGCTGGGGGGAAGGGAAGGGGGTGGGAGGGGGAGAAAGGGGAACCCGTGGCTGATATGTAGAACTGAATGATATTGTAAAATAAAATAAAAGGAAAAAAAATAGAACGATAAAAGAAAGACAGTTTAGATATTATCCTACTTAAGCAGGGACACCTGGGAACATGTTTTCTCAGATTCAACATGAAGTGTACTACAGAAGTGGCTGTAGGTATAGTCTGTGGAACTGGGTTAGGATTATTCTGGAAGTGGCATCAGAATTTTTCTATGTATTGCTTTTTTTTGCAGACATGTATAATGAATTATGGAGTCACAGATCCTTGGGCCAAGATTACAGGAAGCAATTTAAGGGCAAAAGTGTTTATTTAGGCTCACTGTTTGAGAGCACAGTCTATCTTGGGGGGGGGCACCACTTAAATCTTTGGTGGTGGGAGCTTGCTCACATCAGGAAACAGTAACAGAATAGCAAGTGGTGCTAGACTTCCTCAGAATAGAAACATGACTTCCAGGATGTAGGGGAGAAGCTCCTGAGACTCTGGGGGTACACAAACTGTGTGTGTCAGGGAAAGCTGAAACTTTTAAGAGTCACAAGGTTCCCTTTCCAAGGTTACAAAAATAGTACATAACTGCTGAGATCATTAAAGCTGTGATAGGAGGTTACTGGGTCTGTCCAGTTGCTAGGGGAAGAGACTGACCTCCTGAGATGTGGGGTAAGATTATTGGATACGTCCAGGTGCGTGCAAGGTGTGCAGAGAGTGCCGGCGTTCTAATGTTTGTGAGTTGTTGTCAGCCATGTTGGGATGGGTTGGGGTAATAATGCAGCTACTTTTGAGTCATCTCTGCTCCTGTATGCAACACTTCATCTGTACTTCTGTTAGTAAACTCCATAAAACCTCATTGGTCCACTAAGAAGAAAGTGTTTGTGTGTGTATGTGTTTGTGTGTGTGTGTGTGTGTGTGTGTGTGTGTGTGCTGCATCTCTCCAGAAAAACGTCTGTCACACAACATCTATAAACCACCAAACCTGCCCCCAGAGATCCATTTCCTCCTGCTGGGCCCCATTTCTCAAAGGTCCCACACCCTCCCCAAACGGCACCAACATCTAGGCACTACGTGTTCGAACATGAGTCTTTGGGGACACTCCACACTCAAACCACAACATTTTTCAATCCTATTCTTAGCTATCCTTCAGAACATTGTCTCTACTCACCAAAGGGTAATTTCACCAGTTTCTCCAGCCTGGACAAATAACAGCAAAACTATGCTGTAGAAGAAGGTACATGAGGGACAATAGGTTGCCTTTGTGGCCCAGCTGCTGATAATCGATATCTTTATTTACTCAGATAAGCAAGGTGCTTGGGAGGAAAAAGCCATCAGACCTAAAAAGAGTTTGTAGGGAACATTTAAATGACCTTCCAATAGCACCAGCTCCCAAGTTAGAGGAGTGAGAAGAGGGGGGCTTTGGAGGCCAGGTCTACTCACAGGTCTGAAGCCTGGAGAAAAAGGAGGGGAGGTTTTGATTTGTAATTATTAATTGCAGTATGCCAATCCATTCAGGTCCTGATTTAAAACAAAGCAATTAAGAAATGGTAATGACAGTCTTTTCTCTCAGTGCTGGGGATTGCTTCCAGGGCCATGTGCTCTAGCGCAGAGCTGCACAGTCGAGTCTGAGATGACAGTCGGGAACATTTAAGTATGAACTTGAGATTAGATGAAGTTGAAGAATTATTGTTAATTTGGCTCGGTAAAATTATGTGTTGGCGGCAATTAGCTGTAAGAAAACAAAGTATTTAACAGGTGACATGATTTACAATTTAAAATTCTCTAGCAAGGAATCTAGCACAAAACTAATAAACAAAAACTTCTGTGAGTATAAAAGATAAAAATGATAGGAAAATAAATATTTCTAATTCTTAAGCCAGAACATGGGTGTGTAAAAGATTCCTTGTGCTAGTCTACTGTTTTGATTATGTGAAGTGTCTATAATAATTTTTAGTGTTTATTTAGAAGAAAGAAAACGATGAATCTTTCTCATTAATAGGCTTTTATGTTTTCAAATGAATTATTGTTCAGATGTTGTCTGTGTTTCTTGCCTGTTGTTGAGTTTTCTGCAGAGTCCCATTCTAGGATCAAGGTGAGAGATCAAGAAAGGAATCTGGCCAGGGCTGACAACTTGAAGGGCAGCACCAGTGAGTGGGCCAAGAGATACTGTCTCCTCTGAGGGCAGAAACGCTCTCTTTCCTTTGAAGGCACACAAATGGGTAAAATGATCAGCTAAACGGCCGGGTTAAATTCAACCCACAGAAAAATAGGACATTCTCGATATTATCAAGTAAATACCAACAAGGCTTAATGACTAGAAAAGCAACAGCAGAACATAAGAAGCATAGAGTGGAGAGGAAATAACATACAGCTAAATGCCTAGAAAAACATTTACTTAAACGATGGTGCAATTTGAAGTTATGTCTTAAGTATTGTAGTGTGAAATTTCAATTAGGAGCTAAGGGCTGTGAAATGGGCTGTGAGGACGAACTTTGGCCAGCTATTAGATGTGCACTACAGTTTTCCAAGAAGGAGGAAGACCGAGAAATCAGGACAGTTTTGGTATTTTATATGTTCATCTCTAAAGGCTTTGGACACATTCAGAGGTGTGTGTTTTCTATCATGGGTAATGAGTCAGTACACATATTTGTATGCATAGTTCACAAAAAAGTACAAGAAACTGTAAAGTGAGAATAAATTAAGAAGACAGAAAGTTCATAGCAATTAGGGACATTTGACTCGCTTAACAGAAAAGAAAAAAAAAGATGCTGTTATGGCTCCTTGCTTTGAGCTCATCATTTGAAATGTGCCCTGGAATGCAAAGTTAACACATTGTTTACTGTTAAGAGCACAACAATCCTAAGAGCAGCTGTTCCAGAACTTAATGTCCTAAGAAGGAACACCCTGGACATGTCCTTTGCTCTTTTCTGTGAGTGTCTGTGGGGAGACATTGGTTTTCTTTCAAGAGCTTCTCAGAAAATTTCATTAGGATTATAGGACTGGGCTATAGCTTGGAGACAGCGTGAATATCCACCATGTATGAGACTCAATTTGATCTCCAGCATTGCAACACACACACACACACACACACACACACACACACACACACACAGAGAGAGAGAGAGAGAGAGGGGGGGGGTTACAGATCTGTTGTTCTGCTTCAGGATCTAAAAATAGGACTGTAAGAAAAAGTTAATTTTGACAGCTCATGCTGAGACCACTAAAATCATCTTGCTGGGGAGTCCTACGAAGTTGTCAAATACTGCCAAGACTGCCTTCTGTCAATACCCCAGAGCTCAATGCAATGCTCTCACGACCCAGGCAGACACCAAGTGGAGCCAGCACCATTTCCTCCCCTCAGGATTTAGAGGGTGTTACTAAAACAAAGATGATGAACACATTTCTAATTTTGTAATGCATGAACTTGGGATTTGGAGTCTGTGTTATCAGAGATCAGAACCAATTCTGTGGCTGGATGGTTGAGTGGCTTTGTGCAAATGACTCCATCAATCTTAGCTTAAGTTACACAATAGGAAGCTTACTAATTATTTCATTGGGGGATATGGAAGTTAAGTTCAGCAATAGATAGTAGGTCCTGTCTAAACGAATGCTGAGTAAGGAGGTAGTTATTGCAGAATGGAAACACCCCTCTATAGATTGTGACAAAGGAAGTGAGCAGGACTGAATGTCAGGGCAATTTTGAGGTGATGGCCTCTGAGGTTTTGCACAGGGAGCTGAGACATTGGAGGGAGTGAGGCTGTGTGCTAAGCATTGGCTGAATATTTAATTGTGACTATAAAGGAGCTATACGGCCAAGAAGAGGGACATAACTCCATTGATTTTTTTGCTTCCTATATTATGAAGAGCTTTACACTGATGCAGCTCAAGGATAAGAAGATGTCCTCGGAGAAACTCCTCCTGGGCTGATTCCATGTCCCCTCTTCCCTAACTCCCATCCTTTCTAAAAGGCTAGGGTTGTTTAGGATTTCATTTGTTTCTGCATCTATCAGCCGCATAGTCTTTATTTTCTTTCCCCTTTTTCTTTGAGGCAAATGCTTGCAGAGTGCACAGATTGCTGCTGTCATTGGTTTGCTCACTTGACATTTCGTGAGGCTACTGCAAAGGTGACTGTCACGAGCTGGCGTCAGGTCCTCCTCTGCAGGCAGTTAATTATGAAACTATCTCCAAGTGTTTATCATAGTCCAACTTCATGCTACAGAGCCTCGGGGGGATTTTCATTATATGACTCTTCAATTTGGTCATCTGTGTGATGTGTGGCATGTCACAAACCTGTTACCAGACACCCAGCATCAGTCCCTTGTCCTTCCACAGTGCTTCAGCCCATTGTGGGGATCATGCTCCACACCCAGCATATGAGTATCATTCCAGACCATTCTTCATGCCAGTCTCTTGTTGAAAGGACAACTCAGCCATAATTTGGCTCAGAACTTGTTTTAGTGTGTGAACTGTGCTAGATGCTTCTGGCTGGAATTTGAGAGTGTAATCCCCCAGAGTCACCTGAAAGAAAGCTGCAGTGGTTCCTCTTATCCTTAAGAGAGTTTGTTTTCAAAACCCCAAAGGATGACTGAGGATAGTAGGAAGTCCTGCAATCTGGTGCTTTTCCATTGGAACTAGGTACTTATGTATTCTGGTTGTTACCATTGAAGTTCAAGTTTTAACAGCACATATTTATCATTTCACAGGCATATTTTGATCATTGTATCTTACAAACTCAGCATAAGAATTTTCTATATCTAAATTACCATCATTGCTAGTCTTACAAATTGTAAACATTACATAAAATAAGTGTTATCCAAACACAAGCATGGCAATACCACTTCAACTGTGATGATCAAGATGGCTGCTAAGTGACTAGCAGGCAGGTAACATATACAGTGAGGATGTGCTGGACAAAAGTGTGATTCATGTTCTGGGTAGTGACATTCTGGTGTGCTTTTCACAGTAATTTTAAACTTCTGAATTCTTCATTTCTGAAGTTTTCCATTTAATAGTTTTAGGTTACAGCCAACTATAGAAGGAAAAGCCATGAATAATGGGGCACTGCTGTACACACTGAATTCTTTTAGGTCTTCATAAACATAATTCCTTCCCACTTAGCTTTGTATCAACTAAGGCAGCATTTAGGTAGTCACTGCAACTTGTTGCCAATGGTGCAGCCATGTGCTAGACTGAGACTTGTGAAGATGGGGCTTACACGTGTTGGCTTACACAAGAGATGGGAATAAGAATAAAACTCTATATCTTTCAAGGAGCCCCTTGGTCTAAGCACACTGACATTGGAGATGTCCCAGCTAAGACAAGCCTCAGTCCTGTTGGTTTCTGGTGTGTGTGTGTGTGTGTGTGTGTGTGTGTGTGTGTGTGTGTGTGTGTGTGTACTAGTTCAAAGATGAATGAAAACAAGTCCCTTAAATTTGGTTTTCTGTCCTTTTAAAGGCTTGCCAGGGGCAGCCCAACATAAAATGTGTGATGCTGGAAAGAGGACAAAAACATCAGCCTAAATCCCCACAGCAAATTCAAATCTGATGAAAGAGACTCAGTGAAGGGTTCTCTTTGCTTCATTGTGTCTGAATTTTGAAAGGTGGCACTACTTTTCCTATGCCACATCTTCTGTTATTCCCAAACCCACACATCAATGTGTTGATTATTGTAGGAAAAGCTTATGTATTATAAGTCCTACATCACTCCACACATTATCAACATAGATGTCTGTCATTGGACTCGAATCATCCCTCCAGAAGGAGCATGATAATAGCATACACAGTATTGATTGATCCCAAGTTGTGGCATGGTCAAGCAGAGATTCACACATGCAGGATGTTCACGAAGTGGTTTTCCAGTGATGAAGGATGAGAGAAAGTTGAGTGACAGCCCACACTCTGCCAGTCAGCATGTGTAAAAGAAGAGAAGGATAGGTAGTCTTCGTTTTTCTTTAGTCTGAAACCAGTCCAGGACAAATCTGCTCTAGATTGCTTCCCCTCTGTGGCTCGCAGTGATTTCATCTCCGACATTGCTGAGATTTTCCTATCAAAGCTTGATGAGCACGGGCTAAGATGATGTTACTTTATACTGAAGAAGTAATTCTTTCTTTTTCTACCATCTGACTTTATAAAACAAACAACATTCTTTATTGAAGATGGTTTATGGTATTCATAATGTTCTGGGAGATTAATTTGCGTTCATAAAGTGGAAATCGTACCAAAGAAAGAAAAATTTATCTAACTGAAGGCAAATGCTGAAGATCACAAACCTCACTCTTGTAATTGTGAAGCAAACAAGCAGGAAAATCCACTCTGAACACATTTTTAGCCTTGAAAAGCCATTAGGAAACATTGCTTATGGCAACTAGAAGACCTTGCGCTTTCATAAGTGGACCTTTTCTGATATGTTGCCATGGGGACCAGAGCTCTGCCATCTAAACACACTATTGACCGAGGGAAGAGCTCATGAACAAAAGCTGCAGAGGAATTATTAGGGAAAAGCAGATATCCTTTCTTTCTCTTTCTCTTTCTCTTTTTTTTCTCTCCAACCCAGTTTTGATTTAATCCTAGTGAGCAGTGGCAACACACTGAAGTGGACAGAACACCTAGACCACTAAGTTCCAGGCTATTGTGATCTTTATTCAGTTTTAAACATTTGAGAATTTTGTTCCCAAATTTACTAACTCAGTCATTGTAATTTCATGGTGGGTTTAACAGAAAATAAAAGGCCAGTGGAGAAAGAAATCCAGGCTTTCCTGGTAAATGCCGGAGATGGCTCTCAGTGATCATGGGAGACTGGGCAGGTTCAGGCCATGCTTGAGTAGAGAGAGGACTACACCACAGGGTCACTAAAATCAGCCTCTGGACGTCTGAATTCCAGCTTTGAATGCAAAACCTTTTAAAACCACATGGGTGTGACTAACTTGGAGAGAAATTTGAAGCCATATGCTGGTATGATCAACAGTAAATGTTTTCTGTTTAAGCAGTGAGGGTGGGCAGTTGGGTACCTTGTTGTCAGTGTTTCACACATGGGAAACAATCTCACAACAACCCTGAGACAGTTCCAAAATAAATGTTCAACTAACCCCAACAAATACTGAGGTGATAAACCTGAAATGCTTGCTAGAGGCCATGCTGAAAGACACCCCTCTTTTTATTGAAGAGGATGCTTTCCTCAAGGAGTAGCATTTCCCCCATCATCACCACACTTTTAAACATCTTCTTGAATAAGTTAAGAGACAATGTTTAGCACACAGTTAAGAGCTTTGAACACAAAGGGCGCTCCCACCAACCAGAGTGTACTCACCTGTAGTTTCCAGGTAGGATGGAAACTTTCTTCTTATTGGAGTGGGTATTCATTAATTTTCTCATCACCAAGACCAAATATTTGACAAAAGCAATTTAAGGGAAGGAAGGAATTATTTTAGCTCATGGTTTGAGGGGACACAATCCACTACATATAAATGCCACCAGCTGGTAACAAGAAGCTCCATGATGATAGGAATATGTAGCAATACAGCAAGGAGAGAGAAGACCTGAAATAAGGCCAACCCTACCCAAAGAACCCACTTTCTCCACTTAGGTCCTTCCAACGGTCCCATCCATAATCTCCTGAAACTACCACCATCTAGGGAACAGCATTCAAACACATGATCTTGTGGAGCCATTCTGATCCTTACCAAAACAGGGTGTCACAGGTGACAACAAGACAATACAAATCTGCCATGGGTTGTAGTGCCCAGGCTATCAAGAGACCAGGGAGGATCATCTAGGAATATCAAGTATGGTTGCACATTCACAGCACACAGCTACCAGGGAAGCACACAGCTATCATGTCAGTCTGAAGTCTAAATGTCTTTATTCCAGGTTTTGAGGATTATAGACACACCACCACCACCACCACCACCACCACTCTTTAGCATTTAATAGAAAGTCAGAGGTATGAAGCCAGGTTAGAAGCATAAACTCACAAACCATCTATTACATTAGCTCTGTTTCCATTGGCTTTTAAAATCCTGTCAACTGAGAATCTTTTGGTCTGTAGACAATATGAAGGGACCACAAAAGTACTGACTTCTGCTACAGTTTAGCTGAATGCAGAAGGAAGCCAGTTGTGGGTAGCCTTGGAAGAACTCTGCTTCTTGAATTGCTGAAGTAGTGCCTTAACCACTTAGCCATGGACATTAACTACTCATTTTATTCTCATTTGCTGTTTTCTACTGAGTAGGAAGGCCAGCTGGGAGGAGCTCCCTCCTACCTGCCCCCGTCAAGCTTCGCCTGGTCCTGAGCACATTCTAGTTCTCTGAATTCTCTTGGCTGCAGAAATATGGACAAAAGCCTGCCTCAGATCAGCCCAGTGATATCACTTGGGCACATGATATGCAACATGTGTGTGGTAGAGATGTGGTACTTGTCTTTGTGGAAAGAAACATCTAGTATCATAAGCATAGGAGATCATTTAGATAGACTATGTGATTTGAAAGATATGTTTACGGAGACAGATCTTAGCAGATGTGCCTGTCCTTGGGTAGCTGGCTCATGTATGACTATATCACAAACACAAGCACAGCCTGGTTAATGACATGGATACATTCTGAGAAATGTCTTTTTATCATTGTGCAAACATCATAAACAGTACTTGAGTAAAATACTTACATACTAAGGCAACACACTAGAGCCTCTTTCTTTGAGAGGCCAGATAAATAAAACAACACAGGATTAAATCAAGCATGAGAATGTGATGTCATCGGGAGACGTGGTAGGCCTGAAATGGATGGAGCTACTGAGGTCAAAACATGGGAAACTTTTCCCACCTTTAAGAAATTTTGTTGTAAATAGGAATGTATTCTAAAATAATAATAAGGCTATGGTATAGTAAATACACAAACTACTAACTGCAACCTGAAGTTGTCATGATCAGCTACTATGTCCTGCCTGTTACTGCATGGGATGTCCTTTCTGACAAGCGTGACACAGTGGGCTTGTTTATGACAGTGTCGTCACAAGCATGTACCACTCTGTGTGAAGGAATTATACTTGTCGTGATTCCCCAGGCAGGAGGAACTTTTCAGCCTTGTATAGTCATAGAGGAGTGTTGCCACATGCACTTCATCAGAGACTGAAATGTCACTGTTAGGTAGCATACCATATTCCAGCTACCCACAGCTTCAGCTGGCGTCTTTTCAGATCAACCTTGTAACCCAGCCAGCCATGGTTGGGTTACACGGGGCAAGGACTCTGGGAGAGAATGAGATAAAATTCCTTGTGTTTCTAAGCATGTTTCTATTCTGCCCCCTATGAAGCCTGTAAGTGTAAGAAATTGAAGGTTATCCCGTGAACGGTCACTTTTTGATGTAGTAATGTTGTCAATAGCAAGCTAGTGAATACTGACCCAACAGCAAACTAGTGAACACTGACCCATCACTCTCAGGGGAAAATCAAGGCTAGGTTCCCATCATCTTCTGGTTGCATTTTTATCAACTGAGTATTACAAAGCCTCATTTCACGCATATTTCTATAAATACTCTGTATCACTTACTTTTCCTATTGCTGTGACCAGTTGCCAGACAGGAACTGCTTAAAGGAAGAGATTTTTTGTGGGGGTGTGGTCTTAAGGAGATGCAGTCCTTCAGTGGAGGGAAGACATGGAAGCAGGAGAGACTGTAGTCATAGGGGCAATAGTGTGGGTGGCTGGTCATACTTAACCATAGTCAGGAAGACAGACATATGAATGCTGGTGTCCATCTTGCTTCCTCCCCTTTTCCTTTTGTATTCAGGCTGTGATTTAGGCATATGAGGTGGGTCTTCCCACCTCCTGAAAACCTCTCTGGAAATGTTCTCATAGATACACCCAGAAATGGGTATCCTAGGTGATTCCAAGTTCAGAGGCCCATCCAAATTAACAGTCAGAGTCAATTCATTGACATTGCACATGCAGCCAAGAGCACTGTAACAGAATGAGGCTCATCCAACACACATTGCTCTCTGAAGCACATCAAATCCTCTAGGTCCTAAGGCACACTTGACAGTTCCTAAGTACTATAGTTGGGGACAACATTTTAGCATTGAAACTATCAACTAAAGGTACAAAATGTGAAAAAAAGAAACATGGTAGTACTAAGAATACCATACACACATAAAACTTATCCTCACATGGGTGTGAGCTGAGAAAGAAAGAGCTGCACCACCCTGCCCTACCTCACTTTGGAGTTTGTTCTTTGGTAGACACAAAGTTTTGGCTGCAGTCTAAGTCTTTGAATGATCATGAAAGCAGCCCAAGTATTCATTCCACAGTTTTCAACAAATGGAGTGAATAGGAGAGTTTGCAAACATGCAACCCTCAAATACAGAGGACCAGCTGTTTATTGCTACCCTAGGCTTCTATTTAAACAAAATATATGATAATAGAAGACCTCCTGATGGATTTCTTTTGATAATTAGTGAAATAGAATTTGTATGTGGTCCGTTAAATTAATTAATGATGAATTCCAGGTTAAATGGAGTCTTTACTCTGTCCTTGGCATTTTACACAGGAAACATGGAATTATTATTTTAACAAGGTCCTCTGGAAGATGACACTATGTGTTTTGAATTTCAAGCAGGTCCTTCTGCTTGCTGGCTAGAGAAAAGGGGGGTTATTAATAGCTAGAGAGAAAGAAAGCCTGGTCCAGGAGGATGTCCGTCCATTAATTTGTTTGCTCATCATTCATTTAACAAGCACATATATTGTTGGCAATCAATGTAGGTTTAAGCTCTGGAGACGGAGGCATTATTAGCAAATAGCCCAAATGCTTGGTGTGCGAGGAGCTCCTGTTAGGGAAGAAGATGGTACAACAAAGTGCCCTCATATAAAGTGATGAGATGGTTATAAAGACAAGGGGGTGGTGCAGCATCTATGGTGGGCATAGATAAGAGAACTGTTGCCTTGGCAGCTGTTCATTGTCCCTGTGAAATGATCTGGATCTTGGTCTTGTAGGGGAGGTTTTTTTTACAGAATAACTAACTGGATGCTGGTAGTTTTAAAATCACTGTGAAGGATGGAACATATCCTGCAAACTCTAGCTTGGTGCCTCAAAGATACAGAATGACCACCACCAGCATGTGGGGCTTTTGGGATTGGTATTTGTAGGAATGTAACCGGTGGAGCATGGAAGGCTAGATCTGAGAGGGGCCAGGGCATGGGCTGGACTAGGGCTGAAACTTAAGGGCACAGGAGTGAGTGAGAAGAGGGCTTGTACAGCTGGAGAGGGCTTGTGGAGCTGAGCCATAAAGAGATGACTAAGCTGGAGAAAGCTACTTAGACCTCCAGAGTTTGTATTTTTATAGGTCATTTGCTCCATCAGAACAGATACTCATCAGCAGATCATATTTAAAATAGAATGAAAAGGTACTGATGCAAGTTGACACTATCAGAGCATTATTTGGCTACTTAGTTTTCTTTCTGGCTTTCCTCCATACCACTGATGCCATGATCTTTGCCATGGTGGTCATAGATTCACCCCCTGAAACTGTAAGCACCCATTAAATAACTTCCTTCTACAAGTCTTCTTATAGCCTTGGTCATGATGTCTCTTTGTAGCAATGGAAAAGTAATTAGGGCAGACATTTGTTGTGGATATCGCTCTGTATAAATAAACACTGATTGGCCGGTAGCCAGACAGGAAGTATAGGTGGGACTAACAGAGAGGAGAATTGAGGGATCAGGAAGGCAGAGAAAGAGAGACTGCCTGGAGCCGCCACCAGGACAAGCAAGATGTAAGGTACCAGTAAGCCACTAGCCACCTGGCAAAGTATAGATTAATAGAAATGGGCTAAATATAAGAATAAGAGCTAGACAATGATAAGCCTGAGCTAATGGTCAAGCAGTTTAAATAATGTAAGCGTCTGTGTGTTTATTTTATAAGTGGGCTCCAGGACTGGCGGGACTTGGTGGAACCCGGAGAGAAAAGCTCTCTATCTACAGACATTGATACCAGGGAGTGGACTACTGCTGTGACAGGTCTGACCATGCTGGGTTTTGGAGAAATGTGGAATACATTAAGACTTTGGACTAGGAAAGCAGTTGTATGATTTAAGTGGGGCTTACTGGGCCAGTCTAGCAGGAGCTTGGAAGATGATAGTGCTTGAGAGCACCATGCACTGTGGACTATAGAGGCCCAGCTCAAGATTTCAGAGGGGAACGGATTTCCAACTAGTCTAGAGATCATTCTTGTGATAGTTTGGTAAAGAATGTACCTGCTTTTCTCCTGCACTCCCCCAGCCCACTCCTTATCCAAAAAATCTGCCTGAGGCTAAATTGAAAGGCTTGGGATGAATTTCTCTGGCTGAAGAGAATTCAAGAGAGCCTAATGTTGAATGACCTTAATTACTTACTGCTTTTCTGCTACCAATGTCCAGAACTTTAATTGTAATTTAAAAGCAATTTAAAAAAATTTGACTCTGTTGTATGGCCGTTAGTGAATGCTTTTATGCAGGTATACAATGAAACAAAGCAATCTGGACAAAATGAAATACAAAATGTACAGTTTGAGGGGGAAAAGAACACCAGGAAATTCAATGTTGGAGTCAAAGCTTGTGTTGAGGGAGAAAAGAAGTCCAATGTTAAATGGAATAAAGGGAGTGATAAGGGAGAGTCAGGACAAGACCCCACACAGATAATCCTTTAATTTATAAACACGTAAGCTTTGGCAACAAAGGAAAGCACCAAAAAAAGAAATCAGAATTTATGCAAATGTAATTAAAAGAGGCGGCCATCCCCCATACCAAGCAAAACTTGGCAGCATAGGCCAGGAGGTTCTCTGGCTTTTGAGTCATGAAGGATACAGAAGTAAGCAGGTTGTGGAACCCTCAATTAAGAAACATTGTTGAGGCCAGGCATGGGGCAGGAGAGTGCCTACATAGAGGTCCAGAAAGGCTACCCTGTCAGCAGCTATCCTTGGCAGGTATGGCATCTCTAACATCCTGATGTCTTCAACTAATCCAGATTTCACCTTCACAGCTTCACACAATGGCATTATGATACAGCTGTGAGTTTATGGGGGTCAGGGAATGGAATGTGATGGTTTGAATGGGAATGGCCCCCAGAGGCTCATATGTTTGAATGCTTGGTCTGTAAATGGTAGAGCTCGTCAGGAAGGATTAGAGGGTGTGGCTTTCTTGTTGGAGGTATGTAACTGGGGGTGATCTTTGATGTTTTGAAGGACTTTGCCATTCGTAGCCCCCACCCCCATCTCATGCTTGAAGACTCTCATTACTGCTCTAGGACCATGCTGGTCTGTGTGCTGCCATGTTCTCCACCATGATGGTCATGGACTCACCCTCTGAATATGTAAGTCCCTATTAAATGCTTTATTATGTTGGAACAGACTGTCCAAAGGAGGGGACAATGGGCCATGTCCCAAGAGAATAGCAAAATGAGGCAGAGGGATAGGGCAGAACACTAACAGCATCCTCGGCTCTGAAGCACTCCTCCCACCAAAGCTGGCTCCGTATCAGATGCTGCACACCATGTGAAACCCTCAGCCTGTGAGGCTGGCGCTTCTGGTCTAGATTGGGAACTAGGATTTTGATCCCTTCACCTTTCTCTCCAAAGAGAAACCAGACATCCACTCCATATGATTTGAGGCTTCCTGAATCTTGATTTAATTGTTAGTGGGATGGCTTGTGCAGGAAGATAGGCTCTAGATATGACAGCAAGCATTCAAACACTCAGGGTTGATCAACATAGGTGACATTTTTAGAAAATGGCCTTTGTTTTATATCATCTCCTACATTTGGTTGAGCCTGTGTCTTGCCAGTAAAACCCCCAGGCATTCAGGAAGAGCTGTCGCTCTACTTTACAAAACCTTGTAAATGGGTTTGGAAGATGGTTCAATGGTCAGGCAATCAGCAAGCATGAGGACAGAGCTCAGATACCCAGAAGTGGGAGGATTCGGAACCCCACCTATAAATCTAGTATTCGGAAGAGAGAAACAGGATCCCTAGAACAAGCTCTGCAGAGCTAGCCTAGCCTTACAGGCAAGTCTGAGTCAATTGGAGAACTCGCCTCACTGAATAAGAGGGAGAAGACAGGTTAGCACCCAATGCCACTCTCAGCCTTTTACCTGCACACATGTGCATTCCACACACAGACATAGCACATGGAACAAAGAAAGGGGGAACAGACAAAAACAACAAAACCTTGTGATCTGTTGCAGCCCCATGGCTTCTGATGTTTTGAACACTGGGAAGGTACAGACACCAGGAAAGCTCCCAGCTCTAGTGACACCCCTCCACACTTCCCCCCTTCTTTCCCCTTGCTGCCTCCCTGCTTGCTTCATAAATCACTGCGTTATGCAAATTGAAAAAAAAATCTGCCTGTAGCTCCTGTGAGAAGAGATCATCCGAGAAAGTGGGTTTCCATGGAAACCAATACAAAATGCAGTAGGAAGGAGAGAGGAAGGATAAATTAGACTCGCTGCCTTGTGTCCATCAACGTCACAGGCATCCATTAGCATCTCTCCCTCATTTCTTTAGTATGTTCTCTTTTAGACCAGAGTATGTTCTTCTTCCTCATGCCCTTTGTGGAGTTCAATGTATTCTATCTAAAAAGGGATGATTTATTTCAAGTGCTTACCTTTGTGAAGAGCTGTTACCTAGAGAATGGTGGCCATTTTCTCTTTATTATGGGAGAAGGAAGAAAAACGGAAGCTTCATCCCAACAGGGAAGTGAGCATGAGGAGAGAGTTCCCAAATTATTGTGTCAGGATTGCAGTGACCACAGAATGTGGTTTCTTGGAGCCCTTTAATTGTGGGGCGATGACACATTAGTGTGCTGGAACAGCCATAACAAAGTACCACATGCCTGGGTGGCTTAAACAACAGAAATTCATGAACCCATAGCTCTGAAAGTCTGGAAGCCCAGACTGGGGTACCAGTATATCATCATCAGCATCAGCATCAGCATCAGCAGCACTATCATCATCATTTATAAATGAAATGTCCCTTGTTGGCTTTCAGCCACACATCTTCCTGCTGTCTCTTTAGTGACACTCTCTCTGTGCAAGCGCATGCCTGGTGTCTCTCTGTGTCTAAATTTCCTCTTCTTATGAGAACACTGGTCGGATTGGATACATCCACCTTGATGGACATATTTGAACTCCATTGCCATTGTAAAGACCATATACCCATGGCATGACTATTACAATTGTAACACACAGAGACCATGCACCTGCACAAGACACACACACACACACACACACACACACACACACACACACACACACACACACACACACCAAGAAAGTAGGAGATAGACTACTTGGGAAGGAGGTCAACAGGAGGAAGGAGATAAGAGGATAAAGGGAGTCAATATGATCCTAGTACATTGTATACATGTGTGAAATTGTCTAGCAATGTTCTAAAATTGAAAATACACAATACATTGTATGCATGTGTGAAATTGTCAAGCAATGTTCTAAAACTGAAAACAGTAATGGTGTCACAATAGTATAAATATGCTGCACTAAAAGCCATTGAACTATGTAATGGGTAATTGTATGCTATGTTAATGATGTCACAATAAACACTTTATTTAAAGAATAACAACAAATAAAGACCCCTATATTCAAACACAGTTTTGTGTTCTGGGGCTCTGAGGTCAGACTTCAACATACAAGTAATGAGGGACACATCAGCCCATCACAGAAGATTCCACTGGGGGAAGGTGTTTTAGAATGTGACACAGAAAAGCTAGAGAAAATCTTCCTTAGAAAACTGAGTTCAGAAACAAGACGTCAAGGCCCATGGAAAGGACTCAGTGAAGACCACTTGACTGGGAGATGGGAGACCTCTTAAGCGTGCCCCTCCCAGCCTCACCAATCTGCACTTTACATTGTGTGTCTTACTATAGGATAAGCCTCCATAAATAATGACATGACTGCTCTGCTGCTGTGGGGGAACAAGACGAGCACCAAAGTTTGGTCCATGTGGACTATGAACCACATATGGGATGCGCTTCTTTCACTGTGAGTGAGCAACCCTAGAGCTTCTCAGAGAAGGGTGGTCCTTTTCAAAGCCACTTCAGATCACCATCTCCCAACCCTGCTGGCTGTGACATGGTGAAGCTAATTTGGAGATTCTTGATCTTCCCCTCAGGTGATCAGGGAGAGAACTTGAATTGCTTGGATCAGCCACAGGGGCCTGCACTTAGTCACTGGAAATTGGGGTGGAGACTTCTAAATCCACATGAACAAAGATGTGATCACGGGTCTTATTGAAAACGAAGAACTGTTCAGGAGCTTGCCAGATGATCTGGGTAGGCTGTGGTTCAGAACAGTTTCTATTAAGCAGGTAAATGAATCAGACAACCTGTTTGCTATACTCTGAAACTTCATGCTGAGCAAGGTCCATGATCAGGCTGTGTAGCACCTTTTGATGTTGGTGTTCAATTTTAACCTCACCCAGAGGAGTTGGATGAGAACTGGAGATGTCTCTCAAGTTTGCGTGGCTCTGTTTGAGCAGGATTGTGTCTGTGAGACTCAATATCCCTCTTGGGGTGGTAGAATTGTTGGAATTATTACTTAACAGGACGTTTCAAAGATGCCTCAATGATTCAGTAATCATTAGCCCTCTTGAGAAAGTTACTATTGAGACTACCATGCTAATACAATAAAAGAAGCCTCTTCTGTAGACACAAAGGACCCTGGGGTGGTACATCATGTGGTAGCTTCAGGTCCACAGAGGTTTCCCTTGCCCTCTGCATTCCCTGGGGTTAGCATGGATGTGCCCACCCATGCAATGTGCCTAGCAAGTTTGCATCACTACCAGGAACTCTAGGCCTAGGAAACACGTGCCGCAAAAAGAGTCATTGTGTTCTGACTGTGGTCAGGAAATAGATTGACACCTGCCTCAGAGGAATCTCCCAATGTTGCTTGTTGTGCAAATATTCTTTAAATGGTAGTTTGTGCCACAACCTATCCAACAGGCGCAAATTACCCATAGATACTGTGCCTCTAAAAGGGCCTTTTATGCCCCCCTCTAAAATACCCCTCTCAGCATCTTTGTCTTCAGGGAGACCCAGATATGCCACAGTTTATAGTCAACACAGAAAGAAACAATGAATGGGTATTAGTTCAGGCCAGAATCTAGTCTAACTGTTTCATGTTAGAAGCACATATTCTTGAATGCTGAAATTTCCATTTTGTCCAGTACATAACAGAGCCTTGTGAGAAATCTGTCTTCCTGGAAATGTACTGGGTGGATCAAAAGAGTCATTTGTTGAATTGACTATGTGACAAACTAGTTAAAGGTATACAAATTAAAGAAGTAATAATGAATGATAGTTCTTTTTAACACACAAATATTAATGTGCATTTACATTTATTATCTAATTTAATTTTAAAACATGATTTGGTTACTTCAATTTTTTTCATATAAAAGGCAGTCAGAGACAAAATAACTTACTTAAAATCACCACTAAGAGGTGAGTATGTTGATATATGCCTGTTAGCCTAGCTGCTTCAGAAGTAGGAGCTAGAAGAATTAAAGTCCAAATCCAGCCCAGACCACTCCATCTCAAAACACAAACCAAAACAAAACCCACCAGAATGCAGCTGAATCGGGGCTGACATTCAGAGCTGTGACTTTTTAGAAGGGAAAATTTTACCCAGCACATAGATTCAATCAAGAGAAGAAAAAAAAAATAGATTGACTTCGTGATTAAAAATAGAAATCCATGTCACTAATTTTATCAGAAAAGAGAAGAGCTACAAGGAACAGAAGAATTTATTTCCCTTCTACGTTGGTTTTGTGGCCTTTAGCCCTTTCCGGGGTGTGCTTTTTCCTCATGCAGGATCATTATCCCAATTTCACTGACTGGCATGGCATGTGCTCCCCTGGAACCTGACCTGACTGAATCGATAAGGGAAATGCTGCTTGTTATATTACAAACCTGATCTTGAATTCATTCAAGGAAGGCTTCACTGAGACCACAAAAAAGCATGCTACTACACACAAAGCTTCCTGCACGGGAAGCCGTCAGCCAGTCAACTGCTATGTGTAAACACCAGCTTATATTAGGTCAATTCAGGAGCAGACTTGAAAGGAAATTTTAATATCCTACTCAGTAGATTTAGGAAGTGTGTGCCTGTGTGTGGTGGTAGTGGTGTTGCTGGTGGTGTGTGTGTGTGTGTGTGTGTGTGTGTGTGTGTGTGTGTGTATACATATATACATTCCTATATACACACATACATACATGCTCCTATATATATATATATATATATACATATATTTATACATATGCCAATTATATATACTCCTATGGAGGCCAGAGGAGGGTGTGGGACATCCTGCCCTAAGGTCTTGCTTTTCCTCTTGAGACTGAATGTGGAGATAAGTTTTTCAGTTAGGCTGACTGGCCAGCAAGTTCCAATGATCCTCTTCTTCCTCCCCCCCCTCCGCCCCACCCCCCCAGCTGTGGACCGAACCCAGGGCCTTGTGCTTGATAGGCAGGTGCTCTACCACTGAGCTAAATCCCCAACCAAATCCTCTTATTTCTTACTTTGAGAGTTAAGCCTGTCAATCACCTACCTGTCCAGGAGACCACTCCTCAGGAAATCTAATAAACCTGAAGATATGCTAAGGAGATGGGAGGAGTAATGATCCTCTTAAAGAGATAGTGGACTCATATACTCTGGAAGCTGTCCCTCAATGTAATTGCTTTTTTTTTTTTTTTTTGTTTTGTTTTGTTTTGTTTTGTTTTTTTTCGAGACAGGGTTTCTCTGCGTAGCTTTGCGCCTTTCCTGGAGCTCACTTGGTAGTCCAGGCTGGCCTCCAACTCACAGAGATCCGCCTGCCTCTGCCTCCCAAGTGCTGGGATTAAAGGCGTGCACCACCACACCCGGCTCTGTAATTGCTTTTAAATCTTCACTGCTAAGCCTGCCTGCTTTTCTGAGTTCTCAGTAAAAAACCTGTAAACTTTCTTTTCCTCTTTCTTTCTTTTTGGGTGTTGGCCCAAATCCTAAGCTTGCCCTGACTCTCTAGATATTCTTTCTCAGAAGAACCCCTTCCTGCCTGGCTGCTGCTTCCTTACCTGCATTGATGAGCCTGCCTGCTTTTTGGATCTGTGTCAAAGTCATGGCCACATTTCTTCCTCTTTGCCTCCTCTCCTCTCTGTGAACCTTCTGAGGTTTACAGCTTGTCTACCCTTTTGCTGTTCTCTCAAATTCTAATAAATTTGGTCTTGAGTTCCTTTAGAGTCTATTTTTTTCTTTTTCTTTTTTTCCCCCCCAAGACAGGGTTTCTCTGTGTCATCCTGACTGTCCTGGAAGCCACTCTGTAGACTAGGCTGGCCTTGAACTCAGAGACCCACTTGCCTCTGCCTCCTAAGTACTAGGATTAAAGGTGTGTGCCACCACTGCCTGCCTCTATGTTTAAATTCTTGGAACAGTGAAACTAAACACTAAAGGGCAGCCTGGTTCCACAGTAAGAGTACTAGCTTGCTCCATACCTGCTTTCTCAGCTTCCACACACAGCCTCTGTTGGTTGTCAGGGTTTTGGAAAGGAGATCATTGATTAGAAATGCCAGCTCCTTGTCCTGTTGGTAGGAAAAGCACATGTTCTCGCCCCACGTCTCTGTGTCAGAGGTACCCTGGCATGGATAGGAGAGAAGAAGGAGGTCTCAGACCCTCACAGACCCTAATATCAAACTTCATCTAGCATACAGTTGCTCAAGTGTTAAAATATGCTCAGCCAGTCAGAGACCTTATACAAGAAGAAGTTGGGATTTGGTAGTTCTCAGTGGGGCTAAAGTCTCAAAATTGCCTAAAGTTTCCAGGGGCTACTGATTTGGAACACATTTTGAGTAGCAAGAGTCTTGAGAACTTCCACCTATAATCATCTCCTCAATTTGCATTTTTAGTTTCTTAGTGAGATTGAGTGTCTTAGAGTTTCTATTGCTGTTACAAAACATCATGACCAAAAAAGCAAGTTGGGGAGGAAAGAACTTATTTGGCTTACACTTCAGCATTGCTGTTCATCACCTAAGGAAGCCAGTACAGGAACTCAAACAGGGCAGGATCCCAAAGGCAGGAGTTGATGCAGGGGCCATGGAAGGGAGCTGTTTACTGGCTTGCTTCCCATGGCTTGCTTAGCTTACCTTCTTATAGAACCCAGGACCAACAGCCCAAGAATGGCACCACTCACCATGGATGGGTTGGACCCTCCCCCACTTATCACTAAATGAGAAAATGCCTTCCAGTTGGATCTCATTGAGGCATTTCCTTAACTGAGGCTCCTTCCTCTGATGACTCTAGCTTGTGTCAAGTTGACATGCAAAACCAGCCAGTACACTGAGTTATGATAAGTTTGCAATAAAGAGTATGTAAGTTAGAGAATATAGTTGTATTTGCCTCAGTGAAATCATTGCCAAAGTCAGAGTCAAGGTATTCAACATACCCATTATTCCTCCCAATATCTTTAGAACCATTTGTAGTCTTTTAAGATGCCAGGCCTCCTCCCTTAGCCAGCCATTCTCTGTTCTGTCACTATAGATATGCTTATATTTTCTAGAAATTTCCATCCATGTTCTCTAAGTTGTTTTGCTTTGGCTTCTGTGGTTGAGCATAATTATTTTGAGATTCATTTATATTGTGATTCCTTTCTTTTGGTGGACATTTACAATATTTGATTGTAAGAGAAGAAGCCACTATGGACATTGATGTGCACATGTTTGTAAGTTTCTGCTTTCAGACCTCTTCAGCAGATTTCTGTGAAGTTTTAACATCTTAAGACATTTCAGGACCAACAGCAAAGGATGAGGGCTCTGGCTCATCTGTACCCTTATAAACATTTTAAAACTTATAAGGTCTCAGATTTTTGAGGTTGAAGAGGGACACTGAGGCAGATTTTTTATTTCTGTAATGGATTCCTATGTTAGCAACATGGCTGGAGCTCCGAGTAGAGTTTGGGCTCCTAAGGCTAATGGGAGGTCCCATCTTAGAGATTTCAGAGGGCAGTAGAGATTTCCCGCATCATGGACTTGATGAGTAAGGCCATAGGTGGTTGCTTGCAGCCATGCTCTCTCTACTTTTTTGGCAGCAGAGGAAAGGTTCTGCCTTTTAGTTAATGCATCCATTGCTTAGGGGCGCCTGGTAAACTTCCTTTGGGGATGTGAGCCCTAGACACTACAGGACCATCACAGTAGGGTGCTTGTCTTTAATTTACAGCAGTGGTTCTCATCCTTCCTGATGCTGCGACCTTTTTAACGCAGATCCTCGGGTTGTGGTGACCTCCACATAAAACCATTTTCATAGTTGCTTCATTACTGTAATTTTGCTATGGTTACCAGTCATAATGTAAATATCTGCTACACAGGATATCTGATATGCAACCCCTGTAAACAGGCTGTTCGACCCAATGGGGTAGCAATGCACATTGAGAGCTGCTGCTTTCCAGCATCTGGGAGGGTAGAGAGAAGATGCTTCTGTAGGCCAGTGGGCAGGCCTGAATTCCCAGCCCGGACCTCACAGTTTTGTTATTCTGTTATTGTATAGTGGTGACTCCCTGTGGTGTTAGCCTGAATTCGCCATAACTACCAATGCTGAGCCTGAACATCGCTCTTTGTGCTTACATGATATCTGTATGTGCTTGTGCTTGTTTAATATTTTTTTAGCCATTAAAAGAAAATATTGTCCATTTTATCATTTGGTTTTGAGAGATTTTATAAAAATAGTCTACATATGCCTTTTAGAGATGATTGTGGATATTTTCCTGCAGATTGTCTTATCTTTCACAAGAAAAAAATATAATTTTAATGTTTAATTTTTTAATCTTTGTGGATTGAGGAAAAGTTTTTGAGAGCATGAAGATGAAATCTTTGCTAAACTCAAAAGTTACAAAGACTTTTCTCCAATGTATAATTCTAGAACCTTCCGATCTCAGATTTTATATTCATAATTCTGATCTTACTTCGTTGTTTTTGTGTACGAACAGAGCATATACATGTATTGTATAGTGGAGGGGCTACAATTGTTCCAGTGACATTTGCAAAACACCTGATTGCCGGGCGGTGGTGGCGCATGCCTTTAATCCCAGCACTCGGGAGGCAGAGCCAGGCGGATCTCTGTGAGTTCGAGGCCAGCCTGGGCTACCAAGTGAGTTCCGGGAAAAGGCGCAAAGCTACACAGAGAAACCCTGTCTCGAAAAACCAAAAAAAAAAAAAAAAAAAAAAAACACCTGATTTAGTTGTCCTCGCAGCTCTGTCCCATGTCAGCTGCCCGTGCACGAGTCCATCCACATACAGACCTTGCTTCAGTAGTCTTTGTTTATGTCATCAGAATATTCTGTCACTCACATTCGGTCCACATCGAGCTGATTATGTCAACCCTTCAATTTGCTTATTTTTAATGTCCTTTTGGCAATTCCAGGTCCTCTGCATTTCCATGTAAATTTGGGGGTCAATTAGGCTGTTTCTCTGAGTAAGGCTGCTAGGATTTGGGTTGGTGGTGCAAAGTGGGTCATTAAGTACCTTAACTTAATGCTAAGTCTTCACCCGTAAACAGAGTGCCTCTCTCCGTTCACTTTGCTCTTTCATTTCCCTCAGCAAAGATAATAAGAATCTTTAGGATCTTGAATTTGCAGTACTAATTAATTTTTCTTTGCAGAGATGTCATAGGTGCAATTATTTATTATGTATTATAAAACCCAAAGTATCATTATCTAATTCCTATTTCAGCTGTGAATTATAATGTTGGTACTTCCAAAACCACTCTTTCAATGTGCTGTCTCCCGTAGATTGGCAATAATGGTAGCTGATTACACAAACACTCTACAACTGAAGAGCAAAATTAAGACATCATTATGAAGAAGTGTGCTCCGTATGATCAGCAACCCATTAAAACCTGCTGGTTATTGTAAGACGGAATAACACTTATAATTAACTTACAATAGACTTTTCTATTATGAAGAATGAAACTATCTGATACACATTCAAAAACTGCCAAGAAGATCAATCGAAATGAAGGAAGTCAGGAAATGACATCCAGATATGGATAGCACCTTGCATTGTGAACAGCTACCTTGGAGAGAAGCAGCATTTTTAAAATGCATTTCTCAGTTAAGGTAACTGCATTTTGTAAAAGAGAGACTAGCTAAGGCTTGGGCCAGGTCTGTGTTGGATGCAAGTCTGCCTGTCCCTGTCCCTAGCAAAGTAGCTAGTGAGAAGCACAGTCTTAGGTGTCAGTAAGTCTCTCTTTGGGACTCCATCTGCCATGCAGCTGTGACTCAGTTAAGTACCTACAGAAACCTCAGTTTGTTTCTCTGGGCAATGTGGCTAAAAAGCACAGCTAAGTTTGATGTGATCTACATTGAGAGCAAGTGAGAGAAGGAACAAGAGAGAGTGAGAAAGCAGGACAGAGACAGAGAGAGTGAGAGAGATATAAATCAGAGTGCTATATTTTAAGGTTTACAGAGAAAATGCAAGTATTATGCTTGGAGAAATATCTGGAGGAAAGTATTACTACATGTCACAAGCAAGAACATTCTTAAGGAGACATGATTGCTCTACCCAAGTTTTGCATGGATTGTGGCTTCTCTGGATAAATGGGTAAGACATTCTAAGATCATACAATTTGACTTTCTATTGCAACCAAAGTGTCTTCCTCCCTTCCTACCTCTTCTCACTCTCTTAGAATTTGGAGTTGATTCCTCACTTAAGCTGCCTTTAGATGATATTCTGCTCCCCCACCACCCTGTTACTGACTTTACCTGGCAATGTCTAAGAGAATAACACTTATAGCTGATCTTTTTACTGCAAAGCAGTCCCCTTTATCACTTTATAAAAAGACACCATGGGTGCAGTGCCATTGCAGAGAGTGCATTTCATCACATCAGCTGCTGCAGTCAGACATGCTTGGCTTCTCTGAGTTCTGACTCTCAGCTAGACGACAATAAAAGGCACTGGAGTATGGCCCTCCCCTTAGGTAGCACAATGTCGCAAGGAAATAACACACAGGGCAGAAAGACATGCTATTGTTAATAAAATAATTGCTAATGACTACAACAGCAGTCATTATGCTTAATGTAGTTTCCAACATGTGTCAAAATGTTTTCCTTCTCCATTTAGTGGCAAGGCAAGTGTTTTCACAGCTTCTGGCACAGGGATGCCTTTTCTTTCTGGGTCTCACTGAGATTGTCATTGCATGGTGCTCAGCCATAGCTGTCTTTGTCTCAGACCCTTGCTTTGCCCTTGTCATGGGCATCTCAGAATGGGAGACTCTGTATCCACAAAAAAAGATGGAATTAGCAAGGCTGGTACAATCCTCTGTCCTTGAACCTGGACAGGAAAATCTAGCGGGAAGGATCCAGACCCTGACAAGAGCAGATGTTCAGCTAAAGTGGCAGCCCTGGGACCTCAAGGGACCTGGGGCTTTGAGTTCTCAGAAAGCCTCTGAGAATGAAAAGCCATTCATGGACTCAGTTGAGATGAACAGCTGGGGCAAGAGGAGTGTCACAAATTTGGTGACCGCTGAAATGAGTACTGCGGTTGAGTCCCTGTGATTTATGTGTAATGGCTGTTCTCAGTTTCCAGCCACACGAGTGCCCATGGGGTTTCCGGCTCTTGTTTCACGTTTATCCTTAATTAAAATGCTCATTCCTAGAGATTGGCAGAGAAACCTCTCAGCTGCCTGGCCTAAATAACTTGGCAGCTCTACTTCCATGTCTCATGGATGAAGTAATTCTGTCCAAGGGGAAGATGTAGTACACATGGAAGGCCTCACTGCCCAGGAGAGTGTCTGACCTCTATTCTTCTAAATGGAATTCTGTCTGTTGTTAGAGGATATCCTGGATATGCGCATGAAGAAAGCATGCCTTTGTCTGTGTATCTGTGTTTATTTTACATGTGCTTATTTTCATAGCTGTCTCTATCAGACAAGGAAACAAATGTTATATATGTTAGCCTCTGGTTACTGTAACACATACCTGAGATGATCAACTCTAAAAGTGAAAAGGTTTATTTTGACTCAGTTTCAGGGCTTTCACTCTATTGCCTTGAGACTGTGAAGAGGAAGTACATCATTGTGGAATCATAGGGTCAGGGAAACTGCTGACTACATGGTGGCTAGAAAGCAAAGTAAGAAGAGAGGCCAGAGTCCTACAGGAGGAGGGGACTAACTTCCTCCACCTATGAGCCCCACCTCCTAAAGGTTCCACTACCTACCAGCAGCCCCACAGTTTTGGGACCAGGCCTTCAATACAGGGCTCCTGGGGTGGGGGGTTACTTCCTCAAGCTACAGCAATGCACAAGCCGTGGTACTCTGGACCCACTCTATACGTGTGAAGGTCTGCTCTAATGCTGGCACCATCCTCCACAGCTCAGGGAGCAGACAGTGTTGAGGGTGTGGATTGTAGAATACTGATTCTGATTCCTGTGTGACTTTGGGCATGGCCTTGTGTCTCTGAGCAGTGTTTACTGCGTTACTAACAGGCTGCCTAGGAAAATGGTTCTGAAGATGTGATCCTCTATGAAAAGCATTTTGTCCAATGTCTAGAACCATGGTAAGTGCCCAACAAGTCATACTTCCCATCTGACAGTCAGTTAAGGGGCCAAGGTTGGTTACTGTCAACAACCGTCCCCTGCCTTTCAGCACAGCACTCCTCACATGTGATGACTTTTGTAGCCTGTTTCTTAACACACAGAATGACAATGTTTCACCTGATTGTTGTATGTAATGTCTGATCCCCCAGTGACTTTCCTCCCAAGAGAATTTCTGAATAATGAACAATCTGGTCTCCAGAACAAGCAAGTCAACATCACTTGCCTCACATGCTTCCACTCTTCAGAGTGACTTGCTCACTTCCAGGACACTCTGTGATGAACACCGTCTCCTTATTTCCAGGACACTCTGTGGTGATCACAGTCTCCTCACTTCCAGGACACTCTGTGGTGAACACAGTCTCCTCACTTCCAGGACACTCTGTGATGAACACAGTCTCCTCACTTCCAGGACACTCTGTGGTGATCACAGTCTCTTCACTTCCAGGACACTCTGTGGTGATCACAGTCTCTTCACTTCCAGGACACTCTGTGGTGAACACAGTCTCTTCACTTCCAGGACACTCTGTGGTGATCACTGTCTCTTCATTTCCAGGACACTCTGGTGAACACAATCTCTTCACTTCCAGGACACTCTGTGGTGATCACAGTCTCTTCACTTCCAGGACACTCTGTGGTGAACACAGTTTCTTCACTTCCAGGACACTCTGTGGTGATCACAGTCTCTTCACTTCCAGGACACTCTGTGGTGATCACAGTCTCTTCACTTCCAGGACATTCTGTGGTGATCACCGTCTCTTTGTCTCTAGGACACTCTATGGTGATCACAGTCTCTTCACTTCCAGGACACTCTGTGGTGAACACAGTCTCTTTGTCTCTAGGACATTCTGTGGTGATCAGTCTCCTCACTTCCAGGACACTCTGTGGTGAACACAATCTCTTCACTTCCAGGACACTCTGTGGTGAACACAGTCTCTTCACTTCCAGGACACTCTGTGGTGATCACAGTCTCTTCACTTCCAGGACACTGTGGTGAACACCGTCTCTTTACTTCCAGGACACTCTGTGGTGAACACAGTCTCTTCACTTCCAGGACACTCTGTGGTGATCACAGTCTCTTCACTTCCAGGACACTCTGTGGTAATCACAGTCTCTTCACTTCCAGGACACTCTGCGGTGAACATCGTCTCTTCTAACATGGAGGAAGCCATTGACTTTTATGTTCTTGGTGTCAGCCCAGGTCCTGTCTGTTGTGATGGAGTTAGTGAACCGAACAAGGATTTCTCAGAGGGATTAGGTAGAAGGGAGGCACCAAGAGGGCTGGCTACACAGCCATCTCCCAAACCACAGGATTGTCAAATCACATCACTGACAAGGGACACCTGTTGCCTAATGACACAAAAGGTTTATAAACTCCACTTTCATTTCATGTTCTAAACAGGACCTCAGGAACTTCCTCAGAGATTAGGCCAGGCTGGGCCACAGCTTTGTCTTCCTGCTTATCTTGCTTATCTCATTTGTCTGGACATCATCAGGGGTGCAGTTGTATTTTTGGTCGTACAACATTCACCTGGATATTGCTCTTTCTAGAGAATCTCTTGTAAAAGTCATGTGTATTTCCCACTAAACTGAAAAAATTTTTCAGCGTCCCCTGGTTTATGTGGTTGCTTGTTTATTTATAAGGAGACATTTCTGAACCAGTTTTAGTGAATTAAAGATCTTATTGAGTTTTTTGGTCAAATCCTTGCCCATATATATACATATATGTATATATATACTATATATTTATTTTTAGTATATATATTTAAAATATATATGGTTTACATTTTTTTTTACCACATATAAAATGTGTGTATAAAGTCATTTAAGAATAAAGAGTATGAAACATTAAAATCTCTCCTCATCTGGTCACATCCTCTCTGATAATAGGGAATACTGCAGGCTTCAGTATCTTTCTTCTTTCTTTGCTTTTGAGTTTCATCTTGATTTTTACTTACAAACAATAATTACACATGTGGTGTTTGTGTACATGTGTCTCATGTAATGGTCAGTTCACTATACTGGCATTTCTATCCTCTCAAACACCTGCCATATCCTCATGTTGGAACCACCCAAATGCCCCCAGTGAGCTATTCGGAAACATTCCTTTGTTGCTGACCATAGCTATCCTGTATGCTACAGAATGTGGGAAACTGTTCTTTCCTTCCAACTGTAGCCATTCCCCATTACTCATCCTCTTTCCTTTCCTCCATTGCTTTTCCTTCCTTCCTTCCTTCCTTCCTTCCTTCCTTCCTTCCTTCCTTCCTTCCTTCCTTTCTTCCTTCCTTCCCTTCTCCTCCTCCTCCTCCTCCTCCTCCTCCTCCTCCTCCTCCTCCTCCTCCTTCTTCTCTTTTTGGTTTTTAGAGACAGGATTTCCCTATGTAACAGTCTTGGCTATCCTGGAACTCACTCTGTATCCCAGGATGGCTTCGAACTCACTGAGATCCTCCTGCCTCTGCCTCCCAAGTGCTGGAATTAAAGGCACGTGCCACCACTGCCTGGCAGCTTTTCTTTAAAAAACTTTAGGACTTGTTTATTTTATGTTTACAGGTGTTTATGTGCTTGTATGTCTGTGCATCATGTGCATTTGAAGTGTATATGCAGTACCTTTGGAAGCTAGAAGAGGGTGTCTGATCCCCTGGAACTGGAGTTTCGTTTACATTTGTGAGCTGCCATCTGGGTGTGGGGAATCTGTGGTGGTTTAAATAAGAATGGATCCCCACAGACTCATAGATATGAATGCTTCATCAAGGGAGTGGTATTATTTGAAAGGATTAGAAAGTGTGGCCCTGTGGAGTAGGTATAGGCTTGTTGGAGGAAGTGTGTCACAGGGAATGGGCTTTGAGGTTTTCAAGAGCCTAAGTGAGGCCCTGTGTCTTTCTCTCTCCCTGATGCCTGTGGATCAGGATGTAGAACCTTAGTTCCTTCTCCAGCACCATATCTGTCGGCTTGCATGCCACCATGCTGATAATGAACTAAGCCTCTAAAACTGTAAGCAAGCCCAAATTAAATGCTTTTCTTTATAAGAGTTGCTATATTCATAGTGTCTGTTCATAACAATAAAACATTGACTAAGATAGAATCGAACACTGGTCCTCTGCAAGAGCAACAAGGATTTTCATATAGATATTTATATCTTCAACTGATGATTTATCACCCAAATTGCCCAACTTTTCATGTTTAACCAATACAAATTCAATCACATCTTCATTTCTTTACTCAGCTAATTCCTGAGTTTTCCCATATGCTGTCAGACCGAATAATTAATTTGTTTATTCCTTTTGGGTGACAGTTCTTTAATTAATTATCATAATATACTCACCTGTTCAATTTTTTTGGTGGACATTTTGGTCTATTCTGGCATCTTCTTTATTTCAAATAAAATGCTGCTGTCTTCTCTCGCCCTCCCTTTTCCTGTTTCCCCATCACCCTTTCTCTTCCTCTTTCCCCTCCCTTGCTCTCCATGGCTTTCCTCATCATTCTCCTCCTTCCCTCTCCTTCCTTATTCCTTTCTCTCTTCTCCTCTCCTCTTTTCTTCTTTCTTCTCTTCTCTCTCAATACTGAGCACTGGACAACACACCAATCCCTGTCTATGTGAAACCTAGAATAAAAAATTGATTTTTTTCTTTGTTCATACACCTATGTTTAGATTTACTTGGTCTTTAATCCACCTACCCCTGACCTTTCATTTTCTTGTGTGTGTACGTGCATGCTGTGAAACAGGGTTCAATTAATTTTTTATCAAAGGCACTATTTATATCACATTTATCTTCAGTGACAGACAAGTCTGTAGGAAATCGAGCTCTGAATGTGTGCCTGTTTCTAGGCAACATGTTCTTTCCATTTGTCACATGTCTGGCCCTGTGCAGTGCTACTCTGCTGTAACTATAGCTTTGTGGTTTCCCAGGTTCTACGACTTTGGGAATGCCAAAGATATCTTTAGCTTTTGCAATCATTTCTGTAAATTTCTATAGCCAGATTCTCAAAATCTACATCCAAAAAGGAAAATTAATGGAATTTTCATAGGAATTGTAATGAAAGTTATAGATTAACTTAGAGAAAAGAGACATATCAGTGATATAAAGAACTTAAATTCATGAATTTGTCCTGTTGTTCTAATTCTTAAAATCATTTATTATTAGTTTGTGTTCTTTAGTGGAGCAGAACTGGTAGAACACACACACACACACACACACACACACACACACACACACACACACACACAGATTGATTAGGGTGTTTATAGGCTGTAGACCAGCTAGTTCAACAATGGCTTTCTCTGGACCCAAAAGAGAGGGCAAGATTTCTGTAGTTGTTCAGTTCATGATGATGGAGTTTTCAGCTGGTCTTTGGTCTATGTTGGAATCATGAGGAAGTAGGTTCTAACAGCAGTGAAGGAATGCCTCAGCAGCAGGATAGATGAATTTGCCAGTGAGAGTGAGGACAAGCAAGCAAAAGTTCCTCTTTTTTCATTTCTTTCTATGTAGCCTGCCACCAGAATGTGTGGCCCAGATTTAGGGTGAGTCTTCCTACCCTAAATTGTCTAATCAAGAAACTCTCCCACAGGTATGCTCCTGCTGCATGGATTTAGTTGATTTCAGATGTTTTCAAGTTGACAACCAAGATTAGCCATCACAAATCTACTCCTTATCAACTTGCTATGCATTCATGTCTCTTATCTCATGCTTAGTTTCAAAATGAAAACAATAACCAGGTCATTATTCTACACAACACAGTATAACTAATCCATGTACAACCAAAACAACATTATACATTTTATAATAGGTGGCAATGTCCCTTAAGGAATGATTAGTCTTTTAGTGTTTCCTATCTTAAATATGATAATCACCAACATTATCTCAATTGATGTAATATTACATGACAAAGAAATAGAGGAACACAAATATATCACTTCATATATATGCATTGACATATAAACACTCTTGCCAACTACAACTCACATTTTTTACAACTAGTTACATGGCTGCTGTGGGATGGTCTGTATGTCAAATTACTCTGATTGGTCAATAAATAAAACATTGATTGGCCAGTGGCTAGGCAGGAAGCATAGGCGGGACTAACAGAGAGGAGAAAAGAAAGAACAGGAAGGCAGAAGGAGTCACTGCCAGCTGCTGCCATGACAAGCAGCATGTGAAGATGCCGGTAAGTCACTGAGCCACGTGGCAAGGTATAGATAGATTCATGGAAATGGATTAATTTAAGCTATAAGAACAGTTAGCAAGAAGCTTGCTATGGCCATACAGTTTGTAAGCAATATAAGTCTCTATGTTTACTTGGTTGGGTCTGAGCGGCTGTGGGACTGGCGGGTGACAAAGATTTGTGCTGACTGTGGGCCAGGCAGGAAAACCCTAGTTACACATGGCCTTAGTTGTTATTCATAACTAAAATACTCTACTACCCCTTATGTATTTCCTTCACCTTCAGCAAGCACTTCAGCAGGTCATGGTTCTTTTCCTAGATAAGTGACCCATATCTTCATTTCTGAAGGGTTTGGGCCCTTTTGTTCATCCTGCCTAGTTTGGGTTGTTGTAGTTTCCCATTGACTTTAATCACAGGATGTAGTAACATCATGTCTTAATTACTGTTCTAGTGCTGCGAGGAGACACCATGACCAAGTTAACTTATAATATAAATCATTTAATTGGGGCCTTGCTTGAAGTTTCAGAGGGTTAATCCAAAATCATTGTGCATAAAGGATGGCAGCAGGCAGGCAGTCACTCAAGCAGTGACTAAGAGTTTGCATTCTGATCTTCAGGCAGCAGGCAAATACAGAGAGAGAAAAAGAGAGATATAGATAGATAGATAGATAGATAGATAGATAGATAGATAGATAGATAGATAGATGATAGATAGACAGACAAACAGACTGTGGTGCCTGGTGTGGGTTTCTGAAACCTCAAAGTTCACTTCCAGTGACATACCTTCTCTAACATGGCCATACCTTCTAATCCTACTCCCAAAATTCCATCAACTAGGAAACCAAACATTCAAATATATGAATCTATGAGGGTCATTTTCATTCAAACCACCATACCAAGAGATACCCTAAAAGATCTGCACTCCAGATATAATCTTCCTAACCTTCATTGTGGAGATGCATTCAATTTCCCATTAGTAGTCTGGATATTACTCCTTCCAACACTTACTCTTTTCCTAGTTGCCTTAAGGACATCAAAAGCCCAAACGTGACCAGGGAGAGGTCTGAGCTTCCAGTTCAACAGAGTGTTTATTGTGTCTCCTGGTAGAAACCAAAACTTCTAGGCCAGCAGAACATAAGGTTGCAGGAACAAGAAACAAAAATTTTCCTACTGCATCAGTAGGGGTGATAGAGAGTGGAGCCATTCCCATTTTCACACCTTGACTCCTCGATTTGTGAATCCTGGTCACAGGATAAACCATACCATATATTGGATGCTGATTCAAAGCATATTCCACCTCTGGAGAACCCTGCCCCCGCCCTCTAGACTGCTTCCACTTTGGGTACTATAACTGTGTATTCAAAAGGCCATTCTGCTGTTCTATCAGGCCAACTGCTTCAGGAGAGTGGGCACCATGGTAAGACCTGTGGAATGTGGGCCTATTGTTGCACTTCTATGGCTGTGAAGTGAGTTCCTTGGTCAGAATCAATGCTATATGGAATACCATGATGGTGGGTGAAACATTCTGTACGTCCACAGATGGTAGTTTTGGCAGAAGCATTATGTGCAAGAAAGGAAAATCCATAACTAGAATACATATCTATTCCAGTAAGGACACACATTCCATGGGGAATGTTGTCATATCTGGGGCCCAGTGTTATTCTCTGATATTGGGAGGTTTGCCAGTAGCAGCTTCAGACAGGTAGGACTTTGTAAGTGGAAGTCTGTGGTTTCAAGCCCATGCACAACTTCCACCTCTGTCAGCATGCCCACTTTGTGCATGAGCCCATTGGCAATGAGAGGAATGGCTGGGGCAAGAGGCTGACTATCCACAGAATGGGTCAGTCCATCTATTTGATTACTGAACTCCTCCTCTGCTGGTCACCTGTTCTTCAATGAGCATTTACATTGGGCACAAATATCTTTATATCCCTGGAGAGATCTGTCTATATACTTCTTTCCAAGATGTCTTTTTCACAAAATTTTCAATCATGCTCTTTACAGGTCCCTGACCAGCCAGCCAGTCCATAGATTAAAGCCTCTATGATATGATATGATATGATATGATATGATATGATATGATATGATATGATATGATATGATATGAATCAGTGGCAATACATACCCAGCCATTTTTTCTTCCAAGCAAAATGTACAACTATGTGTATTACCCAAAGTTCTGCATGCTGTGGAGATTTCCTTTCACTGGTGTCTTTCAGAGTTGTCCCAGAAAGAGGTTATAATGCTACCGCTGTCCACTTCTGTGTGGTGCCTGTACAGCATGTAGAACTGTCAGTAACATGGGCCAAGGCCTTTTCATCCTCAGTTAACTGATCAGAGTGCACACCCCATGAGGCTGTGGTGCATACTTTGGAGGAGAAGGCATTGTAACAGGAGTAGAAATAATAGAAATTTAGGAAACTTCTTCCCATAACTTGCTTGTGACAAATGAGGACCCAATCACATATATACCACACTCATTTAGCAATGGTTTGCTTTTGAGAATGCCCTACCTTATGGAATGGTGGGTCAAATAATATCCAGATCATAATTGGCAGCTTGGTTTGCATGGTAACTTGGTGGTCCATTATCAAACATCTAGTTTCCACTAAGGCTCAATAGCATGGCAAAAGATATCTCTCAAAGGAAGACTGGTTGTCTATTGATGGTGGTAGTCCCCTCTGTGATTCACTTACAGGAGTCTGCAAAAAGAAAAAAGAAAGGCTCCAAACAGCATACTCATCTGCAATTGACATCTCAAGTATCATTGGGTCAGCTGGATCATATGGTGTAAATAGTTGAGCAGCCTGTGAAGAGGCTTCTCCTGTTACAGACCCCACTCAAAGTCAGCAGATCTACTAATCACTTCATATATGGGCCTGAATAGCACACTTGAGTGAGGAATGTGTTGTGTTCAAACTCCAAATAGGCTCAATAAGCCCTATAATTCTTGCTTGGTGGTAGGAGGATCCAGGTGCAACACCTTATTCTTCATTTTAGAAGGATATTCTGCATGCCTATATCCTGGACTCCTAGAAATTTCACTGAGGTGGAGATCCTTGAATTTTGGTTGGATTTATTTTCATCCTCTGATGCACATATGCATTACCAACAAGTCCAATTCCTGTTCACTTGGCCCAATCAGAATAATGTCATCAATATAGTGGCCAATGAGATATTTTATGGATGAGACAGACAATCGAGATCCCTTTGAGCTCAATTATGGTGTAGGCCTAGGGAGTTAATATACCTTGAAGTAAAGCTCTAAAGATTATATTGCTGGTCTTGCCAACTAAAAGCAAATTTCTTTTGATGGTCTTGATGGTCAGATACAGAAAATAGCATTAGCTGCTATGGTGATTTGAAAAGGAATGTCCCCCATAGACGCATGTGTTTGATTGTTTGTCCCATAAGAAGTGGCACTATTAGGAGGTGTGGCCTTGTTGGAGTTGGTGTGGCCTTGCTGGAGAAAGTGTTTCACTGTGGAGGTGACCTTTGAGGTCTCATATATGCTCAAGCCATGCCCAGTGTGACAGTATCTCCCTTCTGCTTGCAGATCAAGATGTAGAATTCTCAGCTTCTTCTCTATCACCATGTCTGCCTGCACGCCATCCACCATAACAATAGTGAACTAAACCTCTGAAGCTGTAAGCCAGACCCAATTAAATGTTTTCCTTTTTAAGAATTGCTGTGATCATGGTGTCTCTTCACAGCAGTGGAAACACTAACTAATACAGAAGTATACCATGTACCAGGCGATGTGTTAATATGCTCAAATAAGGATGCCACATCTGGTTCAGCAGCTGCAGTTGGAATCACTACTTTATTAAAGTTTTTATAGTCATCTCTGATTCTCTCTGGTCCATCTATTTTCTGCATAGGCCAAATAGGTGGGAACCACTATCCCTGCATCTTTCAAGTCCTTGATGGTGGCACTAATTTCTTTAGTTCCTCCAAGGATGTGATATTGGTTTCAGCTCACTATTTTTGCTGGTAGAGACAACTCCAATGGCTTCCATTTTGCTTTTCAAACCTAATAGCCCTTCCTCTACAGGTCAGGGAACCAATGCGGGAATTCTGCCAATTTCTAAGAATATATATCCCAATTATACATCCTGGGATTGGGGAAATAACCACAGAATGAGTTCAAAGACCCATTGGACCTACTGGGAGTTGGACTTCAGCCAAAATTCAATTATTAACCTGACCTTTATAAGCCTCTAAATTAGCTGAAGGGCCACAATATTTCTTAAGGTCCCTTGGAATCAATGTCAGTTCTGAACTGTTATCTAATAGCCCACAGAAATTCTGATTGTTTCTTTCCCCCAAGTATACAGTTACCCTTGTAAAAGGCAGCAGGTCCCTGTGGGAAAGGACTTGAGAGCTCTTAGGTATTTTAACAGGGTCCATCTTCAGGGAAACCTGGCAGTCCCTTCATTCAGGGAACTCTGGGTCTGCAAATTGGCTCAAGTCTGGACATTGGTTCATGGGCCTAGATTCCCTATTGCTAGAATTCAATGTAGCCTTTCTTTCAGTTGTTTAAGATTTTTTTCTGCTTATATGGGCAAAATAAAGACATAGTAGTTTTCTTATCTATTTCACTCCTGGAAACACCATGACTGATTAGCTAATACCAAAGATCCATACAAGTCATGCCACCATAAAGAGCACTTTGCCCCTCCTGCCCATTATGGTTCAGACCACTATGAACATTGCTTTATATGTGCTGTCCATTATGATAACTATACTCACTTTACCTTTGGTGATTCAAGGCTGCCATCGAACCTTTGCTATTCTGGGTATCAATTAAACCTATGACATTTAATTCATCCAATTGAGCAGCAGCATCTCTAACCATAAAGACCAGCATAAAGAAAAGGGTGATGACAAAGCTTTTCAAATGTGCTGGTTGACCCCTCACCATTTTGTGATTCTTAGGATTAGTGAAGGGCATGACTTCTGGGATTTTTCACTATGGAGGAATGAGTTTTACATAGTGTACCATGCAATTTCCTCAAGTCTTAAAATCCTTTCATCAACGATAAGCCAAGGGATATCGGACATCTCCAACTCCTTTTCAGGCCATCTTTTTACAAATGCTTCAGCTAACCAATCAACCAAACTTTTGATGCCCCTTTTAACTGTGCAAGCTTCCATAGTAAATCAAGAATCTGAACTTAGTGAGCCCGTATCAATAAATTCAACCTGATCCAGTTTAATGTTCTTTCCACTATCCCACATCCTTAAATCTATTCCCATACATATTCCCTGGATTTCTGCTTAAAAGAATTGAAAAACTCATTAAGATTTTTAGTGGTCTAGCATACTTCCTCAGAGACTACACTTTCTACATTCTTTCTAGGAGCCTGCTTAGCCTTAAGTCTGGTCAGAGGTCTACAGACAACTATTGGTGGGCTTTGAGGGACATGAGTATTGTCAGATTAAGTCACTCTGATGGTTTGGCTGACAAAGAAGGATTAAGTCCCTCAGGCAGAGAGAGAGAGAGAGAGAGAGAGAGAGAGAGAGAGAGAGAGAGAGAGAGAGAGAGCAATATTGCAGGGTGGAGGTGAGAATTCGTTCTATGCTAAGGGTGAAGAGCCTACTTCCTCCCATGAGATAAACCCTTCAGGATCTGAGGGTTGAAAATTACATATCCCATTTCTTACCAATCAGTCCCTTTTTAAATCATCAACACCCTCCAAGGCTGGAACTTGAGTTTTCATTGTATAATTCACCTAATTTTATAATGAGGGCTTCAGTTTGTTTTTCTGTAACTTGAGCTCTATAGCTACTGGAGAGAAAATTCTCTTTCAGGGCACACTTAGAAATCTCACTGAGATCATTATTTTCCTTTGTCATGGCGTCCCGTGATGCTTAAAGTTCCTTAATTTTATCATGGAGCTCATTCCTTTTTTTCATCAATTTATCTAGAGATGCTGGAAGCAACTAGCCAGTAACATTATTTTCCTACAAATTGTCAAAAGTTTTATAATAGTGTCACTAAATTCTGTGTTCCTTACAGTAGGTGAATCAGCATAATCAAATGCATTTATCTTACTATTTTCTTCAAATAGTTCACAGCATGGATTGTTAGTGCTCTCCAAGTTTCTAGGAGAGGCTTCAGTAGCTTTAGGTGTTGGCAAATTAGAAAGGCTATTCCAGATACTCAAAACATCGCTGTTATAGTTTTGTTCCTCTAAAATCATTACTGGTGCCACAATCTGTATTAGACAGGCTTCTCTAGAGAAACAGAACAGATATAATGAATACATACATGCACACATACACAAACTATTTGTCAACTGTTTGCCTGCTTATTTACCATCTATCTATCTATCTATCTATCTATCTATCGATCGATCGATCGATCGATCAATGGTGCATTAGAGTAGCTTACAAATTATAGTGCAGCTAGTCAGAAAAACCAAGAATCTAGTAGTTGTTCAGTCCATGAGGCTGGATATCTCTCTTCAGTCTACACTGGATTCCCAAGGAATTGGGTTCTAACACAGATGAAGGAATGCTGCAGCAGCAGGGTAGAGGAACTTGCCAGTTATAGTGAGGACAAGCAGGCAAAAATCAAAAAGTCAAAAATTGCTTTCTTTTATGCCCTTTTATGTGGGCTGCCACTAGAATGTGTGGCCCAGATTTTGGGTGAGTCTCCTCACCTCAAAGTATCCATATTAAGGTTGGACTTTCCCATGCTAAATGATCCAGTCAAGAAAATCCCCCACAGATATGTCTAACTTCTTGGATTTTGGTTGCTTCCAGATGTAGCCATGTTGACAACAAAGATTACTAATCACAGTGTGTGTGTGTGTGTGTGTGTGTGTGTGTGTGTGTGTGTGTGTGTGTGATACAGAAGACAACTTGTGAACATTGGTTTATTGGTTTTCCCTTCCACTATGTAAGTTCTAGGGACTGAACTCAAGTTGTCAGGCATGGTGGCAAGCACCTGCTGAGATATCTCATCAGCCATATCCAGTTGTTAATATCTATAAAATATCATCTAACAAAAATTTCCAATATTCTTTATAAGGAATTTTATGATTTTATGGATATTTTCTCTTAGACACATTTCCAAGTACTTATGTTTTAATTCTGTTCATGTGCTGTACTGCATTTACTGATTTGCATAAAGTAAACCATCTTGCATACAGGAATGAAACCAACTTGGTCATGGTGTGTGATTCTTAATGTGGTCTTGGATTCAGTTTGCTTATATTCTAATGAAAAATACTGTGTCTACATTCATCAGAAAAATTAGTCTAAAGTCCCCTTCCCATTTTTTTGCTGTCTTTATCCAGTTTGAAATCAGGGTGATGCTGTCTGCGAAGAATGGTTTGGGGAGTCTTACATCTCATGATTTCATGGATATTTGAGAAGCATTAGTGTTGATCCTTCTTTAGAAGCCTAATACAATTCAGCAGTGAAACAACCAATTCTGCATTTTTATCATGAGCCTTTCTATTATTGATTCAACCTCATTGCTTGTTCTGAGCCTGGGTAAAGTTGTTTATAGCTAGTTCTCCTCACAACCTCCCGGATTTCTTCAGAATCCATTATAAGGTCATCCTTATCATCCTTAATTTTTATTAATTTGGATCTTACCTTGCTTTCCTTTGGCTGGGGTTTGTCAATATTGTTTTCCTTCTCCTTCAAAGGCTCAACTTCCTGGTTAATTACATTAATTATTCTTTCAGTCCCCACTTCAATGGTTTCTGCCATGATCTTTGTACCTCTTACCATCTACTGCTTTGGGGTTTGGCTTTTTTTTTTCTTCCTAAGACTTTGAGGAGCAACATTAGGTGCTGATAGATTTTAGCTTTAATTTTCTGGATAACATTATTTCTATCATTAGAACTTCAGTCTGTGGGTGTCTTTGCCAGTGAAGTGTATGGCTTGGCAATACCAGGGAGCTGAATCTTATGTTTCCACCCAATCAGTTAGCCTGCATCTTTTTACTAATGTGTTGAAACCATAAACTAAAGTTATTATTGAGAAAGCTTTTTCAACTATTGGGACTTTGTTGGTTTTGTTTTTGTTACTCAGATCCTGGCTTCTTCTTTTCTTTTCTCCAGTTGGTATCACAGACTAACCTTGTTAGACACTACAGCTTCCTTCATAGCTTCACTTTCTTCAGACGCTTTCCCGAGTATCATTCTTTTCTGTGGTCTTGTGATTGAGACTTTCTTTCTGGACAAACTCTATCCCTTTCAGCATGCCCTAGAGTGTTGTGTGGTGGCCGTGATAAGCAGCACTCTGTGCTTCTCTTCCAATGTTCCCTTTTTCTCTCTATCAATTTTTAAAGGTAGCTTTCCTACATATAGCAATCTTCATTGGCAGTTATTCACTTTCGGGGCTTAAGTTATATCGCTTCACACTTCCTTTGCTTTTGTTGTAGTTGAGGGGAAAGCTGGGGTAATTTTGATGTGTTTTTCTTTATAGGTGACTTGGTGTTTTCTCCTACAGCTTTTAATATTGTTTCTTTGTTTTGTATTTTTGATACCTTGACTGCAGTATGTGATATATTATTTTTTGTTATATCTGTCTGGTGTTTTAAATGTCTCTTACATTTGGATATCCATTTATTTCTCTAGATTTTAATTTTTTCTGCTATTATTTCATGAAATACATTGCCTATGCCCTTAGTTCTGAATCTCATTCTTTCAATCTGTAGACTTTTTGGTCTTATCTTGTGATAATCTCCCAGGAGATATCATTTTTATCTATTCAGTTTTTCTTTACAGATGTTCTAATGTATTTTCTCAAACTTGTCCTCCATTCTTGACATTATTTCTCCTGCCCAGTGGAGTCTTTTGGTGATGTCTTCCACTGTGCTTGCTTTATTCATTGATTCTTCATTTCCTATTGAATTTTTCTCTCTTCTTCAGGTCAAGGATTCATTTCCATGTTTCATACATCTCCTTTTATGCTTCCTCTTTTTGCTATTGTTAGTAAACTTTTGGAGTCTTCATTAGATGTTTTACCCATGTGGACTTCAGTAATGGGGGAATCATGTTATTTTATTCTTCCATGCTCTCTGTTACAGCTTGAACACTTACTGATTTGGATGACTTGATGATTTCCTTGTGAGGAGTTTATTGTTAAGGTTTAGTGCTTAGTTACTCAGAAAGCAGAAAATTAACTGCATTATCTGAGACAGGAAACCAAACAACATATGTGAATATCCTCAAAAACCAACCAAAACTCACTAATATATTACCAATTACATAAGGCAGAAAGCAGCAAAATCAGTGTTGAGTCTCCTGTAATATTGCATTTATTTAGAGTAAATGTGGGAACAGTAAATGGATGAGATGAAAGGAAGTCAGGAATAAGGGAAAACATAGTAAAATCAAAATTAAACAAGAATAAAATCAGGGAGTAGGTGTATAGCGGAAGGGCATGAAAGGGAAGAGAAAAGAGGAAGAGACTAAAAAAGGAAATAATCAATGAAAAAACAGAAAATGATTTGTCAAAAAATGATGAAATCCATAATCAAATTTAGATAAATGTGAGAAAAGGAATAAGAAAAAGAAATATGACAGTTTAAAAAGCAACTACATAAAATTAAAACAGCACTAAAATTCCACTAGGAAGAGGAAAAGGGAATTTCAAAAAAGGAAAATAGAAAGAGATTGTCTAACAATGAAAAATGCATTAATATTAGGTAAATACATGAAAGAAGATAAGAGTAAAATCCTTAAACCTTCAAAAATACCGTAAGATTAAATTCTTCTAAAGTTACATCAAGTGGGGAGTGGGTACCAAGGCAAAGCAAAGATGAAACATTGGGGTGGCTTCTTTGTGTTCCCTCCAAGATGGTGGTCAGCACACACAGACCAGTTCTGCTAGACTATCGAGAGAGTAAACTGGGACAGGCTGAATAAGAGCTAGAAAGAGAGGAGGAAGATAACCACAAACCTCTAGTTTAATAGCATGATAAAATAGGAAAGTTTTAAGAGCGCATTAGGAATAATACAGGGAAGGATTGGTGTTCCCTCTTCCAGTGAGAAGGAACAATTGAAGCCCTAAGACAGTCTCAAAGAGCTGGCACTGTGCTATCAATAACAAGCATTTCAAGGAAAGAAGGGTCATGGGTGGGGAAAAAAAGTTGCATGTGGGGGCTGGGGAAATTGCTCAGTAGTAAAGAGTATGCGTTGCTCTTCCAGAAGACCCGAGTTTGATTCTTTGCACTGACATCAGGTGGCTCACCACCACCTGCAACTTCAGTTCCAGGGGATCCTATGCCTCTGGCCTCTGCAGCCACCTGCACTCATATGAACATACTCACACAGAGACACATAATTAAAAATAACTCTTTTCTTTAAAAAATTGCATGCATCTGCAATAGGAGAAGAGATGTCATAAGAACCCTCACTTCTCCTCTCAGTACTCCCCTACAGCAGTGGTGAAACAATGAGACTCACAGGGAGTCAGCAGATGCATGGCCCAGGAGTGGGGGAAACCGCACTCTCAGGAAGGGCAGAGCAATTGTCACAGGGCTAAATGCAGAAACGTTACAAGCAGAATCCCACGAGACTGTAGGGAAGAAATTTTGCTTCAGAGTCCTGCAATATCCAGTGAGGTAGAGACAGAAACCTAGTTGGAGACAGAGACTTAAGAGCAACACAGTTAGGTACACATTTCAAGTGCTGTACTCAACACTGGGATAGACAGTCCATCAACAGGGCCACCATTCACAACCTGATTCACAAAGGACTTCCCAGAGGTGTAACCTGTAATCTGTGGCCTGATTTGTGAAGGAATACCTACTGATAGGACCAGCATCTGTGACTCTGTCTTACAAAGGACAGCCAGGAGAGTGACAGGTATTTGAAAGCCCAGTAAAAGAATACCCCGAGGAAGTGCAACCAGAAATTAGGCGAGACTACTACATTCAGTCTCTGTAATTTAAACCCAACTCTATAACCACTTAGTCCCTCTTGAATATCACAAGCATTTCCTGTGGAAGAATAAAGGGAATTAAAAGTTCCAACCAATAACCTATTCCCACATGCACAATTCCCAGTGCAAAAACCTGAGAAATGACAAGTGGATGCAGCAAGACTCCTTCAAAATTACTACACCCACAGTAATGGTGCCAGTGAGATTGGATTACACTAAAATCCAGGCAAAGATTTAAAAAGAATCACTGAAAGTATGTTCAAAGAAATCAAAGAGCACACAAACCAACTCTCGAATGAATTCCTGGAGGATATAAACACCTGAATGAGATGGGAAGTCAATATAAAAATATAGTTCAATGAAGATACAGAAATTCTGAGAAATAATAAAACTGAAATATTAGAAATGAAAAAAAATCAGTAAGTCACACAAAACACTTCACAAAAAGCCTCACCAATAAACTGGATCAAAAAGTCAAGGCAGAGGAATGAGCACATTCTAATAATGACACAGATGAATTAAAGTGATGCTACAAAAACTCATTTGAGATCCTCAGGTATAATGAAAAGACAAAATATGTAAATCATGGCATAGATGAGGGAGAAGAACTGCGTGTTAAGGGCATAGAAAGGTTTTTCTGTAAAAGTATAGCAGAAAATAATCTCACATGAGAGAAAATGATGCCCATCTAGATACAGGAGTCACCTGAAATATCACAGAGAAGACCAGAGAAGACTGCCTGTACCTTGTATTATAGTCAAGACACTAGACAGACCAAAAAGAGTACATTTAAAGCTTGAAGAGGGAAATACCTAGTCACACATGCAAAGTCAGGCCAATTAGAATGACATCAGATTTCTGAACATAAATTTAAAGGCCAGAAGATATTAGGATTATGTATTCAAGCTCTGAAAGACAAGGACTGCCAATCACTACTATAAGGCAGCAAAAGTATCTTCCATAGTTGAAGAAGACAAAAAAAAAAAAAAAAAAAAAAAAAAAAAAAAAAAAAAAAAACAAGAAAAAAAAATAACCCAAACAAACTTCTCACTTGAGGAGGGGAGCTAAAGGAAAAAAAAAATCAAACAAATACCTGTAACCTCATTCTACGTTCTCTCTCTCTCTCTCTCTCTCTCTCTCTCTCTCTCTCTCTCTCTCTCTCTCTCTCTCTCTCTGTGTGTGTGTGTGTGTAGGCAAGGTTTCTCTCTGTAGTCCTGGCTGTCCTCAAACTTACTCTATAGACTAGTCTGGCCTCAAATGCAGAGATCCTCTTGCCTCTGCCTACCAAGTGCTGAGATTAAAGGAGTGCATCACTACGCCCAACAATAACTCTGAATAATAATGATCTAAATTTCCATATCAAATGACACTAATAGGCAGATGGAATGAAAAGGCAGATTCCATCTGTTTTCACTAAGACATATTTACAGCCAATGCAATACTAAATGGGGGAATATTCAAAGTATTTTTTAGTAATACCAAGAATAAGATAAGAATGCCAACAATTTTCCACTCTTATTCAATATAGTTTTAAAGTCTTAGCTAGAACAATATGTCAAGAAGAAGAAATAAAAGGTATATAAATAGGAAAAGAAGAGCCCAAATATGTTTTTTTTTTTTGCGTGCAACATGATTCTATAATAAGAGACTCTAATAACCCCATGTCATGATATTCAGAAAATCTTCAGATCTGATAAACAATTTCAGGAAAGTGGCAGGATTTAACACAAAAATCAGTAGACTTCAATAGATCAGTCATAAACATGTGAAGGAAATCAGGGAAACTATTTCATTCATTGCTGTCTAAAAAATACCCAGGAACAAACTTAACTAAGGAAGTAAAAGTCACTTAAACCAAAAACACTGAAGCACTGCAGAGAGAAGTTGAGGACGACACTAGAGGATGGAGAGACCTTCCATGCTCCTGGGCTGGAAAAATTAATATTGTGAAAATGGCTACAGTACAAAAATTAACTACAGTTTCAATGCAATCTCCAATCAAAAATTACAATGCTGTTCTTTACAGAAAAAGAATAAAGTCCTAAAATTCATATGGAAGTACAAAAGACCCCAGACAGCCAAAGCAATTCTGAGCAAAAAAGAGTAATGGTGATGGTAATACCACATCTGATTTCTATTGGTGAAATTATTTTGGCTACTCCACGTAGTTAAAAGGATATTTATTTAATGGCATAACTCACAAATTAAGTGATAAGTAGGTTGCAGGGTCTGGGAAAGGTGTATCGCAGTCCAGCGGTGTTCTCTGGAGCTCTGCTCGGTCCACCTCCAACGTTCAGTGTCCCGGAACTGAGAGATGGCACAGAGAGAGCGCTGGCCCATCCAGCTCTCAGGTCTCCAGGTGCCTCCCCTGGCCCCGCCTCGTAGGTGTGACAGTTGCCAGAGTCTCAATGATGGTTGGAACTTCCAGATCCAAGCTGGAATGGCTATCTACTACAGATTTCAAGAGGCATAGTAATAATAATAATAATAATAATATTAATAAATCATGATACAGGATCAAAACAGACCTATAGGGCATTGGTCTAGACTAAAAGTCCCAGATATAAAGCCATGAAGTTGTAGTTACCTGATTTTTGCCAAAAGGGTAAAGATATACACATTGTAGAAAAGATGTCTCTTCAACTAAAGGTGCTGGGAAACTCAATGCCCAAGAGTAGATGAATGGACATAGATGCCTACCTCTAATCCTGCACAAAAATCAACTCCAAATGCTTGAAAGGCATTAATGTGAGACATGAAGCTCTGAAATCATTAGAAAAAAATATTTCAAGATATAGGCATAAGCAAAATCTTTTCTGAATAAGACCCTAAGACTCAGTCAACAGTTGGTAACTGGGATCATGTGAAATTAAAAGCTTCTGTACAGCAAAGAAAACAGTTCATTGGGTGAAGAGACAGCCTACATTATGGGATAAATCTTCTAGATCTATATCTGACACAGAGAAGAGAGGATTAACATATAGAATATAGCAAGAACTAAAATAGCCTAAAGAGGAATTCAAATAACCCAATAAATAAATGGGCTAATGAAATGAGCAATTTGCAATATTTATTTCACCAATAAACACACAAAAATGACCACCTTTAACTAGCAGCCAAAGAAATGCAGATTAGAACTATTTTGAATTCCTATCACATCCCAATCAGACTCAGTCATCAAGGACAAATATAATAAATGCTACTGACAATGTGAACAAAAGGCAACTGTCATTTAATGCTAAAGGAAGGATAAACGAGTCCAGCCACTCTGGATCTCAGTGTGGAAGCTCCTCAAAATAGTAAAAGTAAAACTACCATATGACTCAACTGTCCTACTTGTGGGTCTTTACCGGAAGGATTCCAAACACATCATAAGGACTCTTGCACATCAATTTTTATTGCAAAATTATTCTTAACAGCTATATTAGGGAGCTAACACAGATTCAACAACAGAGGAATAGATGAAGAAAAAAATGATATGAAATGGATTTTCTTTCGGGCATAAAGAACAGCATCATGCCATTTAGAATAAAATGGATACTACTGGGTATAATTATATTATGTGAATTATGTCAGTTTTAGAAAGACAAATGTTGCTTCTTATATGTGATTACTTTATTTTATTTTATATAAATATTTATTCAATATAACTACCTAAAGTCATATATGTATATATGACATGAAAGTAGAAGCCAACTGTATAGGGGAATAAAGGTGACTTATGATAGTGAGAAGGGGAGTAAGAGAAGGGTGCATCTTGCTGTGGGATGGCCTTTCTGTATGCTGTGAATGTGTTACTACCACTGGTTAATAAAGAAGCTTCTTTGACCTATGGCAAGGCAGATTAGAGCCAGGCAGGAAATCCAAAGATACAGGGAGAAGAAAGGGCTGCCAGGGGAGCAAGATGTAATGGAACATAAGTAAAGCCGTGAGACATGAAGCAATACATAGATTAATAGTGAAAGAGCTATTTAGCAATAAGCCTGAGTCATAGACCAAACAGCTTGTAATCAATATAAGCTTCTGTATGTTTATTTGGGACTGAGGGACTATGGAACATAGAACTTCTGGCTACATTTGGTACCCAACGGTTGGTAAGAATTTCCACATAAAACCTGAGAGCTTAAAAAAGGGTTCTAAAACAGAGCCAAGAGCAGCTCCTAGTTCATGTCTCTCATTGTGGGCTGCAGGGGGCCTCAGAAGAACATGGTGGACTCCTGTGGTCTCTCACTGCTTTGATACTAAGAGGCTTCCCCAGGCCGCTGCCTGCAGGCTTAAGCTGTCACCTCAAGCTCTGGCAGCCGGCTCACTGTGGGCAGGCCTAGGTTTTTGCTCATATAGACAAAGGGTTAAGAAACACAGTGAAAGCAGATTCAAACAGAAAGGTCTCTAAATGGGTCATGATATATTTTAAAAATGTACATAGGCTCGAGAAAGACAAGGAAATAATATAGGTAGATATAAAAAGAAATAAATAATCAAAAAATAAAATCTTTAAAGAGGCAATAAAAGTAATAAAAATAAAATAAGCCATATAAAAATGGAAAATACACAGAGTCTGGATTATGTAAATTACTATATTTTCTTTGAATTTCTTGACTGTTAATGAGCTAACTAAAGACAGACAGTTGATTGTGGGGGCTGCTAAGCTAAACCAACATATATATTTTAAAGGCATCTTGACTTCAAAATTTGGGTCTAATGATATGTTTGTTGCTTTGGAAAAGAGGTTATGCTTTTGTTTCCACAGAAGATGAGAACCTATGGATTGTTTAATATGTTAAGGTTGACATGGCTAATAAGGTTAACAGGTTAATGTGGCTTGACTGAGCAAGACCCCCTGAAAGGTCTCCGATGGGAATGATAGCCCAGATGATCCAAAGTCCACAACGGCTTGGATGCTGAGATGAAACAACCACACAAAATATCCTAGTCAGGACTTAACCATAATTCTAAATTTTCTTGGGATCCCCATAAGATTACCAGCACCCTTAATCAACAATTTCCCAAACTACATTCACACTTTTAAAATATTGTTTATGAATGTTTGTTTTCATTTAAAGAGGGTTGATTATAAATGATTAAAAGTCATAGTAAATTTCTTTCTTAAAAAGGGGGGATATGATATAGAAATGATGAGAAAAATGCATCTCTATGCTGGATTATTTAGATGAGGGCTATGTAGTGATACCTTATCTTAAGAAAGAAAACAAAACAAACACAATTGAAAATTCTCCATTTTACATTTGTCTGAAAGCATGTAAGTAACAACTTTCCGTAACCAAGATGTGTGGTGTATTAAGCAATAGGGTTTTGCTATATATTTCTGGTGGGCAACCAAGATCAACGGGAATAGCTTGTGCCATCTGGGGGTCTCTGGGGCTCTACTGACAAACAACTCAGGGAGGCATCCCACCCCGAGCACTGGGAGGTTGGCTTGCCATTTTATTTGAAAAATGTATTACTGAGCATCCTCTCCTGGATACAGCCTTTTTCATCTAGCCTGAATGTTGCATCACATTCCACAGAATAAGGGTGTAATCATGACCCTTTGTACTTTGTAATACTCTCTTTGATATCTTGAAGCACCTTCAGAGTAAAACCGCAGTTTTCCTGGTTTTGTTAGGAAAACCCAAATTTGCTCTGGGTGGCAGCCAATGTCTGGCAGGTAGGTCTGAGTCTTCAGAAGATGCACTTTTCCTCATTAAGGAGGCCTTAACCAAGACAATGGTGATGGGGTTGAGGACATGCCACCCTAAACACGCTATTTAGTATATTTAATATCTTGTGCTAAGATATTCCGCCAAAGCACGAAAAACTCTTTTCCCCCACCTTCCAGCTGTTTAAAATAAAGTAAAACCTGTCCTTTGTGAAGAGCATTTCTATGACAGGGGGTTTTAGCATATGTCTTCTTTAGTAAGAGAGACTCAGCTGAAAGACTTCAGTCAGCACCTCAGTCCCTGCAGAGCTCATGCCCTCACCTAGGCATAATCTGCTTCTGTCCTTGCCCTCTTCCACAAACCTCATGCCCCTGTTCTTTCCTGAAGCTTGGGATAATAAATAAGCCTCAATCGGTTATCTAGGCACTGCTTTATATCATGAGTTTTGTGGTACTCGCATGTGTATGCACGTCGTTAAAATAATCTGTCTTCTGCTAATGTGTCTCGATATCATCATAATTTGTAGACAAGCCAAAATCATTAAAAGATAGCAGCAAGAAATTTTCCTCCTTACTGTTGGTTTTCAACAAACATTGACTTACAAATGACACTGAAGTGATTGCCTTTCTAGCTGTAAAGCTCTTTCCAAAACAGAATTCACCGCACACATCTGTCATCTGAAAGGATTTGAGAATGTCAAGGTGGGGAAGGCTTCTCGACGCTGCATGGAGTTTGGTAGCACTTGTTACTTCACCTTGTGGCTGACGCTGTCCACAGAGCCTAAGTATCTCACCATATTCAATTCAGCAAACAGGCACTGGATAATCTCCTGACACAGAAGGGTGAGAAGAGTGCAGGAAGGAATCCTGGGAGACGTAGTGAGAGAGGCCACATTCACATTCACAGTTTTTAATGCAGCCTGTTGTTGTGATCACTCCATTTGATTACTATTGCTGTGGCTCTACCGCTGGGCCTAGTTTGTAAATTGACTTTCTCATAGACATGTATGTGTTGATAAAACACAGTATACGAGAATACGGTCTGTGAGTTCAGGCATTCACTGGGGGATCTTGGATGAAATTGGTGGGGGAGAAAAAGAAACTGCAGAAACTGTACTACAGTCTCTGAAGCAACACCGGAGAGCGAATGTCCATGTTACCTGCCTAATGACAGCAGTCCCACAGCTTTCCTGATGGTACCTCACTCTCTTCTCATCATCATGTCTGCATTCCAGCTTTTCCTCACTGGACTTGGCCAGCCAACCCTTTCTGGACCACAAAACCTGAAAACCAATGCACCAAAATCTTCAGCTTAGGGTGCCACAGTAGTTTCCTACTCATGTGTACAAGTAGTCACAAACCTAGCAGCTTAAAACAATGCACATTTTAATCTCTTAGTTGTGTAGATCACACATTTTGGATGGCTTACTTGAGCTCTCTGCTTAGGCTACCCACACAAGTGATAAGGATGCACCAGGCTCTGTCTGAAAGCTCTCAGTTGGGATTTAGTTCCCAGCTTGCTCAAGTTACTGGCCATCTGCTCTGAGGGCTTGTAGGAGTGAGGCCTCATTTCCTTACCAACTCTCTGTGAGGCCCCACTTAGATTTGGAAGGCTGTCTTCATCTTTATTCATTTGGTCTTAGCCACATGCAAACCAGTCATGGTCTATCACATTCTCACTCCTTGGAATTCTTGACCTTTATTATCAGGAGATGAAAGCCTGACTTTCAAGACAGCCTGTGAAGTTAGCTCACCCAGAAATCTCCCTTTGCAACACAATGTGTAACAGTCATTGTAGTAAGCCCAGGAACAAAGGCCTGGGAACATCATTAAAATACTGAGTATGAAGGGAAAAACTATGTACAATCTTCTTTCAACATTCTTAAGGGGGTGGTTACAGAATCCCCACCCCTACACAGGCCAAGATCTGTGGATACTCAAGTGCCATATATAAGATGGAATAACACTTTCATATAACCCATGCACATATTATATACATATATTCTTGTATTCTTTAAATCATCCCTAGATTATATGTAATATCTAAACAATGTTATGCAAATAATTTTATACTGTATTTCTATTTATATCACTTTTCTTATTATATTATTGCTGTTTTGTTTTTACTCCAAACAGTTTTGACTTGTAATTGACTGACTGGTGAATTCTGAACCATATGTACAGAGGCTTTCCCATGGAATTAATCGAGATGTTCCAAGATTAGCCTTGTCAAATGAAAATTTTAAGGAGTCCTCTAGAGGAACAGAACCAATAGAATGAATGCGGTGTTTGTGTGTGTGTGTGTGTGTGTGTGTGTGTGTTTGTGTGTGTGTGTGTGTGTGTGAATTTATTAGGTCAATTTAAAAATAGTAAATGCAGCAGAATCACATGTGGGAAAAAAGAATCTGGTAGTTACTCAGTCCCTGAGCCTGGGAGTCTCAGCAGTTGGAGTACTTCCACAATTGCTGTCTCTCACTCAGGGGTGAAGAGGCAACAACCCATTGTTTGCTTGATTCTCAAGGTAGGGGTACCTCAGCAGTACTATTCTGGTGCCAGAAACCTGGTATGTTTCTGAAGAGCCACTGGTCCACAATGGAAGCTTAGAAACACTGGTTCTAAAACCAGCTGCAGCACAGCACAACAGGACAAATAAATTTGGTGGCAGGAAGGCAGGCCAGGTAAGCAAAAGAAGATGATCTTCCCTAGGCCATGCCCTTTTATCTGGGCTGATACCCAAAGAAGGTGCTGGCCACAATTGGAAAGGACCTTCCCACATCTATCAGACAATCTGGACACTTATTTAGGCGAGGCTCCCTCTACAGGTAATTGTAATTTGTGGGAACTGATATTAAAATCGACTTTAATACCCCCTCCAAATCCCACCACACATTGTAATGTTGGATCAATTACTATTCTATAACCTCCTTTTTCTCTCCCTTTCTTTTCAAGCTCTCCCTCCAACCACTTTGGCTCTCTATAATTCTTTTTTTTTGTCCTCACTTGCTTGTGTTGTTGTGACTTTTCTGTGTTCTTATCACCCACTATTTTCAAAACAAGTGAGGTTGCTTCTCAGTGTTTTGAGCAATATGTCCAGTTGGATAGCCTCCAGGAAGTTATTATGATGATCTGTAGAGAGTTTCATGGTTGTCTATTTTCCTCTTGTTCCCATATCTGCAATAGGTTAGAACAAAGGAAGCATCAAATGACTGGGGATAACAGTGTATTAGCCAGGGACAAGGCTGGGGGGCTGTAAGGAAGAGACCCACACGAAAGACCAGGACACATGTGTGTTGAAGCCCTGTCTTCACATGGCTTTCTCTCTTCTTTATATGGTATCTGAACTTGTGTCTTGTATGATTTGTTGAAGTGGGGTTTCGGGTATGACTTCATTTATTTCAATTATTTTGGAAAACAAAGAAAAAGAAAAAAAATGATACATGGGTAGGTTTTGGTCTTATTTGATGTTTCTTTATGAAAATCAGATAACAATAGTTTCCAATTAATAATGTGGATTTCTCTTCACTCCGTATTTTAGGTTCAGGGTTATAGATAGGAAATTGCCACTAGGGTGACTTCCAGTGACTGCTAAGTACTGTCTAGCACTTCTAGAAGGAGTTTTAGTACTTCTAGAAGGGGATGAAATAAAAATGCAGTCTTTGGGCTATGGGGGAAATCTATAATTCCCAGAATGCACTGCCACCAAGCTGGTTGTGCCTCTTTGCTGCTGTCTAGAGTAGCATGTCTTCCTAGGAAAACTGAACTTTGTAAGTATCATCACTGCCTAGAATTGCTGAAGGAAGTCTGAGACACTATTAGGAAAATGACTAGTAACAGTTCAGTTCCTACACATAAAAGACCAGGAAATACACATTTAAGCTTTTGATCCCATGTAATCATTCAGTAAGCAAACATTGCTGATCTATGTGTCCCAGAAAATATGGCCTTCAAGTAACAGAAAAAAGGTTCAGATAAGCTCTGATGTCCAAGATGTGGTAGTCATTGCCTTTAAAGTACAAAAGAGAGCCAAGGATATGAAGAGGTCTAGACTGCCTAAATTATAGAAAGATTTGAGGTCTTCTCCAGTGTCTTAGTTCTAGTTTCTATAGCTATGAAGAGACATCATGACAATGGCAACTTTTATAAAGAAAAACATTTAACTGAGGTTGCAGTTTACAGTTTCAGAGGTTTAGTCCATTATCATCATGGTAGGGCTCATGGCGGCATGCAGGCAGACATGGTGCTGGAGAAGGGGCTACTACATCTTGATCGTCAGAAAACAGGAAATAGACTGAGTGTCACACTGAGTAAAACCTGAGCAAAGCAGACCTCAAAACCTGCCCCCACAATGATACAATTCCTCCAACAAGGCCACATCTACTCCAACAAGCCTCACCTCTGAATAGTGCCACTCCCTATGAACTTAAGGGGGTCAATTACATTCAAACCACCACACCCAGTGAGAAGAGACCCCCTGCTCTGTTTACCCTTGAGGCTGCAGTAGAAAGAGGAGGAAATTTGTGATAAATGAAAATAAGGACAGTAAGCCCAAATTATATTCAGTGTTTAACATTTGTGCATGATTGTCCTTATAGACTAGAAGGAGCAGCGTGGGCACAATAGTAGGCACACATGCCAATGGAATGAAATAAATCCATGCATGCATGTCAATGATTTTAATGCCAAAAGAGATACAATATTGGAGCACTTGGAAGCACACAAAAGAGTGACTTAAGATTGACTACAGATTTTAAAAAACATAAAACTATAAAGTCTGTGTGAGACATGGAATGACTAGAAATATTTCAGAATGTGAGGACATGCTGGAACTCAGAAAATGATCCTCCAGAGCCAATTGGTAGACCTAGGTTCAGTCACCCAAAGACAGAGGCAGGAAAGTGAAGCTAAAGGTCTCAGAGGCAGTATCTCCCTCTGGCCTCCCGCCTCACCCTTTGCAGTGCCCCAAGGCAAGTAAACGCAGCCAGAATTCCTGTTCCCCACAGAGCTCATGCTGGCTACAATTCCTTTACCTCAAAGCCAGCTGTCATCCCTGAAGTCTTCCTTGAACTCTCCTTCACCTTTCTGTGTAAGAGTTGGACACAAAGAGATTCTCTGACTACAATGTCTAATTACATGTAAGTTGTGAAATCCTCATTCTGCAAAAGGCCTTTTCCCACATTCAGAAGCAGGGCTTGCTGCAGAGGCCAGTGCGGATCCTGTTGGTTCCCCTCACCTATTGCTGTCAGTTCATGTCCTCTTTACCCTGCACAGTGGCCCATGCTTTATCGAGTCTAGCATAAAGTGGGAGCCTACTCTGGGGTTTGGAATTTCACTTTGAAAGCTCCTGTGTTTTGTACAGTTGATTATCTTATCTATACATATTTTGTTACAGAGTTTTCAGCTGTGATACTTTATAATAGGCAGGGCAAGGCTCATCTCTACTTTTAATTCCTACAATCACATCTTTAAGGAAATTTAAATGAGGCCAGGCACAGTGCTGTACTCATGTCTGTAGCTCAGATACTTGGGAAATAAGGCAGGAAGACTGAACAAGCCCAGGCATTTAAGATCAGCTTGTACAATGGAATGAGTCCTATCATGAAGATAAAACTGGAAGTTAAACAAATAAGGAAATGAGAAATAGCATATCATCACAATGAAAGATTTCTGCTCTTCCAAAGATGTCACCTAAAAAATGAAAAGACAAGCTATATCCTTGTAGAAAATATTTGCAATAAATTTGCCCGACAGAATCTAAATATCTATCTCATATATACACATGCTTCAAGTAAATGATATATATTTATATCTATGCATAGCTTCTTATATACATGTGTAAATATTTTGTATATACACACATACACATATCTTTACTTTGAAGTATTCACTTCTAAATAAAAGGGCATTACATAATCTCAGAACAAAAAGCCTTGAGAAATTGCGTATGTAGCCTTACTGCCTTCCGAATATTCAGTTCTACAGTAACCTATCTGCCTGAATGGACTGTTGTGGAATATTAGTTTAAGATGTGTTACATTTGTTTATGTTGTGGAATATTTGTTTAATGATGCAATGATATGTTACATTCTTTTATGTTGCATTTGTTTAACTTGTAAAGCTGTGTTACTTTGCCTGTCTAAAACACCTGATTGATTTAATAAAGAGCTGAATGGCCAATAGCAGGGCAGGAGAAATGATAGGCAGGGCTGGCAGGCAGAGAAAATAAATAGGAGGAGAAATCTAAAGAAAAGAAGAGGAGGAACAAGAAAAAGAGGAGATGAGGATGGCAGGGGCCAGCCACCCAGCCACACAGCCAGCCACAGAGTAAGAAGGAAAGAAAGATATATAGAATAAAGAAAGGTAAAAATCCCAGAGGCAAAATTTAGCTAAAGAGAAACGGGATAATTTACCCTCACCCTCCCAAGCGGCCTAGGCCTTATTCCCTGCTCTTATGAAGTGGTGGCCACTCAACTACTTTCATAAACATTAGAATAAGATTGGTCACTCACCCGAGCAGTAAGAGGTGCAAATATCTGAAGGCAATTGTCAGTCTGACCACGTTTGCTTGAGAACCGATTGTGAGACTCATTAATTAAAGGTACAAAAAGGAACTGCCAGGAAGGATAGTTAGAAAAGCTGGCTAGAAACAAGCCAAACTAAGGCCAGGTGTTCATAAGTAAGAATAAGTCTCCATGTGTTTATTTGGGAGCTGGGTGGTGGGCCCCCAAAGAGTAAAACAACAACAGCAGCAGCAGCAGCAGCAACAACAACAACAACAACCCCAACTACATGGAGAGCCAATGACTCCAAATCTTAACTCCCAACATTTCACATCTACATAATGTCTCAGGTTTTCTTCCCTATTGTTAAAAATAATCGTATAGACCAGAAGATCCAGCAGGGGGGTGTAGAATTCCAGTTTATGGCTATTACCTATTTCTTTGGGAGTGATTTCTGTCTTCATTGCCCAACTCTAAAATGGCCTTCATATTTATTGTGGAGTCAAAGGCCTTCAGTTTACCCCTTGCTGAAACTGGCAAGGTTCCTTTTGTACCTTTAATAAATGAGTCTCACAATTGGTTCTCAAGCAAGCCTTGGTCAGACTGAAAATTGCCTTCAGATATTTGCACTGCTTACTGCTCGGGTGGGTAGCTAATCTTATTCTAATGTTTATGAAAGTAGTCGAGTGGCCACCACTTCATAAGAGGAGGGAATAAGGCCTAGGCCGCTTGGGAGGGTGAGGGTAAGGACACACACGAGTCACTAAGAGGCCACTTAGATGGACTGTATTTATGTTCTTATAAATAGGCTTGTGTTGAATATGTTTTCCCCCAAATATTTACAGGAAGTCATAAATTGTTCCTTAGTAATAAATAAGCCCTTTGCAATTGTAGGCAAGTTGGAAAATTGAGACATTCCCAGGAAGCAAGGCTGCCTGCTCTTGCAAGATTCTCCCTTTCCTTGAGTCTTTAGGGTTGACATATTCCTTTCATCTCTGTTTTTTGTTTGTTTTGTTTTTGTTTTTGTTTTTGTTTTTGTTTTTTGTTTTGGGTTTCTCTGTGTAGTTTTGGTGCCTATCTTGGATCTTGCTCTGTAGACCAGGTTGGCTTTGAATTCATAGAGATCCACCTGGCTCTGCCTCCCGAGTGCTGGGATTAAAGGCATGCGCCATCCCTGTCTAGCTCCTTTTGGCTCTTTTACCATCCGAACCAACAAATCTTAACCGTTTTGGCATTTTTATTTAAAAATAAAAAACCACAAACAACAAACAAACAAAACCACCACCGCCGCAGCCGCTGCCGCCGCCACCACCACCACCACCACCACCACCAACAACAACAACAACAACAACAACAAAAGCGCTTAGAAAAGCAATACCAGAAAGCTGAACTGAGGAGCAAAGGGAAGGATCGACCCAAAAGCTGTGCCCATAACTTTAAGATGCAGTCGTGGCCATCCCAGGCTTTGGGGTCACGCTTCTTCCTCTCCCTTGACAAACACGTGTATGTGTAGGGGAATTGGTGAGTTCAAGGCAGAAACTATGACTCCTGCCTTTAGAATCAAAAGTCTTGCTGAGCAGTCTTCCAGCACCTTGATGTTGGGCACCTCCTCCCACCACTTCCTACCACCTCTGCCCCAGAGGCGGGCCTGTGCCTGCCTTCACTTGGGAAGAAGCACCCAGTCTGCCAGGAGCAGTCCCGGGTCTTGGGCATTTTGTCGGCAGGCTCCACGCACTTGGATGTTTGTATCAGCTCAATCTGGCTTCTGTAAGACAGGGCTGAAGGAGACCCTGATTGCTTGGGTGGTTTTCCATTTCTGTCATTAAGAAAAGGACATGTTGTGTCAGGCAGGGGTGGTGCACGCCTTTAATCCCAGCACTCGGGAGGCAGACACAGGCGGATCTCTGTGAGTTTGAGGTCAGCCTGGACTACAGAGTGAGCTCCAGGAAAGGCTCCAAAGCTACACAAGAGAAACCCTGTCTCAAAAGCAAACAAACAAACAAACAAAAAAGGACATGTTGCATTGTTATTCTGTTTCCAAAGAAACAGACTTTCAGGTGGTGTCATATTACTAGGGCAGCATCTTCGGTGGCTGCACACACTGCTAGTGATTTTTCTTTTCATCACTTGGCCACAGCCAGGTTGGGCCCTGAGCCCTTTGTTACTTGGTCCTTTCTTTATGCCTCTGCTTATACTTGGTAATTTTGCATTTTAGTTTCCTCATCCGTGGCTCATACATTTTCATATTACTAGGTGTACAGGAATTCTATGTGTGAGGGGGAGGAGGGAGTGAACAGGTGTGGAGACCAGAGGCCGTTCTCCAGGTACCACCCACATTATTTAATGACACAGAATCAGCCATTATCCTGGGGCTCCCTGATTAGGCTAGACTGACTGGCCAACATGCCCCAGCGATCTTCCTGCCTCCCTCTGTCCAGCACTGACATTGGTAAGTGCACACTACTGGAATTTTTTGTTTTGTTTTGTTTTAAACAAGGTTTCTGGGGATAAAACCCAGGTCCTCATGCATGCAGCAAGTACTTCGCCATATGAGCCATCCTGCAGCCCTGGCTTCCAAGAATCCAATGACATTATCCTTATGCAAGTCACCCTTAAGAAGAAATTTCTTACAAAGGGGATTGGCCTGCTACAAAGGAAGCTTTTATCTTGGAGCCCATGTTGGTGGCTGAAGAACTATGGACAATCATCACAAACCTGCCCAATTCTGCTTTGGCAGCTCTGTGACTCTGGATCTCAATGTCTTCGTCTTTAAAATGGGTATATAAGTTCTGTCTCAAATGGTTAGACTGTGGTGACTTTGCAATATGCCAGGTTGTCTAGGCTGAACTACATTCCCCATAATTCTCTTCCTTGTGTATGTCTTGTGTATAGAGTAAGCCTGGGAGATATCTCACCTAGATGTGAAGGTGGCATGAAGCAGCAGCCATGCTGTCATGACATTTGGAAGGCTAGTGGAGGTGTGGTGGTTTGAATATAATTGGCCCCCATAAACTCATAGTGGCACTATTAGGAGGTGTAGCTTTGTTGCAATAGGTGTGGCCTTGTTGAGGGCAGTGTGACACTGTGGAGGTGGGTTTTGAGGTCTCATATATGCTCAAGCCATGCACAGTGACCCAGTTCCCTTCCTGTTGCCTACTGATTAAGATGTAAGACTCTCAGCTTCAGTACCCTGTCTGCCTGCATGCTGCCATGTCCCACTGTGATGATAATGGACTAAACCTCTAAAACTGTATGCTACCCCATTAAATGTTTTCCTTTATAAGAGTTTCTGTGGTCATGCTGTCTCTTCACAGCAATGGCAACCCTAACTAAGACAGGAGGAATACATATGCTGCTACACATTTGCCTTACCATGGTGCTCTGCAGAAGCAGCCAAGCCTGCAACTGCTCAGCCTTCCCTGCAGTCTCCTTTAGTTCCTCTGATTTCTGGGAAAGGGTGTCCGCTCTACATTGAGTGATGTTAGATTCCCTTGGAAGTCACCCATAGCATCAAAATTTGGGACAATGAGAGATCGACACATAGAAGTTTATTGAATATATATTCTTAAACCAATTCTTCTAAAAAATGCAGTTCCCTGATGGGTAGTGTCTCCCAGTGCATTTATTATGAACACTTTCATTGTGGCTGATTTCAAGCATCAGTATGATGTCCTTGAGCATGTAGTGAGAAGATAAGCACAATACATTTTCTTGAGCTGATGTGTAAAGGCTCCCTCACTGCTGGAGCGTTTAGTTAGTTTTCATGAAGTGCACTATGTGTCAGTGGCTCCCAGGATACCTTGGATCTTAATCCCTTTATAACTAGCTTTCCTCTCTGATACCCTATTCTACAAACTTGAAGTAACAGTATGGTTATATGGGAAAGTAGCAGCCTCACAAAAACCATTCCCCAGTAGCCCCTACCGTTGCATGTAATCAAGCCCCTAAAATAACCCACCCTCATCCATAGAGATTGTACTTCTACACCTCTGGCTGACAAACTATGCTTCACACTCTGTATATACTGTGCTTTTCCTGTAAACACACACATACAATAGAGCGTCCTTCATAAATTAGACACAGTAAAGATTAACAACAATAACTAATGATGAAATAGAGACACAAAAACAAGAGTAAAGTATAAGGGAGTCATCTGGGCCACCTGAGGATCTGGCTTAATTGACAGACTTCCCTGGGTGGACACAGGCTTTTTGGTTACAGACAGGGAAAGTAAGGTAGTAAGTAAGTAAATATATAAATAAAATTATTCACATAGTAATCTTTCCTGAGTTTTCTAGTATATTAAGGGCTTCTTCTCCTTCTTTGGAGGCTGCATTCTATTGTACAACGCCTTCCTGGAGCTCCATGAGTGGGAGTAGGGGCCTCTCTTCTGCACTGCATGCCTCAGACAGTAAGCTCATTTTCTTTTACCTGGACACTCATTAAACACTTCTTCTGCAGGACAGGATCAAGGCTTTTCTTTGTTGACACCCACTGGTCCTGACTGGAATGTTCTGCAGAATCTTGATCCTGGCTGGGCATGGCTTCAGGCATCCCTAATACCAGCACTTGAGAGGCTGAAGAAGATGAGTTTGAGGCAGTGTAGGCTATACTATAATATGCTGTGTGAAAAACCAAATTAACCCCCCTCTTCCAAATACACACGGAAGGCCCTTGTCCTCTCTCTGGGGTAATGTAGGACAATATCCACTGTGGTTATGGTTTGAATGCTGCTTCTCAAACCTCTAAGTTTGAACTTAAAGATCAATGAGTTGGGAATTTGGCTGTGGCTTGGTGACATCTGCTGTGGCGAGCTCTCTAAGCAACTGTGGCTAGTCCAGTGTGACTGGGCTGCTAAGAGCACTGCCCACAGAAGGGATTAGGAGTTGTCAAAAGAAGGAGATGTTCCACAAGAGAAAGAGCAGCCATTGAATCCCCGTCTGCTCTCCAATCTTACCATGTAGTCTCCTCCAGGCCCACAGTGATATTCTCCCCAGGAGTCCTCATGAGGGTCCAACAGCCTCCAACACCATGAGCTACATAAAATCCTTTCTTTAAAAAATACTCAGCTTCAGTTATGCTACAGTAACATAATAGAGCTGCCTTCCTGTGGTGGTAATCTAATTGTACTGAAATATTATTTTGATTGTATGTTAATAAATAAAGTTGTCTGGGGGTCAGAGCTATTAGAGCCATAGCAAGAGTGTGGCGGTGGTGGCACACGCCTTTAATCCCATAAGATCTCTGTGTGTTCAGGGATATAGTCAGCATTGGAGACATATGCCTTTAAGACCCAGGGGGCTGTACATTCAGACAGTGACGAGGCAGTCATGTGTTTGGGTTTACAACCAATGAGAAGGCAGAACAACATACTTTAAAACAATGAACCGACAGGAAGTAGCTCTCTTTTCGCGAAGCTGGGACAGCAGGAAGAAGGGTGAGATTTTAGCTCTGAGCTCTGACTTCTCAGCTTTCTCTTTTATATTGTTTCTGTGTTTCTTATTTAATAAGACGGTTGGTTACATCTACATCTGGCGCCCAACGTGACAAGAATCCATTAAAAACTGCTTGGCTTGGCGGCAGGTCCGCTTTCCCACAAGGGCGGCAGGCGGCCCGCGGCGGCGGCGGTGGCGGTGGCGGCGGCGGCTGGCGGCGGCTGGCGGCGATCAGCTTCTTAGTCCGAGCAGCGGCTTCTTAGCCTGGGTCTAGTTCTGCTTGACCTCAGGCTGGACTATCGGTGAGCTGCTTGCTTAAATCCTGCTTGCTTAAAGCCGGTGCTACAAACAACTCAGACCTGCCCTGCCGAACAGGGCCCTGCCTGTAAAGCCAACGCACGTGGTCGGAGCTTAAGGAAGTCAGACCCAAGCCTTGACTCGGCACAAGAGGGAACACGTGGCTGCATTTAAACTTTAGCCAGCTACGCTTTCTTGTTCTCTCTCTCTCTCTCTCTCTCTCTCTCTCTCTCTCTCTCTCTCTTTCTCTTTGGATTTACACCTGGGACACTAGGTGGCTGCTTTGAAAATCCCCTCGAATTTCTACTGTTCTACGCAGATTTGGTAAGTCATAATATATCAGATATTTTAAAGGAAACTATCTAAAAGAGAATTTTTTTCCACATTAAAAAACAAATGGGTTTTATGTGTACATTGGAAGAAAATTGGTTTTTGTTCGAAATTTTAGGCACTCTGGCAATGGAACAACTATATAATATTAGTATTGGTGGAATTATGCACCTTATCACTATAATAATCCACATTTTAATATTTAAAAAGATAGTCAATTTAAGTGCCAGGATAACAGCTTTAGAAGAACTTGTTAAACCTGTAAAAATTCAGACAGAAGAAATTAACAGTGAAGTTGTTTCAAGTCGGGATCATAAGGTTGCAGAAAGAAAGCCTGTTTTCACACAGTCACCCTTAATTTATCCTGTAACCGTACAGCAGATGCCTGATCAAATGGCTACACAAAATACTTGGGCTCCAATTGAAATGTTGGATTTAAAAAGGTTTAAGGAGGCAATAGTATCTTATGGCATGCATTCCCCATATGTAAAGCAAATGTTAAACACTTGGTCAACATATAATAGGATAGTACCACAGGACTGGCGGGACCTTGCACAAGGTGTTCTGGAACCCAGCCAGAGACTTCAATTTCTGACTTGGTTTAAGGAGGAGGCTAAAAACATAGAAAAACAATGGAGGGATAAAGGAATACAAGTTTGCCAGGATCAGCTTATGGGCGAAGGCCAATATGCTTCAGCACAAACACAATGTTTATATGATGTCCAAACCCTAATTTTATGTCGAACGGCAGCCTTGAATGCATGGGACAGAGTTGAGGAACCAGGAAAAAAATCTGAGTCATTTACAAAGGTGATGCAAGGCCCAAAAGAGTCTTTTACAGATTTTTTACAAAGACTGGCTTCAGCAGTAAAGAGAATGGTCTCGGATTCAGAAGCTAGTAAGGCAATAATTGAATCTTTGGCCTTTGAGAATGCGAATGCAGCATGCAAAAGAATAATCAGGCCATTAAGGGCAAGATCTGCACCTATGGAAGATTGGATTAGAGAAACAATTAATGTTGAAGCTGATGAGCATGATGATACATGGGTAGGAGAAGTAATTTCAAAAGGTTTGAGGAGTGTTAGATGTTTTGGATGTGGAAAGCAAGGACATTTGAGAAGGGACTGTAGACAGGTCATTCCCAGAAACAATGTTTCTTCAAGGAACAATGGCAACAGAATGCCCCTTCCTTCTGGAGTATGCAGAAGGTGTGGTAAGGGAAAACACTGGACCAACGAATGTAGATCAACAAAGGACAGACAGGGTAATCCTTTGCCTCAGTCTTCGGGAAACTCCCAGAGGGGCCTCAGGCAGGCCCCCAGTGCAAATCCAGTTCAAACCTTTCCTGCAGCCATAGAGGAAATGCCTGCTCTGGAGAGCGATTAAATAACCAAATGCCTATTGGAATAAATCATGCTGGTCAGGATGATGAAACAGAGAGAATAGAAAATTCAGGAGAAAACATAAAGAAAATTTTTTGGCAAACTTCTATTAATGAACAAAGACCAAAATTAACAATAAAAATAAATGGTGTTTTGTTGTCTGGTCTGGTAGACACAGGTGCGGACGTTACCATAATTGCACCAGAATTTTGGCATCCAACTTGGCCTCTTCAGGAGGTAAACGTTCAACTGTTAGGAATTGGGACATTATCTCGAGTGAAACAGAGTGCAAGATGGCTCGAATGTATAGGTCCAGAAGGACAGAGAGGAAAATTAAAACCATATGTGGCTAACATAACTATGAACCTGTGGGGTCGAGACTTGTTGCAACAATGGAATACTCAGATTAACATCCCTCCAATCTCAGAAACAAATCATAAACTAGCACATGTTACTGAGAGAAATATTAGAAGATATTGTTCTAATGAGTGGTCACCAGCCATCCATATTATACAAGAACAGGGCACAATAACTGATGATCTTCCAAAGACACCAACAGCTCTACCTTTAAAATGGTTAACAGACAAGCCTGTATGGGTCCAGCAATGGCCTTTAACAACAGAGAAACTCCAGGCTTTAAAAGAGCTGGTAGAAGAACAGTTAAATGCTCAGCATATTGAAGAATCAACCAGCCCTTGGAATTCTCCTGTATTTGTTATTAAAAAGAAATCTGGTAAATGGAGAATGGTAACAGACCTTAGAGCAATTAACAAAGTAATTCAGCCAATGGGCTCTCTACAATCTGGGATGCCTTTGCCTACTCTGTTACCAAAAGGATGGCCTCTCATAGTTATTGATTTAAAAGACTGTTTCTTTTCAATACCCTTACAAGAAAAAGACAAAGAAAGATTTGCTTTTACAGTGCCTACTTATAATAATTCTCAACCGGTTAAAAGATTTCAATGGAGGGTCCTCCCACAGGGAATGTTGAATAGCCCAACTCTGTGCCAATATTTTGTGCAACAGCCATTGGAAGTGATACGTAAAAAATTTCCTAAATCTATAATTTATCATTATATCATTATATCATTATATGGACGATATTTTACTAGCTGACTCAAATACTTTAGAAATAATGTTTGAAGAAGTAAAGAAAATTTTGTCTTGCTGGGGATTACAAATTGCTCCTGAAAAGATACAAAGAGGAGATTCTATTAATTATTTAGGATATAAAATAGAGCTACAAAAAATTAGACCCCAAAAGGTGCAAATTCGGAGAGATAGACTACAGACTCTTAATGACTTTCAAAGATTATTTGGAGATATTTCTCATCTACGAACTATTGTTGGGGTAAAAAATGATGAACTGACTAATTTGTTCAGAACCTTAGAAGGTGACAAGGACTTAAATAGTCCAAGAGAATTATCACCTGAAGCTGAGAAAGAATTGGCCTTGGTAGAAAAGAAAGTGCATGAAGGACACGTGGATCATATTGATCCAAAGCTGGATTGCATTTTGGTTATTTTACCTTCTAGACGTTCTCCTACTGGAATATTAATGCAGAGGGAAGATATTATATTGGAATGGATATTTTTACCAAATAAACCAAATAAAAAATTAAAAACTTATGTGGAAAAAATCTCTGACTTGATTTACAAAGGAAAACTGAGACTTCGTCAATTAGCAGGCATAGACCCAGCAGAAATTGTCGTACCATTAACTAAGGAGGACATTGAAAAATTATGGACAGAAAGTGAACCTTGGCAAAGAGCTTGTAGTAATTTTTTGGGAGAAATTAACAGCAAATATCCCAAAAGCAATAGAATTGATCTTATAAAGAGAGCTGATTGGATCTTGCCTCGAATTGTACGGCAAAAACCCATATCTGGAGTTCGTACATTTTATACAGATGCCAACAAAGAAGGAAAGGCAGGTTACAAATCAGAAAATTTAAGTAAAGTGGTTCAAAGTCCGTATAATTCAGTTCAAAAATCAGAATTGTATGCTATTCTGTTGGTATTAATGGATTTTTCAGAACCTCTCAACATAGTAACTGACTCTCAGTATGCTGAAAGAGTGGTGTTACATATTGAGACTGCAGAATTTATCCCTGATGCTTCAGAATTAACTTCACTATTTATTCAATTACAAGATACAATCAGGAAAAGGAATCATCCTTTATATATAACTCACATTCGATCCCATACTGGTCTGCCAGGCCCTCTAGCACAAGGCAATGATGAGATTGATAAATTATTGATAGGAAATGTGCTGGAGGCCTCAGAATTTCATAAAAAACATCACGTCAATAGTAAAGGTTTAAAAAAGGATTTTTCCATAACCTGGCAACAAGCCAAAGAAATAGTAAAGAAATGTCCTACTTGTTCCTTCTACAATCAAACGCCATTACCAGCAGGATGTAACCCAAAGGGTACTCAGAGAAATGAAATCTGGCAGATGGACGTGTTTCACTTTGCAGAATTTGGAAAATTGAAATATGTACACCACACTATCGATACTTATTCAGGATTTCAATGGGCAACTGCTTTGAGTTCTGAAAAAGCTGATTCTGTAATCACTCATTTGCTAGAAGTTATGGCCATCATGGGTATACCTGCACAAATCAAAACTGACAATGCTCCATCATATGTCTCTGTTAAAATGAAACAGTTTTTTGCTTATTACAATATAAAGCATATTACAGGCATACCACATAATCCTACAGGTCAAGCAGTTATAGAAAGATCAAACAGAACTCTAAAGGATATGCTAAATAAACAGAAATGGGTAACAAAAACCCCCAGAAATAGACTGCATAATGCTCTTCTAACTTTGAATTTTCTGAATGCCAATGAGAAAGGAACAACAGCTGCAGAGAGACATTGGATAATAGAAAAAACTACAGAATTAAATCAGCCTATATACTTTAAGGATGTGCTGACCTCAGAATGGAAACCAGGGTATGTATTACATTGGGGACGTGGTTTTGCTTTTGTTTCTACAGGAGAAGATAAGCTGTGGGTACCATCAAAATTGATAAAGGTTCGATTTGAACAAGAGAGACCTCTTAATTAGAGGAGGTGATAGTTCATCAACCAGCATGAACATCCAATTTAAACTAACTTGTATCAATAAAACATGCCTTTTCATTTAATCAGATAATAACTTGCCAAAAAGGAACATCCCCAAAATTAGTCTTGGGGAAAGGTTTTGTTTTTGTCTTTTAGGAGAATGAAGGTTAAGAAATCTGAAGAACACTGGACAAATGAGACAACTGAAGAAAAGTGACAAATCATCTATCCCAAGAAACAGAGTGAAACGGTGTATGGGTATAAATTATCTAAAAAAATTTTATGTCTTCCTAAATGTTTGTTTCTGCTTTTCTCTAAAGATTTAACACTATTGGTCTTCTAACAGTCCCAGTTCAATTAAAATTTAAAGCTGACTTTGGAGTTGGAGAATGGCTCTCTCCTTCTTTAAAATCAAGCATGTTGTTAAAAGGTAAATGCAAACTCCCTGTATCATGCCAGAATAAGAGCCATCTTCTGCTATGGTACAGGACAAAAGCAAAATTAATTAAGGGACTATTCTATTACTAATCTCAACTCTTTGATTCTATTCTGATTCTTTAAACTTTTCTCAAAGTATAAATTTTATATCAAAATTTACAAGATTAATATATATATATACATTTTAAACTTTGTTAAGATATGAATGGTCACATAGAGTACTAACTAATTCTAGAAAAAAGGCTAGATGCATATATATGTTTTTGTGTTCGAGTCTCTTATCAGTTTTCTGCAGGAAATCATGGCCAGGCCTAACATCAACTGAAGTCTCCAGAAAGAAGATGGGGCCCCACAACAACAACAATTCCACGTGGACAATAATAATATCATTAAGCTGACAAACATCATCCATAGATCAGCTTTGAACTATAAGGTGCTCAGAGCAATTCTGAGATGACTAGCTGAGATGATCCAGTCTCAAAGACTACTTGAATAAGGACTTGAGATAAACCCTGAACTTTGGCATTATACACAGACTGGATAATGAAGGATATAGTTACCTCTCCTAGAATTTGACAATTAACCTAAAATTTTTCTTTCAGGATAAAGAAAACTTCGCCCATACCCAGCAGGAAGCAATTTTAAGAATACGACGCCCACATTCCCAAAGAGGTGGTGTGGGGCGGGTGGTTTTTTGGTCTTTTTAATGGGTTTTGGGTCTGGGATAATTTTCAGTATTTAGGGGGGTTGGTTACAAGTTATTGTCAAGGGTTAGGAAAAAGGCTAAGCAAAGGAGATTAGATTTAAGGTTCTTGTTTAAAAAAAAAAAGAAAAGAAAAGAAAAAGACAATTACTAGTTTTAAATACTTTACATTGGATTGAATTGTTTTATATTGTATACAAATTTGAAACTGATATTGTTAGAAAATGCTATATGTATATTTCTAATTGTATTTATACCATTCATTTAACAATGTAATGCAAATTTCTGATCCTTGAATGTTATTATTATCAACTATTAGGATATAAAGAAATGAAAGCTAGTAGTTAGACATTATCATAGAACTTGTAGTCATATTAGATATGTTTTAAAAATTGAGCAGAGATGTTTTAGACAGGTCATCTTCAAACCCTTCAGAGATCTACAGAATATGGCATTTAAAATGTTTTAATAACTTAGAAAATTTTTCTTTTTTGAGACATGTCGGCTCCTGGCAGTACCAATCTACTTTAGAGAAAATATGGGCATTGAAGAAACTGCATATGGAGTCAACTTTCATTCTGGCAAAAGTTAGCCACTGGACAACAAAGTATCCTCGAATCAACAGGACAAAATGGACAGACAGATCACGAAACAAGGGACTACTGATTCTTGCCAAAACAAGTGTGGTTATGGCTTTATCAAAAGGCATCTTCTGAGGCCAGGACAATATGGCCCCATCCCTGAAGTGGCCTTCGCATCCGGAAAAGGTACGGTGCCCTTTTCTTCAAAGGCAGCTTAACAGGCAGAGGGCCGATGGATTCTGTTGTACAATGGAACAGCAGCTGAAAGCTCATGCCTCTCAAAAGTAGACTGGCATTTAATAGAGGGATGTGGAGAAGAAGGGGATGCTGAGATGAAGCCATATATACACAGCCAAGAAGAATGGACAGCTGAATTAAAAAACTGTCAACAATTTCCAGAATTTAAAATCCTGAATCATGACAGGACACTAGTGGAATTCAGGTGTTTCTGGTACGTGGACTGCTCTCACCCAATGTGAGGTTGAACTGTTGACCTTGTGTACATCCTACTTCACAAATGAGTCTGTCAGATACACTAAGCCTATAGGCTGAAGATGATGCCCCAACACTGCGGAGAAACCTTAGGTGACTGCCCAGGCAGCTGGCTGTTTCTGTCAACTCACAAATTTTTTGGAAGTTGCTTGCATGCACTTCCTGTTTTTATTTTTGTTAGCTAATATTATTCCCTTCTTGGGTCTCTCAGGGAGTTGAAGATTAGTTAGTTATGGTTGAAGATTAGTTAGTTATAGTTGAAAATTAATTAGGATAGAAAGTGCATTAGATACATCTTGGATTTACCAAAATAGGATAGATAATGGAATTATTTTCTCTGATTTGTCAAATACCTGTTTAGGTATTTATTACTTGTATATATTGTATATAGTTATTGTACTTTTGTATATAGTTTTTCTTTTGTTAGTTATAACCTTTTGCTTTTTTTCTTTTTATTAAAATAGAAAAGGGGAAATGTGGTGGTAATCTAATTGTACTGAAATATTATTTTGATTGTATGTTAATAAATAAAGTTGTCTGGGGGTCAGAGCTATTAGAGCCATAGCAAGAGTGTGGCGGTGGTGGCACACGCCTTTAATCCCATAAGATCTCTGTGTGTTCAGGGATATAGTCAGCATTGGAGACATATGCCTTTAAGACCTAGGGGGCTGTACATTCAGACAGTGACGAGGCAGTCATGTGTTTGGGTTTACAACCAATGAGAAGGCAGAACAACATACTTTAAAACAACGAACCGACAGGAAGTAGCTCTCTTTTCGCGAAGCTGGGACAGCAGGAAGAAGGGTGAGATTTTAGCTCTGAGCTCTGACTTCTCGGCTTTCTCTTTTACATTGTTTCTGTGTTTCTTATTTAATAAGACGGTTGGTTACATCTACACCTTCCCATAACCTTGCAGACAGTTGAGAGGCTCCATGAGCCTACAGTGTGGTATCTGTGATGTAAAATGCTGAAGGCTGCTCTGGACTCTCAGTAGCATCCAACACCAGCTTCCTCATTAACCTCTGCCTTTCTAACTTAGAATATCTTCAGCAAGTCTTTTCCTAAAATAAGTGCACCTCTTTATTTTAAAACTTAAAAGATAATATTTTCTTATCTTTATGTCTTTTGCTGTGATGGTACCTCAGGGTGGTAGCAGCCTCACATATAGAGTTAATAGCATAAGAAAAGGCATGTGATAGGCACCAACTCTTAAAGCCAATGCACTGAGTAACCCAGTCAGGTAATCACAAGTAAGTTACAAGTCAGGGAGTGTGGAATTAGGCAACTCATTCTTTTTTTTTTAATCCCCAAAATATGAGATGTTCAGATAACTGACCCTCTAGTGGTATCTCAAGATTTCAGAGCACATTAGAACATAAACACATTTTCACTATAAAAATCTCTAGGAACTCATGTTATGACGATTTATACTGATCACATTTTAAAGAACAATTTCATAAAAGCATGGTAAGATCTACAAGTCCACTTACTTAGCTCAGGCTAGTGAAAGAGGCAGTAGCAATGCTGCAGGCTGACTGAAATCAAACAGGATTTGAAACACATGACTCTCCTGGTTGTTTTCCAGCATCATGAGGTTCACTTGAGAACACTCATCCTTGAAAGTGGTCCAGAGGGATGCTGAGCTCTCTGGAAAGTTCCCTCCATCAAGAAGCCCCAAGCCTTCCAGTACTGGCTGAATATGACATATGAGTTGAGGCTGTTGTGGGTGTGGAGACGATTGTGAAGCTTTGGCTCTGGAGAAACTAAGAAATAGAACTCTAATAGCAGACAGCAGACTGAGCTGGTGCTCTGAAAAGTCTGGGCTCATTCTGTGGTATGTACAGTGCTTACAGTTTGAAAAATGGTTGAATTCCCTGTCTACTTGACTATCCTACACTGGTTTCTGGATTCTGTCCATGTGACGGTCCGAGGGTGGCCTCTGGGTCCATAACCACAGAAGGGAAGTTTCCATTGCAGTTCAGACATATTTACAGATATCGGGGATAGCTGTTAGGTCATTCTTTCTTTTGATTAATGAAAGGATCCAACTGAAACAGACTGAAGTCAAGAAGCAGAGCTCAGGAAAATTTTAACACACCTTAATGTACAGCTCTACTTAATTCTGAGGCTTTTAGGCAGAAACCAGAAAGTTATCACATTGCAGGGCAGCAGCTAGACCATGTTGGGTGCAGTTCAGAATACTGAATCCTTATCATGTATCCTTTACCCCTTGACATCTTTTGCTTGATGACTCACAGTTCTGAGCTGTAGAATCACTAGATCTTTTCAGGTGCTTGAGTCAAGTCTAATGAGTTAGCATCCCAGGCAAAGTAAAATAAATTTTGTTTACACAGATATTACAAGTTTATTCCCACAACTGGGATATCACTTTGGTGTGATAACTGAGTGGTACTTCCAGCTGCATACATGAGGGAGAAATTTGAAGGAAGAATTGGAAGCCAGAGATTCCTGTGGGAAGCATGGAAGATGCCTATGGATCTGTGTAAATTCCAGGTTGAGAAAGCATGGATGGTTTTCAGTGTTTGCAGAGGGAGCTAGTGAGGAGTCAGGAGACCGACAACATCTTGGCTTCATTTGTTAAACTCTAGGCACCCATGCAAAGCCAGTGAGGTGTTACTCAAGCTTTAACCTTCAGGGGTTGGTTTTTACCAAAAGGCATAGATTCTGATGTTCTCAAGGTTACGTGTATCCTCAGGATTCTTAAAGGAACCTGTATCGATGTGTTCCTTGTAAAAACACAGCAGTTGGTATCTTGCTTTTCTTGAGAATGTGCCTATGAATACCTGCATCATTCTTCGCTTGACAGCATAGGTTTTCATTCCTTCAAAATGGGGATGAGCACTGCCAAGGTCTGCTTCCATTTACAAACATTGGCTTACTCTGCTCTTAATCATTGTCATAGCTAGTCTTATATCAACTTGACACAGACTAAAATTATCTGATAGGTAGGAACCATTGAGAAAATGCCTCCATAACATTGGGCTATAAGAGAGCCTTAGGGTTTTCTTCATTAATGATTTACAAGGGAGGGCCCAGTCTGTTGTGGGTGGGTCACCCTTGGGCTGGTGGTCCTGGGTTCTATAAGAAAGCAGTTGAGCAAGCCCTGAGGAACAAGCAGGTAAGCAGCATTCCTCCATGGCCTCTGCACCAGCTTCTGCCTCCAGGATCCCTCCCTGTTTTAGTTCCTCCCTTGCTTGCCTGATGAACTATGACTTGTTGGGTGATGAAATGTGATATGAATATGTAAAAGAAAGAAACTCTTTCTTCACCAAGTTGCTTTTGCTTATGGTATTTGGTCACACAGTAATAACCCTAACTAAGGTAATTGTATTGGGCTAGGATGATTTTTGCTACTTCTTAGGAGTAGGGTCATTGTGATCCAGATGCTGACATTCACGACCCACACCTTATACTGGGCTTCAGAGGGATATGTTGTTGCTCTCTCTTCTTACTGCACTTTATCTTGTCTTTGTTCAGTTTTCTTGTAACAACTACATATTCATAAGTCTCATGGCATTGATCTAAGCTGGCTGTACTGTCTTGGCATTGACAGATGCTACATGACAGCCAGGTGTTCTCATTTTCTCCCTATTCTGTTCTCTCTAGAAACACCCAGAGGGTCTTTAAATGTGAATATGATCTTGCTTTTACCCTGTTCCCCCACACTGAGGCTTGAGCCTTCCTTGCACCTTTGGTATTTCTGCCTGACCCCTGACTGGTATTTTGAGCTGCAGCCATGCTGTCCACCGCATTTCTGGGAGCATGTGCTGCTTTCCTGGGATCTTGTTACTTTCCCTCTGGACCAATACTCCTCTTCCAGGTCCTTAACTCTTATCACAGTCCTATACCACAGAATGAAGTTTCAGTTAATATTGGACCACATATGTCATAATAACGTAGTGACATCATAGCTTAATTTCCTAAGAACACAGTATAATATTCATATAGTGGTCACATTGCCAATGCTGTTGTTCTCAGAAATACTGCCACCCTTAAATAATCTGTAAAGTGCATTAATTCGCTGGGCCGTGGTGGCGCACGCCTTTAATCCCAGCACTCGGGAGGCAGAGCCAGGCAGATCTTTGTGAGTTCAAGGCCAGCCTGGGCTACAGAGTCAGTTCCAGGAAGGGTGCAAAGCTACACAGAGAAACCCTGTCTCAAAAAACCAAAAAAAGGAGAGAAAAAAAAAAAGGACAATAACTCATCCAAGACCACCCTGGCCCTTTGCCTTTCTTGTAGGGACATCTGTTTGAAGCACCCAACTACTGTATTATGCTACAGGATCCTGCTCCTCCACTGGCCTCTGAAGGCAAGGGCCGTAATTGTGTTTGCTCTTAACTGAATCATTTTGCTTGGCACTAATGGCCCACCATGAATGTGTGCTGTGTTAGATGGCAGGATGGAAGTCATATCAATTTCTGGTAGAACATACTCCTCCTCCCCTACACTACTCTAGTCTCAAGTTATCTGGTATAAACTAGTTAATCATAAGTGTTTTGTTGAAATCCATCATTGGTTTGTGGAGAACACTAATGAAAACATGTAATAAATCACAGACAATGTCACAGATTATCTCAAAGTAACTGTCAACAAATGGAATGCTACTTGGTATTATGTTATGAGGACTTTAGAAGTCTCCTCTCATTGAAATGTGCTAGTCCAGGAAGTTTCACCATACCTGATTTTAAGTTATACTACAGAGCCCCAGTAATAAAAACAGCCTGGCACTAACACAGAATAGATACTTAGGTCATTGGGTGAGAAAAGAGGACCGAGATACAAGGCCATACAACATACATACAGCCACCTGATTTTTGACACAAGGGCTAAAAACACACATGTAAAAGAGACAACTTCTTCAAGTGGTTCTGGAAAACTGAGTGTCTACATATAGAAGAATGAAACTAGATTTTAGTTTCATACCCTATATGAAAATCAACTCCAAATGTATCAAAGACCGGAATGCAAGACCTGAGATTCTGAAACAGAAAGAGGAAAACTATGGAAAACATTTAGAAGATGCAGCGTAAGCAAGGGCTTCCAAATTGGACTGTCACCTCCTGGGAAATAAGGGAAGCAATTCACAAATGGGATTTCATGAAATTAAAAAATCTTTTGCAGAGCCAAGGAGCACAACTGAATGAATACACAGTTTATAGACTGGGAGTAAAACCTTTGCTAACCATATATCTGAAAGAGTATTGATGATACAAGGGAAACTGGAGTTTCCTTTGGGGTCCTGGGTCTCATTATCAAGGAATTTAAGAATGGACTCAAAAGGAAGCACAGGGCAATTTTAATAGAGCTTAAAAGAAAAACCTGCAGGGCAAGAAAGATAATGTAAGACCTCAGCTGCTGCTGAGAGGAGGCGAATGCAGGAGGGAAGGGAAAAGCCTCACCTTCTGAAGCTGTCCTGGAGGCCAGACACCTTGGCCAACCAGCAGCCATAGGGTGAAAAGGGAGACTTCAGAGAAAGAATATTAAAAGAAAACTCTCCCCCAAACCAGGAAATATGGTACCTGTGGAATTCTGGAAAGCCCTTAACCTAGGCTACACACCCTGGAGCACAAAGGTTGCAAAATCACATAATTGTCTTCTCTCCCACCCTGCTGTTTTGAAAAGCAATTTATCCAGAAAACCGGTTTCTGGGTCTGGGAAAGCCACGCCCTCCTGGTTCTGGATTCTCAGTTAGAATGAGTCTGCTCATTCTCTGGCACCCTCAGATGCTGTGTGGCAGGGTCTTGAGGACTGTACAGTCAGCTCTGTGGGTAGAGGTGGGTCTGAGTTCTCATTCTTACTTTTCCCACTAAGTTCCTACAGGCAAGGAAGCCAAAAACTTCAGGGGAAGGGGACACAAGACTGTTAAGGAAAATGTGCTCAGAAAAGAAGGAAGAAAGAAGAAGTTGCCCTTCTCTGAGTAATTCTGAAAAGCAGGGAGACTTAGAGCCCTGCATGGCTGCCGCCCACAAGCTTCTTCAGTAAGGGTGAGAAATTCTAAGAGGAAAGTACAGTATCTCATTAGAGAACTAATTATCCCACCTATCTATCTATTTAGCTTGGCATAAGGTGAGCTCATTTTCCCTGGGCTGGTCCCTTAGCTAAAGTGATTGAACCAGTCCAACTGGAGTGTTTGGTCTCCACCCAGGCCAGAGATTGCTTTTTTTTTTTTTTTTGGACCAGGAGTTTCTTTCACTTTAACATTAATATCTAGAGTATATCACGATCTAAAAACTAACAAGAAATCAAACAACTCAGTAATATACTGAGTACTGAAATGTACTTTCAGCTCTCAAAACATGAAGTACAAAGAGCCAGTAAAAAGATGGGAAAAAAATTCAAGTTCATTAGGCATCATGGAAATGCCAAGTAAAACTATGAGAAGATTCCATATCACCGAAGTTAAGAAAACAAAAGAAGATGGGGAGAAAATTTAGTCCCTGTGCACTCCAATCACTATGGAAGTCAGCATAGGATCCTCAAAAAACTAAAGGTAGACTATCAAATGATTCAGCTCTACCCCTCCCGGGTATTGACAAGATCCAGTCGACATCACAGAGAAATGTGCACATCAATGTCTAGTGCAGCACTGTCCACAGGAGTTATGGAGCCAAGCTAGGTGTCCACCAAGGGAAGAAGATATTTAAAAATGGGAGAAACAGAAGTTTTCCAACCACAAAGAAGAATGAAGTCACATCATTTGCAGGAAAATGGACACAACTGGAGATAGTCATACTGTGATGGGGAAAGACAATCCAGAGGTTCCGCCTTCTTGTATCCTTGCTGAGGCCATTTCAAATTTCACTAGAATCTGATCTCCTTGATGGAGAATCTCATGGAAAATTACCCAACTCTCTTCTAGGACCCAAAAGTCATAGTGTCCTGGCTAACTTATCTCAGCTTCTGTTAAACTGCCTGTTTGTGAGGAACCCTCTCCAGCTAACCACTCACCTTAGGTTCTGTTAAAATTGTTTGCTTCAAAATGCTTCCTTCTGTGAAGCTTCCCTGCAGCTGCTGAGAGAGATGCCAGAACATGGTTTCTTCCTTTAACAAACTCACATTTTGGGCACTCCAGGCTACACCCAAGTCCTGAACACTTGAGTGTGGTCCCGGTCAACTGAAATAAAGACTTTCAATTGGCTATAAACTGCGTCTGAGCGTTCATCTCCAGTGAGCTCCCTGTAGCAATCTGAGGTGACATAAGTGAGTCTGAGAAATAAAAATATATAATGGTTTCCAGTAGCATTTTGCATCAGTGATTATTGTTACTCTTCTCTAAATATGGTTTCCCACAATTGAACCTAAACCATTTGCCTTCTCAAGTGAAAAAATCATAGCAGACAAACGCTACCCATTACTGCATAAACATTTAAGACCTTTGAAAGATTTGCTTAATGCCATTCCTCTGGTGGCTGATTTTATTTCTCATGAAGAGCCAAGAAAATTAGAAGGTTCTGAGAACGCTTACAATTCATGGTGGTACTTGAATCTCATGGAGTTTACATTGTAGTCAGCATAGCAATGTAAATATTGAAAAAAAAGAGCTGAAAAGAAAAGGAAAGAATGGCTCCTAGGTATGGTGGAGGAGAAAGTTTATTGCACATAAAGGGAAGAGCATAACGAGAGGTAGAGATATTTGGGAGAGGCCAGAGTGGACATGTGAGAAGAGGAGGAGGGGAAGAAAAAGGGGAGAGAAGGGAACCAGGTGCTGACCCCAGAGGGCAAAAGGTAAAACGGGTGTGTAACCAAAATGGTGAGATTACGTAGGGAGGAGCCTCTGGGGGAAGGGCAGCCCAGCTGCTGGGCTGGAGAAGTTTAGGATGGGGGCAGGGCATGACAGCCAGAAAAACCCAGTAACAGGTAGGGACTGAAGGATGCTGGGAGACCCTGGTGGTCAGGTCGACTTTGATATGTTAAGTAGACCCCTCAGCCCTTTGGAAACCTAACAAATATGAGACCACACAATTAGAATACTTCATGACAAATTCAGGATGTACTTTGTCCCTTAGAATATTGCAGCTATAGGTGAAAAGTCCCTAGAAGTCTTTCCTCTCCAGGCTCCTATTTTTTAAATTTGGTTATGAGAGTACCCCTCCCCGAGGCTGCTGTTGCTAATGTCAGGCACTTGAAATTACTGAGTGTTCCTGGACTATATTTAGACATGAAAGAAAGGATGAGAGAGAAAGAGAAGAAGAAGAGAAAGAGAGAGGATGACAGAAGTAAGAATGAAAAAAAGGAAGGGAAATAGGAAAAAGAAACAACAGGGGAGGGAATGAAGCCAGACATACAAACACAAATTCTGGCATCTATATTCTGAATAAGTTTCTGAGCTCTTAGTGTAGGTTTCATAGCATCCTTTGGTCCCTGGGGCTCCAAGGAACATACACCTCAGCTGTAAGTCACCAAGCAAGAAGAGGAACAGAGGCCCCATACTTTGAGAAGGGTCTCCACAGAGTTTCCCGGTCTCTGCTCTTATCAGTGCACCTGCTCTTGTATCATCCCATCTCTTCTTTCATCTTACTTCCACGTGACTCTTCTTCCAAAGAGCCTCATCAGCCACATCCACCTGCAAGAGCTTTGGCCCTGGGTTGGCTCTTTCCTTTCCTGATAGATCTGGGTTCAACATCCAGTATGAGAAGTCAGCTAAATCATCTCTCCTAATTAATGCTGAAGAATGGAGGCAGAAAACAAGGGGGTCAAGGCAACCCAGCATATGAGTGCAAATGGCATCCCAAGGCTCATTTTTATTGTTCCAGATCCTTTAATAACAGTTACACATTTACTGTTCAGCAAGGAAGTCTGGTTCACAGGTCAGCATGGTCAAAGTTATATGAAGCACAACAATGCTATTTTTCTTCAGAAAAACATTTGGGGTATGGGAACATTGTTTATCATAACTATTCTCTGGTGATTGAGGAAGGCAACAGGCATCCCTTGGCTCCTTCCCATGTTGGTTTGCATTCTGAAGTCCTTCTTGAGAAATATCAATGCCGAATGTCTCTGTGTAACCAATTCATTCTATCCTCACATAACCTTAATGCAAGCCCCAATGTGGCTCCCCCTTGTATTATTTTTTTAATATCTTCAAAGAACATGTCATTGTGTATAGGGGTAACAAGTCTGGCAGCAGAATGCTGGACACAGGTAAGAACAGGGAAGCAGCAAAGAACAAGGTCCAAGAAATGAGGAGATCCAGATAGACCAGGGTGACCACAGCTGTGGTTGTGAGGAATGTCAAATGGTGTCTTGTCCCTGTTCTAGTTGTATGTTCATTTACTGAGAGTAGTCAGATAAATTAAAATAGTACAGGCTGGAGGGTTGCTGGCATCCCAAATACTCTTTCAGTAAGTGATAATCTAGTGCTACCTGATTTTGTTATAGATCTGTTCTCATTTCTAGCTCCTGATTTAATTCTCCTAATACCTGAGCTGCAATATCAGTGCCCTTACTAACAGCACAGGCCACTAATGCACAGGACAGTTTTGTGATATCCTGCTGAAGGTCTATAACAAGGCCAGATTCAGGCAAAAAAGAAAGCAGCTTCTGTAGCTGCAATAGGGATGGACATAGACTGAAATGGTCATCACAGTCAGTGGTCTCTACACTTTCATGTGTGTAGCAATCTGATGCTAGGTAACATGAGAAGCATGTGATCAATGGCACATAACACAAACAAATTGACTCTAACAGAAAGAAAAGGAAAGTGTGGTTCCCACAGAAAAGTGCATAGGTAAAGCTTTTTCCACGTGTTAAAAATTGGTCAACAAAAAGCCAGGTGTGATGGCACACAAGACAGGCTGATCTCTGAGTTCGAGGCCAGCCTGGTCTACAGAGTAAGTTCCAGGACAGCCAGGACTATACAGAGAAACCCTGTCTCAAAAAACAAAAACAAAACAAAACAACAACAACAACTAAAAGAACTGACCAAGTAGAACCTCATACTGGGAGTTTTTCTCATTGCAGTCGAAACATAAACAATAGCTCTCGAAAACAAAGGACACCAGAAGTCTTGGAATAATTTTCAGAAATTATGTTGGTGTGGTATGTGGCATTATCCCTAGCAATATTAGCATATTTGGTAGGATATATTCTCAATATCACCAAATTTTTCTTGAATGAATTTGGTAGAGAAGGGTGCCCATTAAGCCCCCAGTAGCCAATTGAAACCATAGATTATTTTCTGAGAGTCCTAGTGACCCCACAGCCAATTCAGAGATGGATACATTACTTTGTGCAGGCTGTTTCAGAGTGGGGTCCAAGGTTTGTCCATCATGACGATATCAGCTTGGGAACATAAAAATCACATGGCAGAGAGACTGAGTATTACTCAATTTGGTAGTAATTCCAAAATCTGATTTACTAAAACAACTATTGTCAGCAATTAAAACCATCACTCATTTCTTTTTTAATTTTTCCATCCAATTAACAGATATAACTGGCCACTGTAGCTAGAGTTTTCTGCCTTGCCGACAGTCAGGACAAATCTTTGTCACCCACCAGTCCCACAGCCGCTCAGACCCAACCAAGTAAACACAGAGACTTATATTGTTTACAAACTGTGTGGCCGTGGCAGGCTTCTTGCTAACTGTGCTTATAGCTTAAATTAGTCCATTTCCATAAATCTATACCTTGCCATGTGGCTCGTGGCCCACCGGCATCTTCACATGCTGCTGGTCATGGCGGCGGCTGGCAGGCAGTCCTTCTGCCTTCCTGTCCTTTTATTTCTCCTCTCTGTTAGTCCCGCCTATCCTTCCTGCCTAGCCACAGCCGATCAGGTTTTATTTATTGATCAATCAGAACAACTTGACATACAGACCATCCCCCAGCACAGCCAAGTGCAGACCATCTCAGACACCTGCACTCAGGCCCATGGTCCTAATCATCCTCTATGCGGACCTGCTGGGTAACGCCACAAAGAACCCAAGAAGGGCTCCCACAGGACATACAGAACATCCCACAGCAGGCCACTGTCATGTTCCAGGTGAGTTCATTCTAGGTAAAAGGAGAGACATTTTGTTTTATGTGAAAAAGCACCCTTCCCGGTGTGGAAGAACAGGGGAGCCCAAAGGAGCGAAGTTAACATTCCCTTGGTGTCAAAAAGAGGCTCAATCCTTTATTTCGAGCACAACATGGGGCTCTCTCTCTCATATATTAGATATGTGGTTCAATATAATAAATGTGATCATGATATAGATAGCAGACTTACAGAGGAGACTGAGGTTGAGAAAATGACCATGAACTCTCTGTCATGAGGAACCAGAGAATGCAGGTGAGCCTTGGTACTTTGAAGTAGAATTGGAGACCCAGGACAAAAATGGCCATTAAACACACATTAATAAATGGTCTCTTTAGCAGTCAGCTCTCTCCTATGGCCTTCCCAACAATTTATGAAGCCATCTCTTGATTTTTAACTCAGGCTGCTGGTGGGTACAGCTGGGCCTCTACCTGCAGGATCCACCTCAGAGGATTTTATTCACTGGAGACAGAAGACAGTCTTTAACGATTGTACTTATAATGTACATGCCTAGACTTTCTCTTGTCACTAGACCCCAAACAACCCAGTGTGATACCTCTTTGTACATAGCATGTAGGAAGATGTTACAGGCAAAATGCAGACACTAAACTGTTTCACATCAGGACCCAAGCATCTGCAGATTTGGGTATCCTTGGAGATGGGGGCCCTGGAACTGTAAAAACATTTCGTGAAGTCTAGAATTTAGAATAAGAATCGTCATCCTGCCAGGCGGTGGTAGCACATGCCTTTAATCACAGCACTTGGGAGGCAGAGGCAGGCGGATCTCTGTGAGTTTGAGGCTGGGCTACAGAGTGAGATCCAGGAAAGGTGCCAAAGCTACACAGAGAAACCCTGTCTTGAAAAACCAATAATAATAATAATAATAATAATAATAATAATAATAATAATAATAAAGAATCGTCATCCATTACCCATGAGTCAAGGAAAGAAAAGGTTGTGATTAGAAATACCAAGAAGACATCACGTGTGAGGAAAATGCTGTTCCTTATAATATACTCTGGTGACAATACATTATTCTATTATCTTTTTAATCTTGACAATTCTTTACCTTTTCAAATGCCCAAGAAATGTTCTCATGTATTTAAGTAGATACCTGTATCTTATTATATATCTTCTATTTAAAAATCAGAGCTAATATAAAGCAAAACAGAGAAAAGGGGACTCGCTGCTTGATTTGTGCCAATTTTCAAGGCACCTTCAGGAAGGGCAAAGAAGAAAAACCTGACTCCCTCACACTGTGCTCTGCAGGAAAGAAGTCCTGCCTGCAGAGCCTCATCCAGCCAAGCGGGCATGTACTCTACAGGAACTGCACTGTACATGGGCAGCTTCAGCCAGTTAAGGGGACTGCTTTAGACAGCAGCACATACAGAAGGACCTGCAGGCTCCAAGTTACTCCGTGTCCCAATTTCTTCTTATAGTGAAAATGCAACCTTTAAGAATACCAGTTAGATTTATGCTGTGCAGGCTCATTTATCTGCAGAGATTTGTGTGCAGTGGGAACAAGTCTTGTTCTCCATCCTGTGCCTCAGGCTCTCAAATGAACAGAAACATGAGCTATTAAACATTCTCTGATGCCAAATGGGTCCTTATTTTACATCTATCATTGTAATGTAATTAAGAAGCAATAGATACATGAAAATGTGGTTATCTATTAGATACTAGAGCATTAGAAGCATAGTCTTAGAACCTTAAATATTTAAACTTAGTTTTGTAAGCCCTTGTTCAACATATGCTAGACAAACTAGGTAGTACCCAATTAAGTAGGACTTAGATTCTTTAAGAGACACTTGGCCCAACACACTTCTGAGGACCAGAGCTCCACTACAAGCTGACACAAAGGGAGAACAGGATCTTCTCATATCCCTTAGAGAAGACTGAGTGGCATCCCAGGGCTGATGGATGATGGGGTAGTTCTCTGCACCCTTTGGCTTCTTGTGTTCCTTCTTGAGTATGTGGGAAATGACATGCATTCACTCCACAGCAGTATCTTCCTGTGACAAGCAAGAAAGTCAGTTAATTCAGAGGCATCTGTGCTTTTAATCCATTTAATATTAATGATAGTGCATTGAACAAAAACCATAGTTTCTATTGTTCCAAACTTCGGAGCCTTAAACATTGTATCCTGCTCACAACTGTGACTAGACTTCTTGAATGTGTTTTGTCTTTGTGAGTGGATGTGAGGGACTGTGTGTTTTTTGGAGCCTGGACTAGAACCCAAGGGAGTGAATTAGGTCTCACCAGACTCTAAGAGCTGCCTTGACAACGAGTCTTAGAAGCAAGCCTGATGTCTCTCCAGTCTCTAGTCCATGTGCTGCTTCCACATGCCCTCAAGTGCCCATTTTGCTTCTTTGTGATATGACATAGCACAAGAGCCCAGCCAGAAGCTGACACATATGGCCACCAAATCTTGGACAGAATTGTGAGCCCAAATAAACATTTTCTCTTTATATGTTATTCAGTCTCTGGTACTTTTATTTTTTGTGATAACAACATATATTGAGAAATTTTCTAATGTAAAAAGACTTTATATAGAAAGAATGGTCAAGGCAAATGGGCTACATCCAACGGCTAAGTCCTTTTTGATCTTTCCTTTGAATTATTGTTTGAATGTGTATAATAACTTTATAATATAATTGTGTTAGTTCTCTGCTACTGTAACAATGTACCTGAAACAACCAACTCAGGAAAAGGAGAAATTGATTTTGGCTGAGAGCTTGGGAGGTTCCAGTCCATGGCCAGCTGCTGCCCTTGGCAACACTATATCCTGATGGGAGCCTGTAGTGGAGGAAGCCTGTTCATCTCATGGCCAGAAAGAAATGACAAAAGAGGTAGGACCACACAGTCCCACTCAGGGTCACTGCACACCAGTAGTTTAAAATGCCTCACTTGGCTTTGTCTCCTAAAGGCTCTAGCACCATCTAGTAGCATTATCAGCTAAGGGCCACACTTTTAACACACAGGCCTTTGGGGGCCATTTTAGGTTTAAGCAACAGTAATAGTGAAATACTATACAACTCATAGAAACACAAAGCTGTCAAAAGAGTTAGCTTTACGAAGATTCAACTGAATTCTACTGAAGCACTGAATATGACATATTGAATGAATGAGGCAATGTTAAGGGCCAGGCAACTTACAGCATTCTAGATTGGCTCTATACTCAAATTGCAAGTTTATTTAGTTCATTTTAGAGACACCAGGTTTGTGGTCAAATAGGAATATTATGGGTATGGTTATAAAACAACAATGAAAAATTCCAGCCACATGAGATCTCCATCTGTAGCACAGGACCTTTGAATAAACATATATTATACTGGGACATCATTTTCTTCAGAGAGCATTTCAGGACTTTTAGTAACATCCTGGTTCAAATGACTTTTAAAAGTCAACTAGGCAGCCTATGAAGTACCTGCTGTATTGCTGGTGAGCTCCTTATGTGAGGTCAGTCAGTTAGCTCAACCTACCCCACCAGGAAACTGGAGGCTGCCCAACTCAGGGCCCTGAGAGTGCATCACCAGAGTGCCAGCACCTCATATCACACTCATCTTCTTACCCATATTTACTCTAATAATCTGTAGATTCCTTCTGAAAGGCCTTGGGTATTCCAGACCAGCTCTTCCTTTGCCCTCTGTCTCAGCCCACTCAGTTTACTGTTTTCCATCATTTGTGCCGATGTGGTTCTCTTGTTTACCCTTTCTCAACTCCATTTCCAAAATGAGCTTTGTCACCATAATTTTTGGTTTGTGGCATTGATCCAGAAAGGTATGAGCATTAAGTGTAAAATGAACTGTCATTTAAACAAGAAGACCTAATATATTATGTGAGAAAGATAGCACACTATAGTTATAATTTGACCTTGAGTAACATTTGACGAGAACTACACTGACTTAAATGGAGTCATAGATTTTTGTTTGTTTTGTTTTGTTTTTTTGAGACAGGGTTTCTTCTTGTAGTTTTGGTGCCTGTTCCGGATTTCACTCTGTAGACCTGGCTGGCCTTGAACTCAGAGAGCTCCACCTGGCTCTACCTCCCAAGTGCTGGCATTAAAGGTATGTGCCACCACTGCCCAATATAATAGATGTTTTTAAGCAAGACTACAGACAGCATTTCATGCCTTTGCCAAGTAAGCAGTGGTACAATGGGAGTCATATTGAGGTTGCTGCTTGGTCTGAGTGTGAAATGAAGTTAGCTTCCAGGAGGAAGGGACTTTGGCATAGAGGAACTTCTGTTTTCCTGGCTGTTGGGATAGGAACATTTACCTTCTAGAACACTGCACAACTGATTATGCTTTCCAGGAGAAGACAACTTTTGTGATTATTTTCTGGGTAGGAAAAAAAAAAGAACTATTTCATTTACTGAACCAGGCTAGCTATTTTGCCATGGATCATGTGACTGAGGTAGCTTGGTGTCCCCTTCTCATGGTACAAGTTATTCCACAAGCTTACAAGAGGCTCCTGAGCTGGAAGAGTGAGTATTCAGTCTCAGAAACCTGGAACTAATAGCTGACTGAGGTGTCTATTTAACATATCTAGTGTCTAGTTAACATAACGTTAACTGTTGGCCAGCTCTCCCAACATCAGTACCTGTAGCTCCTCCCAGCACTTCTCTCCCGTCCCCTCCCCCAAACCACTCCCTCCCAGGGGCTGGACTTCTGCCTCCACCCCCCACCCCCCACCCCCAACTGATCCCTCTATAACTCAGCCACTTAGGATACTCTTGTATAATATTTGAGGACCAGCCTTAATATTATACATCCCAGGGGCTCAGGAGAGAGAACTACTAACGGCGAGGACTATTTTCAGGAAATAGAATCTCAGCACACCGAGCTCTATCGTCCACTTGCTTTAATTCCTCTGGCATAACATCCTTTATACACAGCTTCAGTTCTGTTCTCATGTCTTGCTCCTTTCTTGCCAGGATTCTCTATATTTATTTATTGTCCCCTCTAGGTTCTATCTTAATTCCTTCATCTAGTTCTGTCCCTTCTCATCTATCTAGTTCTTTCCCCTATCAGCTCCTCTCCTATCTCCTTCTCTCCCATCTGGCTCTTCCTCATCTTCCATCTTGTTCCTCTAGTCCTCTCTTTTAGCCCTTCAATCTAGTTCTTCCCCATCTCAGTTCGTTCCTCTCAAGTTCTTACCCATTTAGTTCTTCTATTCTCTTTTCCCTTCTCCATCCCGTGCCCTGGAAGTCCCGGTATATAAAGGGAGGGTTGAAGCTAAATTGTGTAAAGCTATTACTTAATGTCCACCTCTCCTAGGCGGTGTCTCCTTGTGGAATTTACTGTAAGTCAGGGGACTTGCATGTGGGCTGTTATCATTGTTAGTCCTCGGAAGTTGGGCACCCCCCCTGGGCAGTGTTTCCTGTAGTCCTTGAAAGTGGCTAAGGGAAATAATCTGATTCCAGAGAAAGCCTTTCCTGAGGCTGTTCTCCAAATACCTGGAATGTGTATGTCCAGAGAGTGATCTGTCTACACTGTTAGTCCTTCTTAGGGGAAAGTCAATTGGGAAAGCTATGAAGGCACACATGATTTTCATAACAGAATACAGCTGATATATAACAAGCCAAGTAACACCAAAAACTCCTTGGGATTTGGCTTCCTCTGGAGGATTCCCTGATCCCTCCAGGTAGTGACTTTGCCATAACCAGCTGAGTTCTTATGATATATTCCTGCGGCCTGCAGCAGGATCACAGGTCCCTTGGCCTCTAGGTCAGTGGCTCATCTCTTGTTCTCCTCCCCCCTGTTTCCTCTCATGGTCTGGTATAGTCTGCAGGGCATGTTCAGCCTGGCCTCTTCTCTCTGCCTGCTTTCTCCCTTATATCTACAATAAAAATCTTCTTCATTTATTAGGAGTAGTCGTGACCTCCTCCTTTTATTTTATTTTGTTTTATTTTATTTTTCCATTCAAAGAGTAAGTGTGTGAGTGTGTGGGTTATGGTGCCAATCTCAGGTTCCAAGTGGAAGATGTCCTCAATGCTACCTATACCGAGAAAAAAAGCTAGCTAAAAAGAAGGTGTGGGTTACCAAGGACATGGTAACTAAACTAAGGTTATTGCTGTAGTTTAGATTCAAACTGTCTCCCAAGAGTCTATGCATGGAAGTCTATAGCCATGACAGTACCAAGAGGTGGGAGGAAGAGGAAGAGGTGAAATTAGGTGGAGGACATTAGATCATCCAGAGGCTGTTTGTCTGAGACAGGTCTCCTAGAGGTTCACAACTCTGAGCAGGTTAGGCTGGTTGGTCAGCTAGCCCCAGAGGTTCACCTGTCTCAGCCTCTTTAGTACTGGAGGTCAGAAGTCTACTACCATGCCCCATTTTTTTTATTTATTTCTTTATTTTTAAAATTTGGTTTTCCAGGGGTTGAGTTTAGGTTCTTGAGCTTGAAAAGCAACCACTTTAATGACTGTACCATCTCCCCGGTCTTCTCCCTGGTTTTTGTTAGAATTTTCTTTCTTTTTTTTTTTTTTTTTTTTGGTTTTTCGAGACAGGGTTTCTCTGCGTAGCTTTGCGCCTTTCCTGGAGCTCACTTGGTAGCCCAGGCTGGCCTCGAACTCACAGAGATCCGCCTGGCTCTGCCTCCCGAGTGCTGGGATTAAAGGCGTGAGCCACCACCGCCCGGCGCAGAATTTTCTTTCTTAAACATATCATTTATTTATTGTATATGATACTATGTCCCCTAAGGGTAATTTCTTTGTTTGTTTTTTAAGACAGGATTTCTCTGTGTAGCCCTGGCTGTCCTGAATTCCCAGAGATCTGCCTGTCTCTGTCCCTGCCTCCCTCTTGAGTGCCGGGATTATGTGTGGGTCACATTGAGCATATTTCCCCAACCTCTGATTGTCCCTTTCTGACCCTTTTCCCTCCTATTTAGTCACCTTAGTTCTCCCAGACAGTTTCAATTCTGCTTGCATATGCATATATATTTATACATATGTGACTCTATATATCTATATAAACTCTAGCAATTACTTAGAGGAAAATCATACATGCATACAATACCTGGCTTGATTTTCATTTTCTTTTATTGAAATAAATTTTATTTTGCTTTTCTGCGACAGGGTTTCTCTGTGTAACCCTGGCTGTACTAGAACTCACTCTGTAGACAGGCTGGCCTCAAAATCAGAGATCTGCCTCTCTCTGTCTTCTGAGTGCTAAGATTAAAGCTGTGGGCCACCACCACCCACCAGATTCTCCCTTACACCACCCCAAAAGAATATATTTAACTGGGTGGTGGCACACACCTTTAAACACCTGCACTCAGGAGGCAGGAGCAGGTGGATTTGAGTTTGATGCTAGCCTGGTCTACAGAGTGATTTTCAGGACAGCAAGGACTACACAGAGAAACCTTGTCTAGAAAAACAACAGCAACAAAATACAAAAAAAAAAAAGAATTTTTTTCCCTCACATAATATATCTTAATTATAGTTTCCTCCATTTCTCCCAGTCTCCCCTCCCCCAACTTTCCCTCACATCAGGATCCCTCCCTTTCTGTCTCTTATTAGAAAACAAACAAGCTTCTAAGCGATAATAACAAAATAAAGTAAAAGAAAATGAAATAAAACAAAAACTACTACACCAGAATTTAAACAAACACAGAAGGAACCCAAGAGAAGTCACAAGAATCAGACACTCATTCATTTGTTCACTCAGGAAATCCACAGAAACACTAAAATGAATGGCTTAATATGACTGTCTGCAACTGAATCCATTTTTCTGAAGTGACATGACTTTCCTCTTCATGGAGTGGGTTTGTACCTGGATGCTCCACTCTGTCCCATAAGCTTGGTGCTGTTTTCCTCTCAGAGAGATTGGTTGATAGTTCTATTTGTGTTATATTTTTATCTGGTTTGGGTATCAGGGCAATATTGGCTTTGTAAAATAGTTTAGTTGCAAACCTTCCTTTCCTATTTTACATAATAATATGGGAAGGATTAGTACTACTTTTTTGAAAGTCTGGTAGAATTTAGCAGTGAATCCCTCTGGTCCTAGACAGTTTTATGGGAGGGTATTTTATTGCTAATTCAACTTTGTTTCTTACACAATTGTTTAAATTGTTTATCCTATCTTGGTTTAATTTTGGTAGATTATATGCATCTATGAATTCATCAATTTCTTTTGAATTTTTTAATTTAAAGGATTATACATTTTTAAGATTTGTTCTAATCATTTTAAATTTTTCTATTTTTCTGTGGCATTCATTGTAATGTCTCCCTTTTCATCTCTAATTTTAGAAATTTTGTCCTGTCTTTTTAAAGTTCTATTTCACTAATTGCTCCCACCCCCAGATAGAAGGATTTTTTTTTTCTCCTTTATTCTTTTGGGGTTAAGCCTTTTCTGGTTTATCTAAGCCTCTAATGCTACACCATTGGATTATTTACTCAGGATCTTTTTGATTTTTTTTTTTTAATCTAGACACTTTAAACTGTAAATTTCATTTTTAGAACTTCAATAGGTTTTGGTGAGTTGTGTTTTATTTTCATCCAATTCTAGGATGAAAAAAAATGTTTAAGTTCTTTGATGACTTATTTATTCATTATTCAACAATGTGTCATTCGATTTCCATGAATTTGTATGTGCTATGTGTTTTCTTTTGTTGTTGATTTCTGCTTTTGTTTTGTTTTTCCATTGGGGCCGGATAAATACCAAAAGTGATTCTACTTCCCTGTATTTGCTAAGAATTGTGTTTTATTAGTGTGTGTACTTTAGAGACTGCTCCATGGGCTGAGGAGAAGACGACTGCTCTGTAGTATTTGATGGAATGTTTTGCAGCTGTCTGTTGTGTAGCACTTCCCTTTGAGTTTAAAATCTTCCACCTTGGAGGAAAGATCGTTAAGGTATAAGATGTTAAGGGGAAGTAAAACAACAGATATCGGAGGAGGGACTCTCCTGGTGATACACAGTTGTAGGAGACACGTAGGTCATTGTGCGCACAGAGAAGCACTGGGGATCTAGGAATGGTAAACACCTGGGGTTGTCTCTGCAAAGAGAAAGATGTACAACCTGTATTCTCTCCAGAAGGCTGGGAATGGTTAATAGCTTGGTGACCTTTGCACTCGGTGACCAGGCCACACTGACTCCTCCCCTAGACCCTTATCTTGAACTTATTTTCTCAGTTAATCGATAAAATCTATTTTTATGGAAGATGTTACTTGTAGTTTACATAGAGCTTCCATGTTCTTGTCTTAAGCTTTGTTATACACCCAAGATTGAGGTAATTATCACCAGGAAACTTTTTCCCACATTGTGCTGTGCTTAACTATGCTGAAAATAAGCTACACCGGGTCAGACACTCGGAGTTTGGATAAACACTGACTAATTTCTGAGTCATAGTGAACCCAACTTGCTTTCTTACCTCTGGAGGGTCTACACTCTGCTGATCATGGTGGTGTTTGTAGAGACACTGCCTGCCCCACCCTCACCATACAGGATGTTCACAGCAAAGGGGAACGACAGGATGTTCTAAACCACTGGTTCTCAACCTTCCTAATGCTTCCGCCGTTCAGTACATTCCTCATGCTGCGGTGACCCCCAACCATAAAATTCTTTTCTTTTTTTTTCAAGACAGGGTTTCTCTGTGTAGCTTTGCACCTTTCCTGGAACTCGCTTTGTAGACCAGGCTGGCCTTGAACTCACAGAGATCCGCCTGCTTCTGCCTCCCGAGTGCTGGCATTAAAGACGTGTGCCACCACCGACCGGCTCATAAAATTGTTTTCATTGCTACTTCATAACCGTCATTTTGCTACAGCTACGAATCATCATGTAAATATCTGTCTTTTCTGATGGTCTGAGGTGACCCCTGTGAATTTGAGCCCCTGAATGGATCGAGACCCACAGGTTAAGAACCACTGTTCTAAGGTGAGGTGAAGCATTGCATCCTACAGGAAAGCTCCTTCATGAGCTCAGGAAGTAGACAGTTCCGTGGCTTCAGAGAGTCTCTGAAACTGACCAGATTCGCTAGGATCTTCCCTTAAGCATGCATAAATATGTAAAGACTTCTGAGAGACACTCTTTTTTTTTTCATTTATTTATTTATTTTTATTTATTTATTTATTTATTTTGAAAATAGATTTTTTTCCCCCCTCGTACAACATAACCTGATTATGGTTTCCTCTCCTCCCAGTTTCTCTCCACCTCTCCTCCCCTCCAGATCCACTCCCTTTTTGTGTCTCATCAAAAAACAAACATGCCGGCCAGGTGATGGTGGCACACACCTTTAATTCCAGCACTCAGGAAGCAGCGGCAGGTGGATCTCTGTGAGTTTGAGGCCAGCCTAATCTACAGAGTTAGTTCCAGGACAGCCAGGGATAGACAAAAAAAAAAAAAAAAACAACCCTGTCTTGGACCTCCCCGCCCCAAACAAAAACAAAAACAAGTAGATTTCTAAGGGATAAAACTAAAATAAAGTAAAAGAGATAAAAACTAGCACATAGGAATTGGACAAAATAAGAAAACAGAAGGAAAATAGCCTAACAGGAGACGCAAGAATCAAAGACCCACTCCTTCACACACTCAGGAATTCCATAAAACGCTGAACTGGAAGTCATAATTGTTTAGCTGAGAACCTCACTTCAACCGGACTCCGCCCCCATTCCAAACCCCGCCCACCCTCAGAAAGCACAAGCAGTGGCCTCCCCTCGCCCCCAGCTCCTCAATACTGCTCCTACGGGGTATTTAAGGTCCACAGACCTCCCACGTGATTTCTCCTCTTCTACGGAGATTACCCGGGGATGCTTTATTCATTAAACCTGGACTTTTAACTCGGCTTGATTTGGCTTATTGGCATCCATGGGGTTATTCATTACCAGGGATTTCAAAATGCTTATCAATAATATATAGTGCAGACCTGCACAGGCCCTGTGCTTCTTGATTCAGTCTCTGTGAGTTCATATGGGCTTTGCTCAGTTGATCTAGAGGGCTTTGTTTTCTTGTCCTGCATCCATTCTGGCGATTACACCCTTTCTGCCTCCTCTTCAACAGGGTTTTCTGAGCCCTGAGAGAAGGGATTTGATGGAGATTCCGGTTTAGGACTGAGTGTTCCAAGGTCTCTCACTTTCTGCATAATGTCTGGATGTGGATCTCTATTTGTTCCCATCTAGTGCAGGAGGTACCTTGTGTTCTTTTAAAGTTACAAGAAAAAATAAAATGTCAAGTTTTTTTTGTGTAATTTCTGACTTTTAGGTTTTATATAATTACCATTTGCTAACAAATGTGGAAGATGGAAAGAATATATATATATATATATGTATATGTATATGTATACATATATATATAATCAATGTTAAAAACTCAAATAGATATTTATGTATAAAACATAGATAATATAATTAATGATTTGGATAAACAACCCCAAATTTATTACCTTAACATTATTTTATATTGCCTTTTGTTAAGATGAAATTATTCTAAGTTTTCTTAAAATGTAACATTTTTCTAAGACTTTCTTATAAAATGTCTTGTGGCATTTTCTCTCTCCTACGTAGATTATTGGAATCCTGAATTTCCGGACAAGACATGTTGCTGTTATGTTTAAGCCCAATTCATTTTCTGATGATTGCAGTTAAGCACCAACACAGTCATGTCTTGGTATCACTCTCCGTGATTACACTTCTTAAAATCAATTCTCTTTGAGAATGCTCAAAAATGTCTATTGCATAACTGATTTTTATAGTCAAATGATATATGATTCTTCAGTTTTCATCTGCATTAAAAAAAGATATAGGTTGAAAAATCAAGTTTCTGCAAAAGCAACTTCCATAAAAACAAAACAAACAAACAAAAAATACAAACAAAGTCCATAAGAGTTGTAGAGAGTTCCCTCAAATCCAAGTCCTGAAGATGGGACAGGGAGAGCAGCCCCGAGGGTAACAGCATCTGTTATTCTCACAACTGTCCATCTCTGCTCTGGGCTCTGCCACTTGGTTTCTCTTTCGTTTTGGACACTGTCTATTCTGAGTTGCCTAGAAGTTGACCACAGCAAGGAGCCTCACCATCTGCAGGCAGGCAGAGACGGAAAACTCACAGCTCAGAGTCTAATTTAAAGACAACACAACCTCAGCCAGATCCTGCTGTGTCTGGTACTCACTGTTCCCAGAAATCCTGCTTTTATTGTGAGTGGGTTTCAGATGTATAAACCCCAATGCTGTCATGGGCACCATAGTAAGGAAGAAAGGGAAGAAGTCCCAAAAAGTGGGAGGAAAAAACCCAGTTACCTAAAGAGGCCAGTGGCAAGGACCGTAGGCCAGATTTTTAAGGTTGATTTTGATAACATCCCAGTTCCTTGAAATATTAGGCATTTAGGGCCTGGAGAGATGTCTCAGCAGTTAAGAGTTTCTTGCTCTTTCAGAGGACTCAAGTTTGTTTCCCAGGACCCATGTCCTGATGCTCACAACCACCTGTAACTCCAGCTCCAGGTGATTCTGTAACTTCTCTGGCCTTTGTGGGCTGAGCACTGTTCTCTCTCTCTCTCTCTCTCTCTCTCTCTCTCTCTCTCTCTCTCTCTCTCTCCCTCCCTCCCTCCCTCCCTCCCTCCCTCCCTCCCTCTCTCTCTCTCTCTCTCTCTCTCTCTCTCTCTCTCTCTCTCTCTCTCTCTCTCTCACACACACACACACACACAGACACACACACAGAGCATTCATATGAATATATCACACACACAAATAAAATTTTAAAAATATTAGACATTTATGTGCACTTTTGTTTAAATGAAATTCCCAATCCAGGCTTTGCCAAGACATTAAGTTACTCTCTGCAAACTGACAGCAAGGCCCCATTGCTGAAGACAATATCCACACAACTCATTGAACATAGAGAGGTCCAGCTGGTGCCTACATAGAACCTTCATCCCTATGTTCTAGTGTCTTGGGTATAGGAACTTGTTCTGCAAGCTACCAAAAGAGAAATATAAACACCAACCCGGTCACAAAACCTTTGATTTACAATGCTTTCCTAGCTGCAAAATATGCTCAGGCATTGATGGCACAAAGCTTGTGGTAGTAACCAACCAATGTCTAATTTGAACCCATACCTGACACTGCTTGGGTGAGCAAGAACCAGAGACTAGAAAGCCCAGAGATCTAGGGTAAAAGAAAATAACACTGGTATTAAAAAAAAGTAGTGATAAAATGACTCCTAATGATATTCTGCTATAATCATAGATAAGGGCCTTATTCAGCAATCATCAGAGACCCACAGCCAGATAGACATCATGCAGAGAATGAGAGACCTTGGAACATTCAGTCCTAAATGGGATGCCTCCATGGAATCCCTCCTCTCAAAGCTCAGGCATCCCATTGAAGAGGAGGCAGAAAGACTGTGAGAGACAAAGGGGACATCAGGAGAACACGACCCTCTAAGTCAACTGAGCAGAGTTCCTATGAACTTAGAGACAGAGGCAGCAAGCACAGGACCTGCATGGGTCTGTACTAGGTCCTCTGCACATACAATACAGCTTCCAGTTTAGTGTTTTTTATGGGACTCTTGAGTGTTTTCCTTCTGTTGGTTTTTCTTGTCCAGTTCCAATGTGTTAGTTTTTGTTTTATCTTATTACACTTTTTTGTTATATTTTAGGAGCCTGTTCTTTTTTTCATTAATAATTTTTTATTGATTCTTTGGGAATTTCACATCATGCACCCCAATCCCATTCATTTCCCAGTCCCTCCATGTCCACCCTCCACCCTTGTAAACTCCCCCTCCACAAAGAAAATTAAAAAAAAAAAAAACTTAAAAAACAAACAAACAACAACAACAGACCACTTTATTCCTCTGCTTTCTCACCTCTCCATAACATACTCATTTGTCTTAGTGGCCCTGGGGGCTGTGGTGTGTCACACAGTCACCTTTTTGCTCAAACAGCTTTATTTGCAAATACTCATTGTAATGAGTTGTTGGTTTGGTTCAAGGCCTCTGGCTTCTGGTAAACCATCAACTGGACCTTCACCAAAGAAACTCCTGTTTGATATTCTGCTATTGCCCCAGTCATAGAGATCCTGAGGTTATAGGTCTGCAGATGCTCTAGCAGGTAGTAGGAGGTAGATGTTGGAGTAGGCTAACTGGAAGCCCTGGGTGTGGACCTGGGTGGTAGCTGAGCTGGTCAGTCTGGGTCTCCACCGGGATCACCCTCCTCAGGTGAGGGGCAGAGCCAGCTCTCCTGCATGCGTGTTGAGGGGTGGGACTAGCTCTCCTCCATGCAGGGCCAGCTCTCCCTGTTGTAGCTGTGAGCTAGGGGAAGGAATTCTCCCTCGGGCCATCGAAGGTCGGAGCTAGCTCTCCCACACCCATGTCACTGGGGCCAGTTATCCCATGGCCCTTAGTTGTAACATGGGCCAAAGGCATCAACACTGAACCCTGGCTGAGGAAGGGCCAAAGACCCAGACATGGTCCTTGGCTGCGGCTAGGGCCTGGGTGGCAGCGCAGGCCACCCAGATTTGTATGGCCCTGATGGCAGTATGGCCCTCAGACCTCAACATGGCCTCAGATAGGAGCCCAGACCACGGGCATCCACGTGACCTTAGGTGGCAACACGAGCCTCAGACATCAACATGGGCCACAGACAACACAGACTCTGGCGTCAGGAGGGCCACAGATGCAGTCGTAGCCCTCAGCAGCAAAAGCACAGGCTGGGACATCATGAGGTCCCAGTGGCTTTATAGGCCACCATATATCATATATATCAGCCTGCTTCTCACAGCTTTGGCTCTTCAGATCTGCCTTTGTCCATGGTGCACAAACTGCTCCACTTCTCTACCATTTCTCTACCACATACCTGTTCATTATAGTGGTGCCTGCCTACCAGGGCTTCACGGTGCGTGGTAGGCCTGTGGTTGTCTTCTGCCTGCCCAGGCCTCAGGGCATCAGGCCTGTTCTTGCTATGCTCAGATCTCGGGGACCCCAAAAGACTACCACAGAGACTGAATCCCGTATGTAAAAGCAAAGAGCCTTTATTTTCAAGCTCCGAGCTTGGACTCTCTATCTGATGCAGCAGTGAGAGCAGAGAGCCCCATGCCCCCACAGGGTGTTTTTTTTTTTTTTTTTTTTTTTTAATTATAGCAGAGGTTGGGGTGAGGGGATTTCTAAGGTTCAGAACCCTGATCGGCTGACATTTGACTAGGGGTATAGGGAATGTTTGGAATGTCAGGTACTTCCCCTTAGGTGCAGGCCCCACTGGGTGGAGTCAGCTTGTGGCTTTTCCTGGGTCCAGGTGTTATCTGCCAAAAGCTGTGTCTGGGCCTCTAAGCCTGGCAGCTGTGTGGTCAAGCTGTTTTGCTCCCTGCCCCGGTAGGGGGTTGGGTCTGGATGGGAAGGGCGGTGGGAAGGAACTGGGAAGAGCAGAGCGAGGAGAAACTGCAATCAAGATACATTGTACAGAAAAGACTATTTTCAGTAAAAGGGGAAAAACCTTAAAAAAGCATATTGGACATTTATTTTTACTTTCCTTTTTATTTAAATGAAATTCCCAAAGTGCACATTAACTTCTTCAAAGTGCGTCGTTTATTCGGTGGCATTTACTGCATGAGCTATGTTGCTCAACCACTTCCTCTTTCAAGTTCACAATACATGTTCATATCCAAAAAGATAACTCCATACCCACTGAAGTAGTCTTCTGTCTCCCACATGCCCACACCCAAAGCACGCAGTGTTCTGCTTTCCTGCATTCACACATCTGACTATGTCAGATAAATGAAATACGTGCCTGGCATCCCACTCACTTCCAGATTGCCTTGGATAGTGTGTGTCTGGGTCCTCCATCCCACAAGCACAATCAATATCGTCATTCATTTTTTGTTTTTCAGTTTCTTTTGTTAATTCCAACAGCAAGAATAAGACCACTGCCACAATTTGAGCCAAATTTGAAGCAAGCTTGATTTTTCACTGGGGTGCACCCAAAAGCTGGCCGGTGATTATCTCTTAAGTCCAGTTTAAAGAGAGCAACCCCAAAAGCATTGCTTGGTTCCCTTTTAAGGAGTAAATCACTAGTAGCTACAAAGCAGGTTTACAGAAGAAAGATGATGGGTCAATAAGGAAATACAGAAAAAAATTACCAAAAAGAAATCATGTGGCCGGGCGGTGGTGGCGCATGCCTTTAATCCCAGCACTTGGGAGGCAGAGCCAGGCGGATCTCTGTGAGTTCGAGGCCAGCCTGGGCTACCAAGTTAGCTCCAGGAAAGGCGCAAAGCTACGAAGAGAAACCCTGTCTCAAAAAACCAAAAAAAAAAAAAAAAAAAAAAAGAAAAAAAAAGAAAGAAATCATGTGGTCACCATATGATTAGAGAGGGTTCAGGGAGGGTCAGGGAAGGTAAGGGTATTCTCAAAAACAAGTCAAGGTCATGGGTTGGGGGAGGTCAGGTTCCCCCAGGAAACAGAGAGCAGCTCAGCTCTTACAGCAAACAGAAACTTATTTTTTTATAGTACAGCACAATGGCTTCTGCCTTCAAAATGCAATCAGGCTGGTTCCTCATTTTCAGTAATATTATATAAATAATATTAAATACTGTGTTACTTGTTTAACCTTTGCACAACTATTTTATTCTTCTGATGCCAACGTGGATGTGATTATCTCCTTTATTGTCTTTTTAGACTGGTTGTTTAATCTCAGTTTTCAGATATTGTATTCTACGAAGCTGTGTTTATTCATTAGTACTAATGGTTTCTTGGGCATTTCTGGGGATTGTAAACATGTGCAATGGTAGCATTCACAAACAGGACAATTTTTTTTTCCTTTTCAGTGTGGATAGCGCTTCTTTACTCTACTTGCCTAGTTGCTCTGGTTGGATCTTCCACTGCAAATGTGAATGCAATAACACAAGTGGATATAGCCTTTTGAAGTGGGTGTTCTCTTTAAGACTTTTGTGGGAAAGTTTTCAGACTTTTTTTTTTTTTTGAGAATGGGGTTAATTGTGGATTCTTTAAAATGTTCTTTACCAGGGCAAGGAAGTTCTCCTTTACCTAAATTTTTATGTAGTTTTTAATCATAAGCAAGTGTTGGCTTTTGTGAAAGGTGTTCTGTGGGAAGCTCCTTCCTCCTCGTCCAAACCTTGCCCCTCAGAAAACCCGCCAAGCTGTGGCTCCTCCTCCAGATGTTCAAGACTGCGCCTTGGGTTGGGGGAAGGGGGAGAAGGCTGGGAGGGCAGGAGGAGGGAAGAGAGGGGGATCTGTGGTTGGTATGTAAAATGAATTAAAAAAAAAAAAAAAGACTGTGCCTACATGATATTTAAGCTCCAGTCCATGCCTGCTCCCTCCCACCCCCCTCCCCCCTCCCCCAGATCACCCGGGAATGCTCTGCTCAGATTTAAACCTGATCTTATTAGTTCAGCTTGATTTGGCTTTATTGCATTGGCAGAGAAACTTAATACTGTTTCATTCAAAATATTTATCACAAGGCTTTTTCTTTGCCTATTGACATAATCATATGGCTATTTTTATTTATTAACTTTTATTTTACATTGGTTTTTACATGTTGAACCATCCTTGTGTTCCTGGAATAAGCAGATCAGTATTTATAATCCACTTTTTATGGTTGAATTCACTTTGCTAGTATTTTGTTGAGGTTTGCATCTATGTTTGTTCTATTTTTTTCTTATTTTGGTGGCAGGACTGAAGCCAGTCTCATCAAACAAATATTTGATCATCAAAATCTCATCAAACAAAAAAAGAGAAATATTCTCTTTTTTACTTTTTGGAAGAGTTTGGTATTAAGCAACAAAGTCATATATGGTCCTGGAGTTTTCTTGGTTGGGAGGCTGTTATTACTGATCCAATCTTTGCCTGCTGTACACATATTCAGAGTTTCAATTTATTTTCGAATTTATTTCTGTGATTCTAGATGTTTCCCACCTATGTTATATTATGCGTATATTATGTTATAATATCTATGTTATATTATGTGTCTTTTCTAATTGTTCATAGACTTCCCTTACACTACTTCATATTTCTACATGTTCAGTATGAACATCTTCTGTCTCATTATTGATTTTGTTAGTTTGAGTATTTTTCATAATTTTGAGTAATTAAAGAATTTAAGAAGACTCAAGTTCTAGTTTGGATGGTTTTAATTATTTTCTGTTTTTATTTCTACTTTCTCCCCTCTAATTATTGCTCTTTCCAGTTTAGGTTGCTTTTCATTTTGTTCCTTATTTATTTACTTATTTATTATTTACTTAAGTGGAGTTGCATTAGGTTATTTTCATAAAATTATATAACATGCTTTGACCATGTCCTTCCCCATCATCTCTTACCCCACATTTTTGTTCTCTATTCTATTAGTTTCTTAGTGGACTCCTGATTGCTGAAGCTGGTGAGGGGTTGGGTCAGATCCCTAATCTAATGCATATGGTGAGGGGTGAGAGGAAGAGGAAATCTTTCTATCACCCAAGCCACCACATGACATACAAGAGGAGTGTGACCTGCTCTCCCATTCTCATGTCCTCAGTGCCAATTCATCCATGTCCCTCCAAACAGGGTCAGCTCTATTGTACAGACCAGGAGAGGTGTAGGACCCTTGCTCCTGAATACAGCGAGGGGCAGGACCAATTCTCCCTAGTGTTACTGTCAGTGAGGGGCAGGGCCCACTCTGTACAGCCCTATCTTCTCTGCCTTCAGTGTTATCAGGAGCCAGGGATATCAACACAGACCACAGCTGCATCCGAGCCTGAATCCAGACATGGGCCCCAGCAGCAGCCCAAGCCCAGACATCACCATGGCCCTGTGTGGCCATGAAGCCACCCACCTCAGACCACGCCTCATCTCTCACCTCTTCAGATATGCCCTCCCTCCCAAATCACTCTGTACATATGATCACCATAGTAGTGCCATGTGCCTGGTGCTGCAAGGTGCCAGGTGGGCCAGTGTTTTCTTCTCGGAGCCTGGGTTGCACCACCCTAGGCCTGTGTGTGTGTCTCCTTGTCCTGCTTAGTGTCATGGCCCTGAGCAGGACTGTGCTTCCTCATTACAGTGAGATCATACAGAGCCCAACCTCCTGACCTGGCGATGAGCAGGCTTCTGGTTGGTGCAGGGGTGTTGCTGGGGACCTCTCAGCGAGCCTGGTCTACAAAGCTCCGGCTACAATGTTGAGTTCGCCAGCCCAGGAGCATGGTGTGTGTGGGGTGGGAGTGGGGGGCGGGCGTACCGTTCTTACTTTTTTTTTTTTTTTTTTTTTTTTGGTTTTTTCGAGACAGGGTTTCTCTGCGTAGCTTTGCGCCTTTCCTGGAGCTCACTTGGTAGCCCAGGCTGGCCTCGAACTCACAGAGATCCGCCTGGCTCTGCCTCCCGAGTGCTGGGATTAAAGGCGTGCGCCACCACCGCCCGGCCCGTTCTTACTTTTTAACATAGCACTTACTACTCTAAATCTTTCTTTTGCACACTGGTTTGACTTCCCCCAATTACCTTGGTTAACTCCTGTTGGGTGATTCCAATATTGGACTGCTTTGCATCTAGGACTTTAGTATTACTCTCTTGGATATCTCAATGAGTCATAATCATCAGGAAGAGTGGGCTTTGGATGGTTCATGTATTGCTAGAGTCTTTATTTAAGTAGTCTAAATTGTAGTGTGCATAGAAGGAGTTTAAAATGAATTTTGTTTTGAGGTTCTATCAGGGGAGCGCAGCCACTTGTACCGAAGACTGGTCTTCCTCTATTCCTGGGAAGGTTGTCCTCTTCTATCTAGCGAAACAGTTTGGGGTAGTGTGTGTGTTGTGTTGTGTTGTGTGTGTGTGTGTGTGTGTGTGTGTGTGTGTGTATGTGTATGCAATGGAGTGGTAAAGGAGGAAGGGAACACCTGCCTAGCCAGCCAGATCAGCCGAATCAACCCTGGCAATCAATGGGGTGACAGACATCGCAAAGGAGAGCTGAGGGGAGAGACTGGGAGGAGTGGAGGGATGGAAAACTGTGGTTGAGATGTAATATAGGAAAGAAGAATAAATAAATTATATATATGTATATATATATATATGTATATATATACTTAAGAATTTTGTTTTCAAACATCTATTGAAGAAACAATCCTAACGACACATACACCAGTAACTGTGGTTAGACCTGGGACTGCAAAGCAGCCCCATGAGAAGGCAATTGTGAGCAGTGCTCCTTGGACCATGATCATCTTAACAATTCTTCCCTGTTTCTCAGTTTCTTTTGTTGGTTACATCTCCAGCCACCTTTTCTCCTTTTTATTTTTTAGTAACACCATGCCGCTCTGTCCCACAACTCCTTATGTCTTGTGTCATGCACCTCTTTCCATGATGTTCCTTTGCTGAGGTGCTCTTGTTACCTTTATATCCTGTATGCTATTTTTAAAGATTCATTTCAGGCATTATTTTCTGCACAAAGTTCCAGATATTTTTAAGTACAGCTTGTACTTCTGGCTGAGCTATGACAATCAATCTCTACCTTTGTAAATCACACTGAAAGATTTGCTTTTACGTTGGTTTGCACTGTACTGAAAGTTCTTGTCTGAACCTAAATTTGTTACCTCTTTTTTCCCTCCACAGTGGTTTATAAAAGCTTTGGCATACAGTAAATGCCCAATAAATATACAATGAACTAAATGAAATCTGGGCATATATTTCATTGTTGACAGGTATGGTAGCCACAGAGGAGCACAGATTATGAAACAGGTTAAGAAATTGCCAGGAATTAGGGCCAAGGAGCCACTCTGGAAACAGATTATTTCAAGCAGGTAGGGAGGGTTTGGGAAGGGGAAAAATAAAGAATTAGGTCAGGTAGGGTCTTCCAATTAGGAAGTGAAAGAAACGAGAATAACTCAGATTGTCTTGCAAATAATGAGATTGGTAGACTGTAGGGCAAAGGACCCTGGAGGGGGAATGTTGGGGGTAAAAAATGTGACAACTGTAAAAGGTTTCCAAACATGACAAAAAAATTCAAAGTCAAGCTTGAAATGAATCTGAGGTATTTCTGGCAAGATTCCTTACGATGTCACAGGAGTCTACTGCAGCCTTGGTTCTGAACACACAGCAAGCATCCCATACCGTGCCAATGTGTAATACTCCCTGCCCACTAGTTCAGATAGATTATTGTATGCCATGAGTTATAGAGACATTACTATACACAGTTTTCTGCTCTTATGGAAACATGTTTGCTTAGTTATGGAAGACCAATGCTTGCCATACTTCCTTTCCATAATGTCTCAGCATATCACTTCCAGATTATGTTTTTTTGATTACTCTGTGTTAGAGTATTTGATTAAAAAAGATCTGCTGTTTGAATTGCTGATTTGACTTTTATGTTAAAAAAATCATTAAATGCATTTTGGCTTATGATTATGACAAAACTTCTGAAATGGCCTTAAAACATATTTCTGTTATTTCACACTACATATTAACATTAAGTGATATTCTGAACATTGATTATAAAATCAAAATGTAGATTAACCATGAAAAATGTTGAAAATACTGTTTGAAGTACCAAATATTCAGCCAAGATTTAATTCTTTAAGTATAAATAAGTAAATTCATCTCATTAGTAAATTTACTTTCATGTTTAGCAAACAATACTTATATGTATACTAAAGAATTATTTTAAAATATTTTTATAAATTATTAGAAGTAAATATTTGATTTAACACCTGGTGGTAGCTTGAAAGAAAATGGCCCCCAAAGGGAGTGACACTATTAGGTGGTGTCTTATTGGAGGAAATAAGTCACTGTGGGGTGGGCTTTGAGGTTGCATATATGTTGAAGCCACACCCAGCGAGACAATTCACTTCCTGTTGCCTTTGGAGCAAGATTCAAAAACTCTCAGTTCCAGAACCATGGTTGCCTTGACTGAACCTCTGTGTAAACGAACCATTCCAGTTAAATGTTTTCCTTTATAAGAGTTGCCATAGCCATGGTGTCTCTTCATAGGAATAGAAATCGTAACTAAGACAGGGACTGGGGTATTTCTGTGAAATATATACCATTTGTTGTTTGGAGGAATATGAACTTTGGGAGTTTGGGTTAGGAAAGCAGTGCAAGACTTTAATGGGTCATATCAGTGGGATTATAGAAGACAATAGTGATAAGAGTGATTTGAACTCTGGGAGCTGGCTCAAGAGGTTTCAGAGAAGAATTTTAGTATGTTGCCTAGAAATTGTTCTTGTAATATTTTGGTGAAGAATGTGGCTGCCTTTTGTGCTGTGGATGATTGATTGATAAATAAAGTACTGATTGGCCAATACTCAGGCAGGAAGTATAGGCAGGACAAGGAGAGAGGAGAATTCTGGGAAGTGGAAGGCTGAGGGAGAGAGATGCTGCCAGCTGCCACAATAAGAAGCAGATGTTAAGATACCGGTAAGCCACAAGCCATGTAGCAACTTATAGATTCATAGAAATAGGTTAATTTCAGATATAAGAACAGTTAGCAAGAAGCCTGCCATGGCCATACAGTTTATAAGTAATATATAAGTGTCTGAGTGATTATTTTATAAGTAGGCTGTGGGACTACAGAGGCTTGGTGGGACCCAGAGAGAAACTCGCCAGCTACACTTTTGCCCTTGTCCAAAGAGTGTACCTGAGGCTAAAGTGAAGAGGTTTGTATTAATTCCATTGGTGGAGGAAATCTCAAAACAGCCTAGGATAGACTTTATTTTATGGTTATTAGTGTTAACTCTAATGAAAATATAGAATGAAAAGGAACAAGCTGAGCAAGGAAAAATATTTGAGGAGAAAAGGAATACTAGACAGTGGAATGAAGCTAAATCCTATATCCAGGGAGATTAAAGTATAAAAATGGAATAAAGGGTGTGGTGACACAGGTAAAGATCCCACCCAAAGTTTCCAAAAGGAAAGTTTAGAGCTCAGTGTGGTGAGGCACACCTCTAATCCCAGCACTTGGAAGGCAGAGGCTGGCAGATCTCTGAGTTTGAGGCCAGCCTGGTCTATAGAGCAAGCTTGAGGACAGCCAAGCTTAGACAGTGAAGGTAACCATCAAAACCAAAAGGCTGATGAAGATGTAATTGAGTGAGAGGACCATGTTCCAGGCCCAGTAAGCTGGAGAACTTGGCAGTTTGGGCCATGTGCTTCTGGCTTTAAGGATGGAAGGAAGGAGTTATGGAATATTCCTCTGCAAGTAAAGAAAGCCTCTGAGGCCAGGCATGTTCAAGAGTGTTTCTTAATGGATGCCTAAGTGGCTATTTTGTGAAGCTGTTAAGTTGAAGCCTGGATTGCCCTGGAGACCCCAAGATGTTGGAGATACTAGAATGGTGGGATATCTGCTGAGGAGAGCTGCTAACAGGGAGTGGAACCAGCCCATGAGAAAGAAGTATGTTGCAGTCAACAAAGCTGAAAGGAGTTGGAGATCTAAGGAACATTTTGACATCAAACACAGAGAGGCAGAGTTTGGAGTTTGTCTAGCTGGTTTTCAGTCTTGTTTTGGTCCAGTATTTCCTAATTCTGCTCCCTTCCCTATGTTTTGGAATGGTAATATATATTCTGTGCCATTGTATGTTGGAAGTATGTGATCTGCTGTTTGATTTTTACTTTACAGAGAATTACACTTTAAGAGATTGCTTGATTCTCAGCAGAGACTTTGAACTTTAGACTTGTAAATAAGTTTAAAACTGTTATAGACTATGAGGACTGCTAAAGTTGGACTGAATGCATTTTTGCATTATGATATAGTTACAAGCCTTTGAGAGCCTATGAGTGGCATCTAGTGACTTGAAAGAAAATGGCCCCCAAAGGGAGTTGCACTATTAGGAGATGTGGCCTTCTTGGAATGGATGTTGTTTTGTTGGAAGAAGTGTGTCACTGTGGAGGTGGGCTTTGAGGGCTCATATATGCTCAAGCCATGCCCAATAAGACAAACCACTTCCCATTACCTGCAAGATGTAGGACTCTTGGCGACTTTTCTAGCACCATGTCTGCCTGAATGCTGCCATGTCCCACCATGATGATAATGGACTGAACATCTGAACTGTAAGTGAGTCACCCCAATTAAATGTTTTCCTTTATAAGAGTTCCTGTGGTCATGATGTCTCTTTACAGCAATAGAAACTCTAACTGAGACACAACTATTTTATATACTTGGGTACTCAGGGCTGCATAGACATTTTTCAAGTGAAAAGTTTGCACAGGTTTGCAAATGGAAAGGGTTAAGAATCCATATTGTTATTATGAACATACCTGAGGTTGCCTGTTTTATTTGAAACAGTTTTATTGTATTCACAGTTCTGGAGGTTCCAGGGTGTGGTTCCTGCTCCAATTTGGTTCTGTGGATGCCCTAATGGTATCCCAGTTGTGAGATGGAGAGGTCACACAGCCAGATTTGAATCATCTTGGAAGGAATGAAGATGTTCTAGAGACTTTTGTGATCCTCCTTTTGACTATCAGGTTATTGGAAGAATGGTCCCCAAGAAACTGGAATTTCCCTAAGGATCCCGTGCTGTGAAAAGAAAAAGCTGGTGCTAGCTGGAGCTGGAATTTTTCTCCAAGAAAGATATTCCATTCAGCTCTGACAACTTGTGAGACCATCTTGTAGGAAAGACTGGTTCCAGAAGGTGATAGATGAATGATGGGTAGGAACAAACCTTGACCAGGACGTCTCAGTTATGCAAACCTTTTGCCATTTATTTAAACCTAAACCTCAAGTCCGGACCCTGAAGAAGAGGTTTGGGGAGGAATCCCTGGACTTCTTTGCTCCTGTTTGTGATGTGGTCACAATGAATAAATCTCCTCTCCACTCAGTACTTTTCACTATAGCTTGTTTCTGTAATTGGCCTATTGAGGTTTGTAGCCAAGACCAGCTTGTTATAGCTATTAATGCTCTGATCCTAACAACTTCTAACACATGACCCCTTGGTTCCAATCCTGATGATTCTTCTATCTCCCCATATTGCCACATTGAGTACGAAGCTCCCAATATGTGAACTTTTGGAGCCTACAGGCACATGATAACCAAATCACAATGAAGGAGAACTGAGAATTGTCAGTGGATGTAGGGGTGCTGAGTATGGACATCACTGCCAGCTAGACCCCTCCCTCCCTATGGTACTGACCTTGGCTCCCTCTGTTGGGCAAGGAGTTTAGAATCTTCTAGGGTATTCCCTGTTAACACTAGAAAGTTTTTTCTTTCTTTGACGCTACTCCCAGAAAGGCTTTGTTCTGACTGCATGCTGGAGTTGATTCTAGGGGAGTAGGTGGGAACACTGAAGACCCCGAAACACATCTGAGCTGGGTGAGGGAGCCCCACAACCCCTGCATAGCAAGAGGGCCAGCTCAAAGCTACATGTTGACTGCCATGTGCAGCTTAATGTACCTTGGCCTGCTGTTGCTTCGTTTGTCTGCTGTTCGTGGATTATTAATGACTTTCTAGGACAACTGACTTCTGATGAGCAGGGACATTCAACTTGGAGTCACTTCTTCACATTTTTATTTTTAATAGAGCATTTTAATATACAGATGAAAGATAATTTTTCCCTTAATGTACACTATTTTGGGGGGAATGTACCTATCATTATGCCTTATTATTCCACCAAAGTATAAGCTTTGTTAAAGGGAGGAAAAGCAGCTTGTCTTTCTGATGGGAAAAAATGGGAGGAAAAGGAAGGAAGGAAGGAAAGGAAGTAAATAAGCCAACGGAATAGAAGTGAATATATATATATATAAGCTACCTTGGGTTACCAAGGAAACAAGAGTTCCAAAAGTGACAGAAAGAAAAAAACATCAGGTTGTTGTGACAAATGACACTTGAAGTAACACTTTTCTTGTGGTGCTTGCTTTTTAATTAACACAGCTCTGAACAGAACATTATTATTGAATGGTAGATTAATGTGGTAAATGAAGAGTCTGGCTTGCGGATTTGTTTTTCCAACACTGAGAGAACTAGTAAGAGAAGGCAGAGAATAGCTGGACCACTAGACTCCACCCTGGGGGAAGATGGCTGATGATGACTAACAAAGTTGCAGGCAGAGTGTGCACACCATGTACCTTCATGGTTCCTGAATACAGCAGTTTCCAAGCAGCAGTGAGCAAAGCAAGGCTAAAAATACAACAGTCGTGTGACATCAAAGTGATCAGTGGCTTAAACTCTTTAATATATAGAGTATATTGCTACTGCTTGCTGATTAGTGTTTTAACATCTGCCGTGAAAGATGAAAACTCTCTCCCTGTGTGTGTGTGCATACATATATAAAATCAATCCCCTCTCTTTCCTCTTCTCCCTTAGTAATATATTGCTTTCAGTGAAGAAGTTCTCTAATATCGTGAGTATCTCACATACTACATCAGGTGGCTGAGTAGGTGACTGCATAGACATTATAGATATTAAGATACACCATGCCTAAAGGAAGGTAATTGTTTTTGATATACATGGAAAAGAATAGGCAGACTCTTTCTTTGCTTGCGGCCACTGAGGACAAAGCAAGTATATCGCATCTTTAAAGCTTATCCTAGCCATCTAGGTCTCTCCCTAAATCCTGTCTTCACTTCATCCATTCCAGTCTAGCTGCCTTGATTGGTTCAGGAGACTCCTGCTGCTCTTAGATATTTATCCAGAGCCTAAGACAGCATCACTGACACACTGAGGACCAGGCAGCAGCACCAAGTGCCACAGGCTCACACCCTTTGAAAGGTGCAGGCACCAACGAAAGCACCTTGAGGAGAGAGAAAACAGTTCCAAATGATGTGGGTAGGACACTGCATTTCCCCCAAATGGTTTAGTCTGCAGCATGCTAAGCTGGTGGAAGGATTTTTCAAATGCTTATCATCCAGTCTCGGATGTTTTAGCCTCCTTCGTTAGGTACTTTAGTTAGTGCTCTCTGCAGTGAGTCCACAGCCCTTGGATCAGCTTTGGTTGCAAGCATTTCATTTCTGTGCATCTGGGAGGCACTGGCAGCCTTCTCTCTAGCTTGTGCTTTTGAGAATGTTGTTATAGCCCATAGCTTTGTTAAGACAGAGATAATGTCTCCTTCTGGACCAGAGGCAAGCTTTGCTCTTCAGTATTATAAAAATAGCATCTCATTTGGGAGCAAAGGCTGTACAGTGTTCTGGAATCACATTACAAACATCTGGGGCTTTCTAAGCTCAGGGGGCCTCAGTTGTGGCATAAACCCACAGTGAATGTGGAATCCATCAAGATGCTTTCACATAGTCTCCACTTGGTTTAGAGGACAAAAGTTCCTATGACAATATGAGGTAATAAATACTTTTGTCCCAGACAAAAGATATTAGGTATCTTCTAGCATCCATAACATGGGGCAGTTAACTCTGGGCAAGAAGAAAACCCAGAGTCCCCTAGACTATTGAAACTGCTAATACCCTTTGCCCATCAAATCTCTAATTTGTATCTGTTATAGTCTCATGACTCACAGTTTTTAATGAAAATATGACTCACTATTATGGGTACTATGGGTATGCATGTATGTATACAAATGCACATGTTTGTACACATGGATGTCAGTGTCAGAGATTAACATTGAATGGTGTCCTCTAACACTCTCCACCATATTTTTTTGGAACAGGGTCCGTCATTGAACCTGGAGCTCACGGAATTGACCAGGTTGCCTGGTCAGCAAGCTCCAGAGATCCACCTATCTCTACCTCCCATGTTCTGGGATTAGAGGCATGCACAACCATGTCCAGCTTTTTATATGCATGCTGGGGATCAGTACTAGCAAAGACTTGATTGATTGAGTTGGTTTACTATGTTTACCAATACGCAAGCCTGAAGTGATGGTCTCAGTGTCTTTTTGACATTTACTCATTCTCCTTTGAGCATGTTCTCACTTCACAGCACAAAAGATTGTGTTAACTAATCTTGTACTTTTCTCTCCTCTGTGCTTGGTTTATCCTCTTTCTCTGTGGAATTCTGGTTCCATTTAGTGGAGATCATACTTAGAAGCTAAGATGTGGACTGTGAGCGTCAAACCTGACAATGATTATAGTTTTCCAGAATTTGCGGTATTAGAAGTTAGGATCATAAATCAATCAGTTGTACTATGTACAGAAGCCTCAGTTAGAACTCTAAACACTGAAGCTTTCTGAGTTACAAAGCTAGAGGGACAGGCTCCTTAGTGCTGCCCTTCCGACACCAACTCTGGAAAAAAAGCTGTCCTTCTCAGTGTGGACTATTCACTAGAGGACACTCTGGGTTACAGTGTCTCAGAGTGCATTAGAGAAAGGGTACAGACTAAATTTCACCGAAGGAAGAAGCAGAGTTGTGCCAAATGCAGAGACAATTTCCTATCTTTTCCATGGAGTCCAAGGGTGTGTTATTACCTTGGTGTCTCTGTATGACAATGCACATGAGTCTAGCCCTGCAAGGAAGACTTGAAAAGTCTCAGTGTCTAAAGATTTCCCTGAGGATCTCTCAAGTAGCATGATTGATTGATTGATTGATTGATTGATTGATTGATTTACTACCCTTCCTTCTGACATCATCTCTAATTCTGAGAAAATGCAGTCCCTTTCAGCATAGACAATTCACTAGAGGGCTTAGCCACTCCTGGGAAGATGGTGTTCTCACCGCCCAGTGACTAGGGAAAGGTCACTCCAGTCTTCAGTAAGGTGGTTTTGTGTGGCCCAAAGCCCTTACTCAGTGTTCTTTCCAGTATGGCCATTGCCTATGGAGGCTGGGGATTGTTTAGGTGGGGTGTTTTGGCTTCAGGTCCAAAGTTATGATAGTGAGGAAGGAAGGAGCAGGACTGCAGAGAGTTCTTTAGGGGATCAATTGAAGCCATGTTCGTTAGATATTAATTGTTAGTAAAACAAGGCAATGATGATTCCCACAGGGAATGTCTTCATTGAAGAAAGTGGGTGAATTGGTGAATAGATGCATACATTATTCGTATTTTTACTTGGTTTTCATCTTTAACATCTACCCCTTCCACGAGCACTCTAGAGAGTAAGGATGAGGTTTTTTCCTGTCTTGTTTTTTTTTTTTTTTTTAAATTTCTTTTTCTTTTAGGGGCTGTCTGCAAAACCTGGCAGTGCTAAATGCTGAGAACACAGTCTCTACTGGCTTGTTGGATGGCTGAATGCTGAGAACACAGTCTCTACTGGCCTGTTGGCAGATGTTTTTGCTCCATTGTGGTAGACAATAGTCTGGACATGTTAAGTATCACATTTCCTCTATCTACCTGTTTGTGTCTGGAAGAACTTGTGGGACTTTAAGGGTTTTGCTCATGACCAGTCACAGCAAAGGAACAGAAGCACCACTGTTGATGTAATGTAAACTGTTGCAGATAATGTGGGAATCTTCATGGACACTGGAAAATAAAAATCAGAAAAGAACAGCCTAAAAGTAGAGCTACTATGGCAGGCGGCTGTGCACTCCTGGGGAGAAACCTGAAGAATTCTTAGTCAGCAAACCACAGATATCCTTGCATACCCACTGTTACTTATAATAGCTAAGATGTGGAGACAGTCTAGATGTCCAAACAGATAAAAGAAAGAAAATGTAGTGTGCGTACACACATGGGGATTCTGTTCATCCAGAAGAAACAATGGGATGACATTATTTGTAGAAAATGGATAGAACTAATGGAAAAAATAGAGACTTGGAAGAAGAAATATGGCATATTTTCTTTCATTTGTGGAATCCAGATTTTAAAAACTACATGACATGAAAGCAGAAGGGGACACTTTGGACAAGCAGGATGGGATGTGGATGTGACCAAAGTGCATTCCATATGAGTATAAAATGTCATAATGAGACATTGTTTTCTACAGTGAATATATACCTTAAAAATCAGAGTGGCAATGGTGCCATGAATGTGGATTTGTGCTTTAGATACCCCGTTGGGCGGAGTGTATTTCTTTGATACTCCTTTGCATCTTAATGTGGACATAATATTAACTCTGCCTTGAAAGAGTTTGTCAGAATTGTCAGTGTGTACTCTGAATGAAATAGTCTTGCTAAAATACTCGGCAGAATGGCAGAAATAGAGGTTTACAGGGCAAAATGAGATCCTCAAGTGATGAGGATGGAGCTGGGGTACCTAAGGTTGTTACAGCTTATGTGAAGTTGAGGATAGTGGGTCCCCTGTTTCTGTCTCAGGAGGAATTGCATGTCACAAGATAATTTTATCTTTGTTGCTGTCTCAAGGAGCACAGGAGGACCTCATTCTTCCTAATAAAGACGACATTAATAAAAGGTCAATTACTTTTTGTTATTTATAAGCCTTTTGCTTATTGGGGACTGAAGGCTCAAAGATCCAGTTTAAGTTTAGAAAACAGAGTGATGGGACAGATATCCAGTGTGAGTCAGCTAAAACAATGCTAGAAATATATTAGAAATCAGGGTGACCTGGGGGCACTATGAGTGAGCACAAAATGGCTGACACTGAATGTTCAGGGAACTCCTAAGTAAATAGTAATGTAATCTAATAAATGACTTTTTTTTGGGGTGGGGGGCATATGCCTCTTTTGTATGATTCTGTATAAATATAGCATTGAGGTGAGGAGCCTGAGCCTTTGTCTTTCATCAGCCTGCGTCTACCTCTAGGTCTGTGTGCCTACTTCCAAAAGGCCAATGTGCCCAACTGCATGTGTGTCACTGACCTGCGGTGCACTTGTGGGTGCTGGGTGCCTGAATGTGCCTGCCTGCCTGGGGGTCTGCTGGTGAATAAAGCATGTCTTATATGCTTGTGACTCCTTAAAAGCTCTTCAACCAATTGGCCTTCAGTGATCCTCCTTTTCCTGACATGGAAGCTCGCATCTCACATGCCTTATCAGTAAAAAAGAAATTTCCGTTAGTGAGACTTCAAACAAGCCATGTATTTATTGCTTGTATTTTATGAGGTGCACAAATAGTAGGAAAGGGGGACTGGGCCTAGAGAGAGGCTAGGGAAACTGGGTGAATATGGCTATTGTGCTGGGAACTCCCAACTGATTAGTAGCCAGAATAAATGGGAAAGTGGAAGGATTTGGTGTGGTCCTTCCACAGAATAAACATTTCTCTCTCTATATATATATATATATTTGTTTTTTTGTTTTTCGAGACAGGGTTTCTCTGTGTAGTTTTGCGCCTTTCCTGGAACTCATTTTGTGGACCAGGCTGGCCTTGAACTCACTCACAGAGATCTGCCTGGCTCTGCCTCCCGAGTGCTGGGATTAAAGGCATGTGCCACCACCACCCAGCCATTTCTCCATCTTTATTCATCTGTTTATCAAGCAAATGCTTTCTGGTTGGACATGAATAAAATCCAATCTCATAGTGCTAGTTTTTAAAAAAGAAAATTTCATTTTAGGTTGACTCACAAGATAGGAGGCATGTTGAAATCTGTTTTTTCAGATAGCTAGTATCTAAGGAGTTTAAGTGGCTTCTGGTGAGTTACCAGAACAAGAACATGGCAGTTCTTGCAGGAGAGGCCACACCCTATGCAAGGCTGGGCCAGGTGGGACTAGCAGATGCTCTGTAGCATCCCAACTCTTCCTTATTTTAGTCCATCCTGCTACTTCTGACAGCTCTGGTGTCTTGGTGCAAGCCTGTGTTACCTGGCTCTTGGACTGTGGATCACACAGATCAGACACTTGGGGTTCTACCACTAGCAAAATGTCAGCTTCCAAATCCTCAAAAGCAGCATGCCAATGGTTTTAGAAGCAGGAAAGCTGCTGCTTGCTAGCCAGATTTCATATTCAACAAATACTGCACACGTACGCTCCTGACTGATGATGCAGCCATGTTCCAGAAAAGCTGCTATAAAAAGAGAGGGTCAAGTCAACAGGGCATTGAAAAAAATTCTGACCTACTCTTCATCGAGGCTTAGCAACACTGCACACTCCAGAATACAGTTGTTTGACCTTACATGGCACGGCCGACCCAGAACTGCAGCTCCACGCTATTGCCTGGCTTTGGAGTAGATTGTGCACATATCACAAACCAAGGGTAAGAGCAAAATCCAAAATTGGAAGCGTTTTACTGAATGCATATCAATTTTGTATGATAAAGTCAATAACTTCAAACTGGACCTATCCTAAATTGGGAGCTACCTCTATTTAAAACCAGCTACAGTCCCTCCATTGGGAAGTCGTCTATCTCTCTACCCTCTGGAAATTGGGCTATTCTGGAACAGTGCTGAGCACTGGCCCAGGTCTCTGCCTTTTATTTCATATTATTGTCATGATGTCTTACTCTATAACCCAGGCTGGCTTTCAACTTCCTGTCTCAGGCTCCAACATAGCCGGGATTAAAAACCATGAGACCTGACTGAGACCAGCTGTTAACAGGAAGGTTCATTCCTGCTTCCTTCCTTCTGGAAACCACCCACTGTATGTGAGAAGCCAGTGGTTTGTGGAGAGTGTCATACCATGTGGAGAGGTTCTGGCCTTCACACAGATGTTCACTGAATCCTGTCCAGAGAGAGACTGGCCAAGTGCCATGTGAAACAGCAAAAGTGCTTTGCCAAGCCCTTCTTGACTCAGCAGAGCTACAGGGCTGTTTTTTATGTGGCTGTGTTTTGGGAGCGTTTTGTTATGTAAACTCCAAACCAATAACTTCAGTTTCAGAGAGGTCTCACGATCAGCAGATAGCACAAGAAACACCAGCTATATCGGGCTGTGTCAGAGTGCTGAACCCTGACAGGCATCACAGGTTCATCTGACCAACTGGCTCCTGATTAGCTTCTGTCAGTTTGAGGTCCTGATAGGTCAGATGGTGGAAGGAAGAGGCAGTTATTTATTTATTTATTTTCTCTTTTGAAGGCCTGTGATTTCCCAGATTCCAGTCTCTTTGGCAGTCCAACCAGAGGTTAAAAAAAGAATTAAAAAAAAAAAAAAAGGCTGTCTGTGAGCTTGGGACTGAAGCAGTGTATCTAAAGGAGCAACATACAGGGGCTGCTGAGATGGCTCCGAGGTTAAGGGCACTTCCTTCCAGAGGACTCTGCCTCAGTTTCCAGCACCCAAGTTGGGTGACTCACAGCTGCCTGTAACCGTAACTGATGCCTTCTTCTGTAATCCTTGGACACTGCACACACATGGTGCACAGACATGCACTCAGGCACACATACATACATATAAAATAAATAAATATTTAGAAAAATAATAAAAATAAAGAAGTGATATATGTCCCAAGTGGCCATTATAAGAGGTTAAATGACTGCCTCTAGCGTTAGCAGCTTAAGAGGTCTCAGAGGTCCCCATACTCACTGCAGAATCTAACAATGTTGTCAGCTGATTCTAAGTTCTGGTAATGCCTCTATCTGTCTGTCTATCTATCTATCTATCTATCTATCTATCTATCTATCTATCTATCTATCTATCTATCATTTATCTATCTATCTAAAGGGTCCCTAACTCAGTGGTAAAGCCCTTGTGTAGCATATACACAGAAATGGAATAAATAAAAACCATCCAGGGCATTGTGCTTCTCTGGACAGATAATAATTGACACAAGCTTCATAAGCAGCAGTGTCCAGGGAATCAGACTCCCAACGAAGATATTTTTTACTTTGCTATCTTTTCTTGGGAACAAACACAGTAGTGACCTTGTGACTTGTAGGAATTGAGATACTGGGAGGTCGCAGGAATAATAGCAAAATATTTATTTAAATTGTCACTAAGTATTACTTGGGATTAAAAGAGAGTCTTAACAGGTAAGATATGGGGATCCACAATGATATTGCAAGAAATTATTGTGGTGGTGGACTGCCTCCTTCTGACTGCACTGGAGAGATTCTAGAAAGAAAATGAATTACTCAAGGCTTTAAATTTCAACTCAAATTTCTTACATCATGCCCTCCAATCAATCCATTATCCCCTAGAGCTGCAAAAATAAGAGACAGAGCTGAACACTAAGCCTGTGATTTGGTTCTGTAAACCACAGGTGGACTCATAGCCTGTCCATAACATGTAAGTGGAATTCTGGGTACTGAGTGAGAAAGCAAGCATCACCAAGAAACCAAATGAGGATAGTGGAGATGGCTTAGCTGAAATGGAGAACCATAAAACCCAAAATTTCCAAGAGGCCAATAGATCTTGTCCACAACTGGGTTGATATTTACTTTTCAGCCATGCTAGCTCGTCAATCAGCTGCACATAAAATATTTCCTCCAAACTTGCCTTGTCCTGTGGACCATCATGCTCCCTGATCTCTCAAGTTGAAGTCAGCGAGGCTGAGAGCTTGGTGGAGGATGAGGATCATAGTAACAGCATTTGTAACAGATGGGCCAGAGCCAAGAAATCAGATGATTCAAGAAGGAAAAGTGATACAGTTCCAGATTTTTTTTTTTTTTTTAGGAGAGCAAGAAGGGATGACCATTAGGTTACTCAAATACTACTAACTGCAGATTTCACCATGCAGAGCTGAAAGAACTGAGAGGGATTGACATTCTGCTGAGACAGGCCTTCCCTCTTCATGAGCCTTGCTGTGTATTACCATCGCCATGGGAACCACACTTTTGTCAACCCCACATATATCTCCTGAAACTGCCAGGGTTGTTTGAGCCCGGGCTGCCACTGCTGTCACTGCTAGTAGCTCACAGCTGTCAGCAGCCCCTGTCAGATTCACCAGCGCCACAGGAATTCACACCTGCTCTTGTCTGTTGGCGGCCATCAGGGGATGGTTACTGCTACCAAGGTATTATCTGAAACATTAGGCTTTTCTTTCACCATGGTATCCTCCAGTCTTCCAACAGACAAATATACAGTCTTCAGGAAAGGAAATCTGAGAAATATAGTTTGATTCAGTGCATGCAAGAAGGGTAAAAAATATCCATGCTGTGAAGGATGATAAAGGCAAGCAAGAAATGACGGCAAAAAGTTCACCCTTTGGACAATAGCTATCCATACCGGGCTGTATCCACATTATGCTTCTATAGGGCTGAAGTGCTCAGGTTTGAGTGTTGGGGTTATCTGAAACAACAAGAGCCCTCTTACTGTCTATCTGTGTCCGTCACAGCAGACAGCCTGGGGTGAAACCTTTAGATAACAATGGCTGAAGCCAGCAAGGACTTCTGAAGGGGAGTGAGATGGAAAGAAACTCTGACAGGTAATTACCAAGGACACTTTTGTCTAAGAATTAAGTCTTAAGAATTTGTCCTTGAAGTTGTAAGGGGTGAGGAGGTGGGGTGGACCTGGGAGGATTTGGGGGTGGTGGTGGTGGTGAGAATAGGAGTGAATAAGGTCAAAATACTTTGTATGTGATTCTTCAAGAATTAATAAAATATATTTTTAAAAAAGAATTTGTCATATATCACATGATGGACAATTCCTGAAGCAATAATTTGCAAACGAATCGAATAATGTTTATACTCATATCTTATACGGACCCCTAAGCTGAAAATGTAGAATAATATCCACTTAAGAAACAGAAATAGTGCCTTTGTGTCATAGTGTGATGTCTGCAAAGACAGACTTTTACCTCTGTTTGCCATTCACACTGCTGGTTTATGAATGGTCTGGAGTTTCCTTGGTCAGATTTCTGTTTTCTCAACTGAATTTTATTATCCAAATCACACTAAGTACGCTGGAAATTGGAGCATGATGGGGTTGGGTGACAAGGTTTAGTTAAGCCCTGTGAGTGGCACAGGGATTGGTTCTAACACCGATCTGTTGTAGGTATGCGCTAATCACTGACATGCAGACCTGTGCTATGGTGGCAAGCATGCAGGTGTCCACATAGGGATCCCCCCTCCCCCAGCTTTGAAGGTTTCAAAGCCTCCTACTGAAAATTTGACTTTGCTCGGAACCTTGAGCCTAACTACAAGTACGATTCTTCCTAGAGGCTGCTTCCATGCCTCAGTTTCCCATATGTTGTTAGGCGGAATGTGACCAGATGAATACATGAATGCAGCCTCTCCAGTTGTCCTTTGGATTCCTGCACAGTTCCTCTGCTAAAGCTGTTTCTACTGGGAGGCCTTAGTATCTCAAGCCTTAGTGACCCCCCTTCCGAAAGCTCCCTTCCCAACCTACTGAAATGGAGCTGGGCTGCTCCTGAAGTGTGGCTCCTCCTGTTACCGATCCTGTTTCCAACTTCCTCACCTGCTTAGCAGCTGCCGGGCCATACAAACAATGCCCAGTGAACTGTATTGACCATAACAGCTTGACCACTGTATGCCATATTGTGAAGCACTAACTGCTGTACGGCGATCAAAAGCCCTTGTTCCATGTGTTAACCATAGGGTGCCTTCTTCCTTGGCTAGCAGAAGAGCTTTCATATTAATGTTTTGAAATGAACAAAAATGTCTATTGTTCCCACACCGGGAGTCGAACCCGGGCCGCCTGGGTGAAAACCAGGAATCCTAACCGCTAGACCATGTGGGAACTGACGAAGGCGGGCTACTGTTTAAGTCTATTGAATCATTCATAGCTGCTCCCGCCCACAGAGCCCCGCCCTGTCTTGGCCAGCCCATTTCCGCGCCTGCGCGGCCGCGCTGTGTAAGCACAGTCCCTGCAATGCTGGGGACATTCTCCCTGTCCTTGGGGCTGTGTGGCTTTTTGTTGCTCTGGTCCTTGGCGCTGAAGAGGGCTCAAACGGAGCCCCCATACTGGCCTCTCTTTTTCTAAAGCTCTGTTACAGGCTCTGCACTACAGCAGCAGAAACAATTTGCGTGGGTCAGAACACTGGTGCAGGGAAAGGGTGGGACAGCAGCGTGGTCCCCAGGGCTCAGAGCCTAGTTTTGACGCTGACTATCAGACCGGCTTTTTCAATCACAGTGTAGATCGCCATTTTCACTGTTGAATAAAATCCCCAGATTAGGGCTATTATTATGCGCAAAAGGCTTTTGAAGTGTTATTTTAAGATCTGACGTAGATAGCCTTATGTTATGGGGTGCGGAGTATTTAATCTCTGACAATTGAGTCTCAGATGTCGGCATGATGAAAGAATTCTTAGTACGTTAAAGCATTTGTGGGGAGACACCCCTGTAAATAAGGTCAACAATCAGCCAAGCACTGTAAAATGTTCACTATACACTAAAGCATACAAAAACCACCACAGGGAGGGAGGGGGCAGGTATCAGAGGTATGCAGAGGGCTAAAAGGAGACAGTTCTGATTGGATGTGGAGAAAGTACACGTTTGCTGGACCATAACAGTTATATTTTAATTGATCGACTGACTGATTGATTGGTTCCAGGATTCTGGATTGGATTCTCAACCTGGGGTACTCTATGACAAACTGTAGGCTCTGTCCACAATTTAAAACTGTGCTAAAATACTCTTGTTGAGGAGGGCCATAGACAATGAAAATATACAGCTCCCAGGAAAGGTGTGCACCTAACTTAATATTCCCTATGGAGACCTGTCCAGGTCACATCTAGGAAGGACCGTTGGGGAGTAGGGCAAAGCCTGGTAATAACAAGTAATGTATAGGGAGTTGGGAAGTCTGGGTCTTTGGTTTGCTTCTGTTTTCCTAAGACAGAATAAGGCCATTTCCCTTCCTTACAAATGATTACTTAGAGATGATCTGCTTTCTGTTGCTGTGCTGGGTAGCTGCTGCTGAGAACCTTGACATTTCCATTTCTGCCTGGCCATGAAGGGGTACAAGACGGGCATAGGTTCCAGCTGGGCTGCTTAGGAAACTGGTGGTTGTTTCTCTCTGATTGTCTAAATACAGTAGTTTCTGAGGCCCAGGGGGACCCAGAACCACAAAACACAGAGTTGTGTTTCCTGGAGTCACAGTATCTAAGCAACGTGCAGGATTCAGTGTGCATTTACAGTTGGAAATCAAGTTTTATTGCACGAAATAGCTGAAAATTTGGGCCTTTTTGTTAGTACTACTTGGTGAAACAATCACTTCCTGCATTAAGGAAATCACTATGAAGCGTAAAAGAGTTTTGTACTAGCAGATGGCCTCACTGATGGTTTTGGGTGAAGAGGGTTGAGGGAGGTATAGAAGAAACTGAAGTACAATGAGAAAAGAAGGCTTGAATAATTAAGAACAAGGCAGGAATACCTCGCATTTCTAGTTTCTGCCTTTTATTGGATACTTGGTTACGTGTGTATGTGTGTGTGTGTGTGTGTGTGTGTGTGTGTGTGTGTGTGTGATATACAGCTTATTATACAGCCCAGACTGGCCTTGAGCTCATAACCTTCTTGTCTCAGCCTCCTAAGTGAATACTGGGTATGCTTTAAGAATGAGATTTATAGCCGGGCGGTGGTGGTGCACGCCTTTAATCCCAGCACTCGGGAGGCAGAGCCAGGCGGATCTCTGTGAGTTCGAGGCCAGCCTGGGCTACCAAGTGAGTTCCAGGAAAGGCGCAAAGCTACACAGAGAAACCCTGTCTCGAAAAACCAAAGAATGAGATTTATATCTAAGAAACGTTGAGATCTGAAAAATGACTGGTAATTTTCAAGGCCGAAACCTTAAAACCATCTACAACATTTTTTGTTTGCTCCAGTTCTACCTACTCATGGAGCTAGTGAAATCCCCACAGGAGATTTTCTTGTTTTGGGGCCATGACACAGATGTGTTGAAATATTATGTATTCAATGAAAGGTAGAAAATGATGTGTTCCATAGAGGAATGGAAAATTCCATGATGACAGACATTCTAAACGAAGGGCCATGAAGTCCTGACTGTGTAGGATGTAGGTGGTGCACTGACGAACATCAACTGTTTATTAGCAGGATAATGGTATGGAAAACTCAATGGCTCCAGCAGCATGTGGTTTCCAAAGGTCCATTGCGATTACAAGCATGGTTGGTCCTAGGCTGTTGGGAAATGGAGCCTTTGAGAAGTGGGGCCTAGGGAGAGGCCGGTAAGTTCTTAGGAGTGACTTCAGAAAATAGTTTTCCTTCCCAAATAGGGCTGTTATAAAGGCCTCTTTGAACCTGGTGTTCAAGATGGAGTCTTTTGCTCATGTCCAAGGTAAGAACTACCACCACTGCCATTTGCTATGACACGTTGACAGATGTGGAGCTGAAGCCAGAGCCATGCCTCCTGCTCTCCAGACCACCTCTTCTTTATGAATTGTCTGTGAAAACATGCTTCATTCACAACAATGAGAAGCACCCTAATACAGTGTATGCATAAGTATTCCCTGTATTTTGAAGTCCAGTACATCTGACAGAAGTCTCAATTCTGAAAGCTAACTATTAATATGCATTTCCCTTTGTAATGAAATGCAGTTGTTGTAAGAGTCTTGAGTCATGGTGAAGGTGAGCTCTTAGTGCTATGCCTGAAGTGGAGGAGGCACTTGCTCCATGCCAGTGGTTAGTGAGCAAGGATGTTGCTGTCGCTGAAGGCTCTGTTAGCTACTTGACAGGGAACAGGGTAGGCACAACACCTCTGTTCTTGGATAACATGGCTGGTTACTTTTCCAGGTGGTTTTGGGGTGAGGACATTACCTGTGTTGTGCTGTTGCTCCCCAGTCGGGCCCAGTCCTTTGTGTAGGTACCAGCTCTGGAAAGCTGAACTGACTTTCTTATGGTGTACACAGTGAACACTTGGTAGAGCTGCTGGATGGATTCAGTGTTCTGTCTGCCTTTGTCTGAATGCTTTCTCATTGACATTCACTGGAATCTGGCCATTTGATCTTTGCATTGTTACTTATTTGATGACTCTCTAGGCCTTTACTTTTCATCTTCTTCTCATGAATACATCCAAAACCCCAAAATACAGCACAGGCCTCCTCAGGGTAAAAGCCATATTTGATTTTCTGCTTTGTCCATGCAAGAATCCAGCATAGTATTCAGTATATGTATGACAATTTTTGATGGGTGGAGTTTCTTTCTAGTGATGTAAGATTACAGTGTCATATGGCTTTCTGTTACTGTAACAAATGCCTGAGACAAATCAATGTAAAAGGACTAGGCATTTATTTTATCTCACAGTTGCAGAGTTTCGGCCCAGAGGTTTTTTTTACCCTCTTGCTTTGGAAGCAAGGAGTGGCAGGAGGTAGAGGCAGCTCCTCCCATGCTTCTAGGAAGTGAGAAGAACAAGGTTTGGGGATCCTCATCAGAGAGGGTTCCTCTAGCAGCTGATGGAAGCAGATGCAGAGTCCCACAGCCAAACATTAGGTGGAGAGAGAGCCCAAATTGGAGATCTCAGTTGGGCCCTCCCTTTGGAGCTTGGGGAACCCTGAGAAAGAAGGAAGAAGACTTTTAGGAACCAGAAGGCACAAGGGCACCAGAATAACACCACCCACAGAATTAACTAAGCAGGGCTCACAGGCACTCACAGAGACTGAAGAGGCAATTTTTGAGCTGGCATGGGTTGTACTAGGTCCTCTGCATATATGTTATGATTGTTAGCTTGGTGTTTTTGTGGGATTCCTAACAGTGGGAGTGGGGTGTCTCTGACTCTTTCACCTGCTCTTGGAACCCTTTTCCTCCTACTGGGTTGCCTCACCCAGCCCTGATATGAGGGTTTTTGGTTATGCCATGTTCAGTTGATATTCCTGGGAGGTCTGCACTTTTCTGAAGTGAAATGGAGGAGGAGTGGATCTGTGTGGGAGTGGAAGTGGAGGTGGTGAGCAGGAGGAGTGGGGGGAGGTGAAACTGCAGTCTGGATGCATTGTTTCAGAGAAGAATTAAGAGAAGAGCCCTTGATGAGCCAATAACTCACTTCTTAGGTCCTGCCACCTCCTGATAGTGCCCAACTGATGACCCAGCTTCTTAGGCCATGGGCCCTTAGGGAACAAGTCTCCAATTCTTCTCTGTCAGGTATTTACTTCTTAATACCTTTTTTTAATGTGTCCAGTTAGGTGAGGAGACAGTGGACCCTTACTTTTGCTTTTAAAATTGCACAATAAATAAATAAAATAAATAAATCAGAATTGCTTTTGAAAGCATCTTTGTTTTGTGAGTCAAGAAAATGTTTATTTAAAAAGCAGTGGGAGTCGTTGTCTGGGATTATATAGTTCAGTCTAGAGAGTATGATTGGCATCAGTGAGGACTAATTAAACCCCTAGTGCCAAAAAAATTAAGGTAATGAATAAATAGATAAGTAAAGATTATTCTCATTACATTCATCTAACTATATACATTGCCACCAGAATAGACTACAACTTTGAATATTCCATATTTCTCATTGTAGTTCCTCTTGCCCTGACTGTGAACATCATGTTTACTTGATATATTAGCAAGAGAGGCTAAACAGAACAACCCCACTTAACTAAAATCTGGATTTACCCAACGTCACCAAGAAAATTACTTGGTTACAGAGCATAGGTGCCTCTTTTCCTTTGTGGTGCTAGGTATGGACTCTGAAGCCATACGTGCTGCTTGGATGCCCCATCACGGAGCTACATCCCAAGCTCTACATAGTCTTTTACAATAACAGGATTCTGAGAGAAAGAGGTGTTTAGTCTGATCTAGTACACAGGTCTATAACCCTGCTATTTAGGAGATAGGCAGCTTTGCTCAAAGACAGCTTGGGCTACTGAGAAAGTTCAAGGCCGGTTTGGGCACATAGCTCAATGGTAGTGCACTTGCCTAGTGTTTGTGAGGCCCTAGGTTCAATCACCAATAATGAAAGAAATGGAGGCATGTAGCTGATGACAGTTAATTCCCAAATTTTCAATATGTATTATTAATAATTCTCTGAGAATTTCATAAAACATATTTTGATTATGTTCATCACCCAATCCTCCCTTTAACTCCTCCCAGATCCACTCTTCACCTTACCCCCCAGCTTCCTTCTCTCTTTTTCTTCAAATAATCTATTGAGTCTAATTTGTGATGCCCATATATTTTACAGTAATAAGACTTTTAATTTCATGAATTCCCACTAGTTGATTGATAGTCCTGTTTCCTAGGCAACTAGAGTACTATTCAGTCTTTACCTGAGCCTGTGTTTTGAATTGTAATCACCACTCTTTCTATTAGAATTTCAGGTATGACACTGAAATTTCTAATCCATTTGAAATTGAATTTTGTGCAGGGTGAGAGAGAAGAATCAGGTTCAGCTTTTCTACATGTAAATATCCAGTTTTTCCAGCACCATTTGTTAAATAAAGATGCTGTCTTTTCTCTAGTGTGTGTTTTTGACATCATCGTCTAAAATCAGGTGTCTGTAGGTGTGTGACAACAGACATTGGAACCCTCTGTTCTAGTTCATTGAACAATATATCCATTTTTTGTGCTAGTCCCATGCTGTTTGAACATTTTTACAAAATCATAGAACTGTTAGAAGATGGCCTTGGGCCTTGGAAAGGATCAGAGGAAGCTGAAGCCTGGCTGGCTTGTGGGATTCCCCCTGTGGCTGTAGGACAAGAATCTAAGCTCTTGTTCCAGCAGCTCCCTCAGGTCCATAGCCATTGTTTGGTATGGTCCCTCACTGGAGTATGCCTGAGTTGTTGGTCCCTCACTGGAGTACGCCAGAGTTATTGGTCCCTCACTGGAGTATGCCGGAGTTATTGGTCCCTCACTGGAGTATGCCGGAGCTGTTGGTCCCTCACTGGAGTATGCTGGAGTTGTTGGTGCCTCACTGGAGTATGCTGGAGTTGTTGGTCCATCACTGGAGTATGCCGGAGTTCTTGGTCCCTCACTGGAGTATGCCGGAGTTGTTGGTCCCTCACTGGAGTATGACGGAGTTCTTGGTCCCTCAGTGGAGTATGCCGGAGGTGTTGGTCCCTCACTAGAGTATGCCGGAGTTCTTGGTCCCTCACTAGAGTATGCCGGAGTTCTTGGTCCCTCACTGGAGTATGCCAGAGTTGTAGGGGAAGCTGCCTGACTGTTGTCAGGTCTACTGCCTGATATGTACTTTTACTAGTCCATATTCAGCACCTTTGCTGGTTATTAGTCATATACAGGACATTAACATCTGTGGCTTGTGTTCTTAGCCTCATTCCTTCCTATTCTGAGTCTCTGTGGATTCTCCTAGCATGAGTTATTGCTTAAAAGCTCCCATTCTCTCTCTCTCTTCCTCCCTCCCCCCATACAGGATTTTTCTATGTAACAATCCTGGCTGTCCTGACATTCACTCTGTAGACCAAGCTGGCTTCAAACTCAGAGATCCACCTGCCTCTGCCTCCCAAGTGCTGGGATTAAAGGTGTGCCCCACCACCGCCTGGCAAAAGCTCCCATTCTTGAAGGAGAATCAGTCTTCTTCAGTGATGAGCCTCCTGATCAGTTATCTAACCCCATGTGATCAGTCCTAAATAAATATACATAGAGAAACACTAAGCGGACTCAGTGAGATGTGGTCTAAGTCTGTGAAAGCACAGACTGAAACAAGCCCCTTTGTCACCTACAAAATACCGTGTGTCCTTCCCTTGGCTAAGATTAGCAGGTACAAACCCTTGTCAGTTTACACTACATGGGACTTAATCTGTTTGCCTTCCCCCTAAACTAGATTAGGTGAAACCCTCAATGGCATCAGAAGAGAACAGCTGTCTGCTTCTTTGGGTTTTTCCTTAACTCACCCACTCAGAAGCCAGATCCATTTCTAGCCTTTCTAGCTAAGATACCTTGTTTCTATATTGTGTATATCCCTTTCACTGCACCTAGTGATGCACCCTTGTTAAAACAAGTTGGCCTGCTGGTCCTCCATCACATCCCAGTGACATAAAGCAGCTGAGGTTCACACTGCAGGAGCTGGGACGGCAGCTCAGTGGTACACACGTTCTCACCTACTCCAGGTGACCAGGCAAGTGCCTGCTACATCAGTCTCTGGTACTTCCTGGAAAGCTTTCAGTATTGGCTTTATTTTGTTTTCTTGTGTGTTAGGCCCTTGGAGTTTTTAAAATCACATTTTTTTTTTGTTATTTACTTATTTATTTTTATTGCTGGGAGGGAGACTAGGGAGCACACTAGTACCACGGCACATATGAGGAAGTGGGAGGCAGCACATATGAGGAAGTGGGAGGCAAACCCTCTGAAGTTGGTTCTGTTCTTCCATCAAATGTGCCTAGGAGCTTAGACCCAGGTCATGTGCCTTGTCACCAAGCATTTTTACCCACCCAGCCATTCACTGGCCAGGAATTTTTGTTTACACATCCGTATTTATTTTGCTCTGTGGCAGCAGTGTATTATAGTATGAAACATGTGATAGTTTAATACCCTTTTGTCTATCTGTGTGTCTAGCATACTAAAGTTGTTTGTCTGTGAGAGCAAAGTCCACAACAAGAGAATGGATCCAAGATTGAGACACTTCATCTTTACACTTACAGAGGCCGAGAGACTGAGGGTTTTTTCTGACTAGACTCCTGGGGACTAGCTTGGCTTAGGATCATCATTTCAAACCCTTAAAAGGATCCTCGGCCCTGTTTTTGTGTGCCAGGGGTAGCTGTTTTTGGACTTTGTTAGGAGACAGGCGCTTTTATCTGGCCTCTGGTGAGTGAAGGGTTGACGTTATCAACTCCCAAGGCTCAGCTCCTGGCTTATGCTTTGTCCTCCGGACTCTAGTTCTCAGTCTGTACACACCAATCTGTCACAGTTTCACTAAGACATCTCACACCACAGTGCCCGCTTCAGGAAACCGTTAACAGAGGCAAAGCGTTCATCTGAGAAACATGTCAGGACAGGAAGGAAGCCAGGACTCAGTGGTTTGCTTTTGCTTCCCTTGACTGGCTGAAAAGGAGGCTTGTAAGTGCAAAGTTGCCTTCTAAGATGTACTTCAGAAACAGCTCAGCTGACGCAAACTGGGAAAAATGACGCTGTAAGAAACACTGCTGACATTTCTGAAGACTTCCTACTTCTTTACTGACAACTGTAAGTCTTTAATTCAAGACATGCAAGTAAAATATTGACCAACAAATCACCACTCTGTATAGGCATTGTACAAATGCTATCAACACCAAAATTAAAAACAAACAAACAAACAAAACCCTGAGAGGTAGCTGCTGGATTTGTTTAAAAGAGGGATGGCTGAGTTTCACAAGGGAGGCATCTCTGCTCTCGTCTTAGTCTTGGGGGCCTTTTGATCTTACATTTTGATGCTCTCAGAATCCCCGTTCTGTCAAAGCCAGCTGCCGGAGCCTCTTTTCTGAATGCATATAAACTCCCTTCCTCTTTCTTGCAGAAGAAAGATACTCAGTATTTTTCTTTTATTATGGTTCTGGGGATCAAACTGAGAGCCAAGGAGAAGCAAGTGCTCTACCATTCACCCACATCCTCACTTCCCATCTTCCTTTCTGAAGGTTGTTTCTCATCTTCCTTCTCCCTTAAGAGAAAAAGTAACTTGCCAAAAAGCAATTCATTTGTTCTGAGCACACTGTAGGAACATTTAATGCACCTATACTATATGCATTAAAAAAATGTCTTCAGAAAAGAAGGATAAAATTTTTAGGTTGTCTCCTTGCATGCACAGAGTCAATTGGTATTATGATCATTGCTTATTACTGCTAAGAGACAATAAGAAAATATTTCACTCTTAAAGGAATAACGTTCAGTCTGGAGAAATAGCTCAGTGGTTAAGAGCACTAGCTGTTCTTCCAGAAGACCTAGGTTCAAATCCTGGCACCTACATGGCACCGAACAATGTCTGTAACTCTAATTCCCAGGCATGCCATGCCCTCTTCTGGCCTTTGAGGCACCAAACAACACACGTGCTGCACAGAAACACATGTGAGCCAATCACCCATACACATACAGCAAAGTTTTAAAAAAGAAAAACCTTGACAGAGTTCAGCCCTTAACAGTTAATTCATGCTATAAAAATGTTAATATATTAATCATACTCTTAAAGAACAAAGATATACATTTTTAATTAAACTTCCTACATTAGTTTTGTGATGTGAGTTTATACTAATTTGGGGGCTTATTTAAAGTCAAGGGTTTCATGTATAAATTTCTATTCAATTACACACTGTTGAAGGAAGCCACCAGACACTGGCTTATCTCAGTCCAATTTGTCTTTCTTTGTCTTTGTTGTTGCCTCTTTTCCCCCCTGACTCACTCTGTTCTGCAATTACCTTACATTCAAGGCACCAAATCAGTCTCAAGCAGCAGTGAGTTTCAAGTACAGATCACTCTTACCCATGACAGCCATCTTCTGCAGGGGTGAGGCTGCACCCACAAGTACAAATCACACTCCCTCATGGCAGCAATCTTCGGTGGGGGTGAGGCTGCTCCCACATGCATAGATCACACTCCCTCATGTGTTGCTAGAGTTTTCCGCCTTGCCCACAGTCAGGACAAATCTTTGTCACCCGCCAGTCCCACAGCCGCTCAGACCCAACCAAGTAAACACAGAGACTTATATTGCTTACAAACTGTATGGCCGTGGCAGGCTTCTTGCTAACTGTGCTTATAGCTTAAATTAGTCCATTTCCATAAATCTATACCTTGCCACGTGGCTGGTGGCCCACCGGCATCTTCACATGCTGCTGGTCATGGCGGCATCTGGCAGGCAGTCCTTCTGCCTTCCTGTCCTTTTATTTCTCCTCTCTGTTAGTCCCGCCTATCCTTCCTGCCTAGCCACAGCCGATCAGGTTTTATTTATTGATCAATCAGAACAACTTGACATACAGACCATCCCCCAGCACAGCCAAGTGCAGACCATCTCAGACACCTGCACTCAGGCCCATGGTCCTAATCATCCTCTATGCGGACCTGCTGGGTAACGCCACAAAGAACCCAAGAAGGGCTCCCACAGGACATACAGAACATCCCACAGCACTCATGATAGCAGTTTCCTGCAGGGGTGAGGTTGTATAACAGCAGGAAGATCATTTCATAGGAAGCAGACTGCTCTCATCAAGCAAGGACTTCACCAGAACCCCCTGTAGAACGAGAAGGGAGATAAAGGTCAGTCCCACCATGCCTGCCCAAGATCATTGCTCTTCAGTTGTGTGGACCTGAACCCCTCCTTCTTTTCCCTTTCCTATAAATGTGAAGTTCCTTTCAGCCCTCTGAAGAGGACTTACGGTCACTGAGCCCTATTATCTGCTCTTCACACCATGGCCATCTTGATCAAATCTCCATGTTTTGTCCTTTACCAAATACTCATCTGATTAAGTGTTGGGATGTGCATCTGAACCTGGTCTGTTGCGAGTCTCAGAGCCACAGCCTTCACATTAAAACTTCAGTAGAACAATGAGAATGCTGGCCTTTTTTCATGTTAATGACAATTAATCCTAGAATGCTACTAGATGTTATTGACGATAAACCAGAGATTTTGCCTCAGAAACAATAAGAGATCATTTATTATGAAGCCAAATATAAATGATCATGTCCTGAGAACACAAATTTTGGTTACTTCAAATTTCATGTTCCAACATGGGAACAGTTAGAAAATTTTTATAGTGCAAAAAAGAAACTCATAAATAGAGGTACTTTTCAAAATATTAAATAGTTGGATTAAAACAAATGGAGAAGCATGTTATAGGCCTCAGATCATATCTGACAATATTTTTTTAGCATTTTCATTCATTGGAAATCTCGTGATTTCTTCGTATATTCTAAATTTACCTAATGGTCTCAAAGCTGTTCAAGCAGACACAGAAGAAGGTGGTAAATGGCTATTAAGAGGGCTAAAGACAGCCTGAGATAATGTGTAATTAGGCTTGGACTTGTAGCATTCAAAGTTCTGATAAGTTAATCAGCCTTGTAGGTGGTTCAGTTGAAAGTGCAGCCAGCATTTTCCTGGGAACTTTCATTCATAATGTATAGCAATGTTGTGATGGTAGTACAAGGCATTCCCGTATTATCCATACCAGTTTTCTATTGTGGAATATTTGTACATTGTGTGAAGATGTATTGCTGTGATTGGTGAAATAAAAAACTGAACAGCCAATAGCTAGGCAGGAAAGTACAGGCGGGACTTCCTGACAGAGAACTCTGGGGAGAAGAGAGGTGCAGTCACTAGTCAGATGTGGAGGAAGAAGAATGGGCAGTATGGAGATGAGGTAATGAGCCTGTGGAAGAACATAGATTTAAAAATATGGGTTAATTTAAGTTATAAGAACTAGTTAGAAACAAACCTAAGCTAAGGATGAGCTTTTATAATTAAAAATAAGTCTCTGTGTCATTATTTGGGAGCTGGTGGCCACAAAAGAAAAATCTGACTACGGTTCCCCCTGCTATTAGTCTCTAGTAGTGCTGTATATTTACTATAAGTGATGGTGAATATTAATATATTATCACCAACTAGTAGCATAGTATGCTTAGATTACTACATTTTGCCATTATGTGATCAATCCCACCTGGTGTCCACAGTGCCCTTGCTTTCCTTCTTAACACTGCCAAAAAGAAAAGGAAAAACAACACTCCTGTCCCACCACCACCAAGAAAAACCCAAGTAAAAGATTCACCCCATCTCAATTCTCTAAGCCTGTTTAGCATATTAATAGAACACAAGGAGGGGACTCTAAGAACTCCAGTTTACAGCTGGCAACGTGAGTCAGATGCACAGGTGAAAACGGCTGAGCTCTCAGATGGCGTCTTCGTGAGGAAGGCACACTTGGGGAGCCGACACTACCTCAAGGTCAGTGGTATTGGAACTGACTTGCGTTAGTGGACACTCAGCTGGTGTTTGTTGCTGAAGAGTTACTTGCCTAATGTGTGTGGAAAACCTTCACGTGTCCTGGTATGTGAAGTTATCTATGTTGTGGGTCTGCAGTGGAAAGAACAGTGTGTGGTGAGGACTATTTTTTCCTTACAAAAAGAAAATTATTCTGTATTATTTATTTATTACATGTATGTGTGTGTGTGTGTGTGTGTGTGTGTGTGTGTGTGTGTGTATTTCCTCAATTTTACCACAATATGATGCCCTAGCCTCATCTTGTATACTTCCAGTATTGGTCTCAGAGTCAACCATTCTTCAAGGAACTCTAATCTCATATACTAGAGAACAGTACCTGAAACCAAGATCTGGATGTCATGTGTGCTTTCTGCTTCTATATTCTTTCTACTGAAAAAACAAGGAAGCTCAAGTCTGTATAAGACAAGCTCTGTGCCCAAAGAGCTATCACTATTTCATGGTACTCAACTATGTGGAGCTAAGTGTGATTTTGTACTGACATCTTCACATTGAATCCATCATCTGTGGCTCATACTAGCCTTCCCCATTTCTTGTATTGTCCTTTTACCCACTTGTCAGTTCTGCTCATGAGTGCAGTAATTTCATACTTGCTAGTACCAATGCCAGTGTGCAATATTACTATGTGGAATACAGTGCTTTTCAAAAACAGCTATTTTTGCCATCAACCTTACCTCCTCCACTCATTTCTGCAGAGATTCAAGTAGTAGTTCAAGCCCAGCTTTCTGCAGTGGTATGTCATGTAGAAATTGCATGCTTTTCTAACAGTCTACTTTTCATCCTAAGGACTTGAATTTCCTATGTATTTTTTTAATCATCAAATTAAAGTTCTTTGATCTAAAGTACTGTACATCAGTTTCACGTATTCATCACCACAGTATCATACATAACAGCAACTCTGTGCTTTAACTATTTTCCCTCTCTCTGTGATCTATAGAGGGGAGCAGGATGTCAATTCCAGCACCTGGAAGTCTGTTAGCTGAAAATTCAGAGGCACAGTCCTCAACAGGGTGCCTGTCATTATCAGTGTGAGGGGTGGGGCTGCTGTAGGCATCCTGGCCTGAGCAGCCTACTGGGCTGGAATCTGACATTACATAGAGCAAGCAAGCAGGCCTTAAATCAGTACTGAGCATGCATCCTCATGAGGAACTGCTTGTCAGTCTTACGTGGCTGCTCCATTTTGTATTCCACCAGCAAGCGGTGTGAGTTCTTATTCTGTATCCTTAACAGCAATTGGTGTAGTCAGTATTGTGGATGTTAGCCCTAAAAGAAGAGAAGTAGTGTCTCACTGTTGTTTTAATTTGCATTTCCTGAATAACAAATTATGCAGAACCCCTTCCTGTGTGCTTGTTTGTTATCTGTCCTGTTTTCAGTTTGGCTCTGCCCTATTGCTCCATCAGCATCCACTGGGCATCTCAGAAAGGGCACATCATTGCCTTGCAGAGCATACACAATGTTATTTGCTGCTTTTTGTTTTGTTATAGCCTTAAGCAAGCCAGGCTGGGCAGATTGGACCTGCAGGACAAATGGAATGTATAACTATGAAAATATCTATCCATTGCTACAGTTTGGGTCTTGAATGCTCCCAGAGACTCCTGATGCTCTACAAATGCCATGGTCACATATAAGAGGTGGGACCTAGCTAATAGGAAACTTAAGGTCATCAAGGCTTTCCATCAGTGGAAACTGGAATACTCAAGGGCTTTACAACCCTTATAATTTGATTCTCTTCCACCAGCATATGCTAACCCAGATGGACTGGCCATTGCTGTATGTCAAATTGCTCTGATTGGTCAATAAATAAAACACTGATTGGCCAGTGGCCAGGCAGGAAGTATAGGCGGGACTAACAGAGAGGAGAACTGAGAGAACAGGAAGGCAGAGGGAGTCACTGCCAGCTGCCGCCATGACAAGCAGCATGTGAAGATGCTGGTAAGCCACGAGCCACGTGGCAAGGTATAGATTTATGGAAATGGATTAATTTAAGATATAAGAACAGTTAGCAAGAAGCCTGCCGTCGACATACAGTTTGTAAGCAATATAAGTCTCTGTGTTTACTTGGTTGGGTCTGAGCAGCTGTGGGACTGGCAGGTGACAGAGATTTGTCCTGACTGTGGGCCAGGCAGGAAAATTCTAGTTACAGGCCATAACAGTCATAGCCAGAAACCCTATCATTACTAGCCCAAATAAGCCTTTTTCTTAATAAGTTTATTAATCTCTTGTATTTGTTACAGCAACTACAAGATGACTAATATATAAACTCATACTCCATCCAGGATTAGTCAACTCAATTTTTTAGAATTTCTTCCAATAATATTTCTATCTTCTGTAGGATTCTTTTTTTACCTCCATATGTTTTTTTATGTTCAACATTATTTTTACCTTTTTCTTATTATAAGTCATGTTAAAATAAACCACATAGTTCATAAATCTCTGACCATTTCAGATGAAATGTTAGAATTGAACATGCTGTGTAATATTTTAATAGCCTTTAAACAGTTCTTTATTATGCACACCCCATTGCTTCTTCACAAAGTTGCTAGCATGCTATTGGCAGGGCCCTGAGCACTCCTGAAGACATCCCACAGAAAGGAGGCCAGTACGCTCATCATTTCAGTGCTGACGGTCTGAGTGGTATCTAGTGTTGCTTTAGATGTGTTTAATTTGCGAGCAAGCTTGAACATTTCCTATTGTGCTTAAAAATGAGTTTCCTAGAATAGTCTTTATAAAGTGCTCATTTGTGGACTCTGAGATGACTTGCTGTGGTCTGAGTCATAGCCATAACTGCTTCTCCAGCTGTCTCGAAAATGTCCTTAATCACTAAGTAAGGCCAGGAGAGGGGAGGTGCCAGAGCCCTAGCTTTCAGGTCTTTTAAAGCTGGTCGTCAAGGCAGCTGTTAATCCCACTGGGCAAGAATAAGAATACTGCTACAATTTTTTGAGCCAAATTTGAAGCAAGCTTTATTATGGCCAGGACAATGGATACTGGCCAGGTCCATACCGAGGATTCCCAGAGTATGACACCGAATTACATTAGACAGGGCCTTATATAGGCAACATCCACAGGCTACATACTTCCCACCTTTGTCCAATCAGGGGCAAGCATACACCCTGATATACTTCTTGCCAAAGTACTTCCTGTCTATATGTGATCAAGCACATCCTGTTCAGTTGGGGCAATCAAGCTTCTTTACAGAAAAGAAAACACATGGTTTGTTATCTTATCTGAACAACAACAATCCACAGCATTCTGGGAAGTTATCTGTCCTTGGGCAAGTGGAGCTTACAGGTCAGAGACATTTTTGTATAATAGATCTCTTAAGCACAGTAACTTCAACTTAAAACATCACATTAGCCATCATACAACCCCTCTGTGGTTGTGCTGGGCATAAAGCTGACTCTCTGGCCTATGAATATTCATTTGTGAACTTTATCCCTTCTTCACAATGCTTGGTAAGGACAATATGAAATGGCAAATGTGACATGCTTTCTTGGTTTCAGGCTCTGTGTTAAATTATCAGTAATGGCCCATTAAGGGAAAACATCTGACCAAGACTAGGATAGCCTCTGTGAAGACCAAACATTCCAGTGGGGCTAGGCCAATCACCTGACCAAGGGACCACTCTAGGCAGACTGGTTCACCTTAAGCCATGCTCAGGAAATAGGTGGAATAAGCATTTCTTTAATGAGATACTGCACTTTCCTTCCCAGAATTCCTCCCACTCCCAGCCATGAGGTTAAACTACGTCAGCCCATTATTTGGAGTGCTACAACTTGCCCTTTTCTTTTTTCTGTCTTTTTCTGCCATATGGACTTTGCATTCATTGTGGCAAAGTTAGCCTTTGGGCAAGAAACAGCCCTTGCCTTGAGAGCTGACAGTATGCTGTACAAATTGGACAAGCAGGACACAAAAAAAGCAACTATTGAACTTTGCCAAGACAAGGTAGGACAGTCTTCAAAAGTCCAGCTTCAGAAAAGTCTGTCAGATATTGTAGGCCTGTAGACTGGAGATGGATGCCCCAATATTTCAGAGGAAATGTGAGTGTCTGTCCAGGCAGCCAGATGTCTCTATCATTTCTATAGTTTAGGAAGTTGTTTGCTCTGTACTTCCTGTTTACTCAAGTAATATTATATCCTTCTCAGGTCTCTGATGATGTTGAATACTAAACATACCATTTTCTTTGTTACCAAATTCAGAAAATAAACTTACAAAAGAGATGGTAAGTTTATATGGTTGAGAGATGTAAAAGCTTAAGTTGTTTATCTAAGAAAACGTTTTAATGACTAAAAAGATACTTAAGATGATAATACAAGCTATGATAGAAAATGATTTAGTTATAAAACTTAGGACTCATCAAGATAGGATAGATAATAGAGTAATTTCTCTAAATTTGCCAAATACATATGGACTCGATATTGTGAATGAAATTCTTACTTGGTAATTGTTCTTATTTTTACATAGTTTTAGTTTGTTAAGTTTAAAACCTCCCCTTTTTGTTTAGACAATACCTGATAATTGTTCTTATTATATATAGTTTTACTTTGTTATAGTTTTTTTTTTTTTTTTTTGGTTTTTCGAGACAGGGTTTCTCTGTGTAGTTTTGCGCCTTTCCTGGAGCTCACTTGGTAGCCCAGGCTGGCCTCGAACTCACAGCGATCCACCTGGCTCTGCCTCCCCAGTGCTGGGATTAAAGGCGTGCGCCACCACCGCCCGGCAATTACTTTGTTATAGTTAAATCCTTCTCTTTTAATTTAGACAAAAAATGAGAAATGTTGTGGAATATTTGTTTACACTGTGTAAAGATGTGTCACTGTTACTTGTTTAATAAAGAGCTGAATGGCAAATAGCTAGGCAGGAGAGAATAGCCAGGACTTCTGAGGAGAGAGAAGAACTCAGGATGAATCTAGATGCATGAGAGATACCAGCAAGACACTGAAGAAGTCAGACATATGGTACAGAGGAGCAGTAACTAAGCCACATGGCAGAATGTAGATTAATAAAAACAGGTTAATTTAAGTTATAAAAGCTAGTTGGGAAAAACCTAAGCTTAGGCCAAGCTTTCATAATTAATAAGTCTCAGTGTTGTTATTTGTGAGCTGGCAGCCAAAAGGAAAGTCTGACTAAAGACCTGTGTAAATGTCAGGAATTGTAACATAACTGACTAGATCTTCTTGTTTAAGGATTGTTTTGTAAGAGCATATTAATATATAACCATATACAATGTATATAATACTTCACACAATATGTGAATGTTTCACCCTTCCATCTGAAGAAAGTTTACTTTTGCAAACATTGACACTGTTTATCTACAATAGAGGAAGTAGATCTCTGGATCAACCCACATTCAGGAAGTAGATCTTTGGATCCACTCACATTCAGGAAATAGAACTCTGGATTCACCCACATTCATGGTTGCATGGAGTGACCCAGAAGGCAAAAGCATCATGTGCACTTATGAGCATCTAAAGGAATCACAGCATAATCAGAAAACTATCATGTCAGAAGTCAGTATCTTAGGAAGAAGAGATAGAAAATCCCACAAATAATTTAAGAAAAAAAGTAGTAAGATTCAAGAGGGGCAGAACAAAGCCTTATGGTTACAGAAGTGAGCAATGGTGGTTATTAAAAGTTCCTGTAAGTACTATACATGCCTGAGGGTCAAGCTGACCTCTGTTTTAGACCAAGGTTGGGTCAGTATTTAGTAAATATCTTTCTCACTTCAAGCACAGTAGCATAGGCACTGAATTTGAAGAATCTGGAAACTTTCGTTTTGCACACATGTAAATGATGAAATAAAAAAATGCTGACATATTTTAGACTTCATCATATAATATTCAGTGTTAAAGGCCAAACTATTGTGAAAAGGAAATATGCATAAAATTCTACTACAAGAAAGCCTTCATTTCCTTTTTTTTTGATGCAAGCTGGGGGGCTTAACCCTGGGGCTTCTTGCATGTCAGCCAAGTCTCTGTCACTGAGCTCCATCACCATCTTTTAGTCTGTCAATGAGAGCAGTAGAACAAGTTTAACAATGGATGAGTCACCTGAGCTGGTCCTTAACAAAGTGCCGAGGACAAACTGATGAGTAAGTAACTATGGAAGAAGACAGGCATGTGGGGTAAATATATGGGATGAATTAAGAGTGAAACTGATGTGGAAATTGTGCTGATGTAAATGCTATACTGCAGCTCTGGGAAGAGTGCTCAGTAAAGGGAGAAAAGGAAAGATAAAATTTAAATATTCTGTTTCCTGTTGTACTCAGTTCTAATTCAATAAATCAAATGCTAACTCATGAAATAATAAAGGATATGTGTAGTGATATATTGTGTACCCTAATAAACTTGCCTGAGGATCAGAGGACAGAGCCAGCCACTAGATTAGACATACAGGTCAGGCAGTGGTGGCACACAACCTTTGATCTCAGCACTTGAGATCTCATACCTTTGCTTGGGAAGCACACACACCTTTAATCCCAGGAAGTAATATGGCAGGGCAGAGAAAGGTCTATAAGGCGTGAGGAAACAGGAACTCACTCTCGTTAGGCTGAAGATTTCGTACAGGTAAGAACTAGTGGTTGGCTAGTCTGCTTCTCTGATCTTTCAGCTTTCACCCTGGTACCTGGCTCTGTTTTTTTTTTAATTTATTTTTTATTTATTTTTATTTTTTTATTAAAAGGCCATCTAAAATTTGAACAACAGATATGTATGTTTAAATTTTTGTATATATTTATTTTTTATTTTGATAGCTTATTTTTTTTTAAGTACATTGGTCAGGAACTAAAATTGTTTTTCAAATTTGTTATTTTTTTAAAGATGTATTTATTTTTATTTCATATATGTAAGTGTGCATGCCTGGTTCCCATGGAAATCAGAAGAGAACATCAGGTACTATGGAACTGGAGTTACAGAAGTTTGGGAGCAACCATGTAGGTCCTAGGAACCAAACCTGGTCCTGTGGAAGAGCAGCAGTGATCTTAACTGCTGAGCCATCTCTCCAGCTCCATTTTTAAAGTTTAAAAGCAAAGGGTAAGAAACCGGCTAAATACAGTAGCGGAGAGGAAGGTAGGGGTGTTCAGTGGGGACATACTAGACTTATTGTGACAAGAGGTTGCACAGCGTGTAAAAACATGGACGGCAATGTAGATTTTTTCCCTATCCACTTTTTTCAATTTTTTATTTTAAAAGTTTCAGTCATCTAGAAAGTTGAAAAAGATGGCAGAATGAGTGTTGGCAGGTCCACCCCAGGTTAGTCAATCCTGCTTTGCTCTAGTTGCCTTGTCTCCATATGCAACAGAACCCGGCCTAGAGTCATTTTGAATTTCACTTCACCTTGGTTAGGTCTGTTTCAAATTCTTTTTATCTTCAGTTATACATGGATGTTACAAAAATTCAATTTTGACCACCATAACTCTGCAGTGGCCTTTTCTGATACCAGGGACACGCTCCTGGTTGTGCTTTCCTGACAGCTTCCTTGATAATGTCCGAGGCACCACATAAACCAGGGCTTAGGGGACGGCAGAAAGCAGGTTAGGGGCAGGGGTAATGCCAGGATCCCTGGCTCTGTCGTGTTCTGGCCAGCCAATTGCCTTCTTCCCATCCCTCCATCTTCTGAAATGTAGCTCTCCCAACAGGACAGCTACAGGGAACAGGAGGTCTTTGGGGTGCAGCCAGATGTTTGGGGTGAACCTGACCTACCTGGTTCAGCCAGGCTTTCTTCTGGGAGGCAGCAGCAGAGTAGCATGAAGGAAAGCTTTCCTCAAAGGTGGCAGCTCCATTATTTTTCAAAGTGCTCAGCAGCCCTGATTCCACATGCTGAAGGCTCTGGAGCAAGACTGCTAGTTCTGCATTTCTTGGATGGGTTGAGGCTGCTCTTGTTCTACACATGGTCACTCCCACCATCCATCTGTCTTTTTTGGCATGCAGAATAATCTTAGAGTGTGATGAAGCCCCGAAGATATCTGCTTGAAGGAAAATTAAGATTTTAACATCTTCTAGGTTTTGCTAAAGATGACTCAAAAACCCACCGTCACCAAACCAAACATCATAAACAGAAGGTGAGCTGGAAAGTGAGGCCAGTGACAGAGTTTACTGGTAGAGTCTCTTCCAGACTTCAAAACACAGATATTTGGGTCATCTAACTGCTCAAGTGCATAGAAAAAGCAGAAAACCTTCCATATCACGTAAATGAAATTCGGAAACCGAGCAATAAAAAGCAACAGAAAAAAAGATCCTAAAATTGGCATAAATATTGATATAAAATTATATTTTATAAAAGATTAGGGTTTTTTTTTAAATGTTTGTGCTTTGGAACTGGAGAGGCAGTCCAGTGGTTAAGAGCACTGGCTGCTCATCTAGAGGACCTGATTTGATTCCCAGCACCAACATTGTGGCTCACAACCATCTATAATTCCAGTTCCAGGGGATCTGATCCCCTCTTCTGGCCTCTGAGGGTACCAGAAGCTCAAGTAATACATAAGACATACATGCAGGCAAAACACCTATATACACATAATAAAAAGTTTTTAAAATTAGCTTTGTGTGTGCTTGTTTAGCTTGCTATCTAAGTGTGTACTCAGCCTTTTTAAGTCTCACTAAACAAACAAACAAAAAATGTAGCAAATTTTAGTATGCCTTGTATTTCCCCTTAAACCAGCGTTCACAACCTAAGCTAAATGCATAGCTTATAGCTTTGCATATAATCTTCCATGCCCCAACCCAAAGTAACTTATTGTATGTGTGTATTTGTGTGAGTAATTACAGTCATTTGCTGAAAGCATCCAACAGGTTGAAAGAAACCTGGAACAACAGATATCCCATAAATGTTGGAAGTAACATGTGGCTAGGTTAATGGTGTCTGTTTGCAGTTTTGAGTGCTATTCTGGGCCATTTGGAACCAGTAAAGTAACTTTTCCTTTATAAACTGTTAAAGATCTCTGGAAAAAAACCTTCCCCATATCCTTCCTCATACTGTTTTCTATACTGTTCAATAAATATATAGCAAAGCCCTTCATTAGTGACAGGCAGATCTCTCTCTCTCTCTCTCTCTCTCTCTCTCTCTCTCTCTCTCTCTCTCTCTCTCTCTCTCTCTCTCTCTCTCTCACACACACACACACACACACACACACACCCCACATAGACCACAGCCCACATATTCCAAAGGGAAGTAAAAGATTAAAATTTGGGCTTGCTTTTGGTCTAAACTACCCCAAGAAGAAGTCTCTCTTTTCGTTCCTTAATGTGACATCTATGAAGATCATATTTACTGCCCTTTCCCAACTCCTTCCAGATCCTAACTAATGGAATATTTCATTAGACAATATTTAAAAGATGGATAGTTTTCTGGTTTATCGAAAGAATGTAAATATTGTTAAATACTGGGAGCCCTTTTGAGATAAAATTTATATTTAATTAACATAAATAATATATTTACATATAAGAATTTCAATTTATGTAGCTATTGAAAAGATACCCTTTGAAATTTTGACATTAAAAAAATCCAATCCTTAGTAAGTGCAGGAGATAATCCTTTAAGATTTAAAAATCTTACCTTTAATCTCAGCACTCTGAAGACAGAGGCAGATGGATCTCTGTTCTAGGTTAGCCTGGTCTACAGAGTGAGCGTGAGTTCTAGGACAGCCAGGGCTCCACAGAGAAACCCTGTCTTGAAAAACAAAACAAAACAAAAAACCAAAAAGCAAAAAAGTAAAAATGATTTTTAAAATATAGGGAGCGAGAGAGAAAAAAATATATATATAAAAAATTAAAGGCCAATGCCACCTTTATTGAGAAAATAAATAACCTCTTTCTTTAAAACGCAGACAAGACAACGGTGTGAAATACGACCGCTGTTCGGGAGCAATGGCCCAAAGCTACTAGCCAGCACTAAAGGTTCCTGTAAGCTGGAGGAAGCATTAAAGTGGGCATTCTTCATCGGTAACAGATTGAAATATATGGAAAAGTGAGCAGACAAACCATTGCATATAATGGATGCAATTAGGTAAACGATAAAATGCAAAACATGGAAATGATTGGCTTCAGAGGTAAAAACTGTATCAGTAAATGCTTAGCGGTGAGAAAGATGAATTCTTGCAGCAATATCAAATGATCATTGGTGAACACACCTAGGGGAGGTGCACTATCAGTAAGAAGTGTCTAAACGCTACTAGCACTAGAGAGGAAGTGAGTGGATACATCGGCTTGACCAGAGCCACTGAGAACAGCATGGGATGTAGTGAATAACAGAGCAATGCATTGTTGAAAATTGTTTTGAGGCCAAATTTTAAGTGTTTTTCACCACAAGAAGATAATGACTATGTGAAGAAATATATAACAAGGTTGATTTAGCCATTTCACAATGCATATACACATTTCTCTCCCTCCTTTCTCTTCACTCTCTTCTCCCCTGCCTTTCACCCTCCCTCCCTCCTTCCTTCCTCTCCTTCTCTCCCCTCCTTCCCTTCCCTCCTTGATCTTGGGCATGGAACTCAGTGCCTCACACACCACACACCAGACAAATGCTCTACCATTGAGCTATAGTCTCCACCCTCCTCATCTTTGAGTCATTGTGTTATGATGATGATAAGTGTATAATCTGTGATTGGATGCAATAGTTGAGAAAGAGTTTGATCCTTGCTGATTTCCCTGTTCTTGTTCCCCGGGGCCTCTAATCTGGGGTTTCCTTTTCAGCGTGGATTATCACAAAAGACACACTTAGTGCATGTTTAACACTTATCTACCAGGAAGTCTTCTCGAAGGAGTAAAATAGGACTGTAAGGAGTCACCAAGCTGCATCCCGGCCATTAGGCCCACTCCGTTCTGAAGCTGAAGTTGCAGAATCTCGTGTGGCACGTGGAGCCCTGTTGCGTCAAGCATCCCCTCTGCCTTCGCTTCTGATGTTACTTATGCATAACTTTCCTTTTTACTTTATTTCCCCAAAGTTTTATTGGTGATTTCTGGACTATGGCACTGCTATCTGGAAGTTTTATGTGTAGGTTTATTTTATTGAATTAGACTATTTTTCTTCTAATTCTTTCAGGTTTATTGTTCTGTTGTTACTTCCATATGCTTGTGTGGAAATTTATTTTAATCTGTCTTTGAACATAATCAATGCACTTAAGGACACTTGTTTTAAAACAACCTTCACAGCATTCTTCTCTGTGATTAGCACTACCAAGCCCACATTTACTATTCAGTTACAATTGATTTACAATTTCTACTTTCATTTGTTTTCTTCACTCAAAATTATATAAATTTGGGTTTTTTTTTTCTTTCTGTTATTGCTTCATGGAAACAAACATGGTTTGGGTAATACAACCTCTAGAACTTCCTGGCACTACCTTGTGCTTTAGGGCATGGCAATTTATTTTGAAAATTACATCTGTATTTTAAGAGTAAGCTTATTTTTTCACAAGTAAGTGAGGCTTTTTTCAGCTTGTGAATGGAGAGCCTCTGCCTATAATTACACGGGTGGGTGATGGGTAGATTCCTAAGCTCCTGTTGTGCAGGCATTGTTGTTTATATATTTTTTTCCATGTGCACCCCAGAGGATCTTGGTGAAAATGTCAGTGCTTTTGAAGATCCCCAACAGGGAGGCACATGGCACTGTCTTCCTGTGACACCCTGATTTCACACCGTGTGTTTGCGTTTCTGACATTGCTCTAATTGATCAGCCAAGGTATTATTAAGATGGATTCTGAACAGAGAATCAGGAAGTCATAAGGAATATGCAGTACGGCTCCCATGCACATGGATCTGTTTGGTGACTGCTGTGCTCAACCATGGGCCCCTCCTGCCCCTGGTGTGAAGGCCCAGAGCCTCACTGTCCATTCAGAGTAGCCCTTGGTGTCCAGCTGCTCTCTGCTTCTTTCCTGGGGTGTGGTGTGTGACCAAGAGAGGCCAAGGGTAGAGACACTTTCAGTTTGTCTCCAGCCAACTGCGTTTCCCTTTTGACTTTTAAGCCTGTTGTATTATCTCGCTGACTCATATAAATATTTCAAAACCTTCCTGCTCTTTTGCTTCTTTTCAGCAGGAGATCTTTCAGGGTGTGCAAATCATCCCTCTGCTGTGGAAGCCTTCAGATTCAGAATGGAGCTAAGGAGACTGAGGAAGGGGGAGACTAAGGAGACTTGAGCCCGGTAACACAGCACACAGGCAGCTTACTGCTGCCATAACACCAGCCTGGCATGTGGTCCTGCAGCCCAATGCAGTGTGTATGTTAGATGGATTGCAGTCCTCATAGTTATCATTCCCCAATAAAACCTACAGAGATTCATCCTGTAGCTTTGTTTCCCTTTGACTCTTATAAAAGGAATGAACTCATTTCTTAAAAAAGGTACCTATGGTGCTCAAAGTGTGGCTCAGTGGTAAAATGATCGCCTCCAATATGTGAGAGATCTGGGTTTGATCCTGCTTGGGTAGACACACACACACACACACACACACACACACACACACACACACACACACACATACACACACACTTACACTCAAGAAGTTTTAGGAAATAGTGATAGTAAGAGGTCACTGATAACCCCATATGAGTACCCTTCCCTTTCATGTAGATATATACATTTTAATGCTTTTTCTCCTCTCTCCATATGTAGATTTTTTTTTTTTAAATCAGAGCTATAAGGTTTCTGTCATTTGGACATTTGTTTGTTTGATTTGAGACAGGGTCTTAGGTAGCCCAAGGCTGGTCTTGAACTTGCTGTGTAGCCATGGATGTCCTTGAACTCCTGACACTTCTTCCTCTGTGATCAGAATGCTAGGATTACAGGTGTTGTGCCTGTCACACCTGTTTATGTGGTGTGGGAATTGACTCCAGGACTTCATGCTTGCTACAAAAGCACCTTACCCACTCAGCTCCATCCCCAGCAGGGCTTTAGTTTTCTGATCACCATTGTTTTATAACCATTTTCATAATTATCTAATTTCCTCTGGTTCTCTGCTGCCCCTATGCAGTGTATATGACTGCCTCAATACCTGGGCTCCTGACCCTTAGACTGACTCTTCCTTCCTGGGACCAATCTGGTTTGTATAGGTTCCTCCATGTGTACTTCCTACACTTGGCAGGCTCCTCTCTGTTCACCAACATGCACCACAGAAGGGTACTCTGTCATTTCTGGACCCTCAGCTCCTGGAGCTATACCCTCCCCTCTAGGGACCTTCTGGCATCTTTGTGAATTTGCTGGGTGAGGTCTGTTCAGATTGATATGTTACCGCTCTAACGGAATATGTGTATACAGGAAGATACTGCTGAAGGAGTAAGAGAAAATGTCTCCAGAACTAACAGTTTAGGAGCTAAAAACCCCAAATGAGTTTATATAGCTGCTGGCAAAGACAGCCAGGGACTGTACTTCTCTCCACCGCCCCCTTTTTTCTCCCCGATTCATCTCTCCACAGCTTCACAAGGGTCAGGATGGGAAACAGGTTATGTCCCATCCTAGGCAAGACCCTTCAGCTCCCTGCTTTGACAGTATTCCTTTCCATTGTTTACTTTCGAAACAGCTTTAAAAATTTCTTCTCCTTGTCCAAAACCAAAATCCTTAATAATGTTGCAAGCAGTGTCTATCATTTCTTAATTTCTCTATTTATTTGCTGTTGCTCACTATCTTTATCCACTTTTCTAAAATGGCATTTGTTTATGTTATTGATTTTATGACTTTATCAATTGGTAAGCAGTTTTTCCAGTTTTCAATTGCTTTTTAATTTGTTTGTATTTTCTGAGGTATTCTAAGTTTTATTCTGTTTGTGGATTCTATAAAGAAGGTTATCAACTGAGGACATCTAAGCTGCAGCATTTATTTTCTTTAATCTCTTAAAAGTTTAAATAGTGAATTATAAAATCTAAAATTTGAATGACAAATTCTAAAGCAAAACAACAATAACAAAGCACTTAACTCTTATTTTACCGAACAAATACGCTAAACATTCACACATACGCTACTTGGTTGAAGTCAGCAGGCCTTAGTTCCCTATGTGATATGTTTCAGAGCATCTTAGGGCTTGAGTTTTGAATATCCTCACAGGCTCATGCTTTGAATGCCAGGTCTCAGCTTGTACTGTGATTTTGGAGGCTGTGGTGCCTTTAAGGGGTGGTATCTGCATGGAGGAAGCAGGTCACTAGGGTGGACATTGAGAGGTGATGCCCATCCCTGATTCTGGCCTACCTTTTCAGCTTCCTTGTCCTCTCACATGTAAATAGAAGCTAGGACAAGCTCCTGCTGCCACCCTGCATTCTCATGAAATCCATACCACAGTGAACTGGAGTCTCTCTGGATGGATGGGCAAAAGCAAGCCTTTCCCGACTTCAGGTGTTTCTGTCAGGCATTGAACTTACAGAGACACAGCCATAACTAATACAGACAGACTGTTTATAAATGAAACATTAAAAATATAGTTAAAATTGCATTCCCTTCCCTGGATTTCTTCAAATTTAAGAGGTAGACACTATCTTAAATTTAGTGGATATTTTTAATGCTGAATGTTTGCCTGTCCATCTATCTTTTCCTTTTTCCTATTTCTTCTTTTCCTTATTTTTATTTTGTACTGTGTAGTTTTTACACACCCACTATCGTATATTTCATTTGCATACAAGATTCTTTGTCCAATTTTATTTTATTCATTTAGTATTGAGGAAACTTCTTCGAGTAGTAAATGAAGATCCTTTTTGTCTGTGTATCATACAAGCAAGACACAGGTTATTGGAAATCCCTTGTTGAGCATTACTACGTCGGTCTGCTGTGTTGGAAGCTATGATGCCATAAATGGGTCCCGTTCTGTATCTGCACTTGTGTATTTTTAAGGTGAGGTTTGCAGAAGACAGCAGTTAGTCTGATGGTCACACAGACCTTCAACCTGGTACAAACTTTTTATAGTCTCTAGGACCCCCCCTCCCCCCCATTTAGTGTGCTTGTGAGTATCCGTGTGTCAGGGTTTGTATTGTCTGTCTCTGGCATTGCTGGGTCAGACACTTTCTAAAGAAGTATTTTATTGGTTTCTGTTGTACAACTGATTTTTCTCACTAAAAATCTTTAAAATCCACCAAGAATTAATCATTCGGGAACTACCATAATAAGAGCCACCGAGAATACATGTTAATGTTTCTTATAGCAATGAAATCTAACTTTATTTTTCTCCTTAGAATTAACCAAATGGCGGAGCACCGTTTACTGAATAGCCCTACTTAGATCCACTAGTTGAAAGTATCCCTTATAGCTAGCTCTCTGTGTGCAGTGTGGTCTCTGTCAGCACAGTCTGAGGCTCCACTTGTTAATGTGGTGCTAATCTGCTTCTGTGCTGAGGAGCCTGTGGCAACCTCCTGGTGCGCTCTGAAGTGCACTGGCCCAGGCCATGTGTCATAGGCTTCTCAAGTGTCACTGACCAAGTTTAGAATCATTTTATCAGAATTTAAACTCCACACAGTATCAGAGATATTGTAAATTTGGTTGCTTGTCTTAATTGTGTTCATGGAAGACTTCAACATTTGTCATGCTGTCTATAAACCCTCCAAGTCATCTTCTGTGTAACTTCTTGTTCTGAAGTCTTAAAATTTGGTTTGGCATAAAGGTATATTAAAAAATTTCAATTTTTTACTTTTATAATTCCCTTGGGGTAAAAAAATAAGTTTTATTTATTTATTTATTTTTATGATTTATTTCGCTATTACATATACAGTGCTCTGTCTGCATGTATGCCTGCAGGCCAGAAGAGGGCATCAGATCTCATTATAGATGGTTGTGAGCCACCATGTGGTTTCTGGGAATTGAACTCAAGACCTCTGGTAGAACAGCCAGTGCTCTTAACCTCTGAGCCATCTCTCTAGCCCCAACAGTTTTATTTTTATTTGTGGGCTATGTTTTGCAAGGTGTGAGCTAAGGTTGGCCAAATACTTCACATGTTAGAATTGCTTCAGCATAATTCAATGTTGTATGGAGCCTTACCTATCTAAGGAGGTGCCTTGATTCTTATAAGTTCTCCTATTTCTGAGTTGGATCCTAAGCTCTGTGGCCCCTGAACATTCCTTAGTACTATTGCTGCATAAGCCTTTCGTTCCTTGCTAAAGGATGAACTAGAGCCTCTCATGGGCTCTACACCCCCGGTTACACCCACAGCCCCAAGACTTTCCAAGCATCCCAATGCAGGCCACTGGGTCTGGGCACCATGGGAAAAAAACTGCAGAGGAAGCAGAGGCAGAGCCTCGGTTCTCAGAATTCTCACCCATCAATCACTTGCTTCATACCCCATACTCTGTCAGTGGCAAGTGTTTTTCACCATTTGGCACACCAAAAAGCCTTTCTGTATAAATGCAAAAACAAAGTTGATCTTAAATAATCAAGAAATTCCCAGAAGCTATCTCTCTCTGCAAAGGAAAAATCAGAGAATGCCTCAGGATCCACACTGATGCTGGGCTGTGGGAAACCACAAAGGTGTGTGGTAAATGTTGAGTCCTAGGAGAAAGCTGCTTAGATTTGTAATGCTTTTGGCTGATTTTAAGCTGTCAATGTATCACTCCAGGATACTGAGCTTGAGAGGATGTCTTCTGGGTACATATTAGCTGAGAGATGAAGCCTGGTTCAGCCTATGAACCACTACTACATGCCAACTCAAGCTGTGGCCTGGAGCAACCCATGGGGAGGAGCTCGGGGTGAGCCATTGTGTAAACATGAAACTCTGAGCTGCCTCTCATGAGGAAAGAAAATGTCCAAATGCACCAGCACCCCCAGGCTCAGGAATAAGCTGAGCTCCCAGAAGATGTGCTGGTTAAGCAATGGCACCTATCAGAACCCATAGGCAGGGCTGATGGCAGAGAAGGCAAGTAAGAGCAAAGAGAATGCTAACCGCAGAAGATGAATTAATTTTTTATGAAAACTGCTGTAAAAATCAAATATTTACCTTTCCCGTTCATACTGTGCTTCAGGTTTAGCAAATATTTGATTGGAAAGTATTCTTTATATGAATTAAACTTAGCCAATAACTTCAGAAGAGATAAAGTGATGAAAAGTACAATCTCTTTGCCCTCCTTAATAAAAGACAGACCAAATATTTGTTGTCGATATCATTCATCAACATGTCCACTGCACGTTGATGAGGTCATCATCAGGGATCCATCAAAGTGACATTGGATGAAACAATCAATGTCTAGTAATGAAAATAGACAGACAGACATCTCTTGAGTTGATGCCCTAGGAATGGCACAGCCCATCTGAGAAGTATTTCCTCCCCCAGATTGAACTTCTCTAATGAGGACTTTGGATCTAAAAATTAAAATAAAGGATTCATTTTAATTGAAGAACAAGTTAAACACAGCCATGAAGACGCAGTTAGCTTCATCAAAACACAGGAAACTTTGTATGGGTGGACGACTAGGCTTCTTAAATAAATTACAAAAACAACATAAGAAGAACCAGGGAGGCCAGAGATTAAAATGTATTATATATTAGTTTCCTCTGACTAAGTTAATAAATTGTTACAAACCTAGTGGATGAAAGAAACTCAGATTTATTCTGCAGTTTTGTAGGCCTGAAGTCTCTGTGCATCTGCAGGGCTGACTTAATTTTATGGGTCTGAGGGGAATCCTGTTCTTTCCTTCCCAGACTCTGCGGGAGGCTCGTGGTCCCTGTGGTTGGCTCAGATAGGTCCACCCCTTCCTTCTACTGTCAAGTCGTGGCACTCTGATCCTGCTGCTATGTTTTCCCTCATGTTTGCTTTCGGTTCACCCAACTAGTAGAGGAGAACAGCCCATCCCAAGAGGCTTATTTTATTTCTGCAGAGACCTTCTTCCCACATAAGGTACAATTCACAGGATCTGGGAATTCAGGTCTGCCGGTCATCCAGCCTACTTCCACCATGTGAAATATATTGGAATCTAATAGTGTAAACCAAGAAACCACACATTAAGTTAAAATAAAAGGGAAGGCAGTTTTATCGTGGTGAAGGATAGATCTGTAAATGAGGAACATAGGCTTAGTGTCAAAGCTAAGCGAGGTCTCTATCTAGGCAAAGGACTGAGGTTTTTATGACAGGAGGGTTGAGGAAGTATGGGCAGCTGAGCATTTGGGTGAAATAAATCAGATTGAGGCCAAGCCATCACCTGGAAGTCCGCTGGAGTTGGGTGCTTGGACCCACAGAATTGGGTGCTTGGACCCATAGAGTTGTCCCTGTAGATATGTAGAGACTTCAGACTTGTAAAACTGTAGGGTTCTGGGGTTAAGAGTTTAGCACAGTGATAGGTCATGTGTCTAGCAAGGATAAAGCACTGGGCTCAAGCCTAAGATCAAAAGACAAAATTCCAAATTAGGGCACTGATAAAGCTTTTAACATCCATTGGAATGTCTAGGTCAGGGGACAAACTGACCAGTCTGGCACATCCCAAACCTGTGGTCTCCTGTTGGAATCTAGAAAAGTGTTCTCACTCCTGACTTGATGCTCCTTTGATAGTCAGTCTGCTCTAAAGCTTAGACAGTAATTCCCACTTTTAATCACCACCTTGCAGCTGTTTCTATGTTTATATTTCATTTTATGTTTATCACTGATTCAAACCAACTACAGGAGGAACTGCAAGGTAATCATAAACAACAGAGCCCTACTTGGATATTGGACCATAATAAGGATGTATGTTGAGTTCTTTACATGTGCTAAGTCGTTTTGGTCATATTTCCCCCGAAGATCTTGTTTTTCAGGGGTACATACCTGAGGGTTTCAGATGCATTGAAAGCATGCTGGTGAATTCCCTCAGACAGTCAGCATGACCAGAGGCTGAGAGACATTGCTTCATGGTGATATCCTGAGGAACATTGCTTAAATGTACTGAATAGAAGGCCCAGTTACGGTGAAGCATGAAAAAGAAAGAACTACTTCGCTGTGGTTTCATGAATGGTGAAGATCCAGGGAGCTTCTTGTGGAAGTCCAGGCTCTGTCCAGGATTCAAAGCAGCTTCTCTATGCATGGAGGAGGGTGGAAATGGCAGAGTAAGCGCAAGCAGACTACTTGGTGAAGGGAGGATTTTCAACTCTGGTATTTTCTGTTTTCTTCATCAAGTGGAGGATGTGGCAGCAGGGCAGGAAAGTGAGGTGCATGGGAAAGGTAGGAAAGACCAGAGTACCCTCAGAAGTGACTGGGCTCTGCAGCCAGGGTGAATGGCTAGTGGTTAATCATCATGAATTCATGAGGAAAGCAATGAGTGCTGTTGTGTGGTTTCCTTTAGAAAATTTGCAAACACCTTCATGTGAGTTGTGAGAAAGGTTCGTGTGGAGGGATGGTGTTTTTAAACATGGCTTTCTGGTGAGGACAGCAGATCAGGAAGTGACTGCCTTTGAGAGGATGACTTGTTACTGGCAGAGAAGAGCATGCACATTGTGGAGGCCTCTGACTCTGAGGGAAGGGAAGAAAATGGCCTTTATCATGACCCCTCCCTGGAGGATGGAAAGTGATCCGTTTTAAAGATGATCTGGTGTGAGCCGTGCCCACTAATCTGCCTGGCCTCAAGTGATTAGAGGTTGGATGTAGACTATGGATTTGTTGGTTTGTATCAGCAAAAGACACCCAGAGGCAATTTTCTTTTTACTTATCTCTAGAAACTCCTGCCACTTTGAGGGTAGTCCTTCTTCTTCAGCAAAGTTCAGATCTCAAAGCTCCGGCATGCGTAAGTGAAAGTGAATTTAGCCTGTCTGACGCTGTGACAGAAAGACAAAAGGCTGGGGAATGGGGACCAGGGTAAGAACATCATTGAAACAGAGCTGTGGAAGGTGAAGAAAATATCCAGATCTTCAAGCTGAGTTCCCAGTCAAGTTCAGGGGACTGCATGACAGTGGAAGCCGAAAGAGAGAGGCTGTGGTTAGTGGGGATGGCCATGTTCATTAAAGTTAGAGTACTTGTGCTAGACATGGAAATCCACACCCCTATTCCCAGTGCCTGGGAGGCTAAGGCAGGAGGGTCATGAGTTTCAGGCCAACCTTGACTCCATAATAATATCCTGTGTCAGAAAGAAAATTTGCTGTTGTTGTTAGGCAGGATAATTTTAGGATGTAATGTGTATATGGTCAAGGTGATCATGAGGGAAAGTGTTTCTTGGGTCCCAAGGGACTGACAGGCCTAAGGACATGAAAATTTGCTGAGATTCCAGAAAGCTCAGACTGTTTGCACCTACTCCATCCACTTGGTTCAGCAACAACTGTTTGCAGTATAGGTGCCCTGGCATAGGGAGACAGGGCCACCCCTGTTCATACCAAAGACATGCCTCAAAATAGAAACACAGAAAATGAACATGTCAGGGGCAGAAGCCTAGGGCCATGCTCCATCTGCATTGCCTATGTTCCTCATAATAGACATTGATGGGTGTTCTGTGCCTATTATTAGCTTAAAATTATAAATAAAATAAAAGGAATATCCTTCAAAGTTAAACAAATTGCACTGCCATTAATAAAAAGAGAATACCAGTCTGCTCCCATCTGAGGATGGATGAAATATTGTGTGTGGAAGCACAAATCAATCAGCATGATGAGGCAGGCAGAGACGGTTGAAGTACTGGATGGAAAGAAATGGCATTATAGGAAAGAAAAGGCTTGGGTACTTTTAAAAGATGGTATTTTGTTCTGTGATCCAGGCCTCCACCTTAGCCTTTCAAGTCACTGGGACTACAGTATAGCTGTGTGCACTTTTGATAGGAATGGACTCTAGACTAGATTTAAACATAGTATGCTGTTACAGAAAGGAAGTGGAGAAGGGCCTCAAAAACCCAGTCCTACTAGGGAGTATCTGCTGTCCTGGGAGATATCAGCCAAAAATAGGGTCAAAATTCAACTCTCTCTATGTGAGAGACATGTATGCAGTGGCTCTTCTCCTTGGGCAGGGCACTGCAGAGTGAGGACCTGGGAGGTCACAGGCTTGGCACAGGCAGATCTCACCAACGTGTCTGCCAAAGCCTGGAGTCCTTTCCAAGCAATGAAATTATAGGTGTGAAATACATTGGAGCTATTTTCTCCAAAACACATCACAGAAATCACAAGAAGATGCAGAGATGGCTTCCTCCCCTACAAATGGCTAAAACAAAAGTGTTATAAATAAATTGGTGGCTAAAAATACCTGACAGCTGGTAGGTCAGCAAGCTCCCTATTTAAAACCTGGCCTGCAAAGACTCCCAGAGGTTGGAGGTTGCTGACTTTTCCACCAGGTTCATGTCTTTTACCCCACTAAGTCTGCTTGCAGAAGGTGGGACTCACCGGTGAAGCTTCTTTCCATCTCTTCAGTTCCCACGTTAACAACCCACCCCCATCCTTTTGACATCCGGTTCTTTTAGCACCTGCCTTCTTTATTTTTGACACTATGTTAATGTGTTGAAGGTTACTCTACCCTGTGGCTGGTAACTGGCAGGGATCTTACTGTTGTAACTTTGATACTGACGTCACTGAAAACTCCAAGACTATGGACAAAACATCAGAGTTGTGTGCTGGGTGTGGACATGTTTTTTGCCTTCAGGTGCCCTCTTTGCATATATTTCTGTCTGGTCTGTTTAGCAGAAAGCAAAGGGAGAAACTAGGGGTTCATGGGAGTATACACTTCATTTTTAAAATTATTTGTGATGTTACAGTTTAAACCTGGGATATTGTACATGGTAGGAAAGTACTTTGCCACTAAGCAACATCCCTAGTTTGGGTTTCTTGAGAGTAGGATATGAAAGTTTTAGCTTTTTAGAAGGATTTTTTAAATTTGATAATCAGTTAGTGTCTCTACATATAATTTAGTGTGAGGGCTTCAAGTAAAATACCAGAGAGAGGAAAATTCCTCCAATGACTATCAAGTTAGCTGGTATGACATCAGTGTTATAGCACGTGTCAGAATCTCCCATCATTTCAAGGCTGAGGGATACAGTGTATGGGTACAGCACATTTTGTTAACTTTCCCCTGCATCAACGAGTAAGGAGACTGTCTCAATCTTTGGACTTGTGTGAATTAGGCTGCTAAGAATGTGGTCTTGGACTCTGTTCCTGTTCCCACTTTCATTTCCCTGGGGCACATGCAGGGGACTGAAGTTGCTGGATCATATCCTAAATCTACATCCAAGGGTTCGCGTTTCTGTACATCCTTGCTAACACTGCTTGTTGTTTGTTTATCTGGTGTTGGTGGGGTTTTTTGGTATTGTTTTGTTATTAGTTATTTCTGTTCTTTATTTTTCTTATTGCTGAGGCAAAATAAAGAAACAATTTAGGGGAAGAACTTGCTTCAAACCACAGTTTCCTGGCAGGGAAGGCAGGGTCTAGCCTACCACCTGTCTTTTGGAAGCTATCAAGTGGGCCTTTCACTTAACAGACCTCCATGTGTGATGGCCACTTTTGAAATTTTAAACTGGTAGAAAACGTGGTCTGTGGACATATGATAGGAAAGCACACAGAAGGAGGGCTATGTTCAGCATCATACATTGTAGAAGAAATTGAAGTCCGGTGTCTATTATGATTTAGGGGCAAGGGAGACATCCAGCAGGCAGAGAAGAAATCTGTAATGGTGAACCTGATTCTGAACAGTAGCTGGGTATGAGAGACTTGCCAGGAAGAAAAGTCACCTTGAGAGGTGTCTCACCATGTTGATTCTAAAGTGTTCCAGCCAGTGTACTGGAGGCATCCCTTGCCTGCTCTGGGTGGGGACGTCGTACATCAGGAATAGCTGATGGTAAACCCCTTGTATATTTGCCTTTATTTGCTTTGTTCATCCTTACAATTGACTCTGGCCTGAGTACACGGGTGACCTGAGTCAGCATTCAAGCCATTCGGTGTTGCAGACTTCTCTGTGGTACATCAGACTATCAGGGGACCAGCTAGGGCCTGCCTCAGGGATCACTGTGGAAAATATCTGAGATAAATGTGGAAATGTCAGATGAGGGGTACATACTGTGGCCATCTGAAGGAGCCACTGACATGGACTACAGAGGAGATAGGCTGGGCCATGCTGAGTCACAGGGTAGAGATCTCCATAACTTGCCCCTTGTATCCATTTGAAATTCTCCTAAGTTAAAAGACTATGATGAATAATAGTCTGACTGACCTACTTATAAATTGTTAGCATCTTTCACAGTGTAGTAGAGGATTAGTTGGGGGAAGGTCTATTTTATGATATTTCAAATAGAAGTTAGTTTAGTTTATTTCTTTTGTATCAGATACCTTCCACCAGAGGGTTCATGCCTCATCTTTCCTCTTTATTCAGCATCTCACATTAAACGCAACAAGGAGCACTGTTAACAACATGAGGTATTTGGCAGCATCACCCAACAAGATGAGGTAGGAATGGTCCTAGCTGCCCCTGGCTGATCCTACTGGATGACTGCAGTGTTTGTTGGGAGTTTTATATGTGATCATCCATGTGCTGCCTTGACATTCCCTGCAGTGCTGTGCCTGGCCACCAGATTGGACCACACGTTACCCACATGTTAGAGCTGTGGCTGCTGTTAGGTCAACACTGTCTGCTTGACCAAGTAATCCTGCCTCTTGGAGGAGAACTGTGGTGGTATTGTGTTCCCCAAAATATTGTGTATCCTAATAAACTTATCTGGGGTCAGAGAACAGAAAAGCCACTAGATTTAGGATAGGCAGTGGGAGCACATGCCTTTAAGCCTAGCATTCTAGAGGCAGAAATCCATCTGTTCAAGGATACAGCCAAGTATGGTGACTCATGCCTTTAATTGCATAAAGTGAGCCTTTAATCCCAGGGAGTGATGGTAGAAAGCAGAAAGGTATATAAGGTGTGAGGACCAGAAACTAGAAGAATTTGGCTGGTTAAGCATTTGGCTGGTTAAGCTTTTAGGTTTTGAGCAGCACAGTTCAGCTGAGAACCAATTGGATATGAGGACACAGAGGCTTCCAGTCTGAGGAAACAGGATCAGCTGAGAAGTTGGCCAGGTGAGGTTAGTTGTGGCTTGTTCTGTCTCTCTGATCTTCCAGTGTTCACCCCAATAACTGGTCTCAGGTTTGATTTTATTAATAAGACCTCTTAAGATTCCTGCTACAGAGAACCATGAGTTTCATCTATAAATCACTGCCTCATTTATTTCTTTAAAGAAACAACCAGAGCGAGGTAGTGGTGGCATATGCCTCTAATCCTAGCACTTAGGAGGCAGAAGTAGGAGGATCTCTCTGAGTTCGAGGTCAGCCTAGTCTACAAAGTAAGTTCCAGGACAGCCAAGGCTACACAGGGATACCCTGTCTCAGAGAAAAAACAAAAACAAATCAGATTTTGGTGAATCAACATCTGTGAATATCAGTGAGTTCCGTTACTCAATCACAGGCAATGCAGACACAACACAAACCCTGCATCATTGGGAAGCAAATGGTAGACATTCAGGGCCCTAAGAGTTAAATGGGCACTGTCTCAAGCCGACTCAATTGAGTGCACTTGATCTACCATTCATTATCTCTCATCCTTCCTGTGATGTCTGTGAATGCCTTGAACCAACTCTCTCAGAAGCTTGCTCTGTGGAGACTGAAGAGCAGGAACCAACCTTTCCCACACCACACTACAGAGGGAATAAAAAAAGGATATGTAGTTGGAAGTTTTTCTGTGTTCTGCCTGGTCCACAGCCATTCAAGACCCCAATAAACATACAGAGGCTTATACTAATTATAACTGCTTGGCCATTAGCTTAGGCTTATTACGGACTAGCTCTTTCATCTAAATTAACCCATAATTCTTATCTATGTTTAGCTATGTGGCTTGGTACGTTTTCTCAGTTCTGCCTTGTCATCTTGCTTCCTCTGTGTTGGGCTAGTGACTCCTCACTCAGCCCTTCCTTTTCCCAGAATTCTCCTCATCTGCTTATGCCGCCTATACCTCTTGCCTGGCTACTGGCCAATCGGCGTTTTATTTATCAACCAATCAGAACAACACATATTCACAGCATACAGAACAACATCCCACAGCAAAGATATATTTATTTTTCAGTTAGAAGTTATAGAATAATCATGGGGGTGCAGGGAGATTGGAGTAATGTCATACTGACTACCTGGCAAGCACAGCCACAAAGATAATGGGTTGATTGATAATGGTCAGCAGGCCCAGGTTATCCATTGAGGGCTGTGTTTGCTTGCCCAAGGTCAACAGGTGTTCTACACCTGTATCATTGTTCAGCTCCCCAATCATGATCCTGCATTACAGTCAACAGCATCACTGCTGAAGGAAACTGTTCCCTGAGGAGCCAGATACCCAGCTCTGAGCCTTGATCCCTGAGGTGAAGGCATGCACCAGCCCCTCTGGCTCTGCCAATGGTTGTGTCAGCACTTAGTTCTTTGTGTAGGATTCCTTTCTGCACTAGATAGTGAAAGTGAAAATTTTTTCCTGTAACTGAATTGACTGATAATAGTAGGAACTATTTTGATTAATAAATGAGGTAATTGAGGTACAGAAAGGCTAAGACCAAGCAAAGAATTCATGTCAGATAACAGATTTAAATTTAAAACTGTTATCTCTAAAGGTGATGCACTGGCTGTACATCCTTAGACTGCTTCCCATAAATAATAAAAAAGAATGTGCAACCTGAAAACCCTGCCTAGTGTACTGAATACCAAATAAAGATAAATATTCCTTAAATTATTCTTTTCCTTTTATAAAATAGAAGCAAAGAGCAACACTGAGAGGAAACTTCACAAAGGGCTAAAAAGGCAATGAGAATGAAAAGCAGAGTGTGAGCTAGCTCAGCAGCTTCTCTGCCTTTGGAAAGTTTACTGCTCTAGCATATAGTCCAAGGGCTGGAGTTTTAATGCTGATACCAGGTAAGGATGTGATGTGTCTCTTTGGGCCCTAGAGAAGAGTGTATTTGAAATGGAGAGTCATACATCAAGTCAAAACTGGAGACTTTAAACCCTCAGTGAATATACTTGTTAGATTTTTTTTTTTGAATTATACATTCATAATATGCATCTGCAGTGACACCAATTTGGGCTTGAAAATGTGTTCTGTTGAAGTAGCCCAGCAGTTTCTAAGCAAAGAATTGGTGTGCATCATGGTTCTACATCACATGTGCCTGGGGTTTATGGCAGAATTAATTGCAAGCCTCATGAGAAGGAACATGTTCTCATAAAGCTCTGGTGATGACAAAAATCATAACCCACAATCACATTACTCAAGTGAAAGTAATTAACCCAAAATGAGAGACTGCAAAGTGAGAGCTGTGCAGTTAGCCTTACCTCAAGAACTTCAGATGAATATCATAAAAAGTATTTTGTCTGTGGTTCAATTTTTCTTGAGACAAAGTCTTGCTACATAGTCCAGGTCAGCTCAGAACTTACTATGTAGCCTTACCTGGTCTTGAACTTGTAATCTTGCTGCTTTGGCCTCCCAAGCATTGGGATCATATGTATGCACCACCAGATTTGGCTAAAATATTTTTAGAATGATTAAAGTTATGCAAGATAAAATAAAAGCATAAAAGAACAATGAACTAGAAAAAGCTGGTAGAGTTTTAGAAGAAGCACAACTTCTAGAGTAGAAAAATATGTACTGTAAACATTTATGGTGTATAGAACAACATGTGAGTCACAGTTTAAGAAAGAATTATTCAATGAAAAAAGACAGAAAATATGAAATAGAATATGAATGATATGTTAAGAGAGAAATATTCATATACATTTAGTAATTTCCAGATGGCAAAAGTGGAATAAGGCATGGTGTTATTTGAATAGATAATAGTTACAACTTACTCAGAATTCATGAAAAATATTATTCTAGGCCTGAGGATATAGCTAAATTGGTAGAGTGCTTGTCGAGTATGCCTAAGGTCCTGGATTTGATCCACTGCACTGCACAAAACTGGATGTGAGGGCACAAGCATATAACCCTAGCATTAGGGAGGTAGGGAATGAGAACCAAAAGTTCAATTTATCAATGGCCATAAAGAGCTCAAGACTAACCTGGGTTACATGAAAACTTGTAACATCACCCCTCCCCATAGAGTAAGAAAGTACTAATCTAGAAGAAGACTAATTGTAATAATATTCACATGAAGTTATCTATTGTCAGTGACAAAAAAAGACTACCTAAGGCAAATAGCTTTAATACAGAAGAAACAATAAGACTCAGAGTAGAGTTCTTTAGTCTTACAGTTAAGTGAGGATTGGTCGACTAGATAGAATTCATGGTTCGTTGATTTGGTTGTCAAAGAAAGTGTTTTTTTTTTTTTTTTTTTTTTTTTTTTTTTTTTTTTTTTGGTTTTTCAAGACAGGGTTTCTCTGTGTATCTTTGCGCCTTTCCTGGAGCTCACTTGGTAGCCCAGGCTGGCCTCGAACTCACAGAGATCTGACTGGCTCTGCCTCCTGAGTGCTGGGATTAAAGGCGTGCGCCACCACCGCCCGGCGCCCAAAGAAAGTTTTTTAAAAAAGATTTATTTAAAAAAATTTCGCTTTCTCCTCCTCCCCCCTCCTCCTCTCTTCTCCTCTCTCTCCTTCTCTTCTCTCCCCTCCCCTCTCTCAGCTTTCTCTCACCTTTACTAGCAAGTCCATTTCCTCCACTGGTATTAACGCCTACTTCCTCAGGATTCTGGGATATACTGAAAATAAAAAGAAAAAAAAATTCATATAATATATTTTTGGTCAAATTATTTGCCCTCCCCTAACTCTTCCCAAATTACACCCCCCAACTCAACACACAGTTACCTCCATTAATTTAGCTGATTTTATGCCTGCTTTCATGCCACAACACTGTTGATTCCTTGTGTTAGAAGCCATATCACCTCTAAGACCCCAAATGCTTGCTCTCTCTGTTTCAGAGAAGGGTTGCTGATCCCTGGAAAAGAATGGACTTCAGTGAAATGAAATGAAGTGAAAACCCAACACATGGCTAAACATTCTAAATGAAGATGTCTAGGTCAAATGCTAGAAGCCTTGGCTCAGGTAGTGAAAGTGCCTTAGCTCAGGGAGATGATACAAATTTCCAATAGGTATTTATCGAAGTGTTTGACATCATTAATTAGCAGTGAGATACAAATCAAAACTGATATTACATCTGACTTTAGTCAAATGACCAACATTGATTAAACAAGTGATTATAAACAGTGTAGGCATGAGGCAAAAGGACCTCTGTTTACTGTTCTTGGGAATGTAAACTTGTGAAGCCACAGTGGACATCAGGGTGGAGGTTCCTGGAAACACTGACACATCTATCATGTGACCCAGCTGTACACTCCTGGATATTCATCAAAGGACCCAAGTCAACACACCACAGAGGTACTTACACAGCATTGTTTACAGTGAGCAAAGTATGGATACATCTTAAAGATCCATCAACAGATGGATAGATAAAGAAAATGTAACATGGACACTCAATGAAATTTCATTCAGCTGTAAGAAGAATAAATTAAGACATTCATGGGAAAATGAGCTGCACTGGAGATCATAATTTTCAATGAAAGAAACCAGACTCAGAAAGCTAAACACCATATGCTTTCTCAGATAATGTAGAGTGTGAGTGTATGTGTATGTGAATGTGTGTGTGAGTGTGTGTGTGTGTGTGTGTGTGTGTGTGTGTGTGTGTGTATTATGTGTACGTGAACATGAAAGTAGGAAAGGATTTTTGAGAGGGGAGGAAGGGGTTTAAACAGAAGGGAAGGGGAGGATAAAAGAGTCATGAAAATATGTGAGGTATTGAAAGGGGGAACTTATTGGGGGAGGGGAGAAAGAGAACCAGCAATGGGGGTGCTGCTCAGACTATGAGTAATAGTATGCATCTATGAAACTGACACGGTATGTTGCTCATACCAAAGGAAAATTTAGGATGGTTGTGTCTCCAAGTTTTCTGGGACTAGATGAGATTTCCAGAGTCATATGTCAAGACACACTGAACACAGTTTTCCCAAGTCCCAGAGGAAAGTGGCACGCTAGCTTCCCATATGCCCAGAGACTGCCATGGAACACCAGGAAATAGTGTACCATTGCTTTATCACAGAACGCAAAAAACATTTTGAGTACAGGTTTATTTATCTGCAAAATGAGCTGGACAAAAGCGTAGAATTGTATTTCAGCCACATAATGACATTTCTGTATGGATGGCAATGAGGTATTGAAGTTAATGGATTGTTTTCATTGTGGTCAGATCAGTGAAAGGATTTTATCAATTCTTTTGGTAGGTGATTATGGAAAACATCATTTGTAGGATCAATATTCTTATATTTAGATAGAAATTGCTTTACTTGGCTCTAAAATTAAAATAAGTCTATTTGCAAACCACAAACCCCAACAAGTGTCAGGTGACTGTTTCATACTAGAGGTACTCTAAGGAGAAGGAATTGACTGTGTTAATCTAATCACCTTACAGCATAATTTAGTTCACACCGTCCGAATGAACTTAACTATGGGACTTAGTTTTTAAATCAAATACCAAGCCTCTATATAAGTTGTCACAGCCATCATTTCAGATTTTCTTTGGATCCTGGATCCTGGATGCTGGACGCTGGAGAATGAGCAGAGTTCTCCAGAGAACACCGATGGACTGTGTTTCACCTTTCCTAGATCCTGTTACCTATCTCTTCACTTGTAAGTTATCCCACAAAATAAACCTCCCTCTTAACTACGTGGAGTTGCCTTAATATTTAAACCAATAGTCTTGCCTCACAGCTGTGGTACTAATGTTATGCGAAAGGTAAGGTTAGATGGTACAATTTCAAGTAAGATAAATTGACAGTGAGTGCCCACCTCCCTTTCTTCTCCCTCACAGAGAGGGTGGGGAAGAGATGTCAGTCCATCTGCCTGAAAGTCTTTGATAGTCTTGGGGTCCACATACCCTAATAAAAATATGGAGTTCTAACACACACACATACACACACACACACACACACACACACACACACACACACACACACACACACACACACCAGTGAGATAAACTGATTCTAACCTATTGTCTGCAGCAGAGTGTCCACATAGGGATCCCCCAAGAACTAACTTGCTAGAAATGAGGCTGTTATAGATGTGTACAAATGATCTCCTATGATGTGTGCTATTAGGTAATAAGAATGAGTCACTGAGTGTGTTTTGATGACAGTACAATGAACTATGGGGTGTAGAGTTATTCTTACTGCGAGAAAGACATTTGAAGTAGTCTTTCCAAAAGCCATCCAGAAAAGATAAGAAAGAAAGGGAGAAAGACATTTCAGAGAATAAGAAGATCTTTTTTTAGGGTAGTCCTGAAAAGTCCTAGAATATCAAACCTAAAGCCACCAGAAGGTCTTTCCTCACATGGAAGTATATGAATCTCAACACTCTTCTGGGTTTTGTGCCTTGAGATGTATCTGCTACTCTCACTGGGAAAATGAAGAATAAACAGAGCCACCAATGGATGCCCAGATCTGCCACAACATCCCTTGTGTTTTGATTCCTCATCATCTGTCCATTCTGAACAATACAAAGTGTAGATAGAGAACCATCTACCTATATTAACTAGAATCGATGAGAGTGTAATAGGCTGCTGTATACAGGATGAATATAAAAATCAATTGGAAAAAAAATATATATATAATCATTCGGAACTTCATCTATTGGAAAACCCATAGTAGAAGGCAAAGTTTTGCTGTTTAACATAACATTAAAATGTCAATAATATAATAGTAGATATTTTAAAAAATGATTTGCATGATGTCCCAAAAGAATAAAAAAAACAATAACTGTTTTTTTAAACGTTTTTTGAGTGTTTTATCTGCATATATGTCTGTGAATCCATGTAACACGTGTTCTTGATGTTAATGGAGGCCAGAAAAAAGTGTCAACTCCTCTGGAACTGTAATTACAGACAGGTGTGAACTGTCACGTGAATTCTGAGAATCAAACCTAGGTCTTCTGCAAGAGAACCTATTGCTCTTAAGAACTGATCTATCTCTCCAGTCCCAGTATTGACTGTTTTGATATAGCAGAGCAGACTTTCCTACATGGAGATGTCTGTCACACTCATTGGAAGGCACTATAAGGAAATTTCAAGGCAAACCTCAGCGGGGTTTGTGCATAAGTTGATCAATTATTTGAAAAATTTATATTAAGACACAGAAAGCCTAGAATAGGAACATGAAGAGAAGACTAACTTTCCATGTTGTCAGTATGATGATAAGCCTGAAGTAAGTGTGATGGGATAGAGATAGACAAATAGGCTGTGAGCAGGGAGAGATACTTATACTCCAGTATAAGACAGAGATGGCACCAACAAGTCAATGGTGCTAGGATATTTACTGTTCATTTGGAACAAAATAATATCACACTAAATGAAATGTCAATTCAAGAAAAATGTATACTTAAATTATAAAAATTAAGCTACAAGCCTTTTTTTATTTTTTAATTTATTTTATATCCAGACCATAGTTTCTCCTCACTCATCTCCTCTCATTCCCTACTGTCCCCCTCAATCCACTCCTCTGTTTCTGCTCAGAAAGAGGTAGGCTGCATATGGCCCTTGCCAACTTGAAAGCATGGCATATCAAGTTGCAGTAAAACTAAACACCTCCCCTTGTATTAAGGCTAGGCAAGGCAAGCCAGTATGAGGAATAGGTTCCTAAGAGCCAGTCAAAGTGTTAGGGACAGCCCCTGCTCCCACTGTTAGGAGTCCCACAAGCAGACCAAGCTACACAACTGTCACATGTATGTAGAGGGCCTAGGTTGGTCCTATGTAGGCTCCCTGGTTATTGGTTCAGACTCTGTGAGCTCCTATGAGTTAGTTGTTTCTGTGGGGTTACTTGTGATGTTCTTGACTTCTCTGGGTCCTCCAACCCTTCTTCCCTCTCTTCAGCAGGATTCCCCAAGCTTTGTCTAATGTTTGGTTGTGGGTCTCTGCATCTGTTTCCATCAGTTACTGGGTGAAGGCTCTCTGACAAGCTGGAGACGATGTGAAGCAAGGGAAACACTCCTCCACTGATAGTAGGAATGCAAACTTACACAACCACTTTGGAAATCAATTTGGTAGTTTCTCAGAAAATTGGGAATCAATCTACCCCAAGACCCAACTATACCACTCTTGGACATATACCCAAAGGATGATCAATCATACTATAAGGACACTTGTTCAAATATATTCAGAGAATTTATAAGCTTTTAAATAATCAATGTGAGATGATCTCTTCCTGCATTGTGTAAACTTTTTTTTTTTTTTTTTTTTTTAAATCAAGATAGGGCCTCACTATGTAGCTCTCACTGACCTGGAACTCATAGTGTAGACTAGGCTGGGCTCAAACTCACAGGGATTTGTTGCTTCCCATTTGCTGAGATTAAGAGCATGTGCACTATACCCAACTGAAACATTTCTTAATAGGACACAAAACCATGAAGTACTAAATAAGCACTGCGCTATAACCAAATACATGTTTGAGGAGCCATTATTTCAATGAAAGTAATCTGAAAGTAAGTCTTAAAAATTGTAAAAATTTGCACAAGTTATATTAATTTCATTGCTTTGGATATAAGAAGAGCTTGCTAAACTAAAACTGGTGGTAATCATTTTGTCCATTAAGAGTCAGAAAAATAAACCACTAGAAGTGTACAAAGACAATGTATGAACGGAATATAGTTATTGCAAAGCTTATTATCTAAAGCTTCAAAGGAAAACATGTACCGACAAGGAAAGGACTGTTGGGCAAAGATGAGCAAAGGACTTGAAGAGATGGTCTTCAAATGAGAAACCCCAACTGACCAGGTAACCGAGGAAAGGGAGCTCTGATCTTTGTGAGAAGAAGAAAAACCCAAAATGAAAGTAAGGAGAAGCTGTTGTACACAGGCCCACTGACAAAACTGTTAGTCGGAAAATACCAGTGGTGGAGCAAGGAGTTGGCACTTGTGTGATGTTCTGTTAATGCATTTTAGCAGAGATCACATTGTCAGCTATGTGATCTTCAGTGCTCAGGGAGGGAAACAAGACACAGTATAGAACTTTGATTCCTGCAAGCCACATAAGAATTCCCAAGACCAGCAGAACTGGAATGGATAAGAATACATGGACAATTCGTAAAATTATAAAAAAGAGCATGGAGAAGCATTTACTACAAAATCAGACACCTGTTGAGGGAGAGGAAGGACTGTCAACATGGAGAGGCACAGGAAATATTTCCCTTGGGACCATGATAAGAAGACCTACATGCATCTCATGTGCATACCTTTATATTTAGAGGTATATATGCCACATCTAAAAAAATGGGCTAGATGGGACAAGAGCCAAAATGTACAGCTGGAGTTCTGGAATATAGTGACAGCATGTGCCAAGGGCCAGGGGAAAAGGGGGGACTGGAGTGTTACTCTGAGGAGATCTATCCTGCTTCAACTTCTTCAGGTAACAGTTGCCTTTCAGAATAGTGGAAAAGACATTTGTTCATAGTCTTTGCATTAGTACATTTTCTGTGTAATGATAAAATACCATGGCAGAGTAAATTATAGAAGCAAATGATTGTTTGAGCTCACAGTTCCAGAGGGATAAGAATCCATCATGCTGGGGTAGAAGCATGGTAACAAGCAGTAGGCATGACAACAGGAAGATGAAGCTGAGGGTTTATATCCTCTACCACAAGCACAAAACAGAGAGAGCAAAATAAAAGGAGTTCGAGGCTCTAAACTTGCAAATCCTGACCCCAGTAACATCTTCATCCAGCAAAGTTATACCTAAGCATCCCCCCAAAAGTGTCACCTTTGGGGACCAACTATTCAAATACTGGGACCTATGGGGGAGAGTTCTCATTTAAACCACCGCATTCCACTCCCTGGCCCTTCATAGATCTCATAGCATATCATAATGCAAAGTGCATTCAGTACAGCTTCAAAAGTCACCATAGTCTTTTAAAGTTTCAACATTTAAAAAATGTCTAAAAGTCCAAATTTTCTTTTAAGAATCAAGACAATTAATTAACTACTACTGCTACTACTAGTACTACTAATCATTAATGTTCTTTGAGACAGGGTTTTTCGGGGCAGCCCTGGCTGTCCTGGAACACATTCTGTAGACCATGCTGGCCTGGAACTCACAGAAATCCACCTGCCTCTGCCTCCTGAGTGCTGGGATTAAGCGTATGCACTACCACCACCTGGTGGCAGTTTCTTTTTTTTAAATTTTTCTTTATTAAGAAATTTTCTACTCACTCCACATACCATCCACAGATCCCCCCTTCTCTCTCCTCCCACTCCCCAGCCCTCTTTTCCAAGGCACCCCGCATCCCCGTATCCCCCAAATCGAGGTCTCCCATGGGGAGTAAGGAGAGCCCAGTACACTGAGCCTAGGTAGGTCCAAGCCCCCTCCCACTGCACCAAGGCTGTGCAAGGCATCACACCACAGGCACCGGATTCCCAGAAGCCTGCCCATAGACCACAGATAGATCCCGATCCCCCTGCCTGGGTGCCCCCCAAACAGTTCAAGCCAAACAACCATCTTCTGTATCCAGAGGGCCTAGTCCAGTCCCATGGGGGCTCCACAGCTGGTGGCAGTTTCTTAATTATAACTTACTGTAATATAAAATGGCAAATACATACTTCCAACATATAATAGTAACAAAGATTATTTGGGTCCAGCCCCTAATAGCCTTTTCCCAGGGTCCGTGGAAGAATCTAACAACCAGTTGAGGAATCTAGTCTTAATGATATCAAATGGAACTTACGAACACAAAACTCTTTAATCCATTCACTTTATTCTTCTGAGTCAAAATCTATCTATACAGCTTCAATTCTATCCTCATACTTAGCTCCTTTCTTGCCTGTTTTTTCTCTACATTTTTCTGCTGTACTCTCTAAATTCTATCAATTCTTCCATTTAGTTCTTCCTCATCTAGTTTTTCCTCATCTCTCATGTCATTCTTCTAGTCTTCCTCAAGTCTCTGTCTTCTAGTTCTCCCCAAATCTCTCTGGTGTTTCAGTTATATACCCATACAAAGCAGCAATTCTCTGGCCAAGGCAAGGTCAGAATCAGGCTTGAATCCTTTTAGGATCAAACAGAGAGGGTGATAAGATCCACACAAAAGAGTAGTAATTGTCAGCTATCATTTATAACCCCAAAGGGAAGTGACTAATGGAGAAATGAAACAACTATGGACTAAACTAAGGGGGTTTTATGTGCTCAAAGTATATTCTTAGAAGTGGTTAGTTAAAATGTTCAAAGTCTATAAGTCACTAAATCACGAGTGAAAATAACACTGCTTTTCATTCCTTTGGAGCCATATCTCTCTTAGCTTATTTCAGCTGCTGCTGCTTCCTGGAAGGGCAGGGGTAGTGTGCCTGGTTGCTAGGGAACTTGTGTCTTAGCTAGATGCACCTGGTATGTAAAAGGCCTTTAGTTCTAAGGTAGTTGTTAAAGGGAGATCTAGAATTAAAGATAAGACTTGGACAGGGGAAGGCTGAGCTTAATAGCACTTCCACCTGGCCTGGGCAATTGTCAATATAATTTTTTATCTTCCCTCAGGAACTAACAGATAGTCTGAATGTTGCAGTCTGTTCTTAGAAAGTCTGGGAAATATCTCAGATAAGATACTTTCATCTGGAGAAGGTCCTAGCCAGATATTGCTAATGACAATAATAGAAAGGCCTGAAATTAGGGGTCTGGCTGTGTTACTGCTTTGGGCATAGTTGGGGAAGGTTGTCCGAATATTCCAATAGCATAGGGGAAATTGTGCCCAATGAATGATCAAACACACTGTTCTAGAAAAAGAATTGAATGGAAGAGCTATAATAGCACGCAAGAAATTCATTGCAGATTATTAGCCTTCAAAAGCCAATAACACCAAGACTTCCTTGAGTCTTGGCTTTATCCTCTGGAAATGTCCTTGGCTTCTTCCAGGTATTAGCTTTGTCATAATCAGCTGAATTCCTACTTCATATTTCTGTGGCTTGCAGCATAATAGCATAGAATATGCCTTACCATCCTGATTATGAGGAATATAGGCATAGTGAGGAGATACTGGATTAAAGCAAGACCAAACTCCAATAAGGCAAACGCCAAATCCCATGTCTCCCATGCCTGGTGCCAGGGACTTTAACTTTGAAGGGCTTAGATGACTCTGTTGTCTAAAACATTTGTCTTTCCTGGTCTGGTTCTTTTCTCTGCATGTAGCTTTCCTTGGCAAGGGGTCTCATATCTCTGTCAATTCCAGCATTTAGGGTCTCCACTGGAACCCTGGGTTCACTTTCACAGACTCACACTATGGCCTCTCAGAGTCTCTTGCTCTCTCAGGGTATGAATGAAGGGAATACCTTACCACAAGCTGCCTTGCCTCAGTGGCTCTCTGAAACCACAGAGGAAGAATCCACGACCCTTTCGCTATTGCATCTTCCATGCTTCTAAAAGCCAGCACCACTCAGCTGGCACTGGCAGGTTCTGCTGCCAGCTTGGGATGGATCTTCTTGAATCACATCAGCAACAGAGCTTTTAATCAGATGATTTCTTGGAGTGGATAAGGCCTTATTTTTCCTTTCACAAGTTGGAAGCTTTCCTGGTTGGGTCTTTCCCAACAGGTATCTTCCCTTTGTTCCAGGGCAGAGTAGGTCTCTCCTTAATGGCACTAGTCTCCTTATCATGTACAGCTTCTCTTCCAGCACATGCCTTGGAAGTAAAATTAAGTTTCATTGATTTATTTTTCTCTCCAAACTCTACATTTTGTATTTCTTTTTTACCTCACTTTTTTTTCCATGTAGACTCATGTAAGTTCTATTCATGATGATCATGGTAACATTGTCAACATTGTGTAGTCTTAAGTTTTCCTCTATCAAAGAAATGTGTCTACTACTTTTAAATTTAGCCTAAAGCAAGTTCACAGGACATGGGCAAAAAACAGCCAGCTGCATAGCCAAAGTGTCACATTGCTAATGTTGATCCCCTCTGAAGCATCTTGAGAGAGGCCTCCATAGCTCGCATTGCTTTCAGCACTACTGTCTTCCAGGCTCTTACTAGACTAGCCCTCTAAGTTCTGCTTATGGCATTCAATGGACTCTTTCGTCTAAAGTTCCAAAGCCTTCTACATTCTTCCAAGAATCAATATTGTCAAGTTTTTCACAGCAATAGCCCTCTCCTTGACAACAACTTCTATTAGTTATTTTTCTACTTCTGTGATAAAAAATAATGCAATCGATACATTTTGTAAGCCTAGCTAACTGCACATGATATTTTTTTTTTTTTAGTTTTCAAAATTATTTATTTTAAAAATTAAAATTATTTAAGAGTCTATCATGGCAGGGAGGCATAGCATCAAGTAACAGGCATGGTAGCAGGAGAAGGAAGCTGAGAGTTCATATCCTCAACTGAAAACACAATGCAGAGAGAGCAAAGTGGAAGCAGGGTGAGGCTTTAACCTTTGAAATCCCATCCCCAGGGGTGTATGTACTTTCTCTACCAAGGCTACATCTCCTAAACCTCCACAAACAGCATCATTAACTGAGGACCAAGTGTCCAAATGTAGAAGCCTACAGGGACATTTCTCATTTAAACCGCCACAGTCTTTATCTTCTATTTGTCAATTAATTGATACATCAAAAACTTAAGTCAAATATATCATGGTTTTGCAATTGTAGAGCTGAAAATACTCACTGCTAACAGCACAGGTAGGTGCAGCAGATGGGAGCACATATTCCCAATTTCATCAAACTTCAAAAAAATTACTTTCTTCCCAGACATCATGTCATTACTTATCGTTTGTTTCTGATAAGATAACAATTATGCTTTCTCTGGTCTAGAAGCAATCTTTTTACCCATTGGGCACAGCAGCAGTAAACATAGCAACTGCTAGCATGAATATTTGGTAACTGTGAAGGTAATGTATATTCTATGCCATTGTATGTTGGAAGTTTGTGATCTACTTTTTTTTTATTTTGATTTTACAAGGGTTATAGTTAAGAGATTGCCAGGAGTCTCCGAGGAGACTTTGGACTATTAAACAGGTTTGAGACTGTTATAGACTATGGGGACTTTTGAAGTTGGACTAAATACATTCTGCATTATGATAATGCTATAAGCCTATGGGGGCCAGGGAGTGGAATGTGGTGGGTTGGATAAAAATAGTTCCCATAGACTCATTACTGGAATTGTGGCCGTGTTGGAGTAGGTGTGGCCTTGTTGGAGGAAGTGTGTCACAGGGAGTGGGCTTTGAGGTTTCAGAAGCCCAAGCCAGGCCCGGTGTTGCTTTCGCCTCCTGTTGCCTGCAGATCCAGATGTGGAACTCTTAGCTCTCCAGTCTGTATGCCACTCTGCTGTCCACCATGCTTCCTGCCATGCTGGTAATGGACTAAACCTCTGAACTGTACACCAGCCCCCATTCAATGCTTTCCTTTATAAGAGTTCCTGCAATCATGTACATCTACTCAGAGCAACAAAACCCTAACTAAGACGGTAAGATTCCAACAAGAAAGTCAAAGGAATAAATTTTTTCTTAATGTACTGTTTGAATATATTTTGAGGTACCATCATTTCAATAAAAGTTACTTTTAAAATTTAGTTGAATTTTTCTTCAGCTATATTAATTTCATTGCTTGAGAATAAGAAGTTGTCTCTACATAAGTGACAAAGCAGAATTCTCTAAAACTTTTCTTTCCAGTGGGACTGACTTGACCCTATTTCTAATACATTACTTGTTTTCTTATCCCAATAATGTTGAACATGTTCAAACCCTTGGGTGAAAATAGTTTCCAGTGAGCTTTTGACCTCTGAAGTGATTGTTACTATTCTTTTCATCATTTTTTTTAAGTTAGAAGGACTAATAAATTATTAAACAAAAATTAGTCCCATTAAAATATCAGATCTTCATCATGAATATAGCCTTGTGAGAAAGTAACAAAACTGTAGAATAGAATAAAACTTCATACTAGTGAAATATCAATGGTTCCAAATCTTTTAACTCAAACATTCAGTGTCTGTCTTCTGATTTAACTGCTACATATGGATAATTAAATTTTATGAGTAATTAAACATTAAGCATTTACTTTGCAGTAAGAAAGGAAGGTTAAACACATGGGAATCTAGGGCTCATTTCCAGGATGCAGAGGGTTTGAATTTACCTGATATCTCATCCCAAGGCAGAATACAGACAACTATATATGTTCTCTTCAGGTTACAGTGAGAGCACTTCTATGCAAGTGGCATTATTTTGTCCATGATCATTACTGGTACTTTCCTCCAATCTAAGGGTGTCCTCTCAGGTTTTAGTTTTGCTTTTCTTCTGCTTTCCTGCCATCTTCCTTCTGTCTTTCAGACCCTTTTCTTTGCCCCAGGAGCCTGTCAGGTCTTTCACTAAACCTCCACGGTTTTCTCCCTCCAAAGAGCTACTCCACTCCTTTCCCCTGTTTTTCACATATGCTCCATCCTACCCAACACCGTGTTTCTGCATTGAATCTCCAACTCTAGTCTTGCCCTCTAAAACTGTTCTCCACACTACTGTGAGCAAGTTTGCTGAAGTATGGGGACCGCATCTCTTCTCTTTACAAGGTGTTCTCCAATCTGGCAGTCAGTCAGAGCCATTCCCTAGATCTGTTCTCTCCCTTCTTGTCTTGTGGTGTTTATTTTTTTCTTAATTAAATTAATTCAGTCATTTATTTATTTTGCCACACTTCACTCTATGTTCCAACAGAACTGAATTGCTGTTGATGGCAATCAGTCACCAGCTTAGCACATCCTCTCAGTCCTTTCTTACATGTACTTCAGGAGATTTTTTTATTCATTTGTGTGTGTGTGTGTGTGTGTGTGTGTGTGTGTGTGTGTGTGTGTGTGTGTGCCACAGCTCATGAGTGTCAGTCAGAAGACAACCTGTGGGAGTTGGCTCTCAATCTACCATGTGGTTCCTGGAGACTGAACTCAGGTTATCAGGCTTGGTAGCAAACAACTTTCCCACTGAACTATCTCACCAACCCTTTATTATTTTTGATCAGAACATGAAAATTATATATACTTGGTTCAATATGTATAAATTGTGTACTGATCAAAGCAGGTCACCTAGTGAATCTACCTCTCCCGATATTTATCCTTTCTTTGTGATAAGGACATTCAATATCCTCCCTTCTATGTGTTCTGAAATGCTGTGCACTGTTGTGAACTATGTTCATGCTTCCATGGAACACAATGCTAGTAACTATCATCATCTGGTACTGTCAGATAAGGAACTTGAAGTTCAGAAGAGTGAAAGTGGTTATCCAAGGTTTCCTGCTTGCCCAAGTGTTTGGAAGCAAGGACATGCTCTCTCTTTTTTTCTGGGTGTCTTTTCTAAGGGTTTCTTAAAAGGACTTGTGACATCTTTGCGTCATTGCATAGAACTTTCTTTTACCCCCAAAATAGGTTATGCCCCCAGCATTTCCCAGTAGTGATTTCTAGAGTGCCCCCTGTGTAACCCCTTGTCCTCCAGGGGGGCTTTGTATTTCACTGTGTTGTGGCATATTCATCCTCTGACATCTTTTATGCAAGTGTGTCTTCAGTGCTGGTGACTGCTGGTGCAGAATGTGTGCTCTGTTGGGGGTGGTTTTGTTTTTCAGGGGACATTTGACATCACCTGGAAGCATTTGAGTGGCAGAACTTGAGGAGAAATGCAATTAACAAGCCAGAGATGCTGATATCCACCATCCAATGCCTAAGTAGCATCTCCATTAAACACCATTTGGCCACAAATAACAGGAGGGTGGGGATACAGGAACTCTGGTTAACAGTGCTGTTGTTCCCATCCAATCAGCAATGCCGTGCTGGCTCAAGAGGTTAAGCTATACCATGTTCCTGGACCTTATCCAGTTTCACCATGATACACTCTTTACTACAAAGGCCACCCAGAAGTAGTCTAAGTCAAATGTGTAACAAGTACCCTATGTTCTCTCACATGTACATGCTTCTGGTTTGGATGAGTACCTGAATGGCTCCTGAAAGATCTCTGACTCGACTTCCTCTATGTCCTCCTCCTAGGTCCATTTCAGTAAGGCACTCTGATTACAGCTGCTTCTAGGAGAGAGTCACTCCCTTTTTGCTTCTTAAATTCTTTCCTGAACTTTCTAGATCAACAGCAACAAAAAACAAAAACAACAAACAAAATGCCTGGCCAAATAGAGAATGGATGTAGAGAAGTACAGTTAAGTAAGAACAGCCAGCAGAGATGTGGCACAAGAAAAAATCAGACTCTGCAACTGGGGATGGAATGCCTCAGCCCTGGGGAAGTGCTGGCAGGTCACCCATGCTGTCTTTATTCCCTAAAGCCAGTAGCAACAGCATCAAACAGTGACTTTCTGCAGGGTTGGTCATCTTGTCTGTGTAGTGTGAAAGAAAGTTATTGGATACAGTGGTCCTGATTATGCTGCACCTGACACTCTAGGACATGGCTCTCAGCTGCCTATGGACTGCACCAGTGCAGCTGCTCCCCAGAAGGTCCTGTGGGCCTTGTGTTGGACCACATGTGGGGCTGAGTTTATAGCTCATCAGAGATACTGCACATGCAGTCTTATCAGGCACTGTGACAACAAATCTCGAAGTGGAGTGTCGTGTCTCCTTGTTGGCTTCTGTATTTGTAAGTAGATCATGGGGTATTACTTTGTTGTAGAGAAGGGTTTCTTTGAGAGACACACATTTCCCTCCAGGTATTGACAATAACCAAGGACAAGAAAGTCAGCCTGAAATCTTTTGAGTGGAGTTTGGTGGTAGAGTCTGAGCATTGGCATCATCTTGACTATCTAAGGCATTGCATCTCTAGGACTTCCTTGAAATCAGCCAAATCTAGCAGGACTTTGAGTTGAGGAGTACGGTGGATACTTCTTGGATGCCACTGTTCTTTCTTCCTGCTTCCTTCCTGCCTCCCATCCAAGCACTAACCAAGCCTGACACTGCTTAGGTTCCCAAGATCAGATGAGGTCGAGCATATTAAGGGTGGTGTGGCTGTAGAATTTCTCTCCTCCCCCATCTTTCTCCCCTCATTTACTCCTTTCTGTTTCACTCACAATGGCTTTGAACTCATGATCTAGGTGATGGCCTTATACCTATGTGCCACCATACCTGGTTTATTGGAGCATTTCAATAGTAGCCTTAAGTGGCTATCACATGAAACTGATTAAAATGACTTTAGTGCCAGAAACTTCTGGGAAAATGCATCAGAATAGCTGATAGCATGATGGACCCACAGCAGTTTGAAAGTGGGAAGGAGCACTCCAGTAAAAGGGGTGTGTTATCAAGACCATTTTAAGATGTCCTCTTCCACCCTTTGCTCTAGATGTGTAATGGATACATCCTCAAGAAGATTAGTATTTCATGTTCATAGATGCCTTTAATAACCTTAGAGATGAAAGCAACAGGTTTGCAGCCTTGTCATCGGGGAAGGGTCATTCTCCAATTATGGCACATGGGTTCTCCCTTAGTAAGGCATGCAGTCGTGACTCATCCTCACTGCAGATAGAAGTGTTTCTTCTGTTGGAAGGTTTATGATAGAGAGCTAGGAGTTGTGAAAGTTGATTCTGATAGCTGTCAGGTTCCTACTAATGTGAAGAAAATTATCTTCCACATGAATCTCTCTAACTTACTACTGGAAGATGGCAAAAAAGGAACTTGGAGAGTAAGAAGGAGAATGGTGAATGAGAATATTAAGAGAGAAAACTGAGTTGTCTAAGAAGGAGTCAGACCTGGAATTTGAAGATGGAGGTTTAAAGACTTCCATAGATCTGGGCATCCTTTCTAACTTCCCGGATTTATTTCCTCCCCTTGATTCATCTAAGATATTACCACTGAATGTTTCAAATAAAAATGTCATAAATACATTGTATGAATGTATCAAATTCCCTAAGAATAAACAAAACCATTACACATTGAAAATTGTCCTTCTTAGGAAAGAGGAAGCTTGAGAATGGAGAGAGGGCAGCATCTTTCACCTTAGCCTCTGAAACAGAAAACATCCCAGGAATGGAGTGGGTAGCAGCAGGTTCAGAAAAGAGAAGAGCAAGTTACCCTGCAGGGAGGAAGGAAAGTGGCTGACAACTGACCTTGGCCAAAGAAACATCTGTGGTGGTGTTTGGTAGAACGTGGATAGAATGTGTCTGTGTATACTAAACAATGAAACTCTTCAGGGTTTTAGAAATGCTAGTAAATGCTCACTCTGTCGTTTTAACTTAAAATCTTTAAGGCAGAGAGTATCTCTTGAACTGACAGTAGAGACATAAATGGAAACAAAGATTTTTACTTCTTATAGGTCCTAGAGAGTGCAGAACATACCCAGAGGCCATATTCTCAGAAGTCAGGGAACATGTAGGGAGAAAGTGAGCCAGGGGCTAGTAGACAACTTTATTTGGGCCCAAAAGATTATCCAAACACATTTCCCACTAGTAGACTGAAAGCAAGAAGGCACAAAATTGGGGGCACATGATGTGCTAAGAGGGCTTCACTGCTGTTCATCTCCACAGACCATGGTGTGAAAGTCAGCAGGGCCAATAATGGAGGTTATAATTACTACACCAAAGGTAAGTGGTTACTGGGAAATGTTTTATGAGGCAGCTGTGGACCACACTGAGGACCTGGGAGGAGGCAAGAAGCAGAAATCTGATTCCTGTATGAGAAAGTCCAACTTACATTCAAAATGACTGCCAAGGCAACATAGAAGTGTAAGTATTCTCTTCAAAAAGTCAAGACAGGAGTGACTATCGGAACTCCCAGATATCCACAGAGACATCACTGGCTTTCATCACTAAGGTGTAGCTCTTTCCCAGCTCTGCTGGGATCCTATCATCATAACAAAGCATCAGTCTGTCTTTGTTAATTGTGCTCAAGCTGGTCCCTGAAGTGGTACTTAGGGTACTTAGTTGAACTGTATTGTATGGCAACAACATGCCTGCTGGGGTTAGAGCTTTCTGGTTTGCCAGATATCTCTTATTTTAGCTGAAATAGGCAATATGCATTGTTTCATGATGCTGCTAGCAGGGTGTAGCCCATACACGGAAATCTTCAGTGTCCATTATCCCAACTCAAATACCCATACAGGCTGTAAACTCTACTCACGCATGGCATTTCACAACTACCAATGTTAATCTAGAATTAACATGGCCCAACAGAAACCATACCCACCATCTGGTGTTATTCCAGAATTAAACATATAAAATTAGTTGTTCATATTGAACTAAAACAATGCAGAAAAGAAGTTTATCCAGGAAATCCACAACAATGCTGTAGAGAAAACCAGTTTACTAGAGAGAATATTGTGATTTATTTCTCCTTAAGTATTAGTTATATTATCTCTTAATTGCATTTAAGTTTTTAAACGATGAATAAGAATGTTAATGAATGTTACATGATTTTCTTTGGAGATTCTCCTAGAATGAGTTTTTAACATTTTCTTGAAAAGAAAGTCTATATTCAGTGTGTGCAGCTATTTATAGAGACCTTTTTAGAAGCTAAGTAAAATCTAAACTTTCAGAATAATTTTCAAGGGAAAACATGGCCTGGACCTGTGGAGAATGTGAATTCACTGAGCACTGTCTCTGCAGGGCATCCCAGAGGCTCATGATGGCTGGGATGGTTTTTATTTGTACAACACAAATTCATCCTAAGAAGCTGAGTATTCAGTATTCAGGATTTCTGCTACTCTGGATAGCAAGTGATGCAAATGATGGATACCAAATGTCTTGCCACACCTGTCTCACTACATGAGTCACCCAGACCCAGAATTTTAGTCATGTCTGTGGAGCAAGAATCTCAATGTATAAACCAACACATGCTTGGCTAACAAGTGAAATATTAAAGCCCTGAACAGTTGAGAGGGATGTGGGTGCTCCAAGACATAGCCCTCAGCTTTTTTTGTGCCCGTAGTTCTGCAGTTCGTGATAATCTAGTACAGACTTTGCATGTGTACAACAGAACAAAGGCTCCTAAAGCAACCAACATGAATGAATTTTTCCTGAATGACCTTGCATAAGTAGTTTGCCTTTACTGAATGCAAATTAGGCCGTAGCCAAAAGGCTGAGAAGTGCATTTGTGGATCTACTTCTGTATGTGATAAATGACATTTCAAAAGATTATATGAGTCTACGTCTCAAATAGGAATCTGGAGGAGTTAGGTTCAATCCTGTACATCATCCACCTGCTGTCTCTTCTTAAGCAAGTTGCTTCTGCAAATACCACTTTTCTTTTTATTGAGCTGAAGTCAGTGCATCCTCCTTATGGTCAAGAATGCTGTGGCCCAGTGCCTGTAGCATGCTTGGCACATGGCTGAACTTCCAAGGCTCAAGTAGGAGGTATATCCATTTTCAGCTACAGTGTGATGCACTTCAGTTCCATTTAGCAACTTGAACTCAGAGAGAAACAGACAGTTGTGAATGATTATACCATTCTCCTCTGTGAGAATCCTATGACATATTCAAACTTGATTTACTCACTTTTAGATGAAGACACAGACACACATTTTCTCATTTAGAAGATGGGACAGAGAAAGAGAATTTCCTGTCCTTTCCTTTCCCAGAACCATTTATCTTTCAAGCTACTACAGATTTTTACTGGGTGATGGCAGCTGCTATAGTGAAATGGGGGAGGGTCTGGGTCTTCACATAGTGCCACGTCTCATCTCTCTGCTGGTTATCACCATCCCCACAAGGCTCTGAGCCTTTAATAATGCCTTATTATGCTCACAACCAAGCTCCTTTCCACAGTAATGAGACAAGAGGGTTGCGTGGCTTCTTTCTCTTCCTCCTGTGTACGTAAGTCTCTGTTTATATGCATGCATGTGAGTGCATGTGTGTGGCGGTCAGATACCAAGTATTTCTGATGGCTCTCTGCCTTATTCTTTCAGTCTTTCACTGAGCCTTGACCTCACTGATTGGCTAGACTAGCCAGGGAGTTCTAAGGATCTGTCTGTGTCTGCTCCCACTGTGTAGGGTTACAGACACAGGACAACACCTGGCTTTTCTGAGGAATCCAAAGTGAGGTCTTCAGGCTTGTGCAGCCAGACTAAGCCATCTTCTCAATCCCCAGGTTCTTTTTATTGAAATGAAGACATCAACACATAGAGATCCTGAAAGAGTTTCTGAAATATGTTGGTTAAGTCATGACACAGAAATAATAACTTCAATAATCTCCATAAACCTGTGAATTTACCATTACATGAGATGGAACAAGGGTTTGAACATTAGCTTTCTGAATAACTACAAATGCTCAGATGCTTAAAAATAGACATGCTTTTCAAATAACCCTACACTGATTTTTGCATTTGTGTATGGCCTATGCAGTGGTTTGAAAGAAAAAGGCCCCCAAAGGGAGTGACACTATTAGGAGATGTGGCATTGTTGGTGTAGGTGTGGTCTTATTGGAGGAAGTGTCTCACTGTGGGAATGGCCTTTGAGGTCTCTTTTCTCAAGCTTCACCCATTGTGACAGTTGACTTCCTATTGCCTGCAAGCCAAGATATAACACTCTCAGCTCCAGCACCACATCTGTCTGCACACTGCCATGCTCCTCGTCATGATGATAATGGACTGAACCTCTGAAACTGCAAGCAAGCCACCTCAATTAAAAGTTTTCTTTATAAAAGTTGCTATGGTCATCGTGTCTCCTCACATCAATAAAAACCCAAACTAAGACAGCCTGCAATATTGAGACACATATTCAACTATTTAGAGATTATTATCTTAGTTATCTTTAGTTTCAACTTGTCACATACCTAGACATACCTAGGTAGAGGGAACCCAATTAATGATTTTATCCTATCAGATTATACTGTGGGCAAGTCTGGGGTACATTTTATTAATTGTTAACTAGTGCAGAAGGGTCCTAGCTCATTGTATGATAGGTAAACGGCACCAAATGATAGGTAAACAGCGCTGTTTGCCATGCTGGTGGCAGCACTGGTTACTGTGTGGAAAGGTCATGGTCATGACAGAACCCAGTGCTAGTTTTAGAACTTTATTAGGAGGGAAAAGGGGGAGGAAGAAAGAGAGAAGAGCCAGGCCTGTCAGGGGAGGAAAGCAGAGGGCAGAGCAGAGAGAGAGAGTAGGGAACAGAGAGAGAGAGGGTGGGTCTGCATCTGACTTTTTTAAGGCACAGATTGTGTGACCACGTAGTCATCAGCACCCCCTGATGACATAAGATGCAAGACCCCCAAGGTGCACATGTGCGGGACTGAGGGCAGGATCCTGACACTGTAGCCAGTGCTATCCCTAGGCAAGTGGGATTGGGCTGTGTGAGAATGCTAACTGACCCTGATCCCATAAACAAGTCAGTAAATAGTCTTCTTTTGTTGGGTTCTGCTTCAAGTTCCTGCCTTGTGTTCCTGCCTAGGCTTCCATCCATGATGGACTGTAAACAGCTTTTTGTCATGGTGTTTCTAAGAACAACAGAAATCTAAGTAGAAAGTTATTTTCATAAACAGCAATGCACAAGGAACTGGGGTTGGAACAGGGTTCAATATACTACAGAGATGTAGCAGTGTACACTGGGGGGAAAATCTCTTTTGGCTACAGCTTCATTTGTCAAGTTGTTCCACTCCACACTTAACCTTTGAAATGTAGCTTTATTTTTAAAATTGGGAATAATATGTTGAAAGGATCAGAGTATGAATTAGGGAAGTACCTAACAAAACTGAGCACATAGAAGATTCTGTGTCTTATGCTAGCTCTCCCTCTAACTATAACTTCTGGGTGGTAAAACAAGGTATACAACAAAGCCAAAAATACCAAGTACCATTTCCATAAAATGCTCTACAACAGGCTTCCAAGGCGAGGAAGCAGGACATTGACCACACATCTGAGCCCTTCCTTGTTTCCTCTGAGAGACATTAGTCTTTCCCTTCTTGTCATATGTGACTCTGGTCCTGAATTTTAGCAGTAGTGCTAAGCTTTTCTTGGTTTTGAATGTTACAGAAAAGGACTTGTTTGATCTGCATTATTTTGAATGCTGCAGTTTTCAATCATTTTCATGATCTATTCCATTCTGTTCATGTTCACTGCTGTATAATATTCTCCTTTGTACGTATTCCACTGGTTATTGATAGAGCCTGATAATGAAGAGTTTATGGATTAGGCCCATCATACAATGCTGCTGTGATCTCCAGTGCTCACTTGCCCCTCACACAATACAGGCTGTATGAAGCAAGTGGCTGCTGCTGACATAAACTGGTCACATGTACTTCCAGTCAGAAAAGTTACCACAGAAACCTAATGTTTCAAGTGGATGTGGAAGACATACTTCCAAACATGGTGAGTGGGAAGTGTTTCTCCCCAAGCTCACAGCACTTGCTGCTGTGATTCTCATCAAATTAAGCCACTGGCTGGGCTTGGGGGGACCCTGAAAATGACTTTGTTCAGCCTTTCCAAAGGATGAACAGAAAGAAGCACCCTTTCCATTTATCATTTTACCATCCAGGTGGAGGGACAGCTAGCTGGAGATACAACATTTATGTGCTCATCTGAAGTCAGCCAGCTCCCAGTGTTATACGTGAAATGCTAAGTGATCTGCACCAAAAAGTTAAAGTCTACAATCTCAACAGGAGGGGCATCTGCAGGTGGGCCTTTCTGAGGCTTGGGGAAAGGTTTTTGTTTTTGTCTTTTAGGAGAATGAAGGCTAAGGAATTGAAGAACACTGGAAAAATGAGGCAACTGAAGAAAAAGGACAAATCAACTAAAAAAAAAAAAGTTCCAAGAAAAAGAGTAAAATGGCCTATTGGTATATCATCTATAAAATTTCGTAAGTCTTCCTAAATGTTTGTTTCTGCTCTTCTCTAAAGGCATTTAAAACTATTGGTTTTCTTGTAGTCCCAGTTCAATTAAAATTTGAAGCTGGTTTTGGAGTTGGAGAATGGCTCTCTCCTTCTTTAAACCCAAGTATGTTGTTAAAAGGAAAATGCAAACTCCCTGTATCATGCCATAAGAAAGAGTCATCTTCTGATATGGGACAGGAGAAAAACCAAAAACTGAAAACCAAAATAAAACAAAACAAATTAAGGGACTATTTTATTACTACTAATCTCAATTCTTTGATTCTATTCCGATTCTTTAAACTTTTCTTAAAGTATGAATTTTATATCAAAATTTACCATATATATATAACTTTGTTAAGATATTAATGGTCATATAGAGTACTAACCAATTCTAGAAAAAAGGCTTCAATTAGCTGACTATACATGTCTTTGTGTTTGAGTCTCTATCAGTTTTCTGCAGGAAATCATGGCCAGGCTTAACATCAACTGAAGTCTCCAGCAAGAAGATGGGGCCCCACAACAACAACAATTCCACACGGACAATAATAATATCACTAAGCTGACAAACATCATCTACAGATCAGCTTTGGACTATAAACTGCTCAGAGCAATTTTGAGATGGCTAGCTGAGATGATCCAGTCTCAAAGACTATATGAATAAGGACTTGAGACAAGCCCTGTACTTTGGCATTATGCACAGACTAGAAAACAAAGGATATAGCTACCTTTCCTAGAATTTGACAATTAACCCCAAATTTTTCTTTTCAGAATAAAGATACCTTCACCCATATCCAGCAGGAAACAATTTTAAGAATACAATACCCACATTCCCAAGAGGTGGTGTGGGGAGGGTGGTTTTTTAGTCTTTTAATGGGTTTTAGGTCTAGGATAATTTTCATTGTTTAGGAGGGTTGATTACAAGTTATTGTTAAGGGTTAGGAAAAGGGCTAAGCAAAAAAGATTAAATTTAAGTTTCTTGTTTAAAAAAAATAAAATAAAAATAAAAAAGATATATAGAAATGATAGAATAGAGGGTAGATTATTGAATCTACTCGGAAAAATAAAGAGAAGATATAGATAGGATATAGATAAAAAGATATATCATTTCAAAAGACAATTACTAGTTTTAAATACATTAAATTGGATTTTTGTATATTGTATACAAATTATATATATTGAGATTGATATTGTTAGAAAATGCCATACATATATTTCTAATCTTGTTCACAATATTGTACTTATGCCATTCATTTAACAATGTAATGCAATTTGCTGATCCTTGAATGTTATTATTACCAACTATTAGGATATAAAGAAATGAAAGTTAGTAGACATTACAATCAAACTTGTAGTCATATTAGGTATGCTTTCAAGATTTAGCAGATATATTTTAGCTAGGCAGGCCATCTTCAGACCCTTCAGAGATCTACAGAATATGGCATTTAAAATGTTTTAATAACTTAAATTTTTTTCTTTTTTTATGACTATGAGACATGTTGGCTCCTGGCAGTACCAATCTACTTCAGAGAAAATATGGGCATTGAAGAAACCGCATATGGAGTTAACTTTGATTGTGGCAAAAGTTAGCCACCGGACAACAAAGTATCCTTGAATTGACTGCTGACAAACAGGACAAAATGGATAGACAGGACACAAAACAAAGGACTACCGATTCTTGTCAAGACAAGTGTGCTTGTGGCTTTAGCACCAGGCATCCTCTGAGGCCAGGACAATAACGCACCATCCCTGAAGTGGCCTTCACAATCCGGAAAAGGTGCAGTGCCTCTTTCATTGAAGGCAGCTGAACTGGCAATGGGCCGGTGGCTTCTGATGTGCAGTGGAACAGCAGCTGAAACAGTTATTCTTGAAAGAGTAACTAAGCTGACAGAGTCTAACCTCTCAATGGTAGACTGGCATTTAATAGAGGGATGTGAAGAATAATGGGATGACAAGATGAAGCCATACACACAAGCCAAGAACAATGGACAGCTGAATTAAAAAAACATCAACCATTTCCAGAATTTAAAATCCTGAATCATGACAGGACACTAGTAGAATTCAGGTGTTTCTGGTACATTGATTGCTCTCACTAAATGTGAGGTTGAACAGTTGGCCTTGTGTATATCCTACCTCACAAATGAGTCTGCCAGATACGCTAAGCCTATAGACCAAAGATGTTGCCCCAACGCTGTGGAGAAACCTCACATGACTGTCCAGGCAGCTGGCTGTTTCCGTCAACTCACAACTTTTTTGGAAGCCACTTGCGTGTACTTCCTCTTTTTATTTTTTATTTTATTTTATTTTATTTTTTTTTTTTATTTTTATTTTTTTTTTTTGGTTTTTCGAGACAGGGTTTCTCTGTGTAGCTTTGCGCCTTTCCTGGAGCTCACTTGGTAGCCCAGGCTGGCCTCGAACTCACAGAGATCCGCCTGGCTCTGCCTCCCGAGTGCTGGGATTAAAGGCGTGCGCCACCAACGCCCGGCCCTTTTTATTTTTTTTTAGGTAATATTATTTCCTTCTTGGGTCTCTGAGGTAGTTGAAGATTAGATAGTTATAGTTATAGTTTTCCTTACTAAGAATTTTAGAAAAGAAACTCACCAAAGAGGTGTTTAAGTGTATAAATTTGAAAGACATTATAAGATAGTTCTGTTAGTAATAAAAGTTAGGATAGAAAGTGAATCATGTACATTTTGGTCTTACCAAAATAGGGTAAATAATGGAATTATTTTCTTTGAGTTTGTCAAATGCAAATGGACTAGACATTGTTTAGGTATTTATTGCTTGTATATATTGTATATAGTTATTTTATTTATTGTATATAGTTTTCTTATATTAGTTATAATTTTTTCCTTTTTTTCTTTTATTAGAATAGGAGGAAATATGGTGATATTTTATTTGTGCTGAAATGTGATTTTATTTGTATGTTAGTAAATAAAGTTGCTTGGGGGTCAGAGCTAATAGCAAGCCATTTAGCAGAAGCCTGGCAGTGGTAGCACATGCCCTTAATCCGATCACATGGCAGGCAGAGTCTGTGTGTTCAAGGACACAGCCAGCTTGGTTACACACGCCATTAGTCCAAGTACTAACCATAGAGACCTGGAGGTCTGAATAGGCAGGCAGTGACGAAGAAGTCATGTGGTTGGGTTTAGAACCAATGAGAAGGCAGAACAGAAAGTCAATAAAAATACAGACACGCAGGAAGTAGGTATCTTTCTCAGGGGAAGGACAACAGTGACAGTGAGGGGTAAGAAGGCAGTTTTAGCTCTTGGTTGCTGCTCAATCTCTGGGCTTTTAACTCTGCATTTCTTATTTAATAAGACCGTTCAGAATTACATCTACACTGAGGGGTTTGAGTTGGATGAGGTCATGAGGCAGACCTTCAGGATGTCTTTTTCTTGTTAAATTCACTTTTTAATATTAATATAGTGTTCTGCTACAAATCATTCCTCTCAGGAATTAGGAAGAAGTACGCTGTCTTTTGGCTGGCTTGTGTGGAATATCTTTTTAATTTGAATTCTTTCCTTAAGGTTGCATCTCGGGCATGCTGTCTTCTTGCTGTGTTCTGGTAATTCAGTCTCCCATCTGTACATTTGTTTGGATTTTCTACAAATATTGTCAAAAAACATCTCTTCTCTTCTAACCATTTGCATTTTATTTCCTTTTCTTGATTTTGTGGATTGACAAAGCTTCCCAGATACTGTTGAATGGCCTTGGGGGAGGGGAGAAGAAGGCTCATCTTTGTTCCTTTCCCAGTGTCAAGCAGAATGGAATTTATATGGCTACTTCATCTGATTGAGGAAGTGCAATTCTCACATGGAGGAGAGACTTAAATCCCTCTGGATATTAAATTTTATCATGCATTTATTTTCTGTGAAAGATTTTGAATTTAGGCTTTACACATGGGAAGCAAGCACTCTAGCACTGAGCTATCTCCGGTCACTTTCTATATTGAAATAGCCCCATGCACATTATTTCCTTCAGATAATGCAGGAAATGGGAATGGCTGACTGCACCCTGGAATAAGCAAACCCAGTGGTGTGGAATCATCTCATATATGGGGCAGATTTCACTGGCTATTATTTTGCTTATCATTCCCGGACTGAATTCAAGAAAGAGTTGAACCTGTAATTTTCCTTTTAAATTCTCTTTCCCTGTCATCATTTGAGAGTTGTATTTGCTTTATACATGCAGGTTGCCTACAAAGACCATGGAAGAATTAGGCAAGGTTCATGGGGCTTGTTCCTTAATCTGTGGCAGAATTAATTGGCGATCCAGCTGGCCTGGGGTTTGCTTTGTGGGCAGATTTATAATTATAGTTTCCATTTCTCTAATAATTACAGGATTCCCAAGGTTCTATGAATAGAACCTTATGCTCTTCTCTTGTTTGTCCATTTCATGTAAAATTTCAAACGCCTTGGCATTAACAGGCTGTAATTTCCCCTGAGCTTTGTGCTATGCCTGTGACGGTTCCTTCTCAGACACACGGTCCTTTCTTGGGTGTCTCCTCCCCGGGTTTATTGTCCTTAGTCTTTTCAAGATTTTCTTGTGCTTCTCTGCCATGCCTTTGTTTTTCTAACCCATTCATTTCCACACTTCTCCTTATTATTTCCTTTCTTTTTAATTTTATGGAGGGTAGTCCTAAATTTGCTGTTCTTGCATTTCTCACAGTGGGCTCACTCACCAGGACCTCTCCTCTAGACTCTCATCTGTAGCTTCACTCTTGCACATCTTGATCATCTTGTAGATTCCATTTTGTTTTTGATCCAAACATTTTATTATGGAGCCATGTTTGATCCTTCATGTCAATTTTCTCATTGTCTATGTGGTGGATTTTTAGCTCAGTTGTTCTAATATTGGGAGAATAATGCTGTGTGACTTCCTTTCATGAAGTTAGTAGAGCAGTTAGTTTTCCTAGATGTTCTGAGTGTGTGGATACCATGTACTCTGGTTACTAAGAGCAGGGTTTCACCCATGTGGGTTAACTAGTATCTTTTTTTTTCTGTTGTTTTATCTTTTGTGGGCTACAACAGTGGAAGGCATACTCTTCCATTGTTGCAGGTTTGGATTTTTTTCTTATAATGTTGCTAAGCTTTTCTTCATTCATTTAAAGATGATATCACAAGGTGACTTGAAATCTAAAACTAATATGTCTTCCTGACAGCTCGGATTTTCCTTTCCTGTGCTGTCATCTCCTCGTACAATGTCTTTCTGTGAAGTCTCCCATGTCAGAACAAAAGAGGCACACTTTCTTCTGTTCGGCATTTCCACTGAATACCCTTTAAAGCTTTCCTGTATTTCTTCAGGTGGTTCACTTTCCCTTTATTTTATTTATTTGTCTTTGATAAAGCCCAGGGTAATCTCTACCTCTAGCTCCTCCTGACTTGTCCCCTTGAATGCTATAGCCTCAGGCTATAAGCCACCCCTGATAGACTTGTTGTAAATTGACTTTTAGTTCAAATCTCTGGAGGTGACTGGTTGAGTGTATGACACCCTTCAGGCCAAGCTCACCATTCTTCCCCGGGGAAGCCTTACACAGGTTGGAGGTTGCTCTCATCATATCCAAGGCTTCTCTTTTTCTGTGTTAATTCTTACATGCTCCAGCTGCTTCACATATAAATGCCATAATGGTTAAAACTCCAAATTGCTCACAGCATCCAAGTCAACATAATAAAGGAACAAAGTAGGCTTGGTCGTTGTCTGTAACTCCCAGTGTATGTATGACAGTGGCCCCATGAGATGAAGTCTCATGATGCCGTCAGAGCTGTTTCAGTTTATGAAAGCATTTCTGAGTACATGGTCTGGGATTGAGTGATGGGTGGCTGTCTTCTTCACTCATGGTTAGAAATCACAGTGAGCTGTTTTTGACAGACAAGAAGACAGAGACATGCCTCATAACCTGCGGAAAAGCCTCACTGCTAGCTTACAGAGATGCTGGCTATTTGGCAGCTCAGGCCAGGTGCATATGGGAGGTGTTGGGTCTAGCTTGAGTGGTCGGCTTGTCCTCAGCAGCAAGACTTTTCCTCTCTAGTTAATGACTGATTTATGTGAAAGTGGACCAGCTGTGAGGACAGCAGTGGAATCTAGATTTGTATGCTGTGCAGCCCAACTTCACATGTGAGGAACTTGCTTGAAATTCTACATAGGCTGATTAAAGCTGGTCCCTGAATTCTGCCCTGGAACTCACCAATCCTAGCCATTTCTTTTAGCTGCTTTTGAGGTCCATCCCATTTCTGTTGTGTGCCTCCTGGATCACATATGCTTTCCTGTCATTGTTCTAGTCTTGCAGATAAATTAATGGACAGATGGTGCCCTTTGAGCTGTTTGGAGATTCCAAACTGAGTCCTTCTGAACTTCTTCCCAATATAGTACCTAAGCCTTTTGTTTTGTTTTTCTTTTCTTTGTTTTGTCAATGCCTAAATCTTGTTTTACCTGTCCAGGTCCAGTTCCAAACAGTTATGGAGTTTTCAACATATAACCAGAAGCTCTTATTTATCAAATTTGTCTCAATGGGCTGGGCAGTGGTGGTGCACACCTTTAATAACAGCACTTGGGAGGTAGAGGCAGGTGAATCTCTGTGAGTTTGAGGCCAGCCTGATCTACAAAGTGAGATCCAGGACAGGCACCAAAACTACATGGAGAAACCCTGTCTTGAAAAAACAAACAAACAAAAAAGTTTGTCTCAATGATAAATGTCTTGACTCATTTTCTTTTGCTATAATTAAATAAAAGAGAATGGAAAATGTACAAAGCAAAAGGAATTATTTTCTCTCACAACTTTGGCAGCTGCAGGAAGTCCCAGCTCAAGTTACCATATCTGACAAGGGCCTTATGCTGTGTCATAATACAGATTCCCAGAAGTAATATCACACATGGAAGGGACCAAGTGCATTACGACAACAGCTCTCACGGTAAGTAATCTAGTTCCAACAGCTCTAACCTACTCTCAGAATGAGCCTTTTTTCTTTCTAAGTATAGGTCCTCATGACCTATTTACTCCGTGTTACTAGCTTCACCACCACCCACAACGCTGCATCATCTAAGCTTCCACTCATATACTTTTGGGAGGTGAATCCCAGCAGTAAAGTGTATTGCCTTGACCAGAGAGGAGCAGGAAACTTGATCATCTTAGGTAGAGAATGTGGTCAACTCTTGTCCATTCAGCTCTGTGATGTCAGTGCCCAAGTAATGGCAAGGAGATGATCTTGCCTAGGGCTCAGTGTATCTTGCCAGTACCACCACCCAGGCCTCTTTTCTTTATCTAAGCTGATGGCTCACAGGGATGTGGCTGTGATCTCTATCTCACTTGTCCTCTGGGGACTCACAGTGGCCTCTGCTAGCTTGGCAGGCATTAGACTCCCCTTGGTACACTTATACTTGTACTCCACCTTGTTACAAAAAAATAAGAAGCAAAGGGGGAATGTGGCAATTCATGTTTTAAATACCACATTATGGGTTTCAGTTTTTAACCTTTTCAGCAAAAGAACTGGAGATGAGAACCTGACTTCTGCCCTGGCTCAGTGATGAATCACACTGTTCATTAGAACATGGACATAAATGAAGAGCTCAGAGAAACACAATGCAGGGAAATGTCTCACTTTGCACTGTGCTTCCTCTAGACAGACACACACAAAATGTGCAACTCCTGTGTGTGATAAATGCAGAGATGGTGGGAAACCATGGAGTAAGTGCAGCCAGGGGCACCAGCAGAACAGTGTAACGAGTCCTTTTTTGTCCCATCAGCCAGCTCCCAAATAAGGACACAGACACATATTATTAATCATGAAAGCTCAGCCTTAGTTTAGGCTTGTCTCACTAGCTCTTATCACTTAAATTAACCCATATTTTTATTAATCTGCATTCTGCCACATGGCCTTTACCTCTCTCTCATTCTGTGTGTCTGACTTATTCTGCCTCTCCATCGTCTCTTCCATTGTTCTCTTCCTCTTTCTGCCCAGAAGTCCCACCTAGCACTCCTGCCTAGCTATTGGTTCAGCTTTTTATTACACCAATCACAGCAATACCTCTTCATAGTGTACAAATATTCCACAACAGAGTAGTTATTAAGGGACACCTTGAAATGTTATTTGTCATTCTTTTATGTGTATGAGTCTTTGCCTGCCTGTGTACTACATGTGTTCCTGGTGCCTATGGAAGAGGCCAGTATAAAGTATTAGATCTCCTTGAACTGGAGTTGGGAAAGCCATCATGTAGGTACTGATAACCAAACCTGGGTCCTCTGCATGAGCAGCAGGTCTCCAGCCTTATTAAGGAGCTGTCTTAAAACTGGGACAGAGGAAGTAATACACACACATCAGGAAGTTAGTTATATATACACATAGTTCATCTCTTTTCTTCAGGATTCTATGGTCATCACAGCAGTCTGGTGAGTCTGTGGTTATTGACATATTTACTTTATTTGCAATGCACTTTTAACTCTTGTTTCTTCTCTTTTGTATGTGTAAATGTGTCAGAGTTTATGTGCTCAGAAAAGCTTTGTGCTCCCTGGAGCTGGTTCCCTGGGGTGTGAGTTTGAATGTGAGTGCCCAGAATCTTGCAAGAAGCTCCTAACAGTTGGCCATGCTTCTTCCCAGGATTCCTGGCAGCCTCTGTGTCCTGAGAAATATAGCATGCTCATCTCTTTTAGCAGAGTAGCAAACAGCAGCAATAAGTGTGGCACCCATGACCACTCATTTCGTGATGGCCTGAGGATGAGGGAGAAGAAAAAAAATGAGGTTCTCAGTCTGTTTATTGACTGTGAAATTGGCCAGGATCCCCAGACATTGGGAGTCTCCTTGTCTTGTCCTTAGAGTTAAATTACACCTTGCTATCTTCTGTGCAGAACATTCCTGATGAACAAACAAAACAGCAGTGCGTAGAGAAGCCACGAGTGAATGAGAAGGGACTTTGTCAGCATAGGAACTGCTGTGAGCAAGCCCTGCAGAAGTGACACAGTCGGACAATTGCTGCCAACAATTGGCTCAGACTAAATGAAAATGAGCCACAGCTCTCAGAGGATTGAAACCTCTGAGAATGTTGTTTAGTTTCCAGGCTAACTGAGCCATGCTACACAGATCATAGACCACAGTGCATAGTTGGAAAGACAGACCTTTAAAGAGGAGTATCATTTAGGAGGGAATCCAATGGTGTGAAAAAAAAAAGCCTTAATGATTGCACCTCTTTATTTGAGGAGGACTCACAAACAGTTCCTTATAAATAAGATGTTTATACTCACACTATTCAGTGAATCAAGGAAACTCACCTCCACCCTGTAGGTATCATTCTTTTTGATCTCTCAGCTCTGTCAAACATTCTTCCATTAAGTGGGATTAAACTTATAAAACCTCAGCTACAGAGACAAGAACTGCCCAGCAAAGGACTGGTGGGCTTTCTTTACACTGAGAAGCTCCCTGATTGAGCCTTGGTAAAGGCTGTGGCTGCTATTGGTAAAGATAGGGAATGAGAACATTTCTCCCAGAGATGAAACTGCTGTGTCTTTGGGGAAATTTTGAGTTCCAGAGTTATAGTAGACCTCGCCAAAGAGCAGAATGGGTGTGGAGCCAGCACAGGGCTGATCCTATGAGCCACCTTATTACAAAGGTCATTGTGGCTGGCATTGCCCAGTAAGGGAGAGGTGAGTAGATGGAGATTCCTGTCATGTACATCTCATGCCTAGCAAGAGAATGAGATGCAGACCTCTCTGGAAAGTGGCTGGGTGCTGGGTTAAAAGGAACACATTGAGTTAGTGGACACTCTGGTTCCCAGACCCCTCACTTATCTTTGCCTTCACTCTTATCTGATATTATCTGACCATCCTGGTGATGGGTATCAAAACTGGATGAACGTGAGCCATCAGGGCTGGGTTAGAGGCTGACTCTTGTACTGGATTGAAGAATTCCTTGAGCAGGTCCTCATGTACTTGGAAACTAAATGTATTCCTTGGGTGACAGGGGAAAGGAGCACTAAGATTGAGACAGTACCAGGGAAATGTTCACCTCCATGTCTAGCTCTGGCACAAGGGCTGATATCCTCTATGCTCTTGCTGGTCCACACCATGGAAAGAAACTTGACCTTGCTACCTCCCTCAGTCCTCTGCTTATTATGTCCATGGATTATTTCCTTCATTTCATTTAAAAAGAAAATTGTAATTCCCACATACAGAGACACAGGGTCATCTTGATCCTCTGCTCCATACACCTCCATTCAGCAAATAAGAGCTGGCAGCCCTTGCCGTGTGTCTTATACAGTTCACTGGCTAGATGACACAGTGCCTGTGCCTAACATTGGAGTCTCATCGCAGGTATCCCACAGTTTGATTCTGTACAATGTTACCAATAGTGATGTATTTATTAGGGTTCTCTAGAGAAGCATAATCTCTTTATATAATTTCTGTGTTCTTGTCCTGGAGTGAGGAAAGCCTGGGATTTTGTCACAGTAAAAATGGTGATATGTTGAGTATTGACAAGAAACAGCATGGAACTGTCATTTGGCCAAATATAACTTTAGTTCAAAGTCCAACATTTCTCTATTTCCTCTTACTCTGGGTGTGTTCATGAAAACATTTAGCTAATTAGCAGATCCCTATGACGACTCATGTAGCCTTCTTAAGGATTGCTTGGTAACAGAACATTGACATAAAAAAAAAATGTTCTCTCCATCATCTGTGGGGATCCAAGGAATGGATTAGCTACACAAGCAATTTTGAGTGACATCTCTGTTCTAAGCACTTGCTATGGACAGAAGATGGAAAGAAATCTGAGGCAGAATATCCTCTCCAGAACCAATAGAGCAGTTAGAAGTTCAGGGACATAATTATGTGACCTCAGCAAACCTTGGCTGGTATGAGATAGATGACAGAAAGAGCATTAAATTAATGTCTCAGAAGGTCTCTTGGTTCATACAGTGAGAAAGGAACATGGGCATAGTAGAAGCTGAGATATATGTGAAGATAACTAAAGGAAGCAGCAAGGAGGAAAAGAGAGGACCCATCTTTGTTATTGTGGTTTAGATGGGCTGTGTCCCCAGCATCTTGGTGTGGCTGCATTCAGAGATGATAGGACCTCTCTGAGATGAGGATTTCTGTAGGAGGTGAGTAGGTCATAGAAGACTCTGTCCTTTGAACAAATTAAGTAATTTTCACAGGATTCCAGTTAGCTTCTTAAGAGTTGGTATAAAAGAGAGCTGGGACTTTAACTTAAAGAGATCCTTCACTCTCACATTATAATCTTTCCCTCTCACACATTTCCTACCACATCATTCACCATGGTGTCTTTGTAAGATATGAGCCTGCATCTTGCTCTTGAACCTCCAAAATCATGAGCTAACATAAATGAATAAATCTTTCTCCTTTAAAACTATCCATGTTCAGATCTTATTACATTAATTCAGAATAATTTCATGTACTTGTTACAAGGTATGCTATGGCCAGGAAGTTTTACATTGAGGGGATAAAAGCTTGGGGGCATGTGATGATGAGGGATAGGTCTGAAGATAGCAGGACAAGGTATCTCAAGAAGGTAAGATATCATCATTCAGGAGCAGCAGGGCACTGGAGGAATGCAAGCTGGAGTTGCATATTTGAGAAGCTCCCTCTGGGCTTTATGGAAAACAAATTGAAAGGACTTTTTGGAGTATGCGACTTTCAGAGAGCATTTTAAATATCTTATAATAGTCCAGGTACCGATTCAGGAGGCCCTGAGTAAGGGTGATATGGAAGCTATCTAGGACTCAGGAGTCTGACCAGTGCCTACCATCCTGCCTGAGCACACTTAAGGAGGCTCACTATCTAAGTAAGTGTGGAGCAGAGAACACACACCAGGTTTTTCTTTCTAACAGTTATAAACAGCTGAAACAGGGGTGGATAATAAAGTATGACATTATAATAGCCATTGTGGAGAATGCCAGCTTTAGGACACAGGGGAGGGAACTGTGTTGTGCTGACATAGTGACAGAGTGAACACAGCTTTAGGTAATGAAATTATACTTATTAAACAGATACTATTTTAGGCCCCACATTACATTTGATGTGGAGCCAAAACCAGATGGTGCCATGAAAATTGCTGGACTGAACACAGATCCCTCAGAATACATCTTAACCTCGAATGTGCTGAACTGAATGGCACGGTTTGCGGCTGCTTTTCCTGTTTTCATAGATGATTGATCTATCTGCACATGTCCATCACACACTGTATGGCTGGTCTTAGGGGTATGCAAGCACATTTCTGAACTAATTCTCAGAAACAGAATCATTGTGCTTCTGAGAGTGTGCTCATTAAATTTTCAGCAACTTTTGCAAAATTGTTCTGCAAAAGCTATTCACGAATGTCTGCCCACAGCTGCTGTCAAAATTCTGTCGACACAGAGGCTGCAAATTTTGTTTTACAATCAGATATGTGAAAATGCTATGTTTTTATCTAACATTTGCCATTGAGTTTTTATTTTTGCAAGATAAAGTTTGTTCTTTGCAAAGTACCAGTCTGTGGGTTTTTAACAGGTGCACACAGTGGTTTTACTACCACAGCATCCCTGGTGTGGCCTCATTGCCAGTCACTCCAACCTGGATTCTCCCATCATGCTCTGTGGTGCTCAGCACAATCCGCGGCTCCATTGCCAGTTGTTCACAGTCTGTTTTCGTTTCTGTAATTTTGTCTTTAGTGCTTTGTAGATGGTTTCTTTCACTTATCACACTGCATTTGAGACAGGGGCCTGTCCCTGCATTTGCCAACGATCTTTCCTTTTTCTGTAAGGCAGTGGTTCATTACAAAGATACAGTTGGTTTACCATCCATTTGGACATTTGGGTTGTTCTAAGCTTTTAGTAATTATGAGTAACATTTGAGACAATATTTTTGCTTTTCAAGTACACAATTTTGTTTTTCCTGTTGACTACCAGAAGTTGTTGTGTTGCATGGTGAATGTACACCTGCCTGTGTCAGAGGCTGGCACACGGTCTCTGGAAGGTTGGGCAACCTTCAGTTTCAGCAGTTGGGTGAGAGTTCTGCTCGTTCTGCTGCTTTGCTTGCCATCAGTTCCAGTTTTAAGGTCATCTTTTCTTACTGCTGTTTCCCACAGTCACCCATATTCAGCCATAGTGTTTACTGTGAATCAGTCTCCACTTCCCTGGTGATGGATGGTCCTGAGTGTCTCTCCAGTGTGCTCATAAACCACCTACCAGGCACCACTCTGTGGTGAGCGGCAGCTATTGACTCCTTTGCTTTCTTGCTGTTGAGTTGTTGGTTTTCTCACTGAGTCTGGGCAATTCTTTCTATATTCTGAATATAATATCTTTTAGGCATTTTGCAAAGCATGTGCATTTTCCCTGAATCTTTTAAGTTATATTTATTTGTAGGGACAGTGTATGTGGATGTCAGAGAACAGTTCTGTGGTCCTCTCTTTCCACCATGTGGGTCCTGGAAATTGAACTCAGGTCACTAGTCTCGACAGCGAGGATCTTGAAGGCTTTGCTTTATTCTCCTAACATGTCTTTTGTGAAACAGACATTTAAAACCTTTAATGGTCTCCAATCTGTCAATGTACTTTTAATGAATTTTGCTTTGCTGTTGTATCTCAGAAATCTTGCAGAACCCAAATGTACTGGTTGATTTTCTATTTTTTTTTTTTGTAGTTCATGTTTCACCTTTGGTCTTAAAGTTCACTGTTTTTTGTATAAAATGTGAAGTGAGCATTGTATATGTCTTGTTTTGCTTTGTGCACAGACATCTAGTTGTTCTAGGGCCATTTTCTGAGACTTTAATCTTTCCTCCTATAATACACACTTGTGTGTAAGTCTGTTTGTACATATCCATTCACAGTATGCTTAATAGCCACAGTTTCCATATCAAATAAAAGCATAATGCTTACAGACACACTGGTGCAATTATTGCACAGGGAATCCTCTTTATTTATAGACCAGCTTTCCACAGTTCCATTCCCTGTGCTCAAGAAAGGTCCAACAACAGCAAACAGAAAATTCAAGAAATAAATAATTTATAATTTTTAAAATGTAGCTTTTTGTTTATGTGCATGTGTGTACAGGTACTCATGAAGGCAAAAAGAGGGCATTGGTTCCCTTGGAGCTGTAGTTACAAGTTGTGGATGCTTAAGGATCTATTATTATAATCTATTTCATTATTACCTATTGTTGTTAATTTTCTCTACAAATCAGACTTTTTTATGAGTATGTATACAGAAAAAATGCACAGGCTCCGTGTTTTGTCTTTCCTGTCATCTCTAGCCTGTTGCAGGGTCTGTCTAGTGATTTTTTTTAATTGTAAATATTGTCATATGCTGTCTGTGTTGTAATATGCTGGTGAGATAATTCAGTGGTGAAGAGTGCTTGCTGCTCTAGCAGAGAACCTGGTTCAGTTCCCAGCTCCCATATCAGGGCAGCACACACAATGACTTTTGACTTCTGTTCCAGTAGTTCTGATGCCCTCTTCTGGCCTCATAGCACCTGCATGCATGTAGTGCACATCTAGATGTAAAGGCACACACAGAAATAAATAAAACAGCCAAATCTTAAAAGACTACTGTCTGTGTAATGGTAATTTTATCTTTCATTAGAGATCTTAGAGTTCCTTTTGCTTCTTTCTCTTGTCCTACTGAGATTGCCTGGTACTTTTTCAGTTATGTCATGACCTCACGAACACAAGGTTGATGGAAAGTCATTGAATGTTATGTTATATTGACTCTCATTCCTGTTCAACACCCCCAGACAATGCTGTTATTATGAAAGTGTCTTGTTCCTTTCATTATCGTGGCCAATTCCTCCTTAATTCTATGTGTGTAGTTATCAATCTGCGAATAATGATAACTTTTACATCCACCTTCCACTGTTGTCCTGTCACTTTCATTATGATATTTCACTGTTTAGAAATATTTATGAAAAAATAAATAATCACTGAGTCACTCATTATTGCTGTCTATCTTAGAATTGGGCAATCTGAATCAAATCTAATAAAAGAAGTAACTGCCATAGATATCAACAGGAATTTGAGAAATCATGAATAGCTGATGACTGTCCTGTGCAGTAATGATGGAAATTTGTGTCCCTGAGGCTGATGTGCCAGGACAAGTACAGAGCAACAGCCCTGAGCCTGGGCACCCATCAGGTGAACGGGCAATGTGGAGCACCTCTGCTATGAAATATTTCTCAGCCACAAAGAAAAGAGAAAACCTTTTGTCTGCGGCACAATGGATAGTCCCGGAGGACACTGTATTAAGTGAGACAAGAAATAAGCCAGGCATAGAAAGACAAACACCACATTATGTGGAAGCCACAAGTGTTTAACCTGAAAGAACAAATAATGGTTATAGAAATTGGGAGAGGTTGTAGTTGGGTATAAGGAGAACGGAATTGATTAGGGTTTGCTGTATGCATATGCTTGACTGTCACACCCTATCGACATGTACAGGTAACACATGTTTAATCAAAGAGTGAAATAAAATGTTAAAAGAGGCCTATGGGTCCATAGAGATCTGTGAGCAGGAACACCTAGACAAGCAGGATCATGTTTCTTTACTATTAGAAGTGACAGAAGAGTCAGCATAGTCATATTAAAGCCTTAAGTACAAGCCTCCTTGAAAGAGGAATTGATTCCTTGCCAATTTCTTATATCCAAAAAGCACATTATAAAGAACTTTGCCATCCTGTATTAATCCCTCCCAAGATCCAAGTCCTCACTTTCTCTCTTGGACTGCCTTTTACATAGATATACATCTTGATATCCACACAGTCACACAATAGCCATAAAAGTCAATGAGGGGGAAGTGGGGAAGTTCTATGCTTTCTTTTTTGTTTTACAAAGATGGTTTCATATGATGAATTCATACGATGAATTGCATTCTGATGCTTGAGTCAAGCTGTGTTTCTGGGGTTTATCTGTGTTGATACATCCTAATCCAGCTGGTTTACTTCACTATGTGGGTGTGGCCCATAGAGCATGCACGAGTCTCTAATAGAGCATGTTAGCAATCCTACATAGATGTTTTCACTACCACTTCTGAGACTTACTTGAGGAAGATATTTGATGCATTTGGGGACCTGGCCCTTACTAGATGGTCAGGGTGCACTTCAGGGTCCATGTACAAATTCTGCCATCCCAGAGGCAGAAGAAGGATTTTATATTGTCTGTCAGTGTAACTTTGTGGCAGCTGTCATCATTGATCAAATTACATGGCACAAAGGCTGCAGCAAAGCAGGTACAGGAACACTGTAGACGTAGGATATACTTTGAATACAATGTTTGTGACCCAATACTTCATGTCTCCTAGAAGAATTCAGTTAAGAAAATCACATATTTCAAAAATTATTTCAAGAGGACCTATTCAACATGAGAACAAAAGTGTCTGTGAGATAATGGCCATGCATCTAGGCTCATCTCTCTGCTTGCTGTATGTGGATGCTTAACAAAGTGCTGACTTGAACTCACTGGTTTCAACTGCTTTGCTAATAAGGCAGCTGAGGAAGCATGTTTCAGTCAGTGATAGATCAGTGGAGACAATGGTTCCATCAGATTATGATGGAACTGAAAAACATCGCATCACCTGGTGACATCATAGCCCTTGTAAGATCATAGACAATGTATCACATGTTTGTAGTGATGGTGTTGTACACAAACCAACTGCACTGCTAGTCATACAACAGTGCAGCACATAGAACTATGCTTCGCATAGTGTACTTCAGAATGACAGAAAATGATTGTGTTAGTGGCTTATGCATTTCTGTGTGGGGCTGTGCATGCCTGCAAGAGGCCAAAGAACATCCGTAAGCATTGTTCCTCTGCTGTTGTTCACCTTGATTTCTTGAGGCAGGATTCTCACTGGTCTGGATCTCAAGTCGCCTAGGCTGACTGGCAAGCCCCTGGGGTTCACCTTCCTCTGTGTTCCCAGAACTGGGATGTAGGCATTACCATGTTTAACTTTTCTTATGTGTTTGTGGGGACTGAACTTAGGTCCTCACACCTGCAGGGCAAGTACTTTAATGATCTGAACTATCACCCCAGACTTAGACCTTAACATTGTCTTAGAGTGTCCTAGTTACAAAATATTCTGATTATAAAAAAAGTTGTCCACCTTGTCCTAGTTAGCTTTAACTTTTAACTTGACAGAGCCTATTATCATCCGAGAGGAAAGCTTTGATTGAGGAATTGCTTATATCAGATTGGCCTATGGACATATCTGTAGGGGGCTGTCTTGAGTGTTAATTGTTGCAGGACAGCCAGGCACACTGTGGGCAGTTCTATTGCTGGGCAGGTGATCCTGTATAAGAAAGCTGAGTATGAGCCAGAGAGAGAGCACACCAGCAAGTAGTGTTCCTCCACGCTTCCAGACTCCACGTTCTGCCTTTATGTCCTTCTCTGACTTCCCTCAGTAATGGGCTGTGACGGAGAATTATAAGCCAAACAATGTTCTGATATAAGTCAATCTGATATAAGCAATTCCTCAATCAAAGCTTTCCTCTCGGATGATAATAGGCTCTGTCAAGTTAACAGTTAAAGCTAACTAGGACAAGGTGGTCAGAATGTTTCATTGTAACAACAGAAAAGGAACCAGAATGGATGTCATGCTAGCTTGATGCTTCTTGCATGGGTACACTCTGATCTCTCCACAGTGATGGATACACCTGAGGAAGCACTTCTCAGAACCCATACGACCTGATTATTAAGCAAGCATGTCTCTGTGGGAAAGCAGATTCATTTCCTGATGAGCTCACATTGCAATTGTGAGGCTAGATTTTATATTCTGAAAAATGTAGAGGAAAGTTGAAAACTATACAATAGGTATCAATGTGTCTTCCAAGTCAAGTGTTGGCAAATTTTCTGCACAAGGCTGAACAATATCTTCAAGTTTCTGGACGTCAGATGGGCTCTGTCTCAGCTTTGCTATAGTAGTACAAAACCAGCAAATGGACAACATAGAAATGATACATGGCCATGTTCTAATAAAACTTTGTGACCACTGAAATTTAAATTTCATATAATTTTTCTCTATCAGGAAGTATTATTTGTTTCATTTTTGTCCAGTCATTAGAAATAGTGAAATATATTCTAGCCCATGGTTAAAAGCAGGTAATTTGCCTAAACGGCTTGATGGCCATAAGTTTGCAGAAGACTTGTTCTAAATTGTTTGAAATTTTGCTATGTTGCTTTGAATGTAAAATACAAGTTTTTAACCCTAATGTATCAGTGCACACCTCTGAAGAACTGCATATATAATCCTACAAGACCATCATCATATCTAAGAAAATTGATGATAATTCTTGGGTCATCTAATTTGTACAACAAACTGAATTTTACTCCAAAACATCAACATGTTTTCCCACCAATGAGCATATGGTTTTATGAGATTTCATCATTTAAAACTTTATGTTTTATCATACCTTTCCAACTATGATCTTTATTTTTTGAAGATTGAGAGTTGTCTCCTACAGTTTCCAGTAGTCTTGGATTATAAAGTTTCTTCTTTGTTGAGACTTTAATGTGTTCATTTATAACTGCCATTTCCTGTGAACTCCACTTGTGTTTAGATGACTTTTTAGAGTCAGGATAAACCTTACTGGTAAAAACGCTGCATAGGTGATGTACATTCACATTCCATCTTACTTGGAAGCATGTAACATCTGCCTGTCCCAGCAGGAGGCTGGCAGATTCTCCATCATAAAGATGTGCTGTCCTTTTGCTGTCGACAAGTCATCATTATGAGGACCCCAGCACCTTACAAATATGCTATTCCCTAACAAGAATTCCTCACACGATTTTAACCTTCTCAGTTCTCTTCAGATCAATCAGTACATTGGAGAATCATTTATTCTTTAATTTCTCTTTACGGGGAGTATATAAAAATAACCATTCATTCACAGAAACTTTGACTATTGTAGGCCCCAGATGGAACATTTGCTCTGGTCTTAAGTCTTGTGGGTGTCTGTCGCAGCTCACGGTGGATGAAGGCAGAAGGAAAAGAAGAAGCTGGACACTTGGACAGGTTTAGTGAAATACTCAATGAATTTGGTAATACTACACTTTCTTAATGCTGTCATAATTGTAACATAAGTGAATGTGGTTAGACTCAATACTTAGAGAGGACTATCCATTGATGGTCTTGATGCTTAGGATATTCAGAGTCAGTGTGGATGTCATGGAGCTGGGGGAAGGGGTAGTATGCTGGGGACTCTCTGTTTCACCATCTTTTACAGAACAACACAGTAGTATTTGCTACAGTACTTAATGCCTTAGTATTTTTAATGTGCTGTGGGGGATGCAGGTGCGGCTTAGTGGTAGAGGGCTTGCTTAACACATGCAAAGATGTTGGTTTGAGCCCCAGCCTTGTAAATTATGATGCTAGACAGTTTTTTTTGTTTTGTTTTTTGTTTTTTTCGAAACAGGGTTTCTCTGTGTAGCTTTGCGCCTTTCCTGGAACTCACTTGGTAGCTCAGGCTGGCCTCGAACTCACAGAGATCTGTCTGCCTCTGCCTCCCAAGTGCTGGGATTAAAGGCGTGCGCCACCACTGCCCGGCCAATGCTAGACAGTTTATACCATCCCAAAGATGGTTTTTTCCTCTTCCTCTGCCAGTCTGAGAGATGGCCACTTCTGGGCTAAGATGGAACAGTCACACTTTTTTATATTTACTATAAGAACAGATGAACCCTCACCTTCAGACAAATGTATAACAAATGCAAGGCCCTAAATGTAGAGAAAAAAAGTAGAGCCACTGGTGACTTCAGGTATTAAGGAATGTCAGATGCTCAGTTCCTCCAACTATTTTCCACACTCCTAGACTTACTTTGCAAAAGCTAAAGAAGATAAACACGGTCTTAAGTCCCAAAGCCAAGAAAGGGAACTCCTGGCAAGACAGATTTTTAGAACAGCAAATTTTCGATAAGAACTCCTGCTAAGCACCAAGAAAAATTGCAGCCCTTCCCACCAGCAAGAGCAGGTGTTCCCCAGTTGGAGCTGAGCCCCTATCCCTGCCCAGCAGGAGCACTTCATCCTACTGTTATGTAAGATGCAATTACTGGGCCAAATGGAGTGAGTGATATGCAGGATCTCTCTGCTATTTTTGTACTTCTCTATTTTGTGATGAAAAATTAAATAAAAACAGCCAGTGTTTGATATTTTCCCTTTCATCTGGGTACTGAGACTCTTTGATGTATGTTGACTTTGCCTACTGTCTTGTGGCAAACACTTGGAATGAAGAGCTGCTTGTCTATTCAGTTTTAATATAAGGGTTTATATTTTAGATTTGGGAGTTCAGCTTAGCACCAGAAAAAGTTATGTCTAAATGGGAGTGCCTAGGGAAACTGGTGGTTCTGGAACGGATGTGATCGAAGTCTGAAGAGAAACACTGAGATTTCCATGTTCTTGTGTCTGGAAACAAAAACCGGACCAGCGGCATTTAGAGAGGGTAGAACATTTTAGTGAGAAAGAGGAAAGTATTCCGAGGATAAAAGTGGGTTAGCTAGCAGGGACTTGACAGATATGAGGATGAAAAATCCCAGGCCTACAGCATCCCCACTCTTTATAAGTCATTTATATAACATCACTTCTTCCTGCCCTTAGAGACCACCAGCTTTTCCTGAACATGCTCCGTCATGCTAATGTAGTCTACGCTCAAAGCATTTCCTTTCTTCCTCAGACAACCAACCTTTTCATATATTGATCCTCATGCTTCCTTTTCCATTCCAAACTCTCCTACTGTCCCATGTCTATGGACAAAAGCTCCCAAAGGGAAGAGTCCCAGACAAAGATAGGATGCTCGAGACATTAATAACAAAACACTGCTCAGTTTAATGAAAAGTATTATTAATTCACTTTCTGTATCCACTTCAGTATAATTCAGGACAAGTTTTACTTAAGGACAATGACTGGTCAGAGGGTTATTAGCAAACAGGGGGCATCACTTTAGCTACAAAACATATTTACTTGGGGTCAGTGAGAATGGCTTGGTGGATAAAGTCACTTTTGTCACTAAGTCTGATGACCTGAGTTCAATCCCATCCCAATAACCTCATGGTGGAAAGGAAGAACTGATTCCTCCAAAGCATCCTCTGACCTCCACATATGCATGGTAGCTTGAGCTTTTTGCCCACAGACATACATGTATACACATGCAAAATAAATAAAGGAAAGTATTTGATTGGATTCAGTGGCCAGGATAGATGCTGTCCTTCTTTCAGCCATCTTGGAAATATTGACAGCTAGAGTACTGCTTGGAACCTTCTAGAAGCAAAGAAATGTAAAAATGTTGGAATACACATTTGTTTCTTTTCTTTTAATGTGACAAAAACACTGATCAAAACCAACTTGGGAAGGCAAGGGTTTATTTGGCTTACACACCTTATGTCATACTCCATGGATGGAAGCCAAGGCAGAAGTGTAAGTAGGAACCAGGAGATAGCAACTGAAGCAGAGTCAATGGAGGGGTGCTGCTTAGTGGCTTGATTTCCATGTCCCCCATTCTACTTTCTTAAACAACCAAGGAATACCTGCCCAGGGATGGTACCACCCACAGTGGGCTAGGTCCTCCTAAATCAATCATTCATTAAGAAAATATCATTCAGAGAAACATTTAATGAAAATTTCAACATCATTAGCCATCAGGGAAATGCAAATAAGATTCCATCTTACATCTATTAGAATGGCAAAGATCAAAACCACAAATGACAGCCTATGCTGGAGAGGATGTGGAACAAGGGGAACACCCCTATACTGCTGGTGGGAGCACAAACTTGTACAGCCACTTTGGAAATCAATATGGCAGTTTCTCAGAAAAGTGGGAAGCAATCTCCCTCAAGACCCAACGATACCACTCATGGGCATATACCCAAAGGACACTCAATCATACCACAAGGACATTTACTTGCTCAACTATGTTCATAGCAGTGTTATTCATAATAGTTGGAACCTGAAAACAACCTAGATGTCCCTCAACTAAGGAATGAATAAAGAAAATGTGGTACATTTATACAATGGAGTACTACTCAGCTGTTAAAAAACAATGGCATCATGAAATTTAAAGGCAAATGGATAGAACTAGAAAAAGTCACCCTGAGTGAGATAACCAAGACTCAGAAAGATAAATATGGTATGTACTCACTCATAGGGGATATTAGCTATAAAGTAAAGAATAATCATGCTACAATCCACAGCCCCAGATAGCCCAGTCATCAAGGAGGGCTTAAGGGGGGTGGGGGATGAATGGATCTCCCTGTGAAGGGGAAATAGAAGAGATCCCCTCTGTGGACTGGGGCAGGTGGGAACTTGAGGTCTGGTTGGGGGGTTGAAGGGGGAGATTACTGAAAGAGATGACTGGAAAGGGGAGACTTTTGAAGGTCAGATAGAAACCTTATGCAAGGGAAACTCCCATGATTCTACAAGGATAAGCCCAGCTAAGACTCCTAGCAATAGTAGATACACAGCCTGAACTGGCCATCTCCTGTGCTCAGATTGGTGACTATCCCAATTGTCATCAGAGTGCCTTCATCTAGTAACTGAAGAAAACAGAAACAGAGACCCACAGCCAAGCATTAGCTCAAGCTCAGAGAATCCTGCTGAAGAAGAGGAAGGAATATAGGAGCCAGAGGGGTCAAGAACATCAGAAGAAACCTCACAGAAACAACTAACTCACACAGTCTGTTGACCAACAACCAGGGAGCCTGCCTGGGATCGACTTAAGTCCTCTGCGTATACACAGTTGTGTAGCTTGGTCTATTTGTGGGACTCCTAACAATGGGAGCAGGGGCTGTCCCTAATGCTTTGACTGGCTCTTGGGAACATACTCCTCATGCTGGATTGCCTTGCCCAGCATAAATACAAGTGGAGATGCTTAGTCTTACTTGATATGCCATACTTCGTTGATACCCATGGTAGGCTTGCCCCTTTTTCAACAGAATTAGAGGAGGAGTTAATTGAGGGAGGGAGGTGGAGCAGAGGGAGGGGAGAGAATTGGAAGAGAGGAGGGATGGGAACTGCTATTGGGATATAAAATAAATGAAAAAAGAAAATGCATTTAAACTTGCCTATAGGAAATCTGAGGAATTTTCTCAATTGAGGTTCCTCTTCCCAGATAATGCTGGATTTGTGTCAAGCTGACATAAATCCACCAACACATAAGGAATTCAGGATTTCAAGCCTTGAAGCACAACTTGACCATCTATTGAGTAACAGAAGCAGGCAAGGAGTTTTCCAAAGGCCAGAAGTGACCGTAAAAATTGGATGCTTTAAGAATTCAGATTCTGTTCTATACACATTATTGTAAAATCGAGCTCAGAACTCCTATTCACTATGAACTGGAAAGATCTCTAACAGCACAGATCCTACTAGGTGCTTGGTGTTATGGTTCAGATCTTAGATATCCTTGAAAGGTCCAGGTATCCTTGAATGCCTGGACCCATCCTGTGGTCCTTTGAATGTGAGATGCCTCTACCTCCCATAGCTTAAGTATTTGAATGCTCTGTTGGTGGTGCTGTTTGGGAAGGTTATGGGACTTTAAGGAGGTTGGGGTGGGCTTTTAGAGTTTATATCCTCATCCCACCTCCTGCTTGCTTTCTGTTTCTTGTGTGCAGATGAAATGTGGATCTGCCAGTTCTCTACTCTGGCCACCTGTTGCTGTGTCTTTCCTTCCATTGTGGATTCTCCCTCTGGAACCATAAGCCAAAATAAATTCTTTATTAAGTAAGTTGGTTTTGGTCTTAGTGTTTCCTCATAGGAACAGAAGAAGAATCAATATGGCTTTCCTTGGGAGGTGATGGAACCTTCAGGGACTAGTGGGAAGATTTTATATCATTGTAGGTGTGCCTTTGAAGGCGATATTGGGATATAGCCCCTCTCTCCTTATATCCTGGCCACCAGTGGATAAACAGCTTTGCTTTGCCATGTACATTAGCCATGGTGTTCTGTCTATTTATAGACATATATCAGTGAGGTCATAGGATCATGTATGGAAGTCCCTGAAACTGTGAGCTGAAATAAACTTTCTTCCTTTCAATTTAAATAGATCATTTCATGTACATTACCACACCGACAGAAAGCTGAGATAGACAGTTGCATTACATTGGTCCTACACAGTACCTGCACAGAAGGCTCTGCAACTTCCTGGGCTATGTTGTCTCACTTGTTGTAACTCAGAAGTTTGCAAATCCAAATATCAGATGCAAATCAAGTACCCTTAAAATGACTTTGCTCATTGCCATGTTTTTTTTTTTTTTTTTTTTTCTGTAGGTATCCTTGATAAATCTGCCATTGGTGGTTTGAGTGCATCCTTCTCCCTGCCACTGCTGAGGACATGACTGCAGAGCTCCTTGAGAGTTTGTGACATCTTGATTAGAGAGTAGAGGTTTTGGAGAATTCATCTCCCCAGGCATCATTGGTGTGCTAACTTTCTGTCACTCTGATAAGTACCCATGACAGTCAGAGGAGGAAAGCACTCACAGCTTCAGAGTTTTCAGTCCCTGTTTGACCCCACTGTTCTGGTCTCATGGAGAGACATGCCATTATGGAAGGGAACATGTGAGGAACAAAGCTCTTTACCTTTGCTAGGGACCAAGGCTCTGGCATCTGGCCTTGAGAGAATCTAAGATCCAATCATAATATATGGCCAGGTGAGGTCAATACTCACATATCTTGTCTCCCATAAAGACAAGTTCTGAAACTTGTCCAAATTTTCTTTCTTCCTTTGCCACCAAAATGGGGGTATTGAATGTCCTCCAAAACTGGTTTATTAATGGTTGCCCCCCACCAGGTGGTGCTGTTGGGAGGTGGCAGAGCCTTTTGGGCATGGGGTCTAGTGGAAGACCTTCATGTCATTGGGATGTGCATGCAGAGGACTTAGGGACACTGGTTTCTTCTTTTACCCTTTCTCTTGTAGTCATAAAGAGCATGTGTTGCTCTTCCCCATCCTTCAGCAGGGGTGTTCTCCCCTGCACAGACATGAAAGCAACAGCTCTATCTTCTTGTAGACTATAATCTCATAACCAGTAAGCCAAAATAATTTTTCTTTTTGTAAGTGGATTGCCTGTAGTGTTATAATGATAGTTAGCTTCAACACATTTACATTTCCTGCTGTTTCCTCCTCCTTGCAGATCTCTTGGGGGAACATTTCCTTAATATGAACATCCATCATAGTGTGTTGTAACTCGAATGTTAAATCGGTCTTTTAATAAAAAACCTGGAGTCAGATATTGGGGTAAATGCTGAAAGATCAGAGGCAAAGGAACAAGTCACTACCACATCTTACCTCTAGGACTCCTGAGCCTGAAAAAGCTTTCAGTTCCTCTCTCCTCATGCCTTACTTACCTTTTTCTGCCCAGCCCTCACTTCCTTCTTAGTGCTGGGATTAAAGGCATGTGTGCTTCCCAAGCAAAGGTATGAGATCTCAAGTGCTGGGATTAAAGGTGTGTTGCACCACTGCCTGGCTCTGTTTCTTTCCTAGGTTGAGTCAATCTCATGTAGTTCAAGGTGAATCTGAACTCACAGAGATCCAGATGGATCTCTGCCTCCTGAGTGCCAGGATTAAAGAGGTGTGCCATCACTGTCTGGCATTTATGTTTAATCTAGTGGCTTGTTCTGTTCTCTCATCTTCAGGCAAATTTTATTAGGGTAAACAATATATCACCACAATGTATGCTAAGGAGTAATGTTCATAAAAGTAAAGTCTATCTTACAGTCATCATATTCAGTTCAAGAGAAAAGCTGGAGTCTGTGGTTGATGGCTCAGTGGGAAGAGAGTCTGCTACTTCTGCAGAGGACTTGAGTTTGGTTCCTAGTGTCTGGGTTCCAGGGTATATGACACTTTCTTCTGGCTTCCATAGGCACAGGCACTCATGTACCCCCACCCCCCAGATATAAGCATACTTATCAATAAAGTTAAAATAAGTATTTTCAAAGGGAAAGGCTCAGACAGAATCTTAACCATGCAACCACCAGGAGCTGGGTCTTCCCCTCTTTTTTGTTGGGTTCCACCCACAGCTCAGCAGCCCACAGCACCCTTGGCCTCACCAGGGCATCCAGTCCTTCCCCTGGCCTCCAGATTTGGCATATCTCATCACTTGAAGCAGCAACTAGAACCTTCAGGATGAAAGTTTAGCGAGCATGGAAATCCTCCATCTAATTACCTTTGTAAAATTATCTCTTTGGGTGGTGTTTTAAAGTGCATGTGGCTGTTTGCTTTCTCCTCTCTCCTGACTAATTGAGTTCAGGGAACTTGAGTCACCCCTGCCCCTCACTCTATTCATCCCCTCCCCACCCTGTCAGACACACTGAAGCAGAGGTTTTCCTCATAATGATGACAAGAGGATAACAATTCAAGCAGCAATACCTCACCAGACACAAAGAGGGGCATTTGTCACTCAGCAAAATGCAGCCAAACACTGTGGGAGGTATTCCTGTGGCGATGAAATTCTATCCACAAACAGGCAAGAAAGAGGTGAAGGGGAAATGGCACTCAGATGTGTCTTTGTGGGGAGACTGCAATGCCCAAGCTGCCCTTACTTCCTTTCATACTCACCCTACTCACAGCTCCATCTGGTTTTCTTCTCCTCAGTCTTTCCTAATAATGGCACCAGTAAGGAAATGTGTTTATTGTTTTCATTTTTGTCTCAGGTAGAGTAGGCTTTTCTTGCTCCTGAGGAGTGCTCAACTGGCTTGGTCCAAGTAGGAAACAACTGGGAATAGAGGAATGTAACATTAGTATTGGCTGCCAAAGAGTCATCAGAATTTTTTTTATGAATTTTATGAAATTATACACACAATATGATTTAATTTATTATTATATATACTTAAGGCAGGAGGATGTAAGTCTGGAATTATAACCCTAGTGGTCAGTTAGTTCAGTTGTGCAACTAACCATTGGGCAGAACTACCTATCTAAAGGAGAAGTTAGGGAAAGAGGCTCTGTATTAGGTACTTTTCTGTTGCTGTAGTGAATATCATTACATTTCCATCTACATGCAGGAAGCAGAGAGAGCAAACTGGAAGGCTGAGCATATAAACTCCCAAAGATACCATAGTGACAAACTTTGTCCATCAGGGCTCCAACTCCTAAATGGTCTATAATCTTCCCAAACAGTGTCAACAACTACGGACCAAGTATTCAAATACTTGAGCCTATTGGGGACATTTCTCTTGTGAATCACCAAAGGTTCTCAAATAAGAGACCATTTCCTAGTTCCACTGGCAGACTATTTCAATTTCCACAACTGATTTGTGACAGATTAAACCTGTGCGTGCGTGCGTGCGTGCGTGCGTGCGTGCGTATGTAGTATGGATCTCGTTGAGCACCTATCTGGTACTTGCTACTGCAAAAGGGGTAAGACACATGTAAGTGCAGTTTCCAAGGAGCAAGGACTTCTGTGGATTGGATGGAGGCAGAGGGGACCCATCCTCCCCTCTCTTTGATAATGTATTCTGGCTCCACACAAAGGGAGGTGAGCTTGTCTTATTTGATTCATGTGTTTGTTTCCTAATCAGACTGTATTGAATAAGAACTGGAACAGAATATCTCCTATCTTACAAAATCCTACGTCTATGGAATATGGACTGAGCTGTGGCCCATTGGTGAGGATTCCTCCTAATAGTCTACTGAGACATGAATATGCAGATTACCCATAGTTTCTTGCTCACATATTCACAGACACTTGTTTACCTCTTTGGTTTCTGTTTTTTGTTCTCATCAAAGACTGCACCAAGATGACTGACCTACTTTGGCTGCAGTGTTAGATTTGCTTTTAATTATAGCATCCTGATCACTGGCATCATCCCCAGGATTTTTTTCTTCTTCTTAATGTTATTGTTGCCCAAATTACACAGCTTTGGTGACAGCGTGAAGCCTGCTACTGATTCACAGAGACAGGACTGGCCCTCCCAGAGACAACAGTGGTCAGCATGAGCCTGTTTTCAGGATGTATCCAGTGGCTGCCAGCCTGACTTGGCTGAGCAGAGCTGGCCCTTGGTGTAACCTGGGAAGGCTGCAACTATCCTGATGATACTCTGGAAAAGGAAGGATTCTTTATGATGACTCCACACAACAAGCAATTGTTCTAAAGGACAGAGCTCTTGGAATACAATTAAAACCTTCCCAGAGACAACTGATTTATAGATAGTGTGGACTTGGCTCTTTTGTCTTCCCCTCCTCCAACTCCTCCCTCTCTCCTTCCTTCCCTCCCTTCCTCCACCTCCTCCCTTCATTTTCCTCTTATTCTTTATTCGTGGTCTGGCCATCTTGGACTTCTGCATTGTTATATCATAGACTACACTAAGAAGTCTTCAAAGATGCTCAACTTTCAGAGTCTTGGAGGCTAGAAGGAAATTCAGAATAAGGGAGCAGTTGGTGCAGTGTTAGTCAGTGACTTCTTTCAGGCTTGGGGACAGCTGACTTGTCATTGTATCTAAGGTGTGGTAAAGAGCAGAATGAGGAACATATTATCTTCTTTAATAAAGACCTCAAACCCTCTTATAAAGGATTCATCCATGTAAACTAATCACCTATCAGAGGCTCTACCTCTGAACACTATTCCATTGGGTGGATTGGGGTTTCCATGCATGACTTTTGAGGGACACAAAAGAATCTTATTTATTTATTTGTTTGTTTATTTTATAACCCGTACACATGCATGTGACAGTCAGAGGAAAACTTGTGGAGTCAGCTCTCTCCTCTCTACTATGTGGATCCTGGGGATTGAACTCAGGTCCTCAGGCTTGACTCTAAGTTCTTTAACCTGCTCAGTCATCTCAATATCCCCATAACACAAACATTTGATCCACAGCAACCCTCAAATTCAACCCGTCTATAGACTGTAACCTGTGTAGCATCACCAGTAATAATGGTGGCACGTAGCATTTGTGGAGACAATTCCATATGTAAGTATTGTCTTCCTAGCAGTATCAAGACATGGCAATTCTTATTAACTCTGTTTTCAGGCAGTAAGCCTAGCAGACAAGGACAGACTAAGCAATCTTTCTTAGTTGCAAAGGTGGTGATCCACAGCCTCTCTGAACTGGTGTAGAATAGTTCCCATGCCCTTGGTAGAGGCTGGAAGACATGACGGGAAGCTCTCTATTCACTGGGAAAACAGTTGCAAATTAATCAAATTGATAGTATAGAAAAAGAGGTGGTGATTAATGTTTCATTAGTTTCAGGTTGGATGAAATACACGTAGTCAAATCTAATTAGTTCTCATCTCCACAGTGGGGCTTGGCATGACTCAGAGGTGAGGTACAGAAGTAACCTTAGATGCTCCTTACATGAAGGCTGAACCTGGAATCAGCCTAACAGAATGTGGTTTTAAAGGCCCTCTCCAGGGACAACTACCAATTTACTTAGAGATCATTGATATGTTAATAAGAAATCATTCTCACCCACTCAAAAGAGTAACTCCCCCAAGGAATTTCCCACTTTTTCATCCTGTGTTAATTACAGGTCTAGCTATATAGTTCAGTTCGGTAGACTACTACAAAACAGGGGCCTGGATTGGAATCTAGACTCTTCCACTTACAGGCTGTTGTTTTGGACAACTTACCAAGCTTTACTGCATCTATAAACTAAGGATAATCATATTTTCATATTCTGCTGTGAGATGCAGGCTGTAAAGAAGGAATGATAACTGGTTGACTCTGACAGGACCATAGTGAAGTTTTAGTAAAAGTTGCTGGTTGATATTCTTGCCTTTATCTAATTTAGGTTTAAACTGTTTATTAATTTGAACAAATGTGTGCTAAATACAGCAGGGCTTTCTTATTCCCACTGCAGTGGAAAAGTTCAGGATAGCATGATGCTTTTATTTGCTATGATGCTTTTATTTGCTATGGTTTCAATGACTCGACCTAATTACACACTGACATTTAATCTCTGTTGTGAAGTATCAAGATATAAGATGTAGTTAGCCCATGAAGGCTCATGAATGGGTGTCTTAGGGTTTCTTTTACTGAGATGAAACACCATGACCAAAATGGAAGTTGGGGAGGAAACAGTTTCCTCCCACAACTCTCCCTAAAGCAACATGGTCAGGTCTGTTTCAGCAATACCCCACAGTCCTGCTACCAACTTGTCTTAGGGTTGCTATTGCTATGATGAAACACCATGACTGAAGCAACCTGGGGAGGAAAGGGTTTATTTGGCTTATACTCCATCATCATTGTTCATCATAGAAGGAAGATTGACAGGGCAGGAACTCAAACAGGCCAAGAACCTGGAGTCAGGAATTGATGCAGAGGCCACGGAGGGGTGCTGCTTACTGGCTTGCTCCTCATGGGTTGCTCAGCTTCTTTTCTTATAGAATTAAGTACCACAAGCCTAGGGATGGCACCATCCCCATGAATCACTAATTAAGAACAAGCTAAAAAGATTTACCTACAGCCAGATCTTATGGAGGCATTTTCTCAATTGAGATTCCCTCCTCTCAGATGTCTTTAGCTTCTGTCAAATTGACATAGAACTATCAAGAACAATAGGTTAATGGGTTAATGAGAGACATCAAGAGCAGCTGCTTTATAGAGGTCAGGCTGGCTCTGTCTTTGCCATGTGCCACTGTCAACATGAGATGCCCTGTGCTGCCTCTACACCGGATGTAGGCCTTAGATTCTTGGCCTAGCTTCCAGAACTGAGTGGAATAAGCTCATGGTTTCTGTACATGACTCCTTTTGTGTATGCACTCACAGCACAGACTACAGCACTATACTATGTCATGGAGGCACTTTATTTATAAAATGGTCAGCTCAGTTCCAGAGACCTGTCTGCATACTTTTTAGAGGAAAGTGTCTTCTCTCACAGCCTGCATGCATCAGGCCAACTTTGAAAAAGGTGAACGGAATGCTTGTCCTTACTCATACACCTTTTCTCCTTAGACACTCACCAGAGGAGTTTCTTCTTTCCTACGATATTTTAAGAGAATGACAATTAGTCTTCACTGTGGCTTATTTTTGACCTTTAGCCTCATGCAGTCTATTTGCACACTTTTGCCTTTCTGTGCAGAGGGTGTGAAAGTCACTGTGGTAAAGTACAAGAAGCTGACCAGGGAAGGAGACACAAATCCCACTGAGAAGAGGTTTTGAGCAGGGCTGGAAAAACCTGAGTTCCCAGCAGCTTGAAAATCTCAGGGGGAGAATCCCTGTCAGAGCTGACCCCCATGGGCCACACTCAGCAGGACACACTCAGGTTCCATTCTTTATAGCTGCAGAACTCAGAGGGGAGGGGAGGCAGCTGCTGTTAATAGCTGGAGGATCTGGAATATGAATCCAGGTGTCCTGCCTGAGAGTACCTTGGTCATTGTCAGATTTGTTTTTATATTTATTTATTTATTTATTTATTTATTTATTTATTTATTTATTTATTTATTTATTTATTTATTTATTTATCTGTGTGTGTGTGTGTGTGTGTGTGTGTGTGTGTGTGTGTGTGTGTGTTTTGTGGCCAGGCATGTCAGTCAGCCATGTGGTAACAGGGCACAGCAAGATTCAAAATTACTGGATTTGGGGGAGGAATGGAAAGGACAACCACCTCTACTTCATAACAGGGCATTTTTTTTTGCGGGGGGGGCGGGGGGAGTTAACTGTCTCTCAAGAATGTCAAGAAAGAGGTGGGTGAAGTGAAGAAAAATAAGTCAAGGGCAAATGGAGTGATCAGTACAAATGTGTACTGAGGAGAGAGTACTAAGTGCATTTGGGAAGCAAAACAATTTACTAAGTGTCAAGATAGAGAACAAAGAGACACTTCCAGGTAATACGGCTGACTGGTGAGCAATGGCCATGTCAAATGTCACAATGGCCTCCCATGACAAATGTCCCAAATACCATTTTAGAGCATGTTGTTTTTAAGAAAGAAAGTGATAAAGCTTTAGCCCTACTTACATTATAGTTGCTATGTTATGAAGAACGCATCTAAGGGGGGCTAGTACCTTGGAGTGGATTGAACCAGTTAGTGGAGTAAGATCTGGTTCCAGGGTGAAGCAAGGCCAGGCATGCCAACCATATGGTATCAGCAAGCAATTAGAGATTAAAGGTCCCTGCCTTTGCATTTGTATAAATGAAGGTACTGTGTCTTGACCTGGGGTGCAAACATGGTGCCTTTAGGTGATACCATATAATCTCTTCAGTTCTGCACATCTTAAGATTTGGGGGACATCATAGTGATGAACAGAGAGGGTCCAGGGAGGGAAGCACTAACTTGAGGCTTATTTGCAGAGTTAAGAGGTAAAAACAAACACACAAAAAACCAAACAAGCAAGCAAACAAACAAACAAAAAAGGGAGGCTAAGACATTCCCATTAAATACGTGGATCATGAAAAACTCTCCTATGCTCTCTGCAAAGTGTGACTGCAAAGTTCCTGGTTGAGCCAGAGAGTTCCTTCCTTCCATTCAGATTTGTGCTATGGCTACTGTTTACTAGAGAAGGTTGGAAGTGATGCTGTGTGATCCCCATGGTCAGATTTAAAAACTATGGGAAATCATGAATGAGATTGCTTTCCTGATTTTTTTTCTTAGTATATTTACCACTGGTATATAAGGATATTAACTTGGTGGGGGGTGGGGAGGTGAGTAATTTTGTATGCTTTACTTTGTGGAAACCGTTTATCATCTCTCACAGGTGTAGCATGAATCTTAAAAGGTCTTACTAATAAAAACAAACCTGAAGCCAGGTATTGGGATAAACACTGGAAGATCAGAGAAGCAGAGCAGGCCACAGCTTCCTCACCACACCAATTCCTCATCTGATCCTGTTTCCTCAGACTGGAAGCCTCTGAGTCCTCATCCAAATGGATCTCAGCTGAACAGCTGCTCAAGAGCCTAAAACCTTATCCAAGCTCCAGTTCCTGGTCCTCACGCCTTATATACCTTTCTGCTTCCTGCCATTACTTCCTGGGATTAAAGGCATATGTTACAATGTCTGGCTATTTCCAGTGTGACATTGAACTTAGAGATCCAGACAGATCTCTGCCTTTGGAATGTTAGGATTAAAGATTTGTGTGCCACCATTTTTCTGGCCTCTGTATCTAATGGCTGTTCTGTTCTCTAATGGCTGTTCTGTTCTCTGACCCCAGATAAGTTTATTAGGGTGCACAATATTTTGGGGAACACAATATCACCACACACAGGTTTCTGGTGGAAATCTCTTAAATAAAGAACCGTCTTATCTGCAAACAGGGATTGTTTGACTTCTTCTGTTCTTTTGCATATCCATTTTACCTGTTTCTCTTCCCTTATTGTTCTTGATAGTATTCCAAGCTCTATATTGAATAGCAATGAATAAGAATTGAATGTCACCCTTGTCTTGTTCATAATTTTAGTGGAAACTTTTTGAGTTTTTCTCTATTTGACTTGATATTACTATAGGTTTATTATATCCAGACTTTATCATGTTGTGACATGTTCTAGCTTTTTTTGTGCCTTTTATCAAGAAGTGATGTTGGATCTTACCTCAATTGAGATGATCACATGGTTTCTGTCCTTGCACCAACTTATGTGCTGTATTACATTTATTGATTTGCATATGTTGAATCATCTATGGCAGGATATTTATTCACACTGTGAACCTCAAGATGGTTATTTACTGGGTAAACCTGTTTCTAGTTGTAGTGAGGCTCTGCCCTAGCACACACTTTTAATACAAGAGCTTTCTGCTTGAATATTGTAAACAGGATTAAATAAAGTCAGTCCTAGGTCAAGAGGTGGAGCAAGCAGCCAGTTGACAGGAAGTAAACATAGAAATGACAGAGAGTAAAAGGGAGTCAAGAGGACAGACAGAGAGATGCATAGGAAGTGGAAGGGAGGGACACTCATTTGGAATATTTTGTTTGAGATGGCAAAGGAAAAAGGGTTTTTCAGAAATCTTGGTGGAGGAGGAATGTCAGTTGGGTGCTTTCTCTGCCTCTCTGAGCTAGCAAGCTTTTACCCTAGCATCTGGCTCTCAGTCTATTTATTGAGATTTTGTTAAAAACAATCATTCTGCTGTTCCAGTTAGTTTTATATCATTTTGACCCAATGAGAGTTATTTGAGAAGAGGGTCTCTCAATTGAGAAAATATCTCTGTAAGATTGGCCTATAGGTAACTTGGTAGGGTATTTTGATTGATGTGGGAGGGCCTAGCCCACTGTGGGTGATACCAACTCTGAGCAGGTCCTGGATGTTGTATGACATTAGGATAAGCAAGCCATGGGGAGCAAGCTGGAAAGAAGTGTCATTCTATGGCCTCTGCTTCAATTCCAGGCTCCAGGTTCCTGCACTGAGTTCTAACTCTAACTTCCCCAGTGAGGGAGTGTGACCTGAGAGTTGTAAGTGGTGATAATCCTTTTCCTCTGCAAGTTGCTTTTTGTTATGGTATTTTAACACAGCAATAGACACTCTAACTAATTTGTATTCCTGGGATGAAGGTAATTTGATTATGATGAATAAAATAAACCTGTCTTAGTTATTTTTCTATTCCTATTAAGGAGACTTGTAGAAGAAAGAGTTTATTTGGGGCTTACAGATTTAGACATGTAGAGTCCATGATGGTGGAAGAAAACCATGGTGGTAAGAATAGCTGAGAGCTTGTATCTTGATCCACAAGTAAGAAGTAGAGAGAGATATTGGGAATGGAATGATTATTTTGAATCCTCGAAGTCCACCCCAAAACAGTGACACACCTGCTCCAACAGGGCTACACCTTCTAATGATTCCCAAACAGTTTCACCAACAAGTATTCAAATATATGAACCTATGGGAACCATTTTCATTCAAACCACCACAAAATCTAAGCAAGAAACTGGAAGATAATGAAAACTTCAAAATGTTAAAATAAGAAAATGAAGAAGACATTTACAGATGTAAAGACCTCCCAAGCTTATATTTTGGTAGAATTAATATTTTCTTCCTAATTTATATCTTAACAACCTACAGATTCAGTAAAATCTTCCATAAAAATTCCAAAGCCAAAGCAATCCTGAGTGAAAAGAATAATGCTGGAGGTATCCCCATACCTGATTTCATGTTGTATTCCAAAGACATAGTAATAAAAACAGCACAGTGCTGGTAAAAACAAGACAAATGAAGAAACAAACAAAACCCAGGCATTTAGATCAATGCAGCAGAGTAGTGGGATGATATACAAACCCTTGAATCTACAGTCACTTTGTCATGAGGATTAGTGATTTCTGGCAGGGTCATGTGAGTAAAGGCTATGACTATAAAAAAAAAGTCTCATTTGACTTGGAGCACATTCAATGCCTAAGCATAGCTGTTGAAAAGTGGTGGAGAGCTGATCCTGCACCAGAAGGAGGGGAACATTTGCTGCACTAATAGACCAAGTGCATCTAATGAACAGTCTGCTTCATCTTGATTGCCACTTACATCACTGGGTAGATGCTATTTTCTTCCACTTACAGATGAGAGTGGTTGGCTCAGATGCCTTGTGTAGCATCTACATTGACAATGAAATTGGCTTTTCCATTCCTTAGCATGTTTTCCTACACCATGCATTCCAGAATTAAATCTGACAGCACATGTAAAGCCAGGGTATGTGTTAAGGAAGGACTGGACTCTAAGGCTGGAACCCAGGTAGATATCAAGGTTTTGATTTTCTCACTTGAAAACCAGGACCTATGATGTCTCCTGCATTTGGTCTTTTCCTTTTCCTTCTTTCTTTCTTTCTTTCTTTCTTTCTTTCTTTCTTTCTTTCTTTCTTTCTTTCTTTCTTTCTTTCTTTCTTTCTTTCTCTCTCTCTCTCTCTCTCTCTCTCTCTCTCTCTCTTTCTTTTTTTCTTTCTTCCTTTTTTTTTTTTTTTTTTTTTTTTTGGTTTTTCGAGACAGGGTTTCTCTGTGTAGCTTTGCGCCTTTCCTGGATCTTGCTCTGTAGACCAGGCTGGCCTCGAACTCACAAATATTCACCTGCCTCTGCCTCCTGAGTGCTGAGATTAAAGGCATGTGCCACCACTGCCTAGCCATTTAGTCTTTTCATTGCCAATAAAAGACAGGATTAGGCAGTGTTCATGAAGCCTTTGTATTATTGCTGGTGTACTTTAAATACTAAACAAAATAAAAGTCATTATGCTATGTAGTTGGAAATATAGAGATGGTATCAGGGGTAGAAAGTTAGACATGACATTCCTTTTTCCTTGTTTCAAAACTGAGATTTTTTGTCATCAATGCTTTTAGCCATAAAGTGGGAACATACCAAGTTGTCTTTGCAATAACCATGGAATGCAATGTTCAGAACTGAGAACAATGTGTGCATTCCAGATAGTTTCCACATCTTGGCTATGGGGAACAGTGATGCAATGAGCATGGAGTGAGAGTGTCTCAACATTCTTACTCCCATTCTTACAGACACATGCCAGGAGGTCCAGGGGTAGGGCTACTAGATCAAACAGCAGTTTTACTCTTTTGAGGAACTTCTGTACTATTGTACAATCACTTCAATAGTTTATATACCCACCAACAATGCATGAACATTCTATTCTCTCTGTATCTTGATCATTATTCATTATTTTTTCATCTCTAAAGCTAGCCACTTTCATTTAAGTGAGATAATATCTTGCTATGCACTATAGCCAATATAGAGACTCAAACTATATTCCAATCCATGGAGGAATTCATAAAAAATGACCTATACTCAAAAGGAGAATTACTCTGCCATTAAATCTGAAGTCATGCCATTTATCCCAGTATGGATAAGCCTGGAGGACATTAAGCTAAATGAAATAAACCAAACACAAAAAGACAAACACTTTGATCTCACCGATATGTGAAATATAAAATTTGATCTTACAGGAGGCAGAGGAGGGTAAGGGGGGACAGATGAGGCCAAGTTGGTGAATGAATACTGTTGTAACTAGGCTGTTCCAGTGCTCTATTACACTATGGGGAATCAACAGATAGCAACGATGTATTTCTAACAATCTATTTCTAGTAAGTCAGAAGAGGGGATTGGTGTAGTAAGTCTCTCTCTGTCCTGCCTGCCAGCTCTCGAATAACCACATGGAGACATTAATTATGAAAGCTCTACTAATAGCTTAGACTTATTTTTAGCTAGCTAAAATAACCTAAATCAACCCATTTCTATCGATCTATGTGCTGCCCCAAGGCTCTTCTACATGTACATACTGTCCATCCTGCTTTTCTGCTCCCTCTCTGTCTCAGCCCTTCTTCTTCCCAGCGTCCTCTCTGTCTGGAAATCCTGCCTAACTATTAACCACTCAACTTTTTATTAAACCAACCCAAGTGACAATTCTTCAGTGAATAATAATAATAATAATAATAATAATAATAATAATAATAATAATAAAAAGATTAGTCCACAACAGATTGGGAATGTGATGGCTACAAGAATAAATAACAAATGTTTATGGTGATGAATTGTTTTTTCAGTTCAACTGATATGATAATTCCATGATGTATAAACAGATGAAAATTCACATTTTGCTTTAAAATTGTTTAGTGCACCAGTGCAAAGGAAGAAGAAATTCTGTCCTCTCCTCATGCATTGTATCTGCTGAGCACAGAGGCAGCTGCAGACTGCCCTTGCCTCCTTTGTACTTACTGGGGGCATCATGTGCCCTGGTGACCTGCTGCAGGTCCTCAATGAGTGACTTCTGAACATTCTAAACTCAGCAGAGTTGGGAGATCTCCCCACCCCATCAGTGTCTTCTCTCACATCCTCCACTCCTCCTGCTTTATTCTTTTTATATTCTCCTCTAAGAGCTTATTTTTGGGCTCCTTTTACACCTTACTGCTATTGACTATGCTGGAATTTATTTTTTCCTGCTTTTGTGCTTCATTTAAAGTCGCCCCCAAATTCTACCACTTCCAGACAGACATATCTAATTGACTTACATTGATGATAGAATTAGTTTTATTTTAAACTTATTTATAGAAAATTTGAAGATAGGAAATATTCTAAACTTGTAGTTTCTTCATTCAAGAAAATTAAATAGAAACAGTTATTACTTTGGTAAGTTGGTGCCTCAAGGAGAAAAGGAAAAACCTTAAATAACATCTTATTGGAAGATATGATCTGCAGTTTATGCCTCTCACCAGGAGCTAAAACATGAACTCGAAATGGCGTTAACCTATGTTAATAAAATCAATAGCACTTCACATAAAATTCATTCAGCCCAATGCTATTTTATCCCCTTTACTTTTATTACTTCATTTTAATCTTCCTGTGCCTCTCTGTCATTAAAGCGCATTTGTTACCATGGCAACGATGGCATAAGCGATGCAGCAGGGACAGGGCACTACTTGTGCTTATAAAGAAGAGCAAAAGAGGTGAAATAATTAAAGCAGCAATCTCCAGTGATCCTTTCTGTAAATGATGTGCCCGTTTCACTCAATTGTTTGAGAAATAAGTTTCAATTAGGCCACCATTGTTTGGCACTCTCACTGCTGGAAGAGATATCGCCAAGTGTTTTGCATTTTATTCTCCATGTTATTTTCATTGTAACCATTTTTTTTTTTCCTGATGATGCTCTGAAGAAGGATCCCTTGGGCTGGGATCTTTGATTTACCACGTTCACCTAAGCAAATGCTAAATAACTGTAGGTGAAAGATGGCCATGTGGGTCTTTTGGGTGCAGAAATATTTCACCACATTTCCTGTAGACATAGCAGAGTCAGCTTTCGAGGCCCCGTTTTTCCTGCTAGAACTTCATGAGAGGCCCCTGTTTCCTGTGCCTGCCTGTGTTCTTTGTACACTGTGTACCATAATTCTTGCCCCACTTTCCTCAACTTCAGGAGATATGAAAGGCAGTAGCGTGACAGTACCTTGAACGTGTGTACCTGTCTATATTTACTTTATGCAAACTCCATTCCAGTCACTTCATTTTTTCCTATTATCTGACCTTCTCTCTTCTGTACTATTCTTTGTTCCACAACCTCTACCTCTCAAAATCCTTCCTTACTCAGGAAGAATATATAGTTTTTTTTTCTAATGGTTGCCCTTGAGAATGGATTCCATTATTGTTGGCTCGTGATCAAACCTTCTATGAGAAACACCATGTTACAAGGAGTGAGAAGTGATCCCCTATTGGGGGCACCTTGAGATGTGTTGTGAGTCTTTAAAAGGCAAACAAACACATTGGGTAGCATTCTATCTCATGTTCCTTATATCTTATAAATTTCTTAGTCCTCTCTGAGATCATTTCCTAAACAAGTGACTTGAGAGATTTTTAAAAAATGTTTATTTATTCTCTCTCTCCCGTTCTCCCTCTCTCTCTCCTTCTGTGTGTGTATGTATGTGTGTATGCATAGATATGCATATGTACATGTATATATAAACATATGTGCCTGTTTTGTTTTTGTGTGTGGGTGTAGGTGTACCTGTGTGCCGTTGCATGTGTGTGGAGGCCTGTGTACAACCTCTACTATTAGTTCTTGCCTTTCATCTTGATTGAAAGAGTTGATTCAAACTGTTTTTTTCTTATTGTGTGTTGCAGTATTAACCATGTTAGCTTGCCAATGAGCTTCTAGGGCTACTTCAATCTCTGCCTCATATTTTCCATTAGCAGCAGCAGCAGCAGCAGCAGCAGCAGCAGCAGCAGCAGCACAAGAATTACTGACATCAAATACCACACTAGCTGTATATAGTTCTTGAGGACTCAAATCTTCACACTTAATACTTTACCCACTGAGCAAACTCTCTGGCGAAATCCTTTGGGGGATTGTGTTTATGTACTGAAGCACTCTTGGTCTTTGCTGCTTCTTGGCAGTTTCAGGGGCTGATGTATCTAAATAGCACATTCATGGCACGGTTTGTGGTTGGGTGTTGCAGATTGCAAGACTCCATTACCCCTAGATCATCCTCACAAAGGTGCCAGGAACCATATTTGGAACCTGTTGTGATCTACTCACAGCACACCATCTGGTATGGGTAAATTAATTCTGCTTTTTAAGACTATTTTCCATTTCATATGTGCTGGTTTTCACTAGACCAGTAACCTGGGCTCTGAGCAGCCCCTCACAAAATAAACTCAGGGTCCCAATGGCACTATATTAAGACAAAGAACTCTCCCACTCTGGTGCAGTGATGGCTGAGCATGACCATATTTTCTGATTGGGTTACCTTCTTGCCTCCATCTAGACTAGTCAGAAGAATAAGTGCCCATTCTGAAAAGCCAAAAGCCACAGGAAAAGATCCCTTTGCTGAATGCCCTCATGGGCCAGCTTTTCATCTCATCTGGAGTGCAATCAAAGCCTTTCACCAGATCTCAGGATACAGAATAAGCGGTGGCTGCCCTAGCTTCTAGAAAGTTCCCATTCATCCACTCCCCAGGATTGCTCACTCATTCTTACCTTCGACTGCATGCTTTGGGGCATTATTGTTGTTGTGTACTCTCTCTCTCTCTCTCTCTCTCTCTCTCTCTCTCTCTCTCTCTCTCTCTCTCTCTCTCTCTCTCTCTCCTCGTCTCTTTACAAGGCTGATATATGCTGACATTCAGATGGCTCAGTTTGAATGTCCAGCTGTATTATTTCCTTGTTTTGCTAATGTATCATTAGATGGTGGATTGGACCTTCTGCAGCCCAGAAAGTTCCCTGGTCCTCTTAGACACTTTGGTTCATTAGATCAATTGCCTGTATCCAAGGGGTTGCTTCAGTGCACTTGATGCCTGGCACTTTTTTTTTAACTGATGACTAGATGAACCAGATGAAAGGATTTAGAGATAGCTTATACTTGGACCTTTCTCACCTGGCCCACAGAACAGTTGGGAAATAGGTAACATGCATAACTAAGCCACAGGAAGTCAAGTATAGGCACATTATGGATGGTGAAGGAAAGTAACTGTGTCAGTCTGAAAAGCACCAATAGGAGGCGATATTACTTCTCACAGAACATCACTTTTCTCATCTGGAAAAGTGCTTTTAATGTCCAAGAGAAGTGGGAGGAATATTAAATAATCTGTAACAGAAAATCTGCAAAAGGCTAGTAGCAACAACATGCACATGTGCATCTGAGCTCACATGAGTAAAAGTGAGTTAGAAGAAAAAGGTGCTTTCTGACCTCATGCATGAAGCTTGAGTGTCCTTTGTTAGAGACCTAATGGTTTCTTCTCTCTGTGCTTTATGGAATGCACCAGTTCTCTGACATTCTCTCTTCCTCTCTTTTCTTTTGTTCTCATGCCAGCTCCTGAGTGTGGCATACCGGGCAATAGTACCATTGCAGTGATGCTCTAGAAGCAAGTAATCTTTATAATCTCCACACAGCCAGGCACCTCTTCACTGGGGTCCCTAAAACAAAGTGGCCAGAGGAAGGCAGGCATGGAGTTGGGTCCTATTCTCAGTCAACATTGACTCCATGGCTAACATGATGGCACAATGTTTGGCTCTGCAAAGGGAAAGATTCACTAAATAGTTATGGTAATCAGTGTGATTTGAATCATTCGGATGGCAATTGTGTTTTACATCAAAAATGATTTTTAAAGAACCTAAATGAAAAACAGAAGCTCCCACATTCCTCTCCACACAACATTTATGTGTTGCATTGCCATGATCCTCCTCAGCCTTTGGAACTGCTGAGGAAAGAGGAGATGCATGGACAGAGTGTAGGGCAAAGGGGCTGGATAAAGAAACCCACCCTGAGCCTGGAGCCCAGAACTAGGGAAAGATGGCTCAGATAAGGCCAGTGAAAGAAACACAGTTTGGCTCAAAACAGAGCCATCTCTGCCCCTGGCCAACTGACTTATGAAACCAACCAATCACAGAGCAGGACAGTAGAACCCTGGGCTCCAAGTCAACCCCTGGTTGATTCTGCCTCCAAGACATATTATATAAACTGCCCTGCCTGGTCAATTAAATGAGGGCTGATCTCTCTACCCTGGTAGAGGCAGCTACTCTCCTGGATTCTTCCTTCCCAAATAAATCTCTTTCTCATAAGAATTTTGGGTGTGAAGATCTTCATTCACTCGAGTAGAGAAGATCCTTGCTAAGACGTCCCTTAGTGGATAGAGCAAGGAGGAGCTGAACAGATGATCCTTGCCGAGATGTCCCTCCTTGGACAGAGCAAGGTGGGGCTGAAACAGCTGAAAAAGTTACACTTTCCTCCAGAGCCAGAGGAGATTGCTACATTTCTGCAATTTCTTAGTCTGGAGAAGCAGAGCTCTGCTAGGAAGCCCCCTTAAGAGGGGACTGATCAAAGTACAGCTGTAGCATCTCTCCTGGAGAGGAGCAGGATTGCTATATTCTTCAGGGAGACCATCCACACTAGGTATAGCCTGACTCTCTCAAACAGTCAGGATACCCTTCCCTGATGAAATAGTTCCAGGCCTGACTCTCCCAAGCAGTCAGAAAAACTTCCCTTCCAGGGCTGAGCTGTCTCTTTGCAGCTCCAGCCATCAGGACACCTTTCCCAAAGTTGCAGAACTCACATTTTGGTGCCAAAACTGGGACCAAACCCACAGAGTTGCAACAAATTTACTTGCATAGAGGGCTGCTGGCTGCTTCCTGTAGGTTTCTCCCCAAGTCTGAATGGGTGTGGTTTATTTTCCTGTAGAGGCTGATGGTCTGCTCACTCTCCCGGTTTCTGACTGTTCTCATGTATTCTTAGTATAAGAGGAATTTTGTAGGGCACAACATGTGACCCCTCTAAGATGCCACAGATAGATTTGGGAAGTGTCACATGGTGTATAGAGCATGTCCATATGTGTCTAGCCTTTGATTCCCAAAACAAGCTTTCACAAATGATTCACATTTTCTGGAGTAGAGAGGACCCCTGAGTTGGTCTCCATGGTGATAATATACACAGAGTCTCCTAGGAGACCACTGCTTGTGGATAAAATTAGAATTTCCTTACTACTAAGAAGGAAAAATACTTTTCCCTTTTCACACTAAACTGTGATCAGATGCTTTAGTTCAGATTTATTTATTTCTAACCATTCTTTGTTCCTGTGACATAAAAAGATAAAATATTCTAAAGAAAAAAGACCTGTAACGTCTCATGGGAAAAAACCCAACTAAATATTGAGTTATATTAAAATTATCTGAAAGAGAAAATGCTATGTCAGAGGTGAGGATTCGGATCTCATTTATTACGTGTTCTGGGACAGTTTGATTCAGTGGATTGCTTCCTGGTCAATGTTCGATATTGGCTTCATTAACCTCCAGTAATTTCTAACATGCAGCTTTTACTGGTGTTGGGTTTAAGAACATCCAGAGCTCTGAGCACTGCATAGATTTATTTCTGGCACTGTATGGGTTCATGAACTGACCCACCCCAATGATTGTTGATGACCCAGCATCATAATCACCCAGGTTCTTGGACAAAGCAAGTACAGCCTTGCAGCTCAAACATTCTATTTATCTCAAAACCTAGTGACCAGCCAACCTCATGCTGAAGCTAGTGGGCCAAGTGCTCAATATTTCTGATCAAAGAGTATTCCTTGATTTTCACCCAGTGAGAAATTGGTTCACAGACTCTTCCACAAGAGCTCTATTTATTGCTCCCTGTTGATGCAAAGTCACCCTGTGATACTAAGAAGATAGAAAGGTGGCTAGACGTGTGGCCAGACACAAGGACAGACAGTAGCCTGGGAAAGACAGCTCTGTTGTTCATCACAATCTAAGATGTATCTAGGAATATCCTCTGAGGTCCAGGGCTTCTTCAAAGACACAGAGTAATTGAATTAATCTGCCTTCCGAGAGGTCAGATTCCAACAAATGGCAACAGCTGCAGAATGGAGGCTACACAGAGGTATGCTTTCAGCATTTGTGGGGTTGAGAGGAGTGATGGATTCTAACTAAAAGAAGTTTGAGGGTGATGCATGATTGATGAAAGAAAAGGGTGAAGGGAGACTTCAAATAAAGGAGTCAAATTTGAATTTATATCAAAGAATGATTTTATATAAACCCAAAGAGTGGTTACAGGAATGGTATTTGGTTAAACGAAGCCCATGATCCCATCATGCTGGGCATTATATCTTCATCATCCAGGCCTCTGAAACCCATGTTGGACAGTGCAACTCTTTGATTTCCATCGCTTAGATCACAAGATGCATCCTTTGAGAGAAAGCTTCTGTGCCAATCATCTTTGTCTCCAAGCTAAAACATATTTTTATGTATTGAATTAAACAAATGTTTTCTTTTCTATGGTGGGAAAGGGTGGAGAAATGTTGGTCAAGGGGTACATGCTTTCAGTTACACAACATTATCACCACTCTAGAGGGTGTGAGACCTGGGAGAATGGAGCAAATACATGAGACAGACTAAAGTCTCATGCAATAGCCACCTTTATTCAGGGCATCAAGCAACTTATACTTTTAAAGTTAAGAGGAGTTACAAGAGTGAAGTGTAAGCCTCATGAGGCAAAAACATGTTTTTCCCTGGTGGAAGCATACAAACAAATAACAATAGCCAGTTGTAATGAGTAATGTGAAATAAATTCACTTTTATCTGTCACACCTGGGAGGAGCATTCTCCAAGAACACTTCTATGTTTTTTAAAGAAACCAAGGTCACAAGACTTGTCTTGATTCCTTGGAGTTTTCTCATAAGTACTCAGAAATCTCCTCACAGGACTCCATTCTTGGATGATGTTCCTACAAACATGAGTACATTATTCTGGAGGCTCAGCATACAAAAGCATGATGATCGCTAACACTATTGTTTACTTGACCTATGTTGGAAGGCAGATCTGTCTCTTAATCAAGAAGAAAAAGAAGAAAGGGAAAACTATGTGAGGTGATATATAACTAGCTGTTTAAAAAGATTATTTCACAATGTGTATGAGTAGCAAATCATCACATTTTAACATTAAATTTATGCAATTTAACTGCCAACTATATCTTAATAAAAATAGCATTGCATAAAAACCAAAATATAATTGCAGTACTATTATTCACATGCAAATGTGTTTTCTTCATTGGTGTTTAATATTTTTCTGCTGTGTTGTATCAGGGAAGATTTAAACATAAAGCTTGAATCAAACAGTTGTGTAATTTACCCTAAAGTTCCTTTTGCAATCTGTCACAAATGTGTTTACCTCCATTGTTTTGTTTACACCTACTCAACTTCATGCAAAACTGGTTTAGTAGTTAGTTCTATGCTTATATCAAAATTTCTCTTATATCAACATTTTTCTAACAAATGACCTTAATTGATAAAGATGAGATCTAAGTGAGTTTTTCTATTGTACAAATGTCTTAGTTAGTGTGTGGGGTATTTTAATTGGAAATAATTAGAATACAAATTTTGAAATTCTTCAAACATAAAACATTGTTCATATACTCTGCTTGTTCAATGGTTATAAGGTTCTATTTGTATTTGAGTAAGTTCTGGAGATTTGATAAATATCATAGCATCTGCAATTGGAAGAGGACAGACTCCTGTTGAGTCCTCTTGCCATACAAACACACAAGCACACCAAATGAAATACAAGGTGCTGGTCATTTTGCTGCCTACCTGCAACATCTGATATGCCCAAGGATATCATGTTTAAGACCAGCCTGAACAACTTAATGAGACCCTGTCTTAAACTAGAAATGAATAAAGATTTTGGGATGTATGTCAGTAGCACAGAGCTTGCCCAGCACATGCAATGTTCTGAGTTCAGTCCCCAGTCTTGGAAACATGAGGATGGTGGATACATGCCATGCCTTTACTGTAGTGATGGTGCCACTGATGTAAACATATGTGTGAAATCATTTAATTGTACATATCAAACACATGCAACTTTTGAGTATTAATTGTACCTCAATAAATAATGTGCCTAAACAAGCAAATATCTAAAACAAAAGGACAAAAATGGAATAATGAGGGACTAGAGAGATGGCTGAGCAGTTAAAAATGCTTGCTGCTCATACGAATGACCCAAATTCAGTTCTTAGCATCCACATCGGGTGGCTCACTACTACCTGTAACTCCAGTTCCAGAGAATCCAGTGTCCTCTTCTGGCCTCTGTGGACACTCTCATATACACATACTAGCACACATGAAAAAAGTGAAATACTATAATGACTAAATGAATATTGATACCATACAAATGCTGACATAATTTATTAAAAACAAATTTTAGCTCTTGATTTTGAATTGGTCACTAATTTCTTCACATCGGGAAAGGGCTCTGGGATTTAAAAGATTCATCACTTACTTCAAATACTGAAAACACTGGGTTGTTGTTATCTGAGGTCTGACTAGATGTTTTCCTTTTGTCTTTTCCGAGTTCTTTAGGAAATAGGATAAAAAAAAAAAGTATAGGTTTTCTGGGCTCTTTGTTGAAGTGCTTTTAAAATCTTTTGAAAATTGTTTGCTTTCATTTTGATTTAGTTCACCAGTTAAATTTTTTTTAGTGTTTACCTATGGATTGATGTGTGAGCATACAGAGTAATTCAGCTAACTAAAAACTGAATCTCACCGTGGATAATTTATTCATAAAAATGACAAGGAACTCTGAGGGCTTAGGCAGCAAGATCCTTCTTATACTCTTTAGTCTCTTTTCATTACTATTGGCATGTAGCTGCCAAGTTTATAGATTCCTCCTCAGTGGGTTCACTTGTGTGTCTAGACTTGTGTGTGGACCACATCCAGACATTAACAAGACAATATCAGGCTGTCAGATTGGAGTGAACCTCAGATAGTGGACACCCAGCTATTTACACTGTTGACTTTGGTTTTGCTGTGACCTGATTGTAATTATACCCTGGTTATTACTTCTTGGAATTAGAATTCTAATTGCCACTTGCTTTCTGCAAATGACTAGAATATTTGAATTGTTATGTGGATGGATGGGTACCAGAATGAGGCATACATGACTCCTGGGCTCCCACTAGTACATCAGTTTGGAGCCTAACTGCCTTGATTCTGCATCTGGCTGTCCCCAGTTCTGTGAACTTGGATGAGTTAGACAAGAGCAAAGCAACTGCTTAAGTTAATTTGGTAAATGGTGATTCTGTTTCCTCTCAGAGCCTGTGTGGAGCACAGAAAGGAAGAAACAGGTATAACAGGGCACTGAGCCATGGGTAAGGTATGGAAATTCCACAGCATAGCTGGGCATTTTCCCCAAGACAGACTAGACCTGACTAGTTACTCCCTGCTGACAGTCCATGCTGGACATGCCCATCAAGGTGAACCAGGGAATGATGATAGGGAAAGGGTAACCCTAACCCATGATGTCTCTAACTTTCCTCCTTCAACTTCCTAAGAGGTTGCTACTTGACTGTCTTCTCAAACACTGGATTATACACTCAAACACAAAATTGTACACTCAGAAACCCTCTTTACACAAAAAAACAGATTTCCTTCTGTTAGGAAGTATGGTCCCAACGTCTCCCTGTGTGACAAAAATGACCACCTCAAGGGATCCTTACTTATAGTATTATTCTTTAATTTGACCAGTTGTGTAGAAGAGAAAGAAAGGTCTGAGGTTCCTTGTGTTTAACTTCTGTTCTTCAAAACCACCCACAATTGTCAGCATGATCCTGCTTTGGTCTAGGGTTCAGCTTTGCCCCTCCATAGTCCTGCCCTCCACATTTTGGCTCAGGATATACATATGCTCACAGAGCCTTTTCATCAGAAGATCTTAAAGATATTGAAAAAGAATTAGGTAGTTTCACTGAGAATTCTGACCAATATGTGTATGACTTTCTAAGACATCTAAACAGTCTTTACAACAAGGCCTGTTGGTATGCAGTGGTCATCTTAGACCTTCGGGAAAAACTGTGGGTAACTGGAAGGGCAGTGGGGGCTAGCAATGACTGCTACATGCCCAGAGCTAAGTAAGACTCACAGGCCCAAGTTCTCACAGGAATCCAGGTTGTTCCTCTGAGGGATCCATCCTGGGATGTCAGTTATCCTGGAGGTCACAGGAAAGGATGTATGAGGTGATATATTGTGTACCCTAATACATTTGCATGAGGATCAGAGGACAGAGTCAGCCACTAGAGTAGACATAGAGGTCAGGCAGTGGTGACACACACCCTTAATCCTGTCACTCGGGAGGCAGAGATCCATGTGGATCTCTGTGAGTTCAAGGCCACACTGGAAACTGAGCCAGGCAGTGGTGGCACATACCTTTAATTCTAGTATTGGGAAGCTCACATGCCTTTAATCCCAGGAAGTGATGTCTGGGCAGAGAAAGGTATATAAGGCCTGAGGAAACAGGAACTCACTCTCTTTAGGCTCAGGATTTCTTAGAGGTAAGAACTAGTGGCTGGCTGTTCTGCTTCTCTGATCTTTCAGCTCTCACCTGGTATCTGGCTCTGGGTTTTTTATTAAAAGACCATTTATGATTTGAACAACAGAAGTACTTCATCTTTTGTGTTTTTGAGGACTTAAAGAAAGCCAGGAACATGCTTCTTAATTACTCACAGCTGATGGCCATTTGCCAGGGAGAAAAATGAACCCCTACTATACCCCTCTCCATAGACTGAAGGAGGTATCAGAAAACTTACTGATGTAACACCAGAGTCTTTGGAGGAGAAAAGTCTCCTGAAAAACAAATTCAGTCCCAGATATATGGAGAAAATTGCAGAGTCTGGTGGCTGAGCCAGGCAAGATACTGGGCAAACTGGTCCTGAGTGCTATGTCAGCGTATTCCAGCTGGGACCTGGAAAGGGGGAGGACAAAGAAAAAATGCTATATTGACCGACTAACCATTATAAAAGTTATCCAGGGAGGGGCTATCCAGAAGGGATCGTCCAGGACATGCTTGCTTTGTGAACAGACAAGGTACTTCCAGAAGGAATGTACAAGAAGAAGAAAGCCAGACATGGGTCTTGGCACTCATGTGGACTCTTTCTCAACTGTCAAGGCAATCACTGAAAGGTAGGATGTCCCCTAAACCCTAGGGATTGACTCCACCTCTTTCATTTGAACATTAATGGGTTCTTGGACCATTTCTTCAGGCCCCAGTAATGCCAGGCCAACAGTGGCTAACTTTACACATAGGACAGCACACCCTGAATTTCCTAAAGGACATGGGCATCTGATATCCTTTGTTGCTATTTTCTCCGGCTCCTCAGTCTCTGAAAATGACCATCTTTAGGACATATCAGGACAGGCCCTGAAGAGGCTGTCACACAGCCATTTGCTTGTCAATGTCATTACTTCCTCTTCCCACACTCCTTTCTCACTGCCCAGACTCCTGTTCCTCTTTTGGATAGCGACAGTCTCTCCCAGCTTCAGGTGGGACTTGTCCTACCTCTGGGAGGAAACTTATGCTTTCTCCCTGTGGAAGTCAATATAGACCCCTCAGTATAGACAGACAGGGAGACTATAGGGTTATCTATTGCCACTTTACTTGCTCATGTACCTCTAAAGATTCCATTTTCCCCACCAGAAATAGTACTCGTTAAAGCTGAAAGTGACAGAGGGACTTACCTCCTTCATCTTGGCCCTTAAAAAACAGACTCTTGAGAGAATGTTCTAGCCCCCATAGTGCACCTATTCTGGGAGTTCAAAAGGGGCTAACCAAGTGGAGTTGGTACAAGATATCTGACTAGTTAATAAGATTGTGGACCCCTTACCCTTACCCTATCCTTACATCCTCATGACTCAGGTTCTACCTGGAACAACTTACTATTCTGTCTTGGATTTGAAAGATGCCTTCTTCTGTATCACTTTGCACCTGGATAGTCATCCTTATTTACCTTTGGGAATTCCATTTGTAAGTTGGACACGTCACGTCAAATATTCTTTCTCTAGGATTTAAGAACATTTTCCATTTATTTTCACATGGCCTCATGGACTGGTCAAATGCCCATGCAAACTTGTTCCAATATGTAGATGAGCTGTTACGTGGGACTTCTGAGGATAGACTCTCAGGGAACTGAGTCTCTCCTCAACTTCAAATCTCTAGCAATAAGAGGATATATAGTTTCTCTAGAAAAGGCCCAACTATGTCCATCTTGTGTCACATACTTGGGGATGATATTAAAAGTGAAAGGCATAGTCTGATTTCTAATCAGACTCAGGCTACTTTGAGCTATCCACTCCTCGGACGGTTAGGCAATCGAGAGCTTTCCTTGAGCTTGTAGTCTTCTGCAGAATTTTGATCCCTGAGTTTTCAGAACTGACCAGGCCTCTCTACTACCTCCTCAGTGAGGCCGCAAAGTATCTTTCAGCCCCCTCCCCCAGCATGGGAGTCTAAGGCTGATAGTTCCTTCTAACAACTCAAGGACATGCTTACTGGAGCCTTACTCTGGGACTGCCCACTCAGTCCAATGTTCTCTATATGTCACTGAGGAAAGGAGACTGCCTTGGAGATTCTGATTCATTCAAAGGACCTAATGCTACAATCAGAGATATTAGCAACGAGTTGTATCTGGTGGCTAAAGGATGTCTGAGATTCCTGAGGGTAACTGCAGCCATGGAATTCCTAATTACAAAGACCCATAAATAAACCCTGGTAGATTTCCTCACTATACATACTTCTCAGAACATTGTGAAAATACTTAATTCTAAAGAATACTAATGGCTGTAAGCAGAATGATAGAATATCAGGTTCCAAATGGAGAGACCTAAAGTAACCACTGTTGTCTGTCCTTTTCTTACATACTGGATGGGGAAAGTCTTAAGAATTTATGCCAAGAGCGATGCCTTGAGGAAACCTATGCCTTGAGGACCACTTTTAAAGACCATCCTCCAACTGTTTATAGATGGAAGTTCATTAATTCAGGTTAGAATTCACAAGGCAGGGTTTGATGTTGTAAAAGACTATGAAACTCCTGAGTCTCATCGAGTTGAAGTTAATACTAGTGCCTAACGAACAGAGCTGCTACTCAGGTGTGGTGATATTTTATTTGTACTGAAATGTTATTTTAATTTTATGTTAATAAATAAAGTTGCCCTGGGGTCAGAGCTATTAGAGCCATAGTAAGAGCGTGGTGGTTAGAAGAGCTAGGTAGATTTCTGTGTGTTCAGGGATACAGCCAGTATTGGAGACATACGCCTTTAAGACCTGGAGGGCGGTACTTACAGGCAGTGATGAGGCAGTCATGTGGTTGGGTTTACAACCAATGAGAAGGCAGAACAGAAAGATTATTTAAACAGGGACACAGGAAGTACCTCCCTCTCTCGGGGAAGCTAGGAGCACTGCAGGAGGTAAGATTTTATCTCTGAGCTCTGACCTCTCGGCTTTTCTCTTTTACCTTGGCTCTGTGTTTCTTATTTTAATAATACGATTGGTAACATCTACATCTGGCGCCCAACGTGACAAGAATCCATTAAAAACTGCTTGGGGCCGGCTCCCTAGCCGGAGCAGCCGGCTCCCTAGCCCCAGCCCAGGTCTGCTTGGGCTCAGGCCGGACTGTGAGCTGCTTGCTTAAAGCCAGTGCTACAAACAGCTCAGGCCTGCCCTGCTAAACAGGGCCCCTGCCTGTAAAGCCAAGCCTTGACTCGGCTCAGAGGGAACAAGTGGCTGGCTTTAAGCTTTAGCCGGCTACCCCTTCGCTTTCACTTTCACTTTCACTTTCGCTTTCGCTTTCTCTCTCTCTCTCTCTCTCTCTCTCTCTCTCTCTCTCTGGATTTACACCTAGGACTCTAGGTGGCTGTTTTGAAATTCGCTCGGATTTAAGTCATAAAGGAAACTATTTAAAAGACAAATTTTTTCCACATTTAAAAAAATGGGTTTCCTGTGTACATTGGAAGAAAATTGGGTTTTGTTTGAAATTTTAGGCAGTCTGACAATGGAACAACTATATGAAAAGATTAGTATTATGGGAATTATGCAGTTAATCACCATGCTTATTCTCATTTTACTATTTAAAAAGATAGTCGATTTAAGTGCCAGGATAACAGCTTTAGAAAAACCTGTTAATTTTAACAGTGAAGTCGGTTCAAGTTTGGATCATAAGGTTACAGAAAGAAAGCCTGTTTTCACACAGTCATCCTTAATTTATCCTGTAACCGTACAGCAGATGCCTGATCAAATGGCTACACAAAATATCTGGGCTCCAATTGAACTGATGGATTTTAAAAGGTTTAAGGAGGCAATAGTATCTTATGGCATGCATTCCCCATATGTAAAGCAAATGTTAAACTCTTGGTCAACATATAATAGGATTATACCACAGGACTGGCGGGACCTTGCACAAGCTGTTCTGGAACCCAGCCAGAGAATTCAATTTCTGACTTGGTTTAAGGAGGAAGCTAGAAACGTAGAAACACAATGGAGGGATAAAGGAATACAAGTTTGTCAGGATCAGCTTATTGGAGAAGGCCAATATGCTTCAATACAAACACAATGTTTATATGATGTTCAAACCGTAATTTTATGTCGAATGGCAGCCTTGAATGCATGGGACAGAGTTGATGAACCAGGAAAAAAAACATGAGTCATTCACAAAGGTTATGCAAGGCCCTAAAGAATCTTTCACAGATTTTTTAGAAAGACTGGCTTCAGCAGTAAACAGAATGGTCTCAGGATCAGAAGCTAGTAAGGCAATAATTGAAGCTTTGGCATTTGAGAATGCGAATGCAGCATGCAAAAGAATAATCAGGCCGTTAAGGGCAAGATCTGCACCTTTGGAAGATTGGATTAGAGAAACAATTAATGTTGAGGTTGATGAGCATGATACGTGGGTAGGAGAAGTAATTTCAAAAGGTTTGAGGAGTGTTAGATGTTTTGGGTGTGGAAAGCAAGGACATTTTAAAAGGGACTGTAAACAGGTCAATCCTAGAAGCAATGTTTCTTCAAGGAACAATGGCAACAGAATGCCCCTTCCTTCTGGAGTATGCAGAAGGTGTGGTAAGGGAAAACACTGGACCAACGAATGTAGATCAACAAAGGACAGACAGGGTAATCCTTTGCCTCAGTTTTCGGGAAACTCCCGGAGGGGCCTCATGCAGGCCCCCATAGCAAAACCAGTTCAAACCTTTCCTGCAGCTGTAGAGGAAATCCCTGCTCTGAGCGATTAAATAACCAAATGACTATTGGAATAAATCAGGCTGGTCAGGATGATGAAAAAGAGAGAATAGAAAATTCAGGAGAAAACATAAAGAAAATTTTTTGGCAAACTTCTATTAATGAACAGAGACCAAAATTAACGATAAAAATAAATGGTGTTTTGTTGTCTGGTCTGGTAGACACAGGTGCGGACATTACCATAATTGCACCAGAATTTTGGCATCCAGCTTGGCCTCTTCAGGAGGTAAACGTTCAACTGTTAGGAATTGGGACATTATCTGGAGTGAAACAGAGTGCAAGATGGCTGGAATGTATAGGTCCAGAAGGACAGAGAGGAAAATTAAAACCATATGTCGCTAACATAGCTATGAACCTGTGGGGTCGAGACTTGTTGCAACAATGGAATACTCAGATTAAAATCCCTCCAATCTCAGAAACAAATCATAAACTAGCACATGTTTCTGAGAGAAATATTAGAAGGCATTATTTTGAGTGGTCACCAGCCATCCATATTATACAGGAACAGGGCACAACAACTGATAATCTTCCAAAAATACCAACAGCTCTACCTTTAAAATGGTTAACAGACAAGCCTGTATGGGTTCAGCAATGGCCTTTAACAACAGAGAAACTCCAGGCTTTAGAAGAGCTGGTAGAAGAACAGTTAAATGCTCAGCATATTGAACAGTCAACCAGCCCTTGGAATTCTCCTGTATTTGTTATTAAAAAGAAATCTGGTAAATGGAGAATGGTAACAGACCTTAGAGCACTTAACAAAGTAATTCAGCCGATGGGCTCTCTACAATCTGGAATTCCTTTGCCTACTCTGTTACCAAAAGGATGGCCTCTCATAGTTATTGATTTAAAAGACTGTTTCTTTTCAATACCCTTACAAGAAAAAGACAGAGAAAGATTTGCTTTCACAGTGCCTACTTATAATAATTCTCAACCGGTTAAAAGATTTCAATGGAGGGTCCTCCCACAGGGAATGTTAAATAGCCCAACTCTGTGCCAATATTTTGTACAACAGCCATTGGAAGTGATACGTAAAAAATTTCCTAAATCTATAATTTATCATTATATGGATGATATTTTACTAGCTGACTCAAATGCAGATACTTTAGAAAGAATGTTTGAAGAAGTAAAGAAAATTTTGCCTTGCTGGGGATTACAAATTGCTCCTGAAAAAATACAAAGAGGAGATTCTATTAATTATTTAGGATATAAAATAGAGCTACAAAAAATTAGACCCCAAAAGGTGCAAATTAGGAGAGATAGACTACAGACTCTTAATGACTTTCAAAGATTATTTGGAGATATTTCTCATCTACGAACTATTGTTGGGGTAAAAAATGATGAACTGACTAATTTGTTCAAAACCTTAGAAGGTGACAAGGACTTAAATAGTCCAAGAGAATTATCACCTGAAGCTGAGAAAGAATTGGCCTTGGTAGAAAAGAAAGTACATGAAGGGCACGTGGATCGTATTGATCCAAAGCTGGATTGCATTTTGGTTATTTTACCTTCTAGGCATTCCCCTACTGGAATATTAATGCAGAGGGAAGATATTATATTGGAATGGATATTTTTACCAAATAAACCAAATAAAAAATTAAAAACTTATGGGGAAAAAATCTCTGACTTGATTTGGAAAGGAAAATTGAGACTTCGTCAATTAGCAGGAATAGACCCAGCAGAAATTGTTGTACCTTTAACTAAGGAGGACATTGAAAAATTATGGACAGAAAGTGAACCTTGGCAAAGAGCTTGCAGTAATTTTTTGGGAGAAATTAACAGCAAATATCCCAAAAGCAACAGAATTGATTTTATAAAGAGAGCTGATTGGATCTTGCCTCGAATTGTACGGCAAAAACCCATATCTGGAGTTCGTACATTTTATACAGATGCCAACAAACAAGGAAAGGCAGGTTACAAATCAGAAAATTTAAGTAAAGTGGTACAAAGTCCTTATAATTCAGTGCAAAAATCAGAATTGTATGCTATTCTGTTGGTATTAATGGATTTTTCAGAACCTCTCAACATAGTAACTGACTCTCAGTATGCTGAAAGAGTGGTATTACATATTGAGACTGCAGAATTTATCCCTGATGCTTCAGAATTAACTTCACTATTTATTCAATTACAAGATACAATCAGGAAAAGGAGTCATCCTTTATATATAACTCACATCCGATCTCATACTGGTCTGCCAGGCCCTCTAGCACAAGGCAATGATGAGATTGATAAATTATTGATAGGAAATGTGCTGGAGGCCTCAGAATTTCATGAAAAACATCATGTCAATAGTAAAGGTTTAAAAAAGGATTTTCCCATAACCTGGCAACAAGCCAAAGAAATAGTAAAGAAATGTCCTACTTGTTCCTTCTATAATCAAACACCATTACCAGCAGGATGTAACCCAAAGGGTACTCAGAGGAATGAAATCTGGCAGATGGACGTGTTTCACTTTGCAGAATTTGGAAAACTGAAATATGTACACCACACTATCGATACTTATTCAGGATTTCAATGGGCAACTGCTTTGAGTTCTGAAAAAGCTGATTCTGTAATCACTCATTTGCTAGAAGTTATGGCCATTATGGGTATACCTGCACAAATCAAAACTGACAATGCTCCATCATATGTCTCTGTTAAAATGAAACAGTTTTTTGCTTATTACAATATAAAGCATATTACAGGTATACCACATAATCCTACAGGTCAAGCAGTTATAGAAAGGTCAAACAGAACTCTAAAGGATATGCTAAATAAACAGAAAGGAGTAACAAAAACCCCCAGAAATAGACTGCATAATGCTCTATTAACTTTGAATTTTCTGAATGCCAATGAGAAAGGAACAACAGCTGCAGAGAGACATTGGGTAATAGAAAAAACTACAGAATTAAATCAACCTATATACTTTAAGGATGTGCTGACCTCAGAATGGAAGCCAGGGTATGTATTACGTTGGGGACGAGGTTTTGCTTTTGTTTCTATAGGAGAAGATAAGCTGTGGGTACCATCAAAATTGATAAAGGTTCGATTTGAACAAGAGAAACCTCTTAATTAGAGGAGGTGATAGTTCATCAACCAGCATGAACATCCAATTTAAACTAACTTGTACCTGTAACACATGTCTTTTCATTTAATCAGATAATAACTTGCCAAAAAGGAACATCCCCAAAATTAGTCTTGGGGGAAGGTTTTTGTTTTTGTCTTTTAGGAGAATGAAGGTTAAGGAATCTGAAGGACACAAGACAAATGAGACAACTGAAGAAAAGGGACAAATCATCTATCCCAGGAAACAGAGTATATTGGAGTATATGGCATATGGGTATATATTATCTAAAAAATTTTATGTCTTCTTAAATGTTTGTTTCTGCTTTTCTCTAAAGATTTAACACTATTGGTTTTCTAATAGTCCCAGTTCAATTAAAATTTAAAGCTGACTTTGGAGTTGGAGAATGGCTCTCTCCTTCTTTAAACTCAAGCATGTTGTTAAAATGAAAATACAAACTCCCTGTATCATGACAGAATAAAAGAGCCATTTTCTGCTATGGGACAGGACAAAAGCCAAATTAATTAAGGGACTATTCTATTACTAATCTCAACTCTTTGATTCTATTCTGATTCTTTAAACTTTTCTTAAAGTATAAATTTTATATCAAAATTTACAAGATTAATATATATATACATTTTAAACTTTGTTAAGATATGAATGGTCATATAGAGTACTAACTAATTCTAGAAAAAAGGCTTCAGTTAGCTGCATATATATGTCTTTGTGTTCGAGTCTCTTATCAGTTTTCTGCAGGAAATCACGGCCAGGCCTAACATCAACTGAAGTCTCCGGAAAGAAGATGGGGCCCCACAACAACAACAACAACAACAATTCCACGTGGACAATAATAATATCACTAAGCTGACAAACATCATCTACAGATCAGCTTTGAACTACAAGGTGCTCAGAACAATTTTGAGATGACTAGCTGAGATGATCCAGTCTCAAAGACTACTTGAATAAGGACTTGAGATAAACCCTGAACTTTGGCTTTATACACAGACTGGATAATAATGAAGGATATAGTTACCTTTCCTAGAATTTGACAATTAACCTAAATTTTTCTTTCAGGATAAAGATAACTTCGCCCATACCCAGCAGGAAGCAATTTTAAGAATATGACACCCACATTGCCAAAGAAGTGGTGTGGGGCGGGTGGTTTTTTGGTTCTTTTAATGGGTTTTGGGTCTGGGATAATTTTCAATTGTTTAGGGGGGTTGGTTACAAGTTGTTGTCAAGGGTTAGGAAAAAGGCTAAGCAAAGGAGATTAGATTTAAGGTTCTTGTTTAAAAAAAAAAAAAAAAAAGAAAGAAAAAGAAAGAAAAGAAAAAGACAATTACTAGTTTTAAATACTTTACATTATTACCAACTATTAGGATATAAAGAAATGAAAGTTAGTAGTTAGACATTACAATAGAAATTGTAGTCATATTAGATATGTTTTAAAAATTGAGCAGATATATTTTAGACAGGTCATCTTCAAACCCTTCAGAGATCTACAGAATATGGCATTTAAAATGTTTTAATAACTTAGAAATTTTTCTTTTTTGAGACATGTCGGCTCCTGGAAGTACCAATCTACTTCAGAGAAAATATGGGCATTGAAGAAACTGCATATGGAGTTAATTTTCATTGTGGCAAAAGTTAGCCACTGGACAACAAAGTATCCTCAAATCAACAGGACAAAATGGACAGACAGAACACGAAACAAAGGACTACCGATTCCTGCCAAAACAAGTATGGTTATGGCTTTATCAGAAGGCATCTTCTGAGGCCAGGACAATATGGCACCATCCCTGAAGTGGCCTTCACAATCTGGAAAAGGTACAGTGCCCTTTTCTTTGAAGGCAGCTGAACAGGCAGTGGGCCGATGGCTTCTGTTGTGCAATGGAACAGCAACTGAAAGCTCACGCCTCTCAATAGTAGACTGGCATTTAATAGAGGGATGTGGAGAAGGGCATGCTTAGATGAAGCCATATATACACAGCCAAGAAGAATGGACAGCTGAATTCAAAAACCATCAACAATTTCCAGAATTTAAAATCCTGAATCATGACATGACACTAGTGGAATTCAGGTGTTTCTGGTACATGGACTGCTCTCACCCAGTGTGAGGTTGAACTGTTGACCTTGTGTACAACCTACTTCACAAATGAGTCTGTCAGATACGCTAAGCCTATAGGCTGAAGATGATGCCCCAACACTGCAGAGAAACCTCAGGTGACTGTCCAGGCAGCTGGCTGTTTCTGTCGACTCACAAAATTTTTGGAAGTTGCTTTTGTGCACTTCCTGTTTTTATTTTTGTTAGCTAATATTATTTCCTTCTTGGGTCTCTGAGGGAGTTGAAGATTAGTTAGTTATAGTTGAAGATTAATTAGGATAGAAAGTGAATTAGATACATTTTGGACTTACTAAAATAGGATAGATAAGGGAATTATTTTCTCTGATTTGTCAAATACAAATGGACTAGACATCGTTTAGGTATTTGTTACTTGTATATATTGTATATAGTTATTGTACTTTTGTATATAGTTTTTCTTTTGTTAGTTATAACCCTTTTCCTTTTTTCTTTTTATTTAAATAGAAAAGGGGAAATGTGGTGATATTTTATTTGTACTGAAATGTTATTTTAATTTTATGTTAATAAATAAAGTTGCCCTGGGGTCAGAGCTATTAGAGCCATAGTAAGAGCGTGGTGGTTAGAAGAGCTAGGTAGATTTCTGTGTGTTCAGGGATACAGCCAGTATTGGAGACATACGCCTTTAAGACCTGGAGGGCGGTACTTACAGGCAGTGATGAGGCAGTCATGTGGTTGGGTTTACAACCAATGAGAAGGCAGAACAGAAAGATTATTTAAACAGGGACACAGGAAGTACCTCCCTCTCTCGGGGAAGCTAGGAGCACTGCAGGAGGTAAGATTTTATCTCTGAGCTCTGACCTCTCGGCTTTTCTCTTTTACCTTGGCTCTGTGTTTCTTATTTTAATAATACGATTGGTAACATCTACACTCAGGTTTTCATCCTTAGTGAGAAATGATGGATATCTATATGGCTCCAAATGCACAAGTCTGGTACTGTATGCACATGCAGCTATCTGGAAGAAAGGAGTTTATTAACACCTCTGGGATGCACAAAAATCATTCCAAAGAAATTATAGAAGAAGCAGTTCAGCTCTCACAGGAGATGGTAGTTATGCACTATCTGGGGCATTAAAAGGAAGGGACTCAATAACCTCGGGTAACCACATAGCAGATACCATTGCTAAAGCTGAGAACTGAGGGGATGTTCCTTCTCCTATGAGAAGACTTTCTCTTACCTGCTGTGAGGCCATTCTATACCAACCCTGAAACAGAGGAGGCCACAAAGGGCAACTGTATTCTGAACCACTGTGGATGTGAGCTGCCCCTAACAATCATTTATGGCTGCCTGCATGCTTACAATGGAAATTCCTAAAATATTTCCATCAATTATATCATTATCTTGGATGATGGGAAATTGATTCAACTTTCTAAAAGAATGTTTATGAGAAGGGAAATATAGGATTCCACTCAAATAGTTTAGAGATATGAGGCACGTCAAAATGCTAATCCCATGGAATAGTAGTTTGTTTTCCCCTGGATGCAGAGGCAAGGAAAGTATCTAGAAGAGGATTGACAGACTTTACTCACCTGCTGGAGTTGGGAGTTGGGGAGGAAATCTATCTTTTACTTGTATAGGTATATATTTCCATTAGCTAGGTTGACACCTTTACCTGCCAAATGGAAAAAGGCAAAGGAGGTAGTAAAAACTCTTTTAAATAAAGTAATTCCTAGGTTTGCAGTACCTAAGCACACACAAAGTGACAATGGACCAGCCTTCAAGGCAGGTGTTACCTCGAAAGTCTCCTAGGCCTTGGTGATACAATTGTATCTCTATTGTGCCTAGAATCTCCAATCTCTGGAAAGGTAGAAAGATATATTGGTTACTAAAAAGGCACCTCACTAAACTAATGTAAGGAACTCAAACCCCTTGGACAAAGTTGCTACCCATAGACCTGATGCACTTAAGGAGTACTCCAGGAAAACTGGGACTTGGCCATTTCAAAGTCTTGTGTGGCAGGCCTTTCTTGTTAAGGGGTTTGTTACATAACCCTGAAACTAACCACCTATGACACATATCACCCAATTTGGCTAACCAAGTTCCAAGTTCTTTGGGACTAAACAAGGTGGCCTAGCAATGAGGGACATAGAGGCTTTTACATTATGTCCTGCAGACCTAATTATTGTCAAGATAATCAAAGGAAGCTCTCTATAAACCCAAGTTGGGAGAGCCTCTATGACTTAATTTTATCCATACCTACACAGTAAAAGCGACTGGCCTACATTCCTGGATTTATCACACCAGGGTCAGAAAGGGACACTTTACATAGTCTCCATCTGAAGAGAACCCAGAAAGGTTCTCTCCAAAAGAAGATTCAAAAATTTGTGGGCACCTCTAGGACTTCAGACTGCACTTTAAGAAATATTCATCCACGTCCTAGATGAATAGTATTCTTTTGCTCTGCTCACAACCCTCCCTGACTTGACTGTTACTATGTGCAGATTATCACTCCACACTGGGGTGTATTAATCTTAATGGAATGGCTTCTAACATTCCCCTCTTCTCTCTGTTAGCTTCCATGAGCCTATAGATCTTGCAGATGGAGCCACAGACCAGAATTTTACTGCAATCCCACCTGAAACAATCCAGAAGCCTACATCATAGGTAGGAAAATCATTCTGTCTTCCCCATTTCATTGGCAGCCCCCTAAATCCCACCCTCTTTCAGTATTAAGTAGCTATAGCAGTCATAACTCCATCTGCTGGTAGTCAATGTGAATCTGAGAGGGGACACTGGAAGGAGACTACACTAATAGAGGTCAAAGAGGAAAAATAAAGGGGACTCCTCAAGACGGTGGTGTTTGGATCCTGGAAGACACTGTAATGGGAAACATCTGGAAGCAATGGAAGGAGGATAGCTAAGCATGCTTGTCAGGAGAAAGCAAGGACCCAGGGACTCTATAAAATACCCAAGCCAGCCGAGCAGACTTCTAGCCTCAGATCTCTCCCATACAGAATGTATAATTCTGTTGCTTTACCTTTCTCTGCGACCTGGTCTTGTCTTTCTTAGTCATTAAATTCTCTCTCATGCCAGAGAATGTACTTGTCAATGCTCTAGGCAATTCCTGTTACCCTAATTACAGGAAGGATAAAGGGAAGTAGAGGGAGTAGGGAAAAAAGAAAGAGAAAGCAAAGGAAAGAATAGTGATATTTCAAGATACAAAAGATGGAGAAAACACCTTTAGTTACATTAGACATATTCAGTGCAATAGTATGGGCAATCATATGTCAAACCTTATTCTGCCAAAGGTATGAATTTTTATGAGAGACATGGATGTGTTGTCAGACAGGCAATGGTCAGTGAAGAGGGGATCAAGACAATAACAATTACAACAGCATGAGAAGACTATCATAATATTAAAGACCACAAGTAATTTTCCCAAGGTTAATGAGACCAAATTGAGATGTATGTCTAATTTTCTAGTACATGTTATCCATTTCAAAATTGTTAAAAGTTCATATTACAGCATCTGTGAAGAAAAGGAGACTGTGGTTTAAGCACTTCAAAGAATGGTTCACAATGGAACATCTGTACTCAATGACATCAGGGCTTCTCAAAATTCAGACTTTTGGGATACTATTGAGACCCATGAATCATAACCTCTGAAGATGTGGTTCAGGGCTGTGCATCAACGCACTCTCCAGTTGATATAACAGCATATTAAAGCCTTGTCTTTGATCCGATGAGATAGGAGCAGATGTTGAAGGAGTCCAGGTTTCTGCATCCTGGAGCTAGTAATGACACCATGGGCACAGTAGTAAGGGCAGGATTTTGGGTCTTCCTCACTCACTGTTAGATGGAAACATGGCCTTACTGTGCTGGCTCCACCTGCTGAAGCCAACAGAACACTTTCTTAAATTTGATCGCACAGACTTGTTGGTAGATCATGGCTCTTATAACAAAGCATTTGTCAATACTCTGCCCAAGGAACTTGAGGTTATTTCCAGACTCTGGATTTACATTTGATGCCAGAAACCCAGAATCTCTAGAATTCATGAATGTTTTGTGTTGTCATTTGAGTGAAACCTTTGATGCAGCAGAAATAGTTAAACCTAATTACTAAAATTAATCTTGACAATTTCATCGAAGTCTCCTTGTTTGCACTTATGCATACTTTTCCAATTAAATTTGTGCTAAATATAGTAACCAGTTCTAAATGACTGCATGCAGGCAATCTGAAAGAATTTTAGGAAGAAAACACACATGAAAACCTTGCAATAAAAGGCTGTTACATTTAAATAAAAACCCACAGACCATTTTGAAGATGTTGAATGTTACCTGATCTTGTGTGGGGGCGTATGTGGTGGGAGGAGGCTGTTTTAACCAGGGCTATGTATTTTATATCATAAAGTTTCAAAGATTTGCTTTTTATGTCCTTCTTAAAGCATTCATAGGAGATTTAATATCAATTTCCAGTGTGCTTTGTGGCAGAAAGAGAATTAGAGACCTGGGAAAACTGTAATACCTTGCAGAAAAGTAGATTTGCTATATTACAGTGACAGTGCATCAGACACATAAGCCCGAAGTTCATGATTCACATAAAGCATGTTTCAAGAAAAGAGTCCTCAGAATTAAAGCTGTTAGATACCACTGAGAAATCTCACTGTTGATCCGGTTTGCTGGGATGGGAGAATGAATTGTTAGGTGCGCTAACGCTTTAGCCAGTGGGCACACAGAACAATTGAAGTTGGTTTAATTTTAAACAGCCTTGGGACAACAGCACTAGGTGGTGACCTCTGTGATGTAGATCTGCCAAGGCAGACTTATCCTGATGTTGAAAGTGTTTCCAGCCTGCACACATGCTGTAGCTTGAACTCCTGTGATATAGATACAGGAATTAAGAAGGAAAGCAGCACAGGGAAGGTGCTGGGGTTATACTAGTTCCTTAGCACCACGTTTTCCTCACACAGCTTGAGAAATGCATCCCCTGGATTTTATCTAAATGTCTAGACATCACATCACCACTGTTCTAGTAAGAACTGTACCCCATGGAACAAAGTGGGTACCTTAACTAAGATGAAAAGATACAAACATAGTTTTTGGGTGTTTTTTTTTTTTATTTTTTTTTTAGTGGCCTTTTGGGTAAGGATTGTTTTGGGACTCTGTCCTCTCTTGGTAGATATAAAAATCCAGGTTAACTTTTTCTTAAGAAAGAAATACCAAACCACTTGGTCGTTCTCATAGTTTCTCTCAAGAAGTTAGTGCTCATACAAATTGGCTTCCCTCTATAAGTAAGACAGTATTTCTGTCACTGCTTTCAAGATCTGTTCTCTTTGTCATTCAGAATCTTAACCACAATGTTTTTTAAAATACACATTTTAATTAATTCATTGAGAATCTAACACATTTTATCTTGATCTAGATCACGTCCTTGACTTCTCTCAGATCCACTCACATTCCATATCCACCCAAATTTGTCTCTTAATTTACAGAAAAAAACCCCAACCAGTTTAATTAGTACTAGCCATATAATCATGAGTGTGTGGCTCTCCAATGGACTGCATTTCACCCCCAAGGGGCACCCAAATAAAAAAGAAAAAACGTACTCCTTCTTTTCCAGAAACTATTAGTTACTGTAGTTCCTCAATTAGGGATGGGGCTTTATGACAACTTCCTCCATTAATAGTGAGACTTTTGTATGGCTTGAGCTTGTACAAGTTTTATGCATGCTGTCACAAACCGCTGTGAGCTCATGTGTACAACTTTTCTATTGTGTTCAGAAAACACTGTTTTCTTGTAGTCACCCACCAACTTTGGCTTCCACAGTCTTTCCACTGCTGCTGTGATCACTGAGCCTTGGGAGAAGGGCTGTATTATCAATGTCCAGTTAGGGCAGAGCAGTCTTTTATTCCCCGCACCTTGACCAGCTGTGGGTTTCTGTGTCAATCACCAGCTAGTGCAAAAAGAAGCTTCTCTGATGATGACTGAGATAAGCAAGCACCAATTGTTGGGTATAGCAGTAAGCCATTAGGAGTTGGTTTAATAATATATGCCTTTACCAGAGTAATAGTAGTGGGCTGTTCCCTAGGACCTACCACCTCTCCAGCCAGAGATTCTTGGCTTTGATAATGGTGCTAGGTATAGGGTGCATCTTGTGGAATGGGCCTTAAATCTAATCAGAAAGTTGTTCGTTATTCCCATGATGTTCCTTCCACCATTGAACTAGTGGGGACATCTTGCCAAACTGGTCATTATTGTAGCTCACATGGTTCACAGCTGGGTAAGACTGACTATTACTTTTTTCTGATAGCTTGCATAGCACCTTCCACTAGTATAAAAGCTGGACAGTAGGGATAAAGCCTGCGGTTCAATACCAGCTTGGTTTTCCCATGCTCTGTCACTCCAACATGCTGTTTTCAGCATGAGGGTCTTACATCAAGTTTTAGAAGGTAAGCAAGAGTAATGGCAAAAGCCTCTAACATTTGAGGCTCTATAGGACCTAACTGGCCAACAACTCCAATAGAGGCAACCCATTCTTGGCACTGGGCTTTTTACTTGCTGGCCTGTGGAGTCTGATGGGGGGAGGCATTGTCACCTGTAATAGGGTAAACCTACTTAATCTCTTTTAAAAATATATGTATGTGCTTATATTTTAGAAAGTGTCTGCCATTGTTCTGTTCTTGTTTGTGTAGTTGTTTCTAAGAGAGACTGTTGCAAAGCAGACTTCCTGGTATTCTGGGTCTTACTATCTTTATGACTCCTCTTCCTTGATGTTCTCTGGGCCGTAGGAGCAGTAGCTATTATGTAGATGAACTCAATGGTAAATCTCAAGATTCTTTGATCTCTGCACTGCAGACTTCTGTAATAGCATCTATTTGCTGTAGAGAGATACTTCTTTGATGGGGGGGTGTAGCTACTCTTACTTGGGAGTATAAGGATAAGACTTAGAATGTACTAAGAAATCATGCTGACCTAGTAAGTAGTGGTAGTAGATCCTTTTCTGATGTCTATGATCTCACTAGTCTTGGAAAGTTGGCAAGTGTTTCAGTACCAAGTATTATTTCTCCCCTGCTAAGTGGAGCTTAAGTCCAATTAGACAGCTGTTGGTTGCCACCAACATGTGAGTGCCACTTATTTCACATTTAGAGATATCTTTCTGTGATGGTGATTATTGTGGTTCATAGGTATTGCAGTTGGATATGACTATTTAATTGCTTCCTTTCCTTGGCAGCTTGCACAGTATTTTCTAATACCATGGAAGCTAGATTGTAGGAAAAGAGGAGAGAATCTCTTCTAGCTATGCATCTGATATAAGATTAATATCCAGAATATACAAATAATAAAATAAGAGTCAAGGAAACAAGTGACCAAATTAAACACGGGATACGTGTCTAAACACAGAGTTCTCAAAATAATAATAATAATAATAATAATAATAACAATAACAATAAATATAAAAGGTTAAGAAATACCAAAAAAGGGTTAATTATCCTTAGCAATTAGGAAAATGAAAATTAAAACAACTTGAGAATGTTGTTTTACCCTCATCAGAATGGCTAAGATAAAAACAACTGACAAATTCTGGTGAGGTTGTGGAGAAACCATCATGCACTATTGGTGGGAATGCAAATTTGTGCATCCACTCTGGAAATCCCTATGATGAATCTTCAAAACACTAAAAATAAATCTACCATATGACCCAGTTACACCAGTTCTTGGCATGTGCCCAAAGGACTTACATTTTGCTCCAAAGATACTTGCTCAGCAATGTTTGGAGCTGCCCTCTTCACAATAGTTAGGAAATGAAAACAGTTTAAACAGACGTTGGATAATGAAAATTTGGTACATATACCCAATGGACTATTATAGACTAAGAAAGATAAATGCTGTATGTTCTCTCTCACATGCAGTTCCTAGCTCCAAATCCTCAGATGTGAGTCTATAGCACCGAGTAACCTCAGAAACCAGGGAAATATAAATGACACCATCTTCCTCCTATTTTTTAAAAAACGACATTTAAGAAGTAATAACATGGGCTAGAGAGACAGCTCAGCCATTAAAAGGTTACGTTCACAGCCAAAATATAAGAAGTAATAACATAGGCCAGAGGCAGGTGGCCTTGACAGGGGAATGACAAGATATAATGGCAAGTGTTATGAAGTGGAAAACAGAAAAACAGGGATGGGCCTCCAACCAGGGTGGAGGGAGGGAGGTCAATAAAGAAGAATGAGGGATGAGGAAAAAATAACACCAAGGTTGTTTGATAAAGCCTCAAGGACTCATATTTTACCTAAATCATATTATTTTATCTGAAATTATATATAGTGCATGTAAGTGTATGTACACACACACATACTCTCTCTCCCTCCCTCCCTCCCTCCCTCTCTCTCTCTCTCTCTCTCTCTCTCTCTCTCTCTCTCACACACACACACACACACACACACACACACACATACACACACACATGTACACACATCTTAAAAGAAGTTAAGCCATTTGGGCTGGCAATGTTCTTTGCAAGAACCATAGACTAACAAACCCCCAGTACCAGGCACAAGAGACCTTCTTTCAAATGATTGGACACGATAGTCTAAGTGACTCTTAAAAACAACATAGATTGTCGATGTAGACCTTGGTTACTACTCTAGGCTTGAGGATGATCCCTTATTGCTGAAGACTCCATACCCCTAGCACACAAGACTAAAATGTTTTGAGCTGGATCTGGCCGGGCATGTTTTTTTTTTTTTTTTTTTTTTTTTTTTTTTTTTTTTTTTTTTTTTTAATGTCAGCTCCACTTGGCATTTCTGGCTTGCCAACTTATTCATCTCCATGTCTGTGATGAATAAAGCAAAAAGAAAGCTCAGAGCCTCACCAACTTCCTCATGATTTTTTTTTTTAAAATGACATTTGAGAAGTAATAACACACATCGTTACTATGGAACAGACATTGTTCTGAACTCATTACAGATGTTTTGTTTTTGTTGTATGTAGGCTGTTTAAAAAATTAACAAAAAGGAAACCAAGTTTCAAGGAGGTGGAATGAATGTGCAGAAAAGGATAACTGACCAGCTTGGGTGCCCAAATTTCATGCATTTCAAAGAAGGGATTGGCTTTAACGGGTCCTAGGGCCTCATAGAGTACTGGCACCATGCTGTTTTAATAATGCAGGATGTAGACTGAGTAACAGGTGTCAGTCATGATTACAACATGCCCCTCATAAAACCATTTTTGGGTCTGGGTTACCTCACTCAACATCATCTTTTCTAGGTGCACCGATTTACCTGAAAATTTCATGGTTTCATTCTTTACACTTGAATAATGTCCCATTGTATATGTATATGTACCATCAGAATATGCCTGCTTGGAAATTGTTGTGCAGGTGTTTCCTCTAAGCTGAAGCATGTCCTCCTGAGAGAGGAATGGGGTTCAGAAGCCCAGGGATCTAAGGAAACTCTCAAGGGCTGGGAAACTCAGAAAGTTTCAAGACTCACAGGCCGGAAGGTCATACCAACAACAAGCAAATTTCTGGAAGGAAGAAGATTGCCTCTGCCTGGGAGTTGGCTAGTGAGCTGTAGCAGTGAAGCTTCTGCGAGGCATCGAGCGTGCAAGAGTGGGGTTCTTCTATTGTGAGGTATCAACATAGGATGGGGTTCTAGTGCTGGCAGGGATCAATATAGGATGGGGTTCTAGTGTTGGAAGGCATCAATTATGTGTGTGGGGGGGCATGCTGGTATTGTGAAGCATCGGCCATGCAAGAACGGGGTTCCAGTATTGTGAGGTATTAATACAGGATGAGGTTCTAGTGTTGGGAGACATCAATTATGTGTGTGTGTGGGGTGGGGCGGCATTCTGGTGTTGTGAAGCATCAACCATGCAAGGTTGTGTTTCTGGTATTATGAGGCGCCAACCATGCTGGGGGTGGGGGTGAAGTTCTGGTGATACAGCTGCCTTTAAGTCACCATGCTTCTGTATGTAATTCCAATAAACTCATTGGATCACCCAGCTAGAGTAAAGTGAGAGTGTATCTTTGGTCTGTCGCTAGTGTCCTACCTGGGGTTTTTATGGGCTACTCAGGAAAGAGAACAGCACGTTGAGTTTTTTCCTCCAGGAAGTAGTTTATTGTGCTGGCATCTAAGCTTCTAGCAGATTTGTATCTAAAGGCAACCGTCCTGAACATTGTAGGATTAAGGTTTTTCTACATGTTTTGCTTCTGTGTATTCCATATATGGTTATATACAATGTGATTGAGTACTTTAGACTGCTGGGTTTTTAGGGAACTTCCAGGATTCTCATCTTCCTCTGTGTGGTAGGGGGGACAGTCCTCTCTGATGAATGGAGTCCATGTTATGAGTATACATATACACTCCAAATGGCTGATGAAGGAGAAAATATATTTCAATTGCTGAAATTAGAATTATGTAACTAGATCACACACAGACTATGGCATCACTTGTATGACTTTTCCTGTGGGTAAGAAATGCAATGGAGGCTCAGCTGTCTACCCTGAATACAGAAGAACTTGTCTGTGTGAGGGAGGAATTAAATGCCAAAAGGACATGAAGGAGTTTTCCTTTCCAATGGCTTCTAGCTGGCAGGGAAAGTGAAGCAAAAGGAGGTAGGATTTGTGTAATGACTTGAGGTTTCTTCCAGCGGACAAGGCGTGGGGAAAGGAGGACAAACAGTTTATGCTAAAAAGCCCCTCTCTGGATAAAATACCCTTCAGATCCCATTTTTAGCATAGAAGAAAAGAAAATCCATCACTCTGAATATAGACAAGGCCCTTAAGCATGGCCTGGTACAGAAGAAGATGACAACCAGGGAATATTTTTTTTCTGAATAGCTTAAATCAGGGAAGACTTTGAAGCAAGAAATAAGAGTCTCTCACAGCCTGACTCATGAAGTTGTGGGATTTGGAGTACCTGTCGGATAAGTCTGGGTGCTCTTGAGGCAGAGAAGATAACTCAAAACCACTTCTCCATCCTTGAGACAAAGGTTGTACAACCTGAGCCAGCACAGTGGAAGTCAGTCCCTGATGTGCTGTCACAAGTGAGCTGTTAGGGATGCTTGGTTGATCTTAGCTGAGATTTTGATAAATACAAAAGATTCAAAGGGCAAACATGATGTTCAATTTGCCCAACCAGATAAGACATTGTGCATAGGGGAGTTAAATAAGAAATTGACTCAATCGTGCTGTTAGAACTGGTGTTGAGCTTTGCTCAGCTCCATGGTGGGACAAGATGTTTGTGAGGTATGTAGTACTTTGAATGAGAAATGTCCTCCATAGGCTCACATATTTGAACACTTGGTCACTGGGTTCGTGGTGATTTTTTGGAAGGTTATAGAACATTTAGAATGTGGAATCATGCTGAAGAAGTATGTTATTTGGGGTGGGCTTTGAGAGCTCATAGCTTGGCCTCACTTCTTGTTCACTTTTTGCATCCTACTTGAGGTTGATGTGAGAGGGGATCTTTAAATTTTCTGCTCCTACTACCATCCCTTCTACATGTTGCCATGCCTCCCTGCCATAATAGACTCCCACCCTACGCCCTGAATCTGTAAGCCAAAATGAACTCGTTGATAAGTTGATCTTGTTCATGGTGTTTTATAACATTAACAGAAAAGTAGTACAGAAGAGAAGAGGCTCAGGTTGATCTGAATGACTTAGACTGGCAAGCAAATCATACTCATAAAATGCTAAAGCAACCAAAAAAGGATGAGAGAAAGGCAAAGCACAGAAATGGGTTTGTAAAGGTTACTCAAAGGCAAATGTATCTAGATTCATGTTAAACCAAATTCCTAAGGAAAATATTAACAGAAATTCAAATACTCTTCTAGGAAACTTTCAAAAGCCTTGACAAGTCTGAGCAACAGTTCACAGAAGACACAAGTGATAAAATAATGCAAGTGAAAAAGATCAAGTTTGTCACAGAAGTATTTATCTTCCCAAACTATACCATGCATGTTTCTACTCTGCATGAAAACACTGGGGAGGTACACTGTTTGCTTAGCTGGAGTTTTTTTTTCAGTAACTACTTATGGTTGATGAAAAAGAAAGGGCTATCATGCTGATCTGGAGCCAGTGGCAATCAGGGCAGGCTAAACTATGACCTTGTTCTCCTTGGGGCCTGAATGGGGACAGGCAGTGCAAGCTTGCTCTGCTGAGACCACTGCGGGTAGGAAAATTACAGTAGATCCAATGGCAGTAGTGGTATCCCAAAAGGAGAAAGCAAGGTAACTGATAGAGATTGACTATGTTCTTGAAGGACTGTATGGGGTAGTGTCTCTCACCCATGCTGTTGTATTCAACACTTTTAAGTAAACAATTGACAAAAATATTGTAATCTCTTCCTGCTGTTTTGCAACTTCCTAACTTTTGTTTTGTTTTGTTTCGCTTGGCACAAAAGATTGACATTTGCTTAGAGTGGAGAGTGGTAGACCTTCAGAGCTCCTGACCATCCTCTGTGAAAATGTTGTTACATGTTGCTAACTGGTGAGTGTCTTATACATTTGGAAAAGCATCTGAAAAGACACTAAAAACAGGACCCAAGTTTTAATGAAGGTACCAGTATGAATGGGAAAAGGAACTTCTAGGAATCAGAGTATGAAAATCCAAGTGTAAGGCATGGACTACCTCCCTATATAAGTTGCTGGTATAGGGATGTTTCTGAGGCCCCACATCATACAGGCTATTGCTACTGGTGTGGATTGCATGCTATTGCTAGGTGGTAAGTACCTATTGCTGCAGACACTGCACTAGGTTGTAGGACACAGAGAAGTCAGGATGACACTAAGCTGGAAATTCTTTCTTGTTTGCTGGCTTTGTGGTGCTATCTGCCAGCATAGACTTGTTGCTGACAGTCCTGTTTGGATATCGACCCCATGTGTGACAATACCAACATGCCAAGTATGATGGACTTGCAGACACAATAGGACACAGTACTTGTTTGTACAACCATTGCTTTCCGATTGGATTTAAGGCTTATTCCAGAGGAAATAACTCATTTTTGGTACTTTAAGACAAAAGCCCATGGCTGGAGAGGTCACTGGTACAGGCAGGGAAACAACTCCTAATGTTTTGTTAGATGGATGTGATGTACCTATTAAACTGACTTATAAACTCTTCGGTTTATGCTCACAGATGACTGCTGCTGTAAACCTCAGTCAGTTATGAAGGAAAACTTTTTTAATCTAAGTGTATGTGGTTATTGCAGATATTCTCATAACTGGTCAAGCTCTTGAGACTAAATGACTGTTGCTGTGGTATAGTAGCCCAGTGCTCATCCAAACATGAAAGAAAACAATCACACAACTATATGACCTTCCAAGATTCAGTGAACATCATGGGAAAGAAGAAAATGAAGTAAGAGCTAGATGAAGGGGTAGAGTGTGGTGTAGCTGTGTTCTCCAAATTGAGATTTTTTTCCTCCTACAGGTTCAGAAGATTCAGGAAGCTAATGAAACTTAAAGGGCTGGGTTTTCTTGGTGACCTCTGACCTACCCCAAGTCTATTCCAGGTTCTTCTATCTCATTATCTCTCATTTGGTAAGTGGATCAGTAAATCTCTCATTGCATCTCTCAAATGTGTTTATGCTATATACATCAGTTAAAACAATACCGCTGATTGCCTTTAAAGAATCATTTTCCCACAATGGCCTCTTGAGCCATCATTATTTTTTTTCTAGCAGATATCTCTTCAGTTGAAAAATGAGATATTAAAATTCTTCCTTAAAATGGAAATTTTTAAAAAATCCTCAGACAAATCACCACAAATTTCATGAAATAAGAAAGACTACTGATTAGTGTCACAAGGAGAATACATTAAGTCACCTGCCAAAGCTTGACTGTGGCCTGTGACTGAGGGAAGGTGTAACGTGTTTCAGCATTAAGTGAATTTATCATACCATATAGCTGTATGTTTTGTTAGCAATGAGTCACTGGGTGGTTATTATAACAACATAGACGGTGATTGCATTATCAAATCTCGCATTTAGGAAAAATCATGCCTATTTGAAAGATACCACTTTTGAAGCTGAAGAGATACCTCAGTCAGTAACGCACTTACTGTTCAAGCCTGGACTGACCTGAGGTTGGATCCATAGCCCCCTCATAAAAAGCTGGGCACCATGGTGCTTGACTGTAACTCCAATGCAGGGGACCCAGAGAACAGAGACCCCTGGAACTCACTGGCCGTGCTGTCCAACTATCTCAGTGAGTTTGCTTTAAGCTCAGTGAGAGACCCTGCCTCAAAAAATACAATGGATCACAATATAGGAAGACACATGACATCAATGTTTAGTGTCCACATGCATGCATGCTTATGTGTGTTTATGAGAGTGTGTGCTCATATGCACACAGCAGCACTAGCATCATCACCATCGCCACTTGCATAATGAAACCCTGATAATGTTTATAAGCTGTAAAGAAGAATTACTGTTTGGTCTGTGAAAGTGTTTTCGAGCTATCAGGACACATATGGAAGCAGTTGATGATGATCTACACACCCCACACCATCCCCTGGAGTCCACATGTACATGCCATGTATGTGTCTTCTGTGTCTTTCAAGCACTTTCTGCAAACAAGCTCAGACGAATGCTGGTGTCGCTCTGGGCATGCAAACTTCTCTGACTGCTGGGCTGGCTTCTCTGGAGACTGCACTCTTCTCAGATACCAATTCCAGGAGGATTTCTGGGCTATTAAAATTAATTAATATAATTTTATAATTAACTTTCATAATATTAAGCTCTTAATTATCCTGTAAGCAGCAATTACAGAGCTCAAGTTCCTCTGCCACCACCCCATTACTTCTGAGTAGAAATTAGCATTCTACCATGGAGTCTTGCTGCCCTGTGGAGAAACCAGAGCCCGTGGGGTGAAGAAGAATAAAAGAAGGCTCCTATTATAGGAGTGGGGAGTGCAACTTTCCCTATGGCTGTTGCTTTGCTAACTTGTGAGAACTGGTCAATGCCGTCGAAGCCAGAATTCCATTCTTGTACCTCCCAGATCTGCAGTTTTGCCCCAGTCCCATGATTGTAGTCCATATAATTTGAGGTTGTGGCTAAAGGCCTCAGACTGCTTCATGGGCCAGAGCTGTGGTTTGTTTGGCTTAGGCTTTCCAGAGACAAACACAAGCAGCTGGCTTAAGGAAGTCCTTCTTATCCAGTATTCTTTCAGGTGAAAGCTAATGTGACTTATTTTAATCATATCACAATGCTAGGTTCTACAATGGGGGGCATTTTGGCTGCCAGTTTCAAATATGGGATATATAGAGGAAGTCTTTAACTGTAAAGCCTCAGGAATGTGCTGGGCACTATAGCTGGTGGCTTCTTTCCTATAGGACTATGTGAAGTTTTCCCAGTAAAGGTCCCTTGCTTCTTTTGGGAAAGCAATGCTTTGGTAATTATTTCCAATATTTCCTTATTTGTTGCAACTAATCCATTTTGTTGTTGTTGTTATTTAATCTTTTACCTCCTGGTTGTGATTATTTGTGCTTCATTCATCAAGGGGTGAACCAAAGCACCGGCATGTAGAGTCAGCATCATTCCTTTCCATCTGCATCTACAGGAACAGATAGAATCCTGCCCCACCTCACATTCTGACTACTGTGGTGGACAGCTTATTCTGCCATTTCCTTGCAGAATAATGAATTTGGGGTGCCCAGTTTCAATACCATTGCCATCTTTTCCCTTAGATTGGGCTGGCCAAACAAAGCACTTCTCTTGTCTACTGAGATGAGGCCTGGGACATGTGTATCCTCTATTTTTGGTGTGGTCCTCATTGTCACTGATTCAAAGTACAATCCTCAATATATTCACAACAGGGCTACATCCTGATCAACCCATACATTAGAATGATTCTTAAGTAAAAAACTAATATATTTAACATACCAGCCATCACAACCCAGCCAAGCCTGCCTTCAACATGTTCATAGCACTCATACATTCACATCATCCCACAGAAGGGCATGGTGAGGAAACCATGCTGCACATGGTTAGTACAAGAAAAAATCCAAATTCAAAGTATGACTTTATGGAATACATATCTCTTTGAAGTTGAAAACTCATACACTGAACAGCCAGTCACAAATCAGAAACTGCTTTACCAACATGACATTTTTATTTTCTGTATTAGCTACCCATGCTGCTGTGTCAAAATTCCCAATGAAAGTTCTTAAGGAAGGAAGGGGTTATTTGGGCTCACAGTTTGATGGCACATTCTAGCATGAGGGGACAGTCATGGCAGCAAGAGTGTGAAACAGCTGCCCACATTGCAATCACAGTGCAGAAATGGAAAAAGGTGCACACTGGTGCTCAGCTTACTTTCTCCTTTTATTCAGTCCTGGACCCCAGCTAATGGGATGGTGCCATCTGTCTTTCTTCCTTCACTGAATCTTTCTAGAAATGCTATTTAGACATAGCCACAGGTATATTGTTGTAGAATATTAATTTAAGGTGTGTTATGTTTGTTTATGCTGTGGAAAATTTGCTTAATAATGCAAAGATGTGTTGCATTTTTTTTATGTTGCATTTGCTTAGCTCTGTGAAGAAGCTGTGTTACTTTAACTGTCTAAAACACCTGATGGTCTAATAAAGAGCTGAATAGGCAATAGCAAGGCAGGAGAAAGGATAGGCAGGCCCGGCAGGCAAAGAGAATAAATAGAAGGAGAAATCTGGGAGGAAAAGAAGAAAGAACAAGATCAAGGAGGAGGGCATCAGGGGCCAGCCATACAGCCACATAGCCAGCCATGGAGTAAGAGTGAAAGTAAGATATGTAGAAATAAGAAAAGGGAAAAAGCCCAGAAGCAAAAGATAGATGAGCTGATTTAAGAAAAGCTGGCAAGAAACAAGCCAAGCTAAGACTGTTCATTTATAATTAAGAATAAACCTCCATGTATGATTTATTTGGGAGCTGGTGGTGGGGCCCCCCAAAAGAGTGAAAAACAACCAACTACAGTATGTTTACATGTAGATATTAGGTCTAGTCAAGTTGCCAGTGAAGATTAACCATTACAATTCTCTGAGATCTTTGCCCTGACCTTTATGATACATTTGCTCTAATTTGTGCACATGCTCAGACCAGCAAAAAAGTTTATGTCATTCAATGTGTGTGTTCCTAGCTAATTCTAAATAAAGGTACAACTGTCTTCTAATCCAGCTTTTACAATTGTGAGGAAGCATCCTTTGGGCAACCTATTTGATATCATTTCTTTTCCTTTTTTGTGGGTTGTACCTAAAAATGGTACCTGAGAATAGTGGTATCTCATACGGGGCATCTTAAACTTACAATGCTCATTCGTTTTGCCTGAGAAATTCTTATGTGAATTTGTGTATAATAAGTATATAAAAAAATCAAACATTTAAATTTTAAAAAATTAAAACAATTATTTTATAAATACATAATTTAGCATTTATTACAGATACAGGAATATTTACTGACTAAGGAGATGAAAATGCTTATTTATTTTTACATAAGGAATGAAACCTTGGCTGGATACTGAATGCTGTGAGAGATGGAGTATCTTTAACTGTTTTCAGAGTTGACTGATATTTTCACTTGTAATTGTCAATTCTGGAAATATTGCTTTGCACAAATACATGGTATAAAATGGCAAAATTGTGTTTCAGATCATTTCAGGAATTATTGGGAATGCTGTCCTAATCTCAAGCAAACTTCACCGAATGCCTTTTAAGTAAACTCAAGTCAAAAATTGAAACATTAAGTTTTAAAAATAAAACATTTTAATCTGACAGAATCTAAAACTGGATTTGATCCATACATGATGAGGAATGATGGTAGAAAATATTAAAAACTTTGTTTCTACAATTAGCTAATTATGTTTCAATAAAAGCAGAAAGCTTTTGTGCATAGAACAATAGTATAATTCATTAAATTCTCAAATCTGAACTGAGGTATTTCAGGCAGCATGCGTTGGTGTTTTGGGGTGTGAAGTCATGTGCCATGCAAAGCCATAGGCTGTGTCAAAACTCAGGCTGTAGTGAAGGTACCTGATAAAACATAGACAAGTACTGCTAACACTTTGAACCCATTATAAATTCTATTTTGAATTCCTCGTTGTCCCTTGTGCTTTCAGTAACCCTTGAGAGCCAAAGTCTTGACAACTCGCACTCACTTCTCAGATCCCATGTGCATTCATAATCACATTTCAGAAGCTATGATCTGGAGCAGATCTATAGCACAGGTATAGGGAACTTGTCTGACATTTCATAGTCCCCGACTTCAACCAAAATTGTATTCTAGTGTTCTTGAGTGCAAAAAGGCTTTGATGTGCTTCACAGAGAAAATCCATAATTTAGAAAGACTTTTGACTTTGCATGTATTATGGGCCATTGCCTAGAAGCTCAATTGTTAAGAAATCAGCCACATATACTAAATAAGGCTTTTCTTTTATTTAACATAGTAACATTTCTTTTTTTTATTTATTTATTTTTTTTTTTATTTTTTTTTATTTTATGTATTTTTTTTTTGTGATATATATTTTTTATTTTACAATACCATTCAGTTCTACATATCAGCCATGGGTTCCCCTATTCTCCCCCCTCCCACGCCCTCCCCTTACCCCCAGCCCACCCTCCATTCCCATCTCCTCCAGGACAAGTCCTCCCCCGAGGACTGTGATCGACTTGGTAGACTCAGTCCAGGGAGGTCCAGTCCCTTCCTCCCAGACTGAGCCAAGTGTCCCTGCATAAGTTCCTGGTTTCAAACAGCCAACTCGTGGAATGAGCACAGGACTTGGTCCCACTGCCTAAATGCCTCCCAAACTGATCAAGCCAATCAACTGTCTCACCTATTCAGAGGGCCTGATCCAGCTGGGAGCCCCTCAGTCTTTGGTTCATAGTTCATGTGTTTCCATTCATTTGGCTATTTTTTTTTCAATAATTGAGTAAAACTGAAATTTATTATATGCCACAGTCGTCCTACGGACCTCCATGCTATATATATATAGCCTCTATGGTTCTATGGGTTGTGGTCTGATTGTTCATTTTATATCTAGAATCCACCAATGAGTGAGTACATACCATAACTGTCTTTCTGGGTTTGGGTTACCTCACTCAGGATGATATTTTCTAGTTCCATCCATTTGCCTGCAAATTTCATGCTTTCATTGTTTTTCTCTGCTGAGTAGTACTCCATTGTGTATATGTACCACATTTTTTTCATCCATTCTTCCGTTGATGGGCATCTAGGTTGTTTCCAGGTTCTGGCTATTACAAATAGTGCTGCTATGAACATAGCTGAGCATGTATCTTTATGGTATGTATCAGCATTCTTTGGGTATATGCCCAAGAGTGGGATGGCTGGGTCTTGAGGTAGTTTGATTCCTAATTTTCTGAGAAACCGCCATACTGATTTCCATAGTGGTTGTACAAGTTTACATTCCCACCAACAGTGGAGGAGTGTTCCCTTTGCTCCACATCCTCTCCAACATTGGTTGTCATTGGTGTTTTTGATCTTAGCCATTCTAACAGGTGTAAGGTGGTATCTCAGAGTCGTTTTGATTTGCATTTCTCTGATGATTAAGGATGTTGAGCATTTCTTTAAATGTCTTTCAGCCATTTGTAGTTCTTGTTTTGTGAATTCTCTGTTTAGCTCTTTAGCCCATTTTTTAATTGGACTGTTCAGTGCTTTGATGTCTAGTTTCTTGAGTTCTTTATATATTGTGGAGATCAATCCTCTGTCAGATGTGGGGTTGGTGAAGATCTTTTCCCAATCTGTTGGCTGTCTTTTTGTCTTATTGACTGTGTCTTTTGCCCTGCAAAAGCTTCTCAGTTTTGAGAGGTCCCATTTATTAATGGTTGTGCTCAGGGTCTGTGTTGTCGGTGTTTTATTTAGGAAATGGTCTCCAGTGCCAATGCGTTCAAGAGTGCTTCCTATCTTCTTTTCTATTAAGTTTAGTGTAACTGGATTTATGTTTAGGTCTTTGATCCACTTGGACTTGAGTTTTGTGCATGGTGACAGATATGGATCTATTTGTAATCTTTTACATATTGACATCCAGTTATGCCAGCACCATTTGTTGAAGATACTTTCTTTGTTCCATTGTATAGTTTTGGCTCCTTTGTCAAAAACCAGGTGTTCATATGTGCATGGATTAATGTCAGGGTCTTCAATTCGATTCCATTGGTCCGTATGTCGGTTTTTATACCAGTACCAAGCTGTTTTTATTACTATAGCTCTATAGTAGAGTTTGAGGTCCGGGATGGTGATGCCTCCAAGGGTTGCTTTATCGTATAGGATTCTTTTAGCTATCCTGGGTCTTTTGTTTTTCCATATAAAGTTGAGTATTTTTCTTTCCAAGTCTGTGAAGAATTGTGTTGGGATTTTGATGGGGATTGCATTGAATCTGTAGATTGCTTTTGGTAAGATTGCCATTTTTACTATGTTAATCCTACCTATCCATGAGCATGGGAGATCCTTCCATTTTCTGATATCTTCTTCAATTTCTTTCTTTAGAGATTTAAAGTTCTTATCAAAAAGGTCTTTCACTTGTTTAGTTAGTGTTATCCCAAGGTATTTTATATTATTTGTGGCTATTGTAAAGGGTGATGTTTCTCTGACTTCTTTCTCAGCCCTTTTATCATTTGTGTATAGGAGGGCTACTGATTTTTTTGAGTTGATCTTGTATCCTGCCACTTTACTGAAGGAGTTTATCAGCTGTAGAAGTTCCCTGGTAGAGTTTTTGGGGTCACTTATGTATACTATCATATCATCTGCAAATAGTGAAAGTTTGACTTCTTCCTTGCCAATTTGTATCCCTTTGATCTCCTTTTGTTGTCTTATTGCTCTAGCTAGAACTTCTAGTACTATATTGAATAAATATGGGGAGAGTGGACAGCCTTGTCTTGTTCCTGAATTTAGTGGTATCGCTTTGAGTTTCTCTCCATTTAATTTGATGTTTGCTGTTGGCTTGCTATAAATTGCTTTTATTATGTCTAGAAATGTTCCTTGTATTCCTATTCTTTCTAAGACCTTTATCATGAAGGGGTGTTGGATTTTGTCAAAGGCTTTTTCAGCATCTAGGGAGATGATCATGTGGTTTTTTTCTTTCAGTTTGTTTATATGGTGTATTACATTGACTGATTTCCGTATGTTGAACCATCCTTGCATCCCTGGGATGAATCCTACTTGGTCGTGATGGATGATTGTTTTGATGTATTCTTGGATTCGGTTTGCCAATATTTTGTTGAGTATTTTTGCATCAATGTTCATGAGGGAGATTGGTCTGTAGTTCTCTTTCTTTGTTGCATCTTTGTGTGGTTTGGGTATCAGGGTAATTGTAGCCTCATAAAAAGAGTTTGGTAGTGTTCCTTCTGTTTCTATTGTGTGGAACACTTTGAAGAGGATTGGTATTAGTTCTTCTTTGAAAGTCAGGTAGAATTCTGCACTGAAACCATCTGGTCCTGGGCTTTTTTTATTTGGGAGACTTTTGATGACTGTTTCTATTTCTTTAGGGGTTATTGGTCTATTTAAATGGTTTATCTGGTCTTGATTTAATTTTGGTATTTGGTATTTATCCAGAAAATTGTCCATTTCTTCCTGGTTTTCCATTTTTGTGGAGTACAGGTTTTTGAAGTATGATCTGATGATTCTCTGGATTTCCTCATTGTCTGTTGTTATGTCTCCCTTTTCATTTCTGATTTTGTGAATTTGGGTGTTCTCTCTTTGCCTTTTGGTTAATTTGGCTAGTGGTTTGTCTATCTTGTTGATTTTTTCAAAGAACCAACTCTTTGTTTCATTGATTTTTTGTATTGTTCTCTTGTTTTCTATTTCGTTGATTTCAGCCCTCAATTTGATTATTTCCTGGCGTCTATTTCTCCTGGGTGAGTTTGTTTCTTTTTGTTCTAGAGCTTTCAGTTGTGCTGTTAATTCATTGGTATGGGATTGCTCCATCTTCTTTATGTGTGCATTTAGAGCTATGAATTTTCCTCTTAGCACTGCTTTCATAGTGTCCCATAAGTTTGGGTATGTTGTACTTTCATTTTCATTGAATTCTAGGAACTCTTTAATTTCTGTCTTTATTTCTTCCTTGACCCATTGATGTTTCAGGTGGGTATTATTCAGTTTCCATGAGTTTGTGGGTTTTCTATAATTTTTGTTGTTATTGAGTTCTAACTTTAAGGCTTGGTGGTCTGATAAAATACAGGAGGTTATTCCAATTTTTTTGTATCTGTTGAGATTTGTTTTGTGTCCAAGCATGTGGTCAATTTTTGAGAAGGTTCCATGGGGTGCTGAGAAGAAGGTATATTCTTTTGTGTTAGGATGGAATATTCTGTATATATCTATTAGGTCCATTTGAGTCATAACATCTGTTAGGTCCTTTATTTCTTTGTTAAGTTTCAGTCTGGTAGATCTATCTTTTGGTGAGAGTGGTGTGTTAAAATCTCCCACTACTAATGTGTGGGGTTTGATGTGCGTTTTAAACTTTAGTAGTGTTTCTTTTATGAATGTGGGTGCTTTTGTATTTGGAGCATAAATGTTTAGAATCGAGACTTCATCTTGGTGGATTTTTCCTGTGATGAATATGTAATGTCCATCCTGGTCTCTTTTGATTGATTTTAGTTTGAAGTCTATTTTATTAGATATTAGGATAGCTACACCAGCTTGTTTCTTAGGTCCATTTGCTTGGAAAACCTTTTCCCAGCCCTTTACTCGGAGGTAGTGTCTGTCTTTGGAGTTAAGGTGTGTTTCTTGTATGCAGCATATGGATGGGTCCTGTTTTCTAATCCATTCTGTTAGTCTGTGTCTTTTTATAGGTGAGTTGAGACCATTGATATTGATGGATATTAATGACCAGTGATTGTTAATTCCTGTTATTTTTTTGGTTGTGTTGTGTTGTCCTTCTGTGGTGTATGTTGGTGTAGGATTATCTATTGCTTGATTTTTCATGGATGTGTTTAGCTTCTTTGGGTTGAATTTTCCCTTCTAGTGCTTTCTGTAGGGCTGGGTTTGTAGACAGGTATTGATTAAATCTGGTTTTATCCTGGAATATTTTGTTTACTCCGCCTATGGTGATTAAGAGTTTTGCTGGGTATAATAGTCTGGGTTGGCATCCATGGTCTCTTAGTGTCTGCATGAGGTTTGTCCATGATCTTCTATCTTTCATAGTCTCTATTGAGTAGTCTGGTGTTATTCTGATGGGTTTGCCTTTATATGTTACTTGGTCCTTTTCCTTTGCAGCTCTTAATATTTTTTCTTTATTCTGTGTGTTTAGTGTTTTGATTATTATGTGGCGAGGGGACTTTTTTTTTGGATCCAGCCTATTCGGTGTTCTGTAAGCTTCTTGTATCTTCATAGGTATTTCTTTCTTTAGGTTAGGAAAGTTTTCTTCTATGATTTTGTTGAATATATTTTCTGTGCCTTTGAGTTGGTATTCTTCTCCTTCTTCTATCCCTATTATTCTTAGGTTTGGTCTTTTCATGGTGTCCCAAATTTCCTGGACGTTTTGTGTTAGGACTTTTTTGTCTTTATTGTTTTCTTTGACTGACGAATCTATTTTCTCTATCGTGTCTTCAGTGTCAGAGATTCTCTGTTCCATCTCTTGCAATCGGTTGGTTATGCTTGTTTCTGTAGTTCCTGTTCGTTTTGTCAGGATTTCTATTTCCAGCATTCCCTCAGCATGTGTTTTCTTTATTGTCTCAAATTCATTTTTCAGATCTTGGAATGTTTCTTTCATCTGTTTAATTGCTTTTTCTTGGCTTTCTTTGATTTCTTCCCATTTTTTGTTCGTTTTTTCTTCCATTTATTTAAGGGAGTTTTTTATTTCCTCTTTAATGGAGTTTTTCATTTCCTCTTTAAGGGAAGTTTTTATTTCCTCTTTAAGGGAGTTTTTTATTTCCTCTTTAAGGAAAGTTTTTATTTCCTCTTTAAGGTAGTTTTTCAATTCCTCTTTAAGGAAAGTTTTTATTTCCTCATTGAGGGAATGTTTTATTTCTTCTTTAAGGGCCTCTATCATCTTCTTAATGTCATTTTTAGGGTTGATTTCTTCTGTTTCTTCTGTCATGGTATGTTTAGGTCTTGCAGGTGTAGAATCACTAGGTTCTGATGTTGCCATATAGGTCTTTATGTTGTTGCCTGTATTTTTGCACTGGCGCCTACTCATCTCTTCCTCTGTGAGGTGCAGGTGGTGTCTGTGTCTGAGAGTGCCTCTCTTGTTCTAATTTTTAGTCTTGGTTTAGTAGGGGTTCTTGGTTAAATTGGTGCTTTTGGGCTATTTCTTCAGGGGCAGCTGATTTCGATCGGTGAATTATATACTTATGATTCTGGTGATCTGGTTTGGTGTCTGGGTAGCGCCTTCTTCTGTGTTCTCAGGTCACTTTTTGTTCATTTGTCAACTCCTCAGCTGATCTTGTTTCTTCAGACTTTAAACTGTAGGCATCTGAATCCTCTCCCAGATGGGTTTCAGCTGAGCAGGGTAGTCTCACCAACACCTCCAAGTTGTTGGGTTTCACAGGATCAGCAGCTGGGCCCTGGGTTGTCCTCAGACGGAGTGTTCAGATTCGTTCTGGTTCTGACCCACGGAGATAGCTTCTTCCCCAGATGTTGGGGTTAGGGGCGTCCCTGTTCCAAGCTGTGTCTGCTTGTCTCCGTCCCTGGGCCTGTTTACCTCTGCGGTCCGCCGCCGGGCCTGTATGTCCCTGTCGGCCGCTGCACGTCTACCTCAGCGGGCTGCCGCTGGGCCCGTCTTCCTCCACAGGCCGCCACCACAGGCCTACCTGCGTCTGCTTGTCTTCGCCGCCGGGCCTGTCTACCTCTGTGGACCGCCGCTGGGCCTGAATGTCTCTGCCGGCTGCCGCCGGGCCTGAATATCTCTGTCGGCTGCCGCCGCTGGGCCCGTCTACCTCAGCGGGCTGCTGCTGGGCCCGTCTACCTCCGCGGGCCGCCGCCGCAGGCCTGCCTGCGTCTGCTTGTCTCTACCGCCGGGCCTGTCTACCTCTGTGGGCCGCCGCTGGGCCTGAATGTCTCTGCCGGCTGCTGCCGGGCCTGAATGTCCCTGTCGGCCGCTGCCGCTGGGCCCGTTTACCTCAGCGGGCCGCCGCTGGGCCCGTCTACTTCTGTGGGCCGCCGCTGGGCCTGAATGTCTCTGCCGGCTGCCGCTGGGTCTGAATATCCCTGTCGGCTGCCGCCGCTGGGCCCGTCTACCTCCACAGGCCCCCGCCGCAGGCCTACCTGTGTCTGCTTGTCTCTGCCGCCGGGCCTGTCTACCTCTGTGGGCCGCCACTGGGACTGAATGTCTCTGCCGGCTGCCGCCGGGCCTGAATATCTCTGTCGGCTGCCGCCGCTGGGCCCGTCTACCTCAGCGGGCTGCTGCTGGGCCCGTCTACCTCCGCGGGCCGCCGCCGCAGGCCTACCTGCGTCTGCTTGTCTCTACCGCCGGGCCTGTCTACCTCTGTGGGCCGCCGCTGGGCCTGAATGTCTCTGCCGGCTGTTGCCGGGCCTGAATGTCCCTGTCGGCCGCTGCCGCCGGGCCCGTTTACCTCAGCGGGCCGCCGCTGGGCCCGTCTACTTCTGTGGGCCGCCGCTGGGCCTGAATGTCTCTGCCGGCTGCCGCTGGGTCTGAATATCCCTGTCAGCTGCCGCCGCTGGGCCCGTCTACCTCCACCGGCCCCCGCTGCAGGCCTACCTGCTGTAACATTTCTTTAATGTCAGTTTTTATCAAGAAAAGTGTGATTAAGAGAACTGTGTCAAAAGCAGAATTGATGCTATCTGACTCCAAAGTCAACACTCAAAACCAGAACTTGTTGCAGTTTTCCAATTCTCAGTTTTGATTACTATTCAGATGTGTAGAATGTATTATAACGCATTCATAGTGACCCTCTTTTGTTCTCCTATTACCTTTCCTTCCTGTCTATTCTCTTAGCTTCCATAGCTTGTGTATGTGTGCATCGTCTTTCATGTGCTTGTGAATGAGATGGTCATGTAATGGTCAGAAGTCTGAGCTTCTTAGTTTTCTTCTCCATCTTCCACCCCTTATAATCTTTCTATATCTTTTTTTTCCATAATGTTCTCTGGGGCTTGATAAATGAGGCATACATAAATAAATGCTCACTTAAAATAGTGATGTATTCATAAGTTGACCAAAAAAAATATGAACAGGAGTTTGCAGAAACTCGATCTTTTCTTTCCCCTAAAGACAATGGTGATATTGTAATGTGGAAGAATGTAATGATAGTGGAAATTGGGAATTGACTGCATTATGTTTTTCTTTTTTGCTTGGTTACCTGTAATTGACTAAAGAAACATTTATGGGTGCTGTATAAAGAAGAAAAATGGTCAGATGAGCAAAATGAGGACCTCACAGAAAGTAGTGAGGTCCAGTGTGGTGAGTATCATCAAGGCAGAGCTTCATATCATAGCAGGAAGGAAAGCAAGAAGCTGGTGGTGGGTGTCCTTCTCTCTTCTTCTCCCTCTCCCTTCTGTCCCCTTTCTCTCTTTCTTTCTGTGTTTTAGAAGTCTGAAACTTATTATTGCATCGTTGTATGATATATAACATCATGCATTATGACAGTGGTGATATAAGATATCGCCAATCAATTATCTATGAAACAGAATTAGAATCTTTAAATCCAAAATTATATCTATTATGTGGTTTACTTCTAAAATAATGAGAACTTTCAGACAAAAATAGGTATTTCATACTTAAAATATTTACAGTGACAATATATATTTTCCAAATTCTCCCCCTTTTCCTCATTTCTTTAATGAACATTTAAGTCTAAATCTCATTGGTATTTTCAGATTAAAGATTTTTCTGAATTTCTTTTGATCATTATCGCATATGAAAAGCACAAATTTGCACCTTTATTTCTATATCTAATGCTAAAGATTTTGAACTGTCACCTTTACAATAGTATAATTTTCGACACATATTGAAGACTATTAGAAAAAACACCCTCTCTGCATTCAATCATGCTAACCTCAGCTTTACTTTTGTTCAACTGGGTCTCCATAGCATATTTCTGAAAGTCAAAGAGCTTTTGTATCAAGAACTATGAAGGACCCAAGATTTCCCCATACTGGCAAACTTACATTCTGGCTTTGTAGAGAGTGACATAAACTGGCAAAATGCCAAGGTTTCCCCAACCAGAGACACATCATCTATTTTGCACAGGGAAAGCAGCAGCCAGAGTACTGGCATCTCTGTGATAATCTTCTGAGCCTTGGTCCCACAGACTAGCACAAAGAGAGCCAAGTGACACCAATGTGTGTGTGTGTGTGTGTGTGTGTGTGTGTGTGTGTGTGTGTGTGTATGATGGCCTCACAGATTGGGTCTTATATATCCAGCCTATTTTTCATGCTCCACACACCCGTGATTGCCGTCTTCCATGACAGTGCTGTATGAACAGCTTAAAAAGAATCCAACCAAGGACAGCATTGGCTGGTTCACAAGATATGAAGACATGTACTACTTGACAAAGCATGGATAATGTCACCTAGCAAGATCTCCCTTTCATAGCTATATCATTAGGACTTTTGGCTAAGTACCTCATGAGTGTATCAGGTTCAGGCACTCTGATTGATGTGACAGAGTTCGAAAACAAATCTCTTCAATGTTTAATTACATTGGCTGCCAACAGGACCCCATCAGACAGAATAAAACCAACTTGTGCACTGACCTAAGCCATATCTAGATTGAAGAGCTAAAGGGAGAATGAAACACAGTGGCTTCTTTCTTGAGTTCTCGTATATGAGAGATGAGGAGTTAAACAGATCCCTGGCAGGCAGACAGACAGGGGAAAAGGAGCTAAGAAGATTAATGTACTTTTTACTTAAACATTTAATCCAGCTGACTTCCTGCCTATGTTCTTTCTCCAAGACAAAAATTTGGCAACTGCTCCCCGCCCCCCTTTTCAAATGGAAGGAGGCTTCTGTGGGAAGAGCCAGATTCCCTTTGTTTGTCTGGATTATTCATTGTCCTGCAAAAGGCCCAACAAGCCAAATCCAAGGAAGAAAGGAAACTTATCTCTCTTCAAACATAAAAAAAAACGAAACCCAAAAAAACCACTTAATGTTCTAGTGGACTCCGGTCCATGATCTGTTTTTGTGGCGGTCTTTGCTCTGCCTGGGCTTCTGCTCTCAGGACAGTCTGGCTGAATGCAGAGGCTTGGCTCTTCCTGGGTTTTTATTCTTTAAATCAGTGAAAAAAATAATTTATTCCAGCAGCCTCATGCCAGTGACATCCTATGGGCCTGTCTACGTAGCCGAAGCATTAGCTTTGAGCCAGATATATTAGCAATTAGCTGCCTGGCTTTTGAGAGAACATCTAGGAGTGATCCTCTCATCCATGACCACTCAGGCTAGGAAGCAGAGATTGAGCTGAGATCCGTCCATGAGTCTCAGGTCAGCAACACAGTCCAGCGACTGGAGTCCTGGGTGATTGTCAGCTCTCGTACAGAAACCTAAGGGTTAGGCAGAGCTTTCCCATGCTAGAAGGGCACATGGCAGAATTCTCTTTGGATAGCAATATAGCTGTGCTGTTTTTCAAGAACCTCCACAACACCTACCAGACAGTGGGCATACAAGTGATTTATCGTGCGAAGCATTGCACACAGCCAGTGGGTTCCCATGGAGAATTCAAATGTCTTCTCCTGAAGGACATTTCACTTAACAAGTAGTGTTAGAAAATAGCTTTACAAGCCAATTCATTAAGAAACTGCCAATGAAGGCAACATAAATCCAATGGTAATCTGTAAAGCAAAGCAAGACAAGAGAAGTGAATGAAAACCAGGCCTTATTCCTGGCTGCTTTTATACAAATAGAAGAGAATGTGCCTGGGACATCACTGTCCTTCCTTTCCCTACGGCACAGAGGCACAGAAGGCTCTCAACTTCAGAAATGCTCCGACATGCAAATAATACCCATCCTAGAACTGGAGCAAATGTGGAGTGGGAGATTTTGAGAAGGTGGGGGTGAGGAAAGCAAGACCAACTAATGCTTTACGAGGAAAGTGAGGTTAGAAGCATGTCGACAAAAGGCACCTCCTCACTGTTTTCTTTTCTCTTCCTAACTCTCAATGGAAATGCCTCTCTGCCCCGAAATAACAGGATGGTGGTCTAAATAAAGCACGTTTCAAAGAGCTTTAAAAAGAGTCTAACATCATGGGAAGTGTATGGCACTTGCAGATTTTCCTGGATCTCTGTGAGCATTCGGTATTATTCACAGCATCCTTCGCTTCCTTGCCCATGATTTTGTCAGAGAGAAATCTGTTGTTAATGGGAAGACTCTGCTCTCCTAGCACACTGAAGAATCGCAGTGCCTCTCACATCCACAGCCCATGAATAGATGCAAATGGCTCTATTTCAAAAGTAAAACAGCTAAAATTCAGAATGAGTAAAGTTGTGTTTGTACTACTGCTCAAGTATTCTGCTTAGAGTATGCTTTCTGAGTTCAGTTACATACAGAAAGGAAAGGGAGCCTTTGTATTAGAGAGTCTTCTGCCCTGTGAAAACATGGGTGTTGTGAAATCAGAACCCCAAACACTCTTTCCTCTTTAAAATAAACTAATTTCATTGCTAATATAAGCAACTGAATTGTAGTTGGCATTTTAAAAGTCAATAGTCTTTCTCATTACAGGCAGTTATAATTAATCTTTGCCCTTGGATATCACCAAACCCAATGTGTTGGAGGGAAAATATATTTGGAGAAGAAAAAAAAACATAACTTTGCATAAAAATACTAAAAGTTTGATTCTTAATTCCTTGTACTCTTGGAAATTATGCTAAAATGTTTTGTTATTTGTCTTCTGGTTTTCTGAGTCAAAAGATAGGTTCTAATTACATAGGTTGGACTGGCCTGCCCTCACAGTCCTCATACCTCCATTTCTTGAGTTCTAAGATTATAGGTGTTTGCCTCCAAATGTGAGACCATGGCCTGTCTTTTCACAGCAGTGACAAACTACACACTATGTAGAATGAGAAAAACCTCCTTAAAGGATACCCATATCATAATCCTCAGAATTTGAGAGTATTGTCTGTTATGCCTCTTCACTGAAAACAATGTAAAACAAAAACAAACAAACACCCCCAAACACAGGCACCAGTGAGAAGCTCATCCAGGGCTGTCTGGATTGATCCCAAATGCAGCTTACTGTCCCTATGAAAAGGAAGCAGTGAGATTTTTGAGCTTCCCACCCTAAGAAGGAAGAAAGGAGATGGAGCAGAAAGAAAACTGAATATATTGACCTTGGAGATTAGATGGAAGCTGACAAAGGCCAGGAAATGCCAGCAGCCACCTGGAACCAAATGAGGCAAGAAAGCATCCTCCAGAGCTTTTGGAAGGCGTTAAGCCCTCACGCTACTTGGATTTTATCTCATTGCTACTGATTTTGGATTTCTGTCTCTAGGGACATAGAGAACATACTTCTGTTGTGTTTATGTCTTACAGTAGCCATAGGTGATATTGTGCACATATAAAGACCGCACATCAAGGACAGGATGAAAGTTCTCAATCATGCTTTACTTAGACATGAAGAACACACTTAAAGGATACCTTGATATCCCTTTACCTGGATGCATAGTAGACAGTAAATTGACTCAAATCCAAAGTGGACTCAGATATATAAAAACTAAGTTCCACATCTCTTAAATCCAGGCATTGATGCCCTTCGTTCTTCAGTGTGTGTGGAGCACATCACTGCTGTGTTTGGAGACCTCGTTCCTGCTGTTCCAGGCATCAAAGTGGCTTCAGCCAGAAAAATGTATAGGAAATCAGCAGCCTTGCCTGTCCTAATGCGCTGGACACTCACATTATTCTATAACAGTAAAATCACCTAACACAAAGTCTGTTTTAACAAACTATTAAATGTCTTCTGCAATTTATTTAATATTATACCACAAATGTGTAGTATGAATCTTAAAGAGTCTTAATAAAAAAATCAAACCTGAGCCAGGTATTGGGGTGAACTGGAAGATCAGAGAACCAGAACAAGCCACAGCTAACCTCATCTGGCCAACTTCTTAGCTGGTCTTGTTTCCTCAGACTGGAAGCTTCTGTGTCCTCTTCCCAATGGCTCTCAGCTGATCTGCTGCTCGAAAGCCTGAAGCTTAATCAGCTAAAAGCTTAACCAGCCAAATGCTTCTAGTTTTTGGTCTTCACATCTTATATATCTTTCTGCTTTCTGTCTCATTCCCTGAGATTAAAGGCTCACTTTCTGGGATTAAAGGTATGTGTCACCATGCCTGTCTGTATCCTTGAACACATGGATTTCTGCCTCTGGAATGCTAGGATTAAAGGCGTGTGCTACCACTGCTTAACCTCTATGTTTAATATTGTGGCTGTTCTGTCTTTGACCTCAGATAAGTTTATTAGGGTGCACAATATTTTGGGGAACACAATACCACCACACAAATGAGATGAGTTTATGTGTGTTCATGTCATTGTAAAGTAAAAAAAAAAAAAAAAAAAAAACCCATACACTGAAGCATCATTAAGCTAGGTATTGCCTGGAGAGCAACTCTGGAGACTGTCTCAACAGCAGCATGCATGGCAAATGATACAGATCATTGCTGGTGCAGAAGACCTGGGAAATTGGCTACTTTGAGGTAAGGAAACTAGGAAGTTGGGCTTGTTCTAGATGTAAAGTGACCAGACAGGGCCTGAGCATCTAAATAGGACATGTAAAACATATTACAACTATCCCTAACTCCCTCCATCATGAGGAACTCCACCTCAGCACTTCTCCTGCTGTGGTTGAGGACAGATGTGAAAAGGAAGTCTCAAAGCTAAAGTCAAGGACAATAAGTAGAGGCTGTTTTGAGTAGTCCAGTGTAGATCTCTTCCTGAGGGAAGAATTACCATGTTCATGCTCACAGCTCAGACGACTCTGCAGGTGGCCTTTCCAGCAGATTCAAAGGTATTCTGAGCCAGCCATTGAGTATTTTCCAAAAGGGAATTTTTGCCATGGGTCTTGACCATGTCATGTCATCATGCAATGGTTCAGCAAGGACAGAAACTTTCAATAACTCATGGATTTGGGGCTCGAAGTGATGAAGCCAGCATTGTGTACTGTCCTTGATGCTACACTGAGGTACTGGGTGTCCTGTCGAGAGAACAGTGTTGACTATCTGTGTAGAATGAGGCACGTAACAGACAGGAGTCTCTGATAGATACTAATTGATGATTAATTCTTCCCTCTTCTGGGGTACATCTCCATCCTTGGAAGTTAGGATGGCAGTGTAGCTTGCTTTGATTGTTAAAACGTGAGCTGAGGAGGTGTCAGGGGCAAGGCTATGTATCAAGAATGACTGACAAATATCAAACACACTGCTTTCCAACCACAACACACTATGTAGCTTGAGTTGAGGTATCAGTGTAATTTTTGCTAGCCTGACTGACACCCGAAAAGGCTGATGGTGACAAATATTTCCTTCATTCTGAGTTGTTTATTCCTACCTTGTCTGATTAACATGCCATGGATACAATGTACTGTCACAAGTCAAAGCATGTGTTGAGTTCCTAGGAATCTATCTTGAGATGAGACATGTCAGATGCACTTACTTCTGTAGGGTTGTGTGGTCTGTTCTGCAACATCCCTTTGGCAGTGAGCACATGTGAACTGAACTTTCAGTTGAATTGCTCACTGTACAATCCATCCTGCCAAGAGCTTTGTAAGTTTCTTGAAAGATTTTTTGTAGCATTCTCAATTAAAACTTTAGTACACATATATAAGTATCATCCTCACAAGAAAACAGAAATTAGGGGAATTAAATTTTCAAGAAAAACATAAATACTTTCCTACAGAGGCTCTTTCAAAAAGTGTCAGCAACAAAACAAATATTTGAAAATGGTGTTCACATAACCAAGATGGAGAGATTCACATAGTTGAGACAGGGTTTCTCCCCTATACCTTACAGGACTTTCTGCATGTAGAGGTTATTGTGCTTATGGAGAACACTCTCAGAACCTGGAAGTGTGGCAGTGGGCTTACTCTTCTGTTTATTTCTGTTTCCTTACCTGTCACTGTTCCTTCTCCCTGTCCCACCTCCCTTTCTCTTTCCTCCTCAGCCTCATGCTTCCTTTTTGAAGAAAGATCTCATTATATAGACTGGGTTTTTCTAGAACTCATGATCCTTTTGCCTCAGCCTCTGACTGCTTGGATTACAGGTGCTGTACCACCACACCGAGATCTTGGCATCTTTGTACATCAGAGGCTCTCAGAGATACAACAAGAACTCACATTATTTTGTTTGTTCCTCGTCAGAACCCCGTGATGTAGTAAATGTAACCTCCCCTCACCCCAGGTGACAGATGTGGGAAACTAGGCCTCGGAGCTTGGCACATCTGTTCAGTTTCTATTATAATAAAACAATAGAGGCAAGGACAGTACTCAAAAATGTCTCGCTTTGAAGTTGCCACCACGTACTTTATTAATTTACCAAATGTCTGAGGCAGATGCAAATTGTATTTTTGTATATTAGGAAATGGTGAGATGGTTCCTATACTGTAAAGACTGAAGAAGCAGGGCCTGGAGAGATGGCTCAGGGGTTAAGAGCACTGTCTGCTCTTCCAGGGAACCCAGGTGCAATTCCCAGCAACCATCCGTAATGAGATCTGGTGCCCTCTTCTGGTCTGGAGGCATACATGCAAGCAGAACACTATATGTATAATAAATAAATCTTGAGGGGGAAAAGAGCTCATCTTAGCGTCTTTAAAAAAAAAAAGACTGAAGAAATTCTTCACTGAACTTCAGGAATATTAATATTAGCACAAGTTGCCCCCTCCCACCTTAGCTTCCTGGCCAGTGGATCGCTTGGAGAAGAAGTTCATGTTGCACAGGGGATGTACCTCTCTCCTTACAGCATCACCAGATTCCAGGTTGCTAGTCCTTGTCAGGCATTTTTCCCTGGAGAGATCTTTTCTCAGGCTAACAGACTGCCTCCCATTAAGGCACCTGGATATGCAAATGTATAAGTTGGGGCATGTAGGTCACTGAGGAAAAGAGGACAACTATTTCTGGTAACATTTTAAGTTTACTGTGATGAGTTGAGGTGACCACGTGGTGAGCCCTTTCCTTTCCCATCATCTGTAAAGCCACTCATTAGCTCATCCATGCACTGGAAATGAGTCTGGTTGGTTAGCTGTAAACATCGTAAATTGTTCACATATAATGACATAGAAGATATCTAATTTCAATTCATACTGTTTCCAACTCAACATACCATGAGTAGTTTGTATTTTATTGAAAAAGAATTGTGTGTTCAACAAAATAGTAAAGAAGAAATCCAGCAATATGTTAATTTTCAGTGATGATTGCTAGTCGTGGATTAAGTGAAGCCTGCTAACTTTACACAGGATGATTTTTTTTTAATTACTGAAAAAGAAACATTCATCTGCAATATTCCTTTCATTTTTTTCTCTTATCCTTCTGGTTCTATCAAGGTTGTACATGTATGGAACTGCTGAAGTATAGGGCAGCTGGGTGGAAGGGTCTCTCCAGAGTTTCTGTGCCTCTTTGGAAGCAAGCCCTGCATGCAGGTGGCGCTGTGACACAAGCGACTAGATCCTGGAACCCTGGCCTGGGCGATGAGAGAATGAAGACAGGACAGACAGACGGAAAAGCTGAGATTGAGTGGGTCATGCATTCTGATGGCTAGGCATCAAGAGCAGCCCAGAAACTCAGTGTGTTTATTTTGTGCATCTGAACTGAGGAGGCGGTGTTAGTGTCTAGAGCTGAATGAGGAAGTGGGTTAATGTACACAGCTGAACAAGGAGGCAGGTTTCAATGATCTCAGCAGGGAGAGCAGTCACAGCCTATAAACATCAGGCAAGGGGGAGCTACACTCAACATCTTCTGCACAGATTGTCAGCATCAAAACACAGACCAGGGGGAAGCTTTTCCATTTCCATGGGACTGAGGCATTGGGGTCCTTGTCAATAATATACATTTACTCAGGATTTCATCTGTGACCTACAAGGCTGTCTGGGTAAGTCACCGCTTGCTTGCAGTGTACCCTACATCTTATTCTCTGATTTCAACTTCCTCACATTCTTGTCTCTTTTTACATCCTCAGAACTGCCCATGGAGCGTACCACGGATTCTCTGTACATGGATTCTCTGTACACGATAATCACCATAGTGAGAATGTAGCCTGTAGGATTCTAAATCTGCATGCGAACAGGGCAAATGTGTCTATAATCGCATCTTTAAGGCCTTCTAGAAGGTGTGGCCAGTGTCTTGCTGTGAACTCAAAGTTCTTTAAGTATAGTGATGATCATAGTGATGGTATAGTGAAACAAGGAAATACTCTTAGGGCATTTTTGTCTAGTAAGAAATCACAGAAGAAAATTGTTTTGCCACATTATCATCAATGAAGACAATTTCAGCAACATCTATCCACTGTTGTATTCTCAGGTTTCTTTACATTATTCATAGAGAAATTAATTATCTTAGCCATTCAGCTATCAGGAAGAGAAGGCTGAGTTAAGCTATGAGGCCTAAGAGCAAGGAAGTGTGGTGTGGTTGAGATCTGTATGTGCACATGACCTTGGCCACAGGGAAAGCAACTCCATGATAAAGTCACACTGTTCTGGAATGTGGGACTGGATGTGCCATCTGATTTGGGAACAGCATCCAGTTGGGAAACGTCTTTATCTGCAGGCTGCTGCTGTTTCTCATCCTTCAGTGTTTCATCCCTATCCATTATCTGTGATTTCCAGAAGCTTGTACCGTCCTAATCTAGGCCATCTCTGGATTATTTATCATTATTTACATATTCCCAAACCAAACAAAAATGTACACAGTGGGCTCACTCTGTAGCAGACCATATTGTGCCTGACTCCTGAAACTATAATGACCTAGTGGGCTAGTGTAAGCATTTCAGGCTGAAAAGCTCATGTCTGTCTTGTCTAAGGAAACTTCTGCTATGCCAGTTCTGGAACATGCTATGTATCCTTTCACGCTACAAATTTTTCTGTCTGTTCATAATCGCCTTTGTTTTTAGGGTAAAATTGTCTAAAAATCCTATCAAGAATTCTCCACTCCCACCTCGCTCCAGAATTAATTTCTTCCATTTTTCAGTTGGCTGGATTTAGATGTCCCATAACTTTGTGTATGATGCTTAGATGGCATTTTACTCAGTTTTTTTGTGTTCAGTTCTTAACCGGGAGACACATTAGGATGGTCAGAAAACTTGGAAATACACACCTGTCTCAGTCAGATACCACAGAAATTGAATCAGACACTCTAGGGTCATGGCAATGATTTTCAAGAAAAGCATCAATGCCAATAAAAAACTAGCACCTCTCTGAAAAACTCTACTGTGTGTCCATCAAGCTGTCTCATTTGCAGTGTGAGCAGACTAAACATCAGAACCATTCATCTTATTTATCTTTGAACATAGACAGTCTGACCTATTGCTTATAAAAAGTAAATAATAAAACCCTGTGTGAGACATACTATACTGAAAGACACTTGTCACTAGGCAGAATAGGCATGTAAACAGAACCTGTCACTCTTTCTGGGATAAACACAGCATGTATCACAAGTAAAATTCAGCTAGGCTACCAATATGTGGGTTAGACACTAAAAATATGGATTAGGTTGTACACAGCTAGAGCCAATAATGTGATTAACTGGGGACAGAGAAAAATAGGATGGGGTGTACTGTTTAGGGTCATAGGATCTGAAACTGCATAGACCAAGGTAGGAAAGAGAGACAAGCTGTAAATACCAACATTAGATCCCATTGAACTGGCAACTAGTGAGACCTAAGCAGCAGACAGGGAAAGCTTCTGAGAGGTAGGTGGCTGAGTCAGTCAGAGTCTGTACAGGATTCTGGATTCCTCCTTGCCCCTTTGGAAGGACTTTGAGCTTTGTAGTACCAGATTATATACAAGAAACATTTTAATTCAGATAAAACCCCATTTTTTTAAGGTTATGTTCCAAATATTGAATGAAATCTGCTGCCAAGGCTGGGGATTTTGTGGGCTGCAAGGAGCTGCTTGGCTAATTCTGTCCTGTTGGACAATCCTTTCTGTAGAGCACTGCCTTCCGCTTCTCATGGGTCCCACGTCCAGCTGGCTGCACTGTTCCGAATTGCCTCCCATTAAATCAACTCAATATTCTGAGCATGTTGGTGGGACAGATGGACTTGAGCACTTAGTTGTGGGAGTCTACATCCAGTTTTTCAGTGAGAAGAAGTAAAGATCTGAGCTTAAACCAGCTCTGGTTCATGTCTAGAATTTTCTTAAGCAATTTTTAAAAATTTTTAGCAAAAAGAAATATTAGTTTTTCCTGAATTTTCTAAGTAGATATGACGAGTTTTCTCTGAATAATCAACTTGATTTTTCTAGTGGTGACTAACCCTTCTGCACCTCGGGCCTCGTTAGTCGATAGAAGTTAACATAGATAACTTTTAACTTTTTATTGATTTAGTTCTAAAATCACCATTTATATGCACCGATTTTATTGTGTGTGTGTGTGTGTGTGTGTGTGTGTGTGTGTGTGTGTTTGTGTGTTTGTGTGTCTGTATGTTTGTCTCTGCCAGGGTACCAGTTCCTCTGGAACTAGAGTTACATACAAGTAGTTGTGAGCTGCCATGTGACTGCTGGGAATTGAACCTGGGACCTCTTGAAGAGTAGCTGTTGTTTTTAACCACAAAACCATCTCTCCAGCCCCTAAAATCACCATTTAATCAAAGATCTTGGGAGTTTAACTTATTCTCCTTCAGTTACTTATGAGTAAATATCTGGTCCCTCAAGAAATGCTGGTATAAGAAACATCAGAAGGTATAAGGTACCATTTATTTATTTTTTTTAAGAATAAATTCTTGTTTTTAACTTGTCTTCTTTTTTTTTTAAGATTTATTTATTTATTATGTATACAGTATTTTGCCTGCATTATGTCTACACACCAGAAGAGGGCACAAGATCTCATTACAGATGGTTGTGAGCCACCATGTGGGTGCTGGGAATTGGACTCGGGACCTCTGGAAGAGCAGCCAGTGCTCTTAACCTCTAAGCCATCTCTCGAACCCCATAAGGTACCATTTATAAACAGCATCAAAACCATTCACTGACTGAGGGACACACAAGGAAAGGACCCGAGTGCTACTACAGTTAAAGGAAACACAGTCAACCACTAACCTCAGAAAAGGAACGCTAGAATAAAACTAAAACTCATACCACTGCTTTCAAAATTGGCCTCCTCATTTTAATGTTTCCAGTAGGAACTGTGCACGAGGAGACTGAAGCCCTTAGGTGCTGCACAAAACCTTAATTTATATGAGACGGTGGCAAATAGAATGAAACAAATTTTTAAAACTGTCTTCATGACATTATTCATCCTAAAGATTATTAAGTAGTGTTCAAACCGTTGTTGGGGATAACTTGGTGCTTTCATGGCTCTAAAATAACCCCTCAGAGGCTAGTTTCAAAGGTTGTAGGGAGGCTGGAGTCTGTGAATGGCACTTGAGGGCTCTGTCGTCCACACTCTAATTCCATTGTTGGTTTCCGTCCCTAACTAACAATGGCCAGCAAGATGTCATGCCTTCTGAGGTGATGAAGGGACAAAGGCCGGTCAGTCACCTCTGCATGGATCTGTTGATCTTCAGAACTAGCTGCCAACTTACAGAAACTACCAGAGCCAGAGGTTGAACTCATGATGACTGTTGGGTCTCCACTATTTAATCCAGAAGACTGAATATTTACTTCAGACAGACTGAATTTCTTCTTCCATAGATTAGCATCATTAAAAAAAAGTCAATTAGCTACTGATAAAGAAAGAAATACAGGGCCTGGAGAGATGGCTCAGAGGTTAAGAGCACTGGCTGCTCTTCCAGAGGACCTGAGTTCAATTCCCAGCAACATGGCAGCTCATAACTGTTTGTAACTCCAGTTCTGGGGGATCTGACACCTTCACACCAATGCACATAAAATAAATTTAAATTGTTAAAAAAGAAAAATATGGTCAGGAGGTACACTTTGTTTCAAATGAATAGAGATGAGCTAGTCATTCCCACTAAATTTAACACATGTATGTGAATCTGGATTCCAAGTTAATAAAAGAATTATAAAGGATAATTTTCAGACAATTGAATAATTAGATATTTTATAGTCAAATGTTTATTGTTAGCTTTTAGATTATGTGCTTTTTTTTTTGTCAATAGCCTAGACATATCTAGGAAGTGAAACCTCAGCTGAAAAAATGTATCCATCGGACTGACCTGTGGGCAAGACTATAGGGCATTTTCATGGTTAGTGATTGATATGGGAGGGTCCAACCCACTGTGAGCAGTGCCACCCCTAGGCACAAAGACACCCCTGGGTGTCTAAGAAGGCAGGCTGAGTAAGCCATGAGGAACAATTCAGTAAGCAGCACCCCTCCATGGTCTCTGCATCAGTTCCTGCCTTTAGTTCTTGAGTTCCCCTGATAATAGACTGTAGTCCATAAGCCAAACAAACCCCTTCTTCCCCAAGCTGCTTTTGGTCATAGTGCTTTATTGCGGCAATAGGAAGCCTAACTAAGAGGTTCATTTCAGTACAGTTGTAATGATGTACATGCGTGCATTTGTAAAGCTAAGGATGTGTCAGCATATCATTGAGGGTGTCGTGTCTAGGTGGTAAAATGTATCACCGTTTCACTTTTGCTAACCTTCGTCTTCTGTTTAGATAGGCATCACACAGTTTTTGAAATGATGAAAACTTATTTTCAATAAAAAACCAAGCTAGAAGAGAAGCCTATCTGTGTTTTTAATTGGCTGTTTGATTTGGCTTGGAGGCTGTTGATGTGGTCTTCGAGCTGAGTGAGTTTTCCTTCACGTTCCTGGACGTCTCAGAAAGCATGCTCCATTTCGTGTGGATTTCACAGCATTTTTCAACCTAGGCTAGAAAAAGAAAACTTTTCTAAATCTCTTGAGAAAATTCCATTTTCACTGAACTCTTGATCCTACCAGAAATAATATTTGTAAAAGACCCATTGCTTTTGACCAGTGCAGTCTACTGTCAGATCAAAGGACTTCTGATAAACACTGGGCAGTACATGTCCAGTTCAAGATAAATTTCCAATTTAAACTTCTAAAGAAGTTCGTGAAGCTTTGGTATGATTCTAACAAAAGCTTCAGAAAATAGAATGAACAACACATTTACTGGTAACAGGAATGATGATTATGGAAGTACAAAAACCTCCATGAGTTTTATTAACATGTTTATTGGCCACTGAGACCTGAGGTGAGGAAACTGAATGGATTCAAATATATGTGAGCCACAGTTTCATTTTATTTAAACATTTCATGGCAGTAATGATTTTTTTTTGTCTGAATGCTTGTGTAAGCAATACTTGTATTTTCCCAACAGTGCCTGAACAAGGCACTTTTAGGAAGGTATATTCAATGCTATACAATAAGTCACTTCCTCCATTACACAAAGTCAATTTTCTTTACTACAGATTAATCCTACTTCTATTTAACAGTCCGAGAGTGAGAAAAGGTGACCAAGCAGCATTAACATGCAAAATTGCTCACAATTGCTTTTTCATTTTTATGGGACAATTTACAACATTAAATACTTACGATCAGATGTAGATAGCAGGTAAATGTAACTTTGCAGATAACTAAATCTCGTAGTATAAATTATTATTGTCATTTCTAAATGTGCATTATTCATACAAGACTTACAACAGGCTTACAGTCAGACGTATTGTCAAGCAGTTTCTAGGCAAATACCATATAATCAAACACATTGGTATTTCTGCAACACTGCAATTTGTCCATATTCAACCCAGCAATAATAAAGCCCACGGAAAGATTTCAATTGGTTATGTCGGGTTTAGCTAGCTCATGGGTTTAGAAGCCCAATTTAGAGGCAACACTGAGGATTTCAGAGCTACACATAGGTTCTAATGTCATGGACTAGCATATGTTACTAACATGTCAGAGATAAAATCCAATTCCTTCTTTTTGAGTTGAAACATATAGAACATCATTTTAGTACCTGGACAAAATTGTTTTAGAATGTGTTTTTTAAATACAAATTTTATTAATTTTTTTTAAGATTTATTTATTTATGTATACAGCATATGTATTACAGGTGGTTGTGAGCCACCATGTGGTTGCTGGGAATTGAACTCAGGACCTCTGGAAGAGCAGTCAGTGCTCTTAACCTCTGAGCCATCTCTCCAGCCCGTTTATTAATTATTTTAAGAAATTTGTGCAATGAATTTGGATCATATTGTCCCTTACTCCAACTTCTTCCAGATTTAACCCACTTCCCTATCCACCTCACTTCATGTTCTCTCTTTTTAAAAGCCCACCCAGTCCAGCTTGTGTGACTTAATTACTAGATATCTGCCAAAGAGTGTAGTTGGTATGCCAGGTATCTGTCACACCATTGAAGAAAACTGAATTTCAATAGCTCCTTGGCTATGGATAAGACATTATTTCCACCTCCCCCCTCTATGATAAGATTTTTTTTTCTGGTTTAAGCCTTTGCAGGTCTTATGCATGCTATCACAATGACTATGAGTTATATGTACAATTGCCCTGTTGTGTTTGGAAAACACTATTTTCTTGAAGCCATGTCTAGCTCGTATAATCTTTCCACCCACTCCTCTGTGAAGATCCTGAAATATGAGGGAAGCCATGTGATATAGATGTCACATTTAGAACTGAACACTCTTAAGTCTCCTTGCATGTTGACAAGTTGTTGGTCTCTGTTTATTGTCATACACTACAATAAGAAACTTCTCTTGTGAGATTTTTCTCTTATGCACTGATCTATGGGAATAGCATGAGTCATTAGGAATCAGTAAAACCCTATGTCCACTTAGGAGATAATAGTAGTAGGTCCTTCTTTAGGGCCTCTGACCTATTATCCGTTTGTTTTCCACCTTGTTAACAGTGCCAGATCTGGGTTCCATTTCACGGAGCAGGCCTTAATCCAATCAGAAAGTGGTTGATTGCTTTCAGAAGGCTGTGTTGCTATTTCACCCGTGGGCAGACATCGATAAGCCAAGGGTTATTGTAGCTTACAGGCTTTGCAGCTTTTAAAGGTTGTTGATGATTTTTCTCCTCCAATAGTATAAATAGCACCTTCCAGTACTATGAAAAAAAGCTAGCCAATAGGGGTGAGTCATCCATATTGACCATCCATATGGACCAAAAGGTCCATATCACTTCGATTTCTCATTATCAAGTATATGATGACTTCAGCATCAGGTCTTACCATCACATTTAGAAGGGTCACCAAGAACAATGCAATAACCTGCAATCTTTGGGTATATGGGACCCCACTAACCAACACCTTGAAAAGACTCCCACACACTCTGAGCTTTTTATTTGATAATGTATGGTGTCTTGGGAGGCACTGTTTTCTGTTATAGTAATTCTACTGAAACTTCATTTTCCTATCTACATTTATATTTTAGGAAGTTTCTACAGTAGTAGGTTACCATGTGGCATTTTCAAAGGTCATTTATGTTAATTATTCCTTCCCATACTTTCTTCTCTATCTCCCCTTCACTCTCACACCCCATTACCCCTTCTTTTTTGTTGTTGTCTATTCTCCTTTCCCCTCTCTTAACACTTTTTCTAGTTCACCTTTGATTGCAGTGTTCAAACACCATGACCAAAAGCAAGTTTTGGAGGAAAGAGTTTATTTGGCTTACATATACACATCACAGTCCGTCACTGAGGGAAGCCAAGGCAAGAACTCAAGCAGGGCAAGAATCTGGAGACAGGAATTTAGGCAAAGACCACAAAGGAATGTTGTTTCCTGGCTTGCTTTCCAGGTTCATGTTCACCTACCATTCTTACACCTTCCAGGACCACATGTCAAGGAATGGCACCATTCACAGTGGGCTGGGCCCTCCACCATCAACCATTAATCAAGAAAATGACCTCACAGACTTGTCTTCAAGCCAATCTCATGGGGGCATTTTTTTAAAAGTTGAGATTCCCTCTTTCTAGATAACTCAAATACTGTCAAGTTGACCAAACACTGAGTAGCACACCACCTGGGCTCTACCTTTCCATACTTGCTCATCTATGTTCATTGCTGCTCTAGTCATAATAATCAGGAGACATGCTAGATGCCCATCACCTGATGTTTGGATAATGAAAATGTGGTATGTTTACACAATGAGATATTATTTATCTATAAAAAAAAATGAAACTGAAATCCACAGGTAAATGGGTGGAGATCATTACTCACCTTTTATCTAGAGTGTTCACACCCTGAAATCCTCAATGAGAGCTACATGATTCAAGGCTGATCTTTAGGACTGAGCATCTTCATGAGACATAGCCAAAAAGCCAGGCAGGGTCTACAATGCCAAGTGAGTGAGCTACCACACCTGTTTTAAAAAAAACATTCTGAGGTCTGTGTAGACTGCCTGTGGAGGCCAGGAGAACGGTCCTGCCTCAAGAGGCAGACCCTTAAACAGCCACCACTTTGTAAATGGGTTTTTGTTACTTCTACATTTTTTTAATGAGAAAAGTTAAAGTGACATTTTTAGTGTGTGTATAACACTGATTACTCTGCATGCTTTTCTCTCTGATGATGGCATACGGCACTCTCTGTATACTCTGGATTTGGTGTTCACAAGACTTCTTTAATGCTGTGGGCTCTATGGGCTCCATTGACTTCTTAAAAAAGCAGACTTACCTGTTTTAATTTTTAAAAAGTTTTAAATTAACATATATGTTGTCCAGGACAGGGACTGTTCTCATCCACATCCCCAGCTATGAAATGTTTTGATACATGTGTACATCATGTAACATCCTAATCCAAATCAAAAAGACGCATCATGTTTTATGGTGAAAACATCCTAAACCCCTTCTTTTCTGTTTTCACTGAAAATCGTCAACACTGACATTCTCTGCCATCGCTATTCTATGCAGTAAACCCCAGAACTTTCCTAACTACAGCATTACACTTGCTGACTGACACCCTCCTCCTGTAGTCTCTGGTAGCTACCATTCTGTTCTCAACTTCCTGTGACTTCAACTTTCAAAATTTTATGGATGAGAGGGGGCTCAGCATATTTCATAGAACATGTATCATAATTATTTCATAGGAAACTATGTTATTTTTTCATCTAAATTCCAGATTTTTGGGTCCTAATGACTAGATTTTATGATGCTTAAGAAATTGTTGTGTTATTTTCCAAACATATCTTTCACCAATTTATCTAAACATAAATACATTTTCTCTGTGGATTAACATAAGCCCTTGGTGGCATAGGAGATATGTGATTTGGCTAATTCAGCCTCCTACTCAACACCCTTCTCATTTTCCTCTGAGGGAAGCTGCAAAATTAACATTCACTGCCTAGACTCTTACATTTAGGGATGATCTTGTGTTGGATGAAATTCAAGTTTCTGTGATGTGAGCAGGTCTTCGTGTGTTAGCTCTTTATCCTTGGGTCTCCCACATCTGGAAAGGCAGCATCACTAAATAAACATAGAAACAGATGTACAAAGAAAAGAGTAAAAAGGTATTCTCTGGGCAAAACTAGCTCACCAAATACCAGACTGTTTGCTTCATGAAGCAAGCTCTCTTTGATTACTGGGATGCATGAATACTATGTTCCTTGCTTGTACAATTCATACTCCTGAAGACTCTCTGAGGTTTTCTTTGTGACCAGAGAAGTTGAAGGGTAATTCATAACAAACAGCTCTCAAAGAATGACAGTTTAAATCATTAAACAATTCTTAAAATCTTCAAAAAGAGTACATCAAGGGGAAGGACATGTCCAGCAAACCTTTGTTATTCTCTGACCATACATAGCAGCAGAGAGAGCAGAGGATGTGGACGAGGGCACTCCCCATCCCAGGGGACTCCACTAAAGACACCCAAACAGGAAGAAGCAGATTATATCAGACATTCTTAGGACATCAAAAGAGAAGTATTTCAAGAATTGCGTGTGGAGTGACAGTTTTATTAACTAATACAAACCTCCACAATATTGCACACATGAGTGAAAGGATGACTTTTTTTGAAGGGAGGAAAGTATGTTTCCAGGAGAACTTTCTAAGTCCTCAGGTTCTGTAATAAGAACTGACACAGTTAATGGTGGGCACAGCTCCAGCTGTAGACAAGAGCAGGCCTGGATGTCGTGTAGGGGGGAATGGACCCCTTCCTTCTCATCACTGCCACCTGCAGCTTGAGTTTGTCCCAGCACTGCCACGGAGGCGAGGGTTCAGAGTGTGAAAATGTTTGTGGCCTTTGAAGTGAAAGCACAGTCAGCCTAAAGCAGTTAGACGTTTGAACACAGCTCAAGGGTTCTTTCATTCCTACCCCCACCCCTCACTCTCCACCGCCACTGGCACATTCTGGACCTTTCTGTCAGAAACTCACTAAGAAAACTCATGCACATGGAAGGAAGGATACAAAGTATACGGGGCTCTGTGAGTAAAAGCACTTGTGATACAAGCCTGATATCCTGAGTTTGGTCCCCAGAGCCCATGACAGAAGGGGAGAATTGATTTCTCAAACTTAGATCTAGAGATGATGGAGTTCTCATACACTGTTGCTAATATGTAAATCAGCGTAACCATTATCAAAAACAAAAACTGAAACTACCTTATGATCCATTCATCACCTTATATATTAAAAGGAAATGAAATCAGCAAACAATAGACATTAAATGCCAATGTTTATTACAGCTCTATTTAGAAAAGCCAAGATATGAAACCAGGATAGATTCTCATCAATGCATGTGTGGATAAAGGAAATGCGGCATGTATGGACAGTGTGAAGTACTACGCAGACATAAAAGAGAATTCTGTCATTTCCAGCAAAATGGATGGAAATTAAAGATACTATGTTAAATTAAGTAAGTCAGAGTCAGAAAGTCAAGCACTGCATATTTTTGTTCATATAAGAAAGATAGAAAAACAGCTGTATGAATATATAATTGTGATACTTAGAGACTGGAAAGGTGGTGGCTATGGGTGTGAATGTTAGATGGATCAATACACTCTATATGCATGTCCTGAAATATTGCTGGCCTCAGCTAATACGTTCAATGAATATAAAATACTTAAACACTAAAATCCTACACGTATACATATTCACAGACATGATACATATGTAAGCTATTCAGAGAGCTGAGCCGCTGGCTGGTTCCTAGGCAAAGGGAAGTCCATGGCAGGGGAACTGAGAGAATGAACTTTAGGCTCATATTATTAGGAATTCTGTGACCAGGGAGATGTTCTCAGTCTGATTCTAAAGAGCCAGGAAGGAACTTGCATCTCTTGTGATTAGCAGAACACCTCTGGCCTTCTCTGGAGTGGGGAGAAAATGGGGAAACAGCAACAGGCATCATCATCTTCACACTCAGCCCACACAGGAGGAGGGACAGTGTCTCTGTAACTTATGCCACCTCTGTGTATACATCAACCCCAGATAAACTGTGCTGTAACGATTTCCCATAAGATAGTGGTTTGAAGCACAGATATTTTCTTAAGCAATATCAAGCAGGAATCATGTTTCCATGTGTCGGATTTCTCTTTCTTTTGTTGGGTGGTGCTATCCCCATGTGGTGTGGCCCAAGTAATGCCAAGCACTGCATTGCTTCATGACTGTTTCTCCAAGAGGGGCTTGCCCCTCCTGCCAAAAGGGTGCTTGCTGTTCTTTCTTCAGGCTGATGGAGCAGGGGAGGGTGTTTGAAATTCCCTTGGTGAGACATGCTGTTCTTCTTAATAACCTAACTCTAGCTGATATCATGAGGACATTGTGTATTATGTACACACATGCTTGTGTCACATGTACTATTATTTATGATCAGCTTCTTACAGCTCTACATAACTTTATCTCTCATTGTTCTAGAGGCTGGAAGTCTGCTACCAGTTTCCAGCATGACTGGGTTCTGGTGCATGTGTGCTTCTGAGTTGTGGAAGTCCACCTTCTTATTGAATCCTTAGCTAGTAGAGAACAGAGTAGGAAGCAAGTTTCTCCTGTGCAGAACCACCCACAAGTCAGCCAGGCCAAAGTACACCTCAGAATCTTAGGAACCGCTGTTGACATCTGAAAGGATGAATGGTGTTGGCTGGTTGGCAGAAGAGTCACAGGTCATAGCTACCAGAGTTAGAATGGGCTTTATTAGAAAGAAGAAGGGATAGGAGGGAGAGGCCAGGTCTGGCAGGGGAGGAAAGCAGGGCAGAGCGGATAACAGAGAGGAAACAGAAAGAGAGAATGGGGGTCTGTGTCCAGCTTTTTAAGGTGGGGATGCAATTGCCCATGCCCCCTGATGATGTAAGATGTTAGACCCAGAAGAGTGAGAGCAGGATCCTAACAACATCTACTTAAAAGATGTCCACAACACTACGAAAACAAACAAACAAACAAAAAACAGAAAGATGAAGACAACTAAATGGTCCCACTTCATCTCACTTTATTCTAAACCCCATGATCCAAGAGTCAGGAACACCTGGAAAGCAATTCTGCCTGAGGCCACTTTTGCTGACGCGGTGTGTGCTGTCTGAAATGACATGTAACTTGTTGGTCTGGGGTTCTAGCTCCATTTCTGCTGCTGTGATAAACACCCTGACTGAAGGGTCACTTAGGAAGAAGGAAGTTGTTCTGTTTATGATTCTATCATAGCAGGTAAGTCACGGTTGTGGAGTTTGTAGCAGCTGGTCCTATCACATCTTCAGTTCAGAGCAGAGAGAAATGAGTGCGTGCATGCTGGCTGTTTGCTTGCTTGTTTATGCTCAGCTCAATTTCTCTATTTATGCAGTTCAGGACCCCTGCCTAGAGAAGGTTCCACCCACAGTAGGATGGGTCTTTCCACATCAATTAACTTAATTAGGAAAATCCCCACAGACATGCCCACAAGCCAACCCAACACACAGTCCCTCATTAAGACTCTCTTGCTAAGTGATTCTAGGTTGTGTCAAGCTGACAATTAAAGCTACCATCACACCAGGCAACTCAATTAGATCAAAGTCTCTTTCTAGGTGAAGAGAACATGAGTTCATAAACAGAAGAAGGTGGAGAGGGGGTGAGCAGAGAACAGGACACCCACAAACCCAGAACGGCCCTAACACCTGTTATGCATCTGCATTTTAGAGCCCAATTTGGGATGCTATTTCCATAAACATGTGGTAAGGGACATCATACACACCCTGTCACAACTACTCCCACTAATACCCCAGCAAGTGGAAACTGGCAACACAAAATTATCCAAGTTACTCTGTGTTCGCTCTTCTTTTGCCTGACGAAGGAAACTTGGTGACTGCTGCTGTGCTACTTGTGAAAGAGCAAACCTTAAGTAGCCACAATAAATGTCAGGGTCTTATCCATCACCAGGGACAGAGCCAGGATCACACTCACAGGGGGCCATCCTTGCCATACATGAGAACAATCTGTGATACAAAGAATAGCTCGCTGGCCTATGTAGACTGCGTCGTAGGTAGCTGCAGCTCCACCAGTGAAAAGTATGCCACCACCACTCAAAGAATGATGGGTAATGGAGACAATGGCTTCCAGAAAGCTACAGGCAGCTTCAAATGTGAATGAATCCTAAAGAAAAAGCTAGTTAAGATGGGAGCAGAGCCGGGCGGCAGTGGCGCACGCCTTTAATCCCAGCACTGGGGAGGCAGAGCCAGGTAGATCTCTGTGAGTTCAAGACCAGCCTAGTCTACAGAGCGAGATCCAAGACAGGCACCAAAACTACATGGAGAAACCCTGCCTCGAAAAAACAAACAAACAAAAAAAGATGGGGGCAGAATCCATCCCTTAGAAACGTTTTCAGAAGGAAACAGAAGGGCAGGGGACAGTCTGGACAACCTCATCTTGCAGTGGATTATACCATCTGTTCCATCTGCATTACACTGGGTTATCTGAAAGACTGCAGAGGAAAGAGCACCCAGCCCATAGCCACCTGTCTCTACAGCAGCAGCAATTTCCCCACTTTGGATAGCTCTTGTTCTCCCAAACAGCTAACCTGACCCCATCCAAACCTTTCCTTGGGAGTGTCCCATGCCACTAAGCTCTGCAGCTCCCAAACAGAAACTCCCAAGCTCCTCTCATGCTCTCCCAGACCAGCACTTGCCACGGTCAGGTCACCCGGATTAAAGGAAACCTCCTTCCTCTGTCTTTCGCATTTACGGCTTAACATGTGTCTTCCATGTGATGCTCTGGGGCTTGGGGCAGTACAGCCCAGCTCCCTTCTAATGGTGACTCAGATGTACAGCTACTATCCTCTGTCTCTAGAATTTCTTTCTCCCTTCCTCCATGGTCTTCTTCTCCTGGCTACTTTCCTGGCTTCTGTTGTTACTTCAGATTCTCTACTCAAAAAAATCTAAAGATTTGGCATTAGGATAAACAAATAAAAGGGAACATGTGACATTTATCTTACTGTATTAGACTTTGGTGTTTTGGGAGTGAAATTTTGTTATACAGTCTAGTCTTAAATCTACTCCTAGGCTGGCCTTAAACTTGTGATCCCTTCTTCAGCCTCCCAAATTCTGGAATCACAGGCACACATTTTTACATCTGGCTTTGCTTGATTTTTAAACTGATATTTTTATTGAGATAACTGTAGGTTCACAAACAGTTTTGAGAAATAAAACCGAAGAATTCCATTTATCTAGTTTCCCTCTAGTTTGCTAAACAAGTGCATGAAATCACAGCAGGATGTTGATATTGGAGCCTTTGAACCCACCAATCTTGTATTTCCCAGTTTTACTTATATCCCCACACACCCAGGTATGTGCACATTTAATTCTTTGATTTTTGCCACACATGCTAGTTAATGTGTCTATCACCACAATTAAGACAGAGCGTGTTTATAAAAACCAAATTTGTCTTCAATGCCACATGAAATAAAACGATTGAACCTGCAATCCTGGGGGATGTGATTCTTCAAACCATGCATATTGTGTAGTATGCTAAGAACCACAAGGGTCTTTTCCATGACCTTTCATGCTAACCAACACCTCCCTGCAGTGTCTGCCCCCAAATCCTGGCCTTAATCTTCACAGTCAGGATTCTACTTTCCATTCCTATACTCATGCCATTTCAAGAGTGTTACATAAAAGAAATCAAACAGTATATCTTCACCATGAGACTGGGCATGTGTGCCTATGTCTAAGTTTGTTGAAGATAAACAGCAACTTTTATTTGCTATGATCAAAGGGAAGAGGGACAATTCAACCACCCTGGCAATTTAGCTACTTAGCCTGAGGTGGGGTGGCTGCATCCCCCTGACTGACATCCACTGTAAATGCTTGTGTTGGATCTGGCCTGCCTCTGAATAACTGGACACCCTCCCCGCACCCGCCCATGGCCTTTCATCTCTGGAGTCCCACTCTCCTTCCAATGAATCCCTTTATTATGTTGAGATGGGAAGTCACTGCCAGAATTAGAAAGGAAAATACCAGCTGCTTTTGTCCTCCAGGAAGAACTTGTGCAGACTAATTATAAGCCTGCTGCCTCCTGCCCCCAGGCGACTCAGACCACAGCACCTGCTCTACTGAGCTGAAGTATTTTTAGGATCTGGAATCTCCCCCTGGCTCTTGTCTTGCATTAAATGCCTTCATTACACATTTCTTTTTGTGATAGCTTCCTCCCTGGTCCCCGATTTCCAGCTAACCTCTCTTGCACAAAACAGCCAAATTTATCTCCCTGAAACACAATTCTTATCATATCATGTCCAAGCTCCAAATTGTCAGCACAAGGCCTAGATCATATGTAAATTACCGTCCAAATCCTTCCAGCCAGTCCCAAAGGTCCTAAAGGTCTTCCTTAAGAAGATACAGGCCTAGATGCTTTAGTTTAAGTGACCCTGATTTCTTCAGCCATCCAATCTAGAGAGTGTTGTGCCCAGATCGTGACCCCCAGAGAGACCACCAAAGACGAGCATGCCGGAATGCAAAAGCAAGGTTTAATTCTGGATATCCAAAAGCAATACAAGCCTAGGCAGGGACTTCGTCCAATACATCCAACGCAGTGGAGGCTGGAGGAAGCACCCACCTGTCTGCAAGCTCAGTTTTTAAAGGGAAAAGTCACAAGGTTACATCATTTAGGGGTGCTAGTACAGGTACAATTCTGATTGGCTCGCTTCTAGGGACTTCTAGAAATTACTTCTAAGGGAGTGGTTGCCTGCCACCATTTCTCATTGGCTGCCCTCAGGTGGGGGCATTTCTGTGGTCAGTTACCCTGGAAACCAGGGAGAGGACATTCCATAGTCTGGCAGGCATTACCTCGTGACTATCTTGTGGCTCTGTACTTTTATACTTCCTGGTTTCTGGAATCTGAACTGACTGGTCTCAGTAACTTCTGGCCTGTTCCAGTAACTTATGGCCTGTAGCTAAAAGGAGCAGTCTTAGGCCTTTAGTTTTGGGGTGAGAGCATTTTGGTCTTATTTTGGTTCCACAGAGAGAAGGCACAGTTCAGGTCTCTTAAGTATCCTCCCAAGCACCAAATACCAATGTAGTAACTAAATTGCCTCATAAAGTTTTTGGGGACCCCAAATTCCATTGTTGCAATTCTATCCCCTAAGGTAAGAGTAGTGGGGGTTGGGACCTTTGAAAGGCAACTCAGTTATATACCTGGAGTCTTCGTATACCAAGCTGTGACCATTTAAAATGCTTGTCAAGGGTCTGAAGATAGCTGAACATAATTTAATTCTGGACCTGCAAATACCAGTCTTCATAATCATGATGCTCAAATCAACCAGTCAGTCTTGAAGATTCTTCAATAAAGACATGGCTTTTTTTCCCTGGGAAATTGGGGTCACAGTTTTCTTGGTTGATTAAGTATTGTCTTTTCTGCATATAAAGTCTGAATTTTATGTCATATAGGGCTAGGGAGGCTCACAGTTAGAGTCTGATAAAGTGAAGACTGACTATTCAAGAAGGCAGTCTTTGGGAGAGAAAAATACCTGATAATACCATTAAGGAGGAAGCCTCCAGATAATACTCATCTTGTTTGCTCACTGCTTATGAGACTAACTCTGGAATCTCATCTGTGGTTGGTTTCTTCCACTGCTTCTTGGGTTTGTGTAGGCTCCAGACTCCCACAAACATTCTAAAGTGTTTATGGGAATGTGAGGTCAATCAAGACACTATATGACAAATTATGAGTGTGTCTATCCAGCTCAGCCAATATATTTCCATGCGATCCAAGAGTGTGGTATATTGTTTTGGTTTCCCCATGAGGGTGTACTATCTCCAGGGCAGGATCTCTGCAACCTCCATCTTGTTGGCTTAGATGGAACAAAGTCTTCTTATTTTAGATTTCCTTTTGATCAGGCATTCATAGATTTTCTAAACTAAAAGGAGGAAGGACTAGCTAAGAAAAAAGTATCAGAGAAAATCACAGAATCAGATACAAGAGGAATAGTAGAAGAAAAAGGCTCTCTCTCTTTCTCTCTCTCTCTGTGTGTGTGTGTGTGTGTGTGTGTGTGTGTGTGTGTGTGTATGTGTGTGTGTGTGATGTGTGTGACGTGTATGCATGTGGTTGAAGATCAGACTCAGTCCTTACAAATATTAGACATGTTCTCTAGACTGAGATACAGCTAGAGACCAACTCTGGTGTTTCTGGACACATGCCCAGAGAGGAAACAGGGAGCATTCAGAATGGAGCCAGAGAGAATGTACACTGGCCAGTGGACATGGGTGAACATCGCAGCCCCTCATATGGGAAATTCTTTCTTAGTGAGTGTTGCTTCCTGGGCTCCTCTTTCTGAGCTCTTAATAGAATGAGAGGTTATTCCAGATTTTTCAGTGGTTCATTCTGTCTGATCACCATAGCGTGAACATGTGCTATCCTGTGTTAGTCTACTCAGCCACCATAGCAAAGTCCCACAGACTAAGTAAGCAAATTGGATGGTATTCTAGGTAGGTGAACTGGCTGGCATTTCTACTCTCACAGTTGTGGGGCTGAAAGAGCAAGTTTGGAGTGTGGCAGAGGTGTTTCCTGTGAAGGCTGAGGGTGAGGAGGGAGCATTTGTGCGGGGAGTAGATGAACTTCTGAGGGGATGTGTGTCACATGAGCATGGCCATGTTGATGAGCTCAAGACCATGGAAACGGCCAGGCCATCCTGGATCAGGCTCAGAGGGATAAGGCCTTCACTTGGTTAGAGTGTGGATGTTGACAGTGTGTGCAGAAAATATCAACCACAGTTTCCCCATTCTGATAACTGCAGCTTGAGACTGCTCCCTGCAGAGACCTCCTACCCAAGACTAGCTAGCTCACCTCCTGCTCCTTAATGCTGTATATAATAAACTCCCTGAGTTTCTGGGCTGCTGCTGGTGTATCTCCTTCAGAGTCCATGGCCCATCTGATCCCAGCTTCTCTGTACATGTAATTCTCATTTTTTTCATCCCCTGCCACTGCAGTCATGTCAAGCCCAAAGCCATGAAAATTGTGGCACATGTATGCAAACATCTCCCAGCTCCTGCTGGTTGTGAGAAATCTTCTGTGCTTTGTGTCTTGTGGGTACAACATCATCCTCATGTTCAAATGGAATACTCTCTGTGTGCATATGGAATACTAGCCACACAGCATTAGAGCCCACTCTCCCCAGCATGACCTCATCTTAAATGAGTGAAGGAATTAGTTGTATGCTGTCTATCTCCTTAGCCAGAGGTATTTTGGTTTTGATTTCTTACTTGCCTTGTTATGGATTATTCATCCCATGAAGGGAGGTGCAGTGCTTCTAAATACTGCAAATGGTCTCCCTTTTTTCTTGACACTCAGGTTTTTGAAGTGAAGTTTAAGATGTCTGGCTGCCTGTGAAAACACTTTATTTCCATCTCCATCAGTTGACAACCCCTTCAGTCAGACTTCCGTCTCTGATATTCCATTTAAGGAGGTTTAGCAAATAAATGATCACAAATGTCAAAAGTTCTTTTGTGACTTTTATATGATTTCTTCGTAGCATTGTCAATACTCTCTGTATGACCAGACCCTCTCCCTCTGATCTCCTGCAATGGCTTTGGTCCGCCTATCCTGATTCTGAGGCCATTATGCACAGGGAAGGCTCAGCCTCTCACCAGTGGGCAGGATTTGACTGTGACATCCTCAATCACTTCATTATCCAGATGATGTCACTGAGGTAGCTGGTCACCCAGCTGATGTCGCTGTGGTACTTTGACATCCAGTTGGTATCACTGTTTAACATTAGCTATCTTGAGGAAATTTACACCACAAGAAATGGCAAATGTTACAGTGTGAAGCATTTCTTCTCTCCACCCAGCTGGTGTTAAATTGATGTTGGCAGATCATTGTATTAAGAGTTTATGTTTCCTTGCCTACTTCTCAAATCTTGGATTTCAGTCTTCAGGCCTATTTGTGTTTCTGCCATTCTCATAATTCACTTTTTCTGAGTTTCCCTTTTGTATAAGTCTGTACTGAGGTGATTCTCAAGCCTACTTTTCTCTAAATTTCAGAGACACATAAGTAACTGGCAATGGTACCATTATTCTCCAACCACCGATTGTCTACACACAGCACTCACAGCCACATATCAAATGACTTCACCCCTTGGCTCTCTTGATGAAAGAGTTCATATGAAACCTAAGAGCCTTCTTCCTTCCACTTGTTCCTTCTATCACTTACTGAGTTCCCACCATTGTTCCCCCCCCTACTTCCTGAAGAGCTCTCCCAAACTCTCCCTTTCACTCTCAATGTCTAGTTGACTCTCAGTTTACCCACTCCAGCCTCCTCCCCAGTCTATTGTATCTACTCTTGGACCTACCCTAAAGCATAGTTTGGATCTGGAGTGCCCACCAAACCTCTTGTATTAAGAAGACTCAGTCCCACTTTATGATACTGTAGGAAGGTGGCAGAGCCTTTAGCAGGTGGAGTGGAGTATGTCCTCCAATAAGCTATAGGGATCCCAGATTTATGCTCTTTACATCCTAATCACCACAATGTGAGTAACCTTCACTGCATGGGTCCCACAGTGATACATTGCCTCATGCCTTAGGCCCAAAGGCAACAGTCCAACCAATGCATCTAAGCCTTCAAGACTGACAGTGCAAATATGTGGTTTTCTCCTTGAAAGTTGATTTACCTCAGACATTTATTTTGTTACAGCTGTAGGAAGCTAATGCAATCTCCTCTCATTATGTCCTAGAAAAGAGAATTACCACTTTGTGTACTTCATATGAATGGTAGAACACGCCATTTTGTCCTTTTCTATCTGAAATATTTTACTTAACACAATCCCCTAAAGGATGTAGCACATCTGAGAATTTCCTTCTACTTTTTAAAGTTGGATTAGTTTTTTTTTTAATGGTACAAAACACACATTCGCTTATCCATTCATCTATCAGTGGATATTTTGGTTCCTTTCATGTATTGAGTATGATTCATGATAGAAATGTGGACATAAAATGTCAATCTGATACCCTATTGTCAACTTTCTAGATAGTATACCCAGAAATGGGGTTGCTGTAACAAAATCCTGTGTTTAAGATGTTTAAGGACCACCACACTCTCTCCATTGTGGTGAGACCACCTTACATTCTCCAGAACAGAGCACAAGCCTGTAATTTATACATTTACTCCCCAACATGTATTTTCTGTGTCTCTCATGACACCAAACCTAAAGCTCACGTGATACCTCACTGTGGTTTGGATTTGCATGTTCTCAGTGGTTGAAGATATTGAGAATCTTTTCACCTAACCTTTCTTCTTCTTCTTTTTCCAGAGCTAGGGATGGAGCAAGATTCTCTTGTGTAATAGTTTGTTAGTTCTCTACCAACTCCAGCTCACACAGTTATTGATCATTTGTTCAGAAGTAGAAATGTCTGTTCTTATCCTTCACCAATTTTTGAAATGAGCTGTTTTCTGGTTTTGGTGGTGAACTTCAGTTTTATATAATTTTTCACTAATCAATCTCATGCTAGATACATGCTTTATGAAAATGCCACTCTCTAGGTTGTGTTTTTGCTATTTTGACATAATCTACTGATGCACACAGTTTGAAATACTTTCATGAAGTTCAATATATTTGTTCTCCCTTTGATTATCTATGTTATTGATGCCACATTTAAGAAACTATTGCCAAATCTAATGTTGTTTTTGTTTGTCCCAGTTATTCTAAAAGTTTTTGCAGTTCCAGGTCTTATATTTAGTGTTTTGATTCATTCTCTTAGTTACAATTTCTACAGCTGTGACCAAACACCATGACCAAAACGAACTTGGGGAGAAAGGGCTTAGTTTACTTACACTTCCATTTCACTGTTCATCATAAAAGCAGTCAGAGCAGGAACTCCAACAGGGCATGAACCTGGAGGCAGGAGCTGATATGAGGCTATGAGGAATGCCATTTACTGGCTTGTTATCCATGGCTTGCTCAGCCTGCTTTCTTACTTAGGACCACTGGCCCACTTATGCTAAGCTGAGCCCTCCCATACCAATTACTTATTAAGAAAATGTGCTAAAGAATGACCTACAGGCAATCTTATGGGGGCATTTTCTTAATTGAGAATCTCTCTTCCCAAATAAGTCTAGCTTGTGTCAAGTTGACATAAAACTAGTCTGTATGTCCATTTTATTACCTTTGTTTTTATTGTACTGAGTTCAATCCAGTCATTTGAATTTGAACATCCAGCTTATCAGTCCTATTTGTTGAAAGACTGTCCTTTCCCTAACTTACTGTTCTGGACTCCCAAATAGCATGTGATCAGAGATTAGAAGCTGCCAAATGTTAGATTAAAAGAGCTGTTGTGCAACAGAATGAACCACTAAAGTCAGATGAATAAAGAATTGGCTCTGCTCTGAAGAGAAACAGATGTGCAGCACAGCAGAAACCATGAAGTGGGTGACAGGACAGAAGAACTGTGTGGGGAAAGGGAAGGGCAGTACAGCAAAGGTAAAGGAGTGGTGTGCACCCTGCTGTGGCCACTGGAGCAGGGAGGAAGCTGAAGCCTAATGCAAAAAGATAAGCCTGGTGGAGAAAAGACACTGACAGAAAGCCACACCTACAGGTCAAGCCTGCTCTTCCCATACTTCTCTAATTCATTTGGGATTCTAATAAGACAGTGACTCCTTCAAAGGACATCTGTATTGTCACTTCTGGTAACACTGAGTGCTTTGGCCATGTACCATCTTAAGAGGGAACATGTTGATGATAACTGAGATGGAGGTCTAATAACAGGGAACAAACATGCCACAACGACTAGGGACAATGTGTCATAGCTCTGGGGTGGAGACAGTGGTGAGATGTCGTGGAAATATGAGAGGACCAGATGCCAACACACTGAAAAGTTCAAGGAGCAGGAGACTTGGCTCAGGCAGTGAACGTATGGTGGCTGGCAACTCAACCCTTGAAAGCTAAGAGCTGGAGCTCGTCATGGGTCATGTGAGGGTTACTGTGGAGTCTGGAGGTTTTGGGCCTAGAGTCAGTACATGGCTCCACCTGCCCCGAGGTTTGATGCCAATAGAAATGAGAATGCTTAATCTCTGAAGAATGGCTGATTTCCACAGCCTCATTCTTCTATCGGGGCATTTAATGAGGAGCAGAGCTTGGATATAGAGACTGGTCCAGCTGTAGAGCTGTTTGCTGCCTCCAAAGTCTCTGATATACTGGGGAAACACTACCTGTCTAGAACATTAGTCACTCAAAGTGTAATAACTGATGTGTCCTGGAAGAATGAAAGAAGATTTCACATTCTACAAAGTGCAAAGAGATGTGTGGCCAGTACAAACTTCAGGCTTGTAGAGAGACACTCAAAAGAAAAAGAAAGAAAAGAAGAAAGAGAGAAAGACAGATAGATGATAGATAGATAGATAGATAGATAGATAGATAGATAGATAGATAGATAGACAGACAGATAGATAGATGATAGAAAAATATAGAGTTCTGAAAAACAAGTGATATGTGAAGGGTTTGGATTCAGCAATAGCCAAAAAAGTAGGAAAGACAAAATCTCGAACTTCGAGTAATCTCCATGTACCTGGCAAGGTCTAGTTTTCAAGGATACCTAAAGAGACAACTTAAAACAATACTTGAATTAATTTTTAGTTTGCACTGTCCCTTGTGTCCCCTTTCCCTTTAATTATATTGGTCATAGGTACCTCCCAATATCAATGGTCTCAATTCCCAAGTAAAAAGACACTGACCGACAGAATGGAGGCAAAACCAGGATTTATGCTTCTGTTGCATACAAGAAACATCTCAACATCAAGATAAACATTACCTCAAGGAAAGGGCTGGTAAAGACATTCAAAGTAAATGGATCTAAGAAGCAAGCTGATACAGACTTGCTAATATCTAACAAAATAGACTAAACCAAAATTAATCAAAAGAAATGGGGAAGGACACAACAACCTCATCAAAGGAAAAATCCTCCAAGATGACATTTCAATTCTTAATATAAAAGCCCCTAACACAACGACACCCAAGTTTGTAAAAGAAACACTACTACAGCTTAAATCATATATTGATCCTCCCACAAGGATAGTGAAAGACTTCAATACCTCACTCTCACCAATGGACACATCATCCAGACAAAAATTAAACAGAGAAATGCTAACAGATGTCATAAGCCAAATGGATCTAACAGATATTTACAGAACATTTCACCCAAACACAAAAGAATATACCTTCTTCTCTGTACCTTATGGAACTTTCTCCAGAATTGATCACATACTCAGACTTGAAGCAAGTCTCAATAGATACAACAAAATTGAAATAACTCCTTACATCCTATCAGATACAACATACATCCCATTAAACAGTGACCAAACCAATTGAACAGACAGTTCAATTCCACTTTCTTTCAAAAGAAGAAATACAGATAGCCAATTAATATATGAAAAATACTCAACATTCTTAGCCATTATAGAAATGTAAATTAAAATCACATTGAGATTTCATGTCACCTCAATTAGAATGGATGCCATTAAGAAAACTACCACAGACATTGACAAAGATATGGGGGAAAATAGCCTCTCTATACTGCTGGCAGAAGTAGAAACTAGTACAACCACTATGAAAATAAGTGTGGAGGTTCTTCAAAAACTGAGGACAAAAGTAGTATAAGCTCCAGTTGTGCTCTTCCTTAAGTGTATGCCCAGAGGAATCTAGCTAGCCTACCAGAGAAATATTTATATGTTCATGTTTATTGTAGGGCAGAATCTTTGTTTAATCATGGGTCTATACCAGTGTGGATTCATGGGTACTCCTGCTACAGATTATAATTTGATATAATATCATTTATTTTCTTTCTGCTTTGATCACAAAGACCTTGCCAAGCTGTCTCCTCTGTCATGAGACCATTTTCTTGTTTGGGGCACTCCTTTTACTTTCTGATATTCTGAGATGCTCTAGATTCACCATGTACATTCCCTATCCTGACTCCACAGTCAACCATTTCTCCAAGGGGCCCTGCTAACCTCCGTTGCAGCCGGATGACAGAGACAAGGTCTTGGCACTGAGTGTGCTTACTGTTACAGAGGATCATTTTACAAGTGTTTTGTTTCATTTAAAATAATCATTCTAGGATTTCAGTAGGGATGTCTCAGTAGTTAAAAGCACTCACTTCTCAACGGTGAAGACTGGAGTGGGGCATCCACACAGAATGGTCCACAAACCATTGGTCTGTAACCCCAGCTCCAAGAGATCTGGCACCTTCTGGTCAGTATGGGCACACACATACATATTTGCATATGCTCTCACACAGACACATGTGCACATACTCACCAATAACAATAAATCCTTAAAATATTTTTCTAAATATTATTTTCTCACAAGAAACTTAAAATAGAAAAAATGGACATTTTGTCTTTGAGAAATTATTTAGATTTTTTTCAGCTGTCATTTATTGAATTATTAGAATGTTTTCCCTCTTGCTTTGTAAATCAGTACTATGATTCAATTTTCTTGAATCCTGACTTCAAAAATTTGAAGGAATGTCTGAGTCTCATTTTTGCTTCTATAAGTGTTGACTTTCTTATGATTTATCATCTAATTTTAAAAGGGATTCAGTTTTTCTCTTGCAATTAGTGTCTTCATTACAGCAAGTACATTGGTTTGTCCCAGAACTCTCTTGTTGTTCAGTGATTAGAAGCGAGGGAACTGCACTACTGAGGCATAAGGTATATCATGGCTTTTCACAAAGGCAAAGGATTGCAGTCTGGATTGTTCCCAGGTCATTCTGGGTGAAGCAGAACTTTGGGCTAATCTTTCTGATAGCAGCAGCACATTTAAACAGTTTCCAAGGAACATCTCATGATGATCCATAAATCTGTTTATTGGATCCTAGATGAAATTTCAAAAAGTTTAGAGTCTTATGAAAGCATCCCACTCCTTTTCTTGTTCTAGATGTGTTATTTTTCTCTTTCTCACGGGCATTTTCACCTGTTCCTTTCCTGCAGCTTTCTACATAAAACTTTGTTCAAGATTTTGTTCAAATACTGGGTGCACCTGCAACGACTCTGTTTGTACAGTGTCAGAAATGGCTTGTTAGGCACGAGGCTGCTCTTTGCAAATAAGAGAATGACTTTGTGCTTGTGCACCTGGATGAGTGAGAGAGAGCTGGGGGGCAGAGTTAGAGCACAGGCCGACCTTGATTCTCAATTTACAATAGTTGTGCAAAGTAGTGAAAACACCAATAATTGCCCAGGATGGAGTTAGTGTATGTCAACTTTGGTAATATATTACTACATTTTCCCAGCATGCATGAGGCCAGTGGATGGCAGAAGGTTGAAGATAGGACAGATGTTACTTTATCTGTTTATACGGTTTTGATATTAACAGAGGACATTTACGCAGGATGTATCACCTTCTAATTTGAAGCCAACAGATTAATGCAGCTGAGACTAGCTGACCATCCACTCATCTCCTCTGTGGAACTGGCATACCAAGGCTGGGATAGAGCACAGCCTAGCAGCACAGATCCCGATCCCTAAACCGCCCCGATGTTATGAGCCCCAGACTCAAGAGCCAACCATGGCTTCTCAACCTTGTTTGTGGCACCTGTTCATATAAAACAGAGGGAGCTAGATTTACCCCATGGGGCTATATTGTGGTGAGTGAATCTCAAATTATTTATCTAACAGTGGTTCTCAACTTTTCTAATGCTGTGATATAGTTCCTCATGTTGTGGTGACCTCCAATGATAAAATTATTTCATTGCTACTTCATAACTGTAATGTTGCTACTGTAATGAATCACAATGTAAATACCTGATATGAAGGATGTCTGATATGGGACCCCCAAAGGGGTTACAGCCCACAGTTTGAGAACCATTGATTTATAACCTTCAACACCACTCCCACACAGAATGCTTTTTATTGCTTCTACGTGCTTCCCTGTTTCTGCTTTTATTTTAATGTAGCCACCACTGGTCTGTCTTTTTAACTGAAGTAAACCCATCAAGCAATCATTAGTTGTACATTAGTTGCATTGTGGCTCTTAGGTGTGAGCCTGCTGATCTGGTATTTAAAATTCATAAATTTCATGCCAGACACAGCAGCCCCAAAGGGAAGCAGCGATTACCATGGCATTCAAAGATAGAACTCTGAATGCTACCAGCAGAATGTCACCACTTGCAGTTTTAACTGAAGGCAATTGGGTAGGACCCATTTTTTTTTTTTAAATTCAGAATTAACTAAAATAGGATGACATTTTTAATTTAAAAATTAAACCCAATACATTTCAGACATTTAAAAAGAAGTATCTCTTTTTGTTGCCCATGACCAGTTGAAAACGAGTGCATTGACTCTGGGATAACCTCCAGGCTACACTCTCTCCTTTGATGTGCCAGGAATGGTGAGCAAATTGTGTTGGGGGTTGAAAAATGATCTCAGAAAAGACGGGTAGAAATCTTGCTGACAAGAAAGCTTCATAGCAGCTAGCTGGGTCCAGAAACATCCTAACAAGGAATTGGCTGTGACTGACAGGTGCTTCTAATACTGACTCTCAGACCACAGCAAGAAGCCACCAGGGTCCTCAGAAGGATGAGCAGAAGGGACCAGCTTCCTCTAGGCCCACAGGTAATGTGGTCCATGCCACATCTGATGTATTCCTGCTTTTCTTAAATTCAGCTGAGCACCCTGTATTATAGCGGTCATATCCAAAAGAGCCCCCAAACAGCTAGAAGGAAGAACTTAGCAGTAGAATGGTAAGAAAACACAGATGTACCCAAGCCTACAGCAACAGGCAGTAGTTTCAGATTGACGGCTGTAGGGAGCAGAAACTGTCCACAGAGAAGAGCCTCCTGGGACACAGTACCTGGAGACAGGGAGAAACCAGTGTTCCCTCTGCCCCAAAGGTGCAGCTTCCATTAAGGAGGCAACTCCTCCTCCAGAACTCCAGAAGAGTATCCCTTCTTTGGGAAAAGAGACTTGGGCTCCCCCTAGAGGCCAAGAATGCTAACGGGCTTCGTTACTGGACCAGCCAACCCTTGCTCTCACTTTTCAGAAAGATGGTTTCGACGCCTCCCCAATTAACACTAGATATGAAGGAGACTCAGCAAGTGGGGAACAAGGTTGGCATTAGTTATTTATGACCATTTATCATGATTCTCCATCGCTTTGCTGACACATGTACCTGATTAAATTCTATTCCTCCCGGTTAAGTGACTCAGCTTTGTAAATGTGGTTGGCAAGCTGGTTCTTTAAGGAAGACAGTAAGCCATAACTTAAACATTATCACACTCATTTGTGGTTACTATTACCGTGACAGCATTCATATACTCAGAGGTTTCTGAAGTTCAGAGTGCTCTAATCATCTCTAGCTTCTAAGACATAATGCATGCATTCAATTCTCCACATCTCTAAGTTCCATATATATGAAGCCACAAACTATGCAATGAAAATATTTGAAATATGAAATTGAAGATTGATTTTTCAATTTCTGTGAATAATTGCATTGGAATTTTGATGAGATCTAATTAAATCTGTAGATTGGTTTTGGTATGATGGCCATTTTCAAAACACTAATCCCACCAGTCTTGCGCACTGGAGACCTTTCCATCTTCTGGTGTCTTCTTCAATTTCTGTCTTCAATGTCTTGAAGATATTATTATGCAAGTCTTTCACTTGCTTGGTCAGATTAATCCAGATTGTTTCTTTTCTTTTCCTTCTCTCATTTTTTCTTTCTTTTTGAGACTATTGTGAATAGTTTTTTCCCTTTATTTCCTTCTCAGTCTGTTTATCATTCGTGTATAAAAAGGCTACTGATTTTTGTGTGTTAATTTTATATCCTACTACTTCACTGTAAGCATTTATCAGCAGTAAGAGTTTCCTAGTGGAGTATTTAAAGTCTTTTATGTATAAAATCATATCATCTGCAAATAAGGACATTCTGACTTCTGTTCCTATTTGTATCCCTTTGATCTTCTTCAGTTATATTGTTGCTTAGGTAAGACTTCAAGTACTATATTGAACAGGTATGAAGAGAGTGACAACCTTGTCTTAGAACATTTTAAATGTCATATTCTGCAGATCTCTGAAGTATGAGGGCTTTCCAGGTACATCTGAACAGACAAACTTTGTTTCTAGTTATTTGTTTTAAGCTCAACCCTGAAAACATATACAAGGGACTGAGTAAAGCTTATCCATGTAATTAATTACATCAGTACATAGCATGACTATAATTAAAAAACTTAATTATTTATAAGATGACCAACTATTTACTTGTGATGCACCAATTTTAGTGGAATTGTTTTGAGTTCCCCTTTGTTGAGAACAACGTTGCCTCTGGGCTTCCTGTAAATCATCTTTATTATGTTAGGTATGTCTATTGTATCCCAAGCCTCTTTAGGACTTTTATGATGAAGGGTGTTGGATTTTGTCAAATGTCTTTTCTGATATGTCGAAGGCCATCCAATGAGAAGATCATGTGGCCTTTATCTTTCTTTATGTTCATGTGGTATACTATGTTTATTGATTTATGCATGTTGAACATCCCTGCATCTGTGGGATAAAGACAAATTGATCATGGTGGGTCATCTTCTTAATGTGTTCTTGAATTTGGTCCACAAGTATTTTATTAAGAATTTTTGCACTGGGTGGTGGTGGCGCATGCCTTTAATCCCAACACTCAGGAGGCAGAGGCAGGTGGATCTCCATGAGTTCAAGGCCAGCCTGGGCTACTGAGCAAGTTCCAGGAAAAGCACCAAAGCTACACAGAGAAACCATGTCTTGAGAAAACAAAAAACAACAAAAAAAATTTTTACTTCTATGTTCATAAGGGAAATTGTTTTATAATTTTCTCTTTTTTGAGTCTTATCTGATTTTGGTAACTGGGAAACAGTTACTGCATAAAAAAATGTTCCTTCAGTTTCAATTTTGCAGAATAATTTGAGAAGTATTGGCATTATTTCTTCTTTGAAGGTCTGGTAGAATTATGTGCTGACTCCATCTGGCACAAGGCTCTTTGCAGTTGGGAAATTTTCAATTACTACTTCTATATCACTAGGACTTAGAGGTCCATTTAAATTGTTTATGTCATCTTGATTTAACTTTAGTAGGTCAGATATGTCAAGAAATGAATCTGTTACTCTTAGGTTTTCCAGTTTCGTGGAATACAAAATTTTAAAACATGTTCTTATGACTCTAAATTTCCACACTGCTTGTTGTAATGTCTCCCTTTTCATCTCTACTTGCATTAATGTGAATCTTCTCTCTCTTCCTATTTGTTAAATTGGCTAAAGTTTTGTAGCCTTGCTGATTTTTTAAAAACTGATAATTTGTTCCATTTATTTATTTATTTTTTTTAATTTCTATTTCATTGATTTTAGGCCTGTGTTTAGTTCTCCTATCTACTGTTTTGAGGTGTTATTTTTTCTTGTTTTTCTAAGAATTCAGAAGTATCATTAAGTAATCAATATGAGATAGCTTCAGTTTTTTGATGTAGACACTTAGTGCTATGAACTCGTCTCTTATAATGGCCTTCATTGTGTCCCGAAACAATCCTGAATAATAAAAGGACTGATGTAGGTATCATCATCCCTGATTTTAAAATGTTTAGAGAGATATAGTAATCAAAACAAGATGCCATTGCCATGAAACAGACATGGTTTAGAATTGAAGAGCCAGACGAAACTCCACACACCCACGGACCAGTGATTTTTTTTTCACCAAGTAGCCAAATATATACACTGGAGAAAAGACAACATCTTCAGTAAATGTGCTTGTCAAGCTGGATGAATTCATGTAGCAGAGTGCAGATAGATCCATATTTATTACTTGCTCAAATGCAACTCCAAATGGATCAACATGAGACCAAGCTGACAGAAGAAAAAGTAGGGAATATGCTTGTACTTATTGGCACAGGAAAGGATTTACTCGAAGCACAGGCATTAAGACCAACAATTGATAAATGGGAACTCGTGAAAGCTAACAAGCCTCTGTACAGTAAAGGACACCACCATTTAGGCAAAGCAGCAGTCTACAGAATTGGGAAAAAAGTTTATCAATTATCCATCTGACAGAGGGTTAGTATCTAGAACAGGCAAAGAATTAAAAACCAAAAGAAAACAACCTAATTAAAAATTGGGTATAAGACTAAACATAGTCCACAAAAGATGAAACACAAATGGATAAGAAACACTTTAAAATGTTCAGCATCCTTAGTTATCAGGGAAATGCAAATTAAACTGCTTTGGGATTTCATTTTACTCCAATTAAAATGGCAAAGATCAATCAAATAAGTATCAGTTGATGCTGGAGAGGATGCCTGGAAAAGGGAACATTTATTTATTGCAGGTCAGGGTGAGAACGGGTACAGCCACTGTGAAAATCAATGTGGAGGATGCTGAAAAAACTAAAAACAAATCTACAACAAGACCCAGCTATACTACTCTTGGCCATGTACCCAAAGGACTATATCTTACTCCAGCAATACTTGCCCATCGGCATTCATCGTTCTATTCACAATAGCCAGAAATTAGAAATAACCTAGGTTTCCACAACTGATGCATGCATAATAAAAATGTGGTATATTTACACAATGGAACATTATTCAGCCATTGAGACAAATGATGTTATGAAATTTGCAGGTAAATTGGTGGAACTAGAAACAATCATCTTAAGTGTGGTAACTCAAACCCATAAAGGCAAACATTGCATATTTTCTCTTATATATGGATGCTGTCTTTTAAGTTTTAGATATGCGAATTTGATTTAGAATATCCAAAGAGATTAGGTATCTAGAAAGGGACCAGAGGTGAGGAATGATCTTCTAAGGAAAGGGAAGTAGTATATGATGTTATAAGTATTTAAAGAGGAAAGTGGGTAAACTAAATGGGGAGGATCATGGCAGGGCAGGATAAAAGAGAAAATATGGGAAAGGACAATTAACACTAAAAGACTTTTTTAAAATTCACATAGAAGCTAACTATCCAGCTCTCTAAAGTGTATTAGAGGAATTTAAATGGAGCTATCATATAAAGAAGGAGACAATGCCCCAACTAGATGACATATTCTACCAAATAAAACCCATAATACTGGGAATAAATTACATCTCGTTAGTTGTTAGCCAAAGGAATCCCATTGAAACCCCAAATACAATAGGTTATTTCCAATGTTATGGGTCACCTCCCCAATCTGGTTATAAAGCCTCATTGCTGAAGACACCACTCAGCTTATGTCACTGAACATGGAAAAATTTAGCTGGTACTCAACTAGAAGTTTCACCACTGCTGACTAGCATTTACAGTACTAGAGGGTACTATACATGTTACTTTCAGAGAAACTAGTCACTAATCTCACTCAATCATGAACTCTCCTGTCTGCAAGATACACTGGTGCAACAATGGTATAATTGTTTTCAGAATTACAAACCACTTTTTGATTAGATTTAAGGCCCACTCTATAACATGGAACCCACACCTAACACTGTTAATGGAGCCAACAATGTGAGACTGGATAGGTCATGGGCCCTAAGGGAAAAATTCTATTATTCTGCTAAAGAAACTTAGCAATAAAGTTACCCCTGATGATATATTGCTATACCCATAGATCAGAGAATAACTCAATCATTATCAAAAAGCTTCTTGCAGTAGATGGTAATTAACAAAGAGACTCACAACTCGACACTGTGAACACAGAGAAAGATCTCAGAGAATTCAGCCCTAAAGGAGATGCTTTGGTCAAACCTCTCCCTTAAGGCTCAAGGATCTGTGCAGTGGAAGAGGTGGAAATGTTTTAAGAATAAAAGGTGCCGAGTGGCTCTAAAGAAACATGAACTTGTGGAGATGATAAAAGCATGCACAAGACCAGAACGAGTTCAAATCAGGTAAAAAAAAAAATCTCAGTTTAGAGGAGAGAGTTTAGGCACAAAGTCTGACCCCTAACCAGAAAGCTGTTTGTCATTGATACATTCCAGCAGAGGGGAAAATCAGCTTTCACCAGTGGACCAGAGCTGGGTGTATCAGTCTCGCTCCAGGTCAGACCTTCAGACCTCATGCTCAGAACCAGTGGGCTAACACACAACGGCTACATGTTTTTTGTGTGTGCTCTTTTTTTGGTCATAGTTTGGTGGGTTTTATCTTTCTGGGTTTTGTATTTTATTTATTTATTTATTATTTTTTATTGAGAGGGAGAAAGAACATGAAATTGAATGAGTAGGGAGGTGAAAAGGATCTGGGAAGACTTGGGGAGGGAGAAGAATATGATCAAAATGTATTGAATGAAAAATGTAAAAAGCTTTGTTCCTCCGATTCAACCCCCTAGTCTCATCCCCAGCTCTGCAGCAGAACACCCGTGGCAGCCTTCTCTGTCCCCCTTCCATCTCTTGTGAATCCCACAATTCTTCCCCTTCTAACCTCCATCCATCCACTCATCTTTTTATTCCAACTCCCAACTCCAGCAGGCACTCCCTGCTACCTTAGTGCCAAGCCTGCCAGAAAACCTGTCAGGCTGCCTGCCAACCTTCTCTCCTCTCTCTGTTCCTGCAGATCCAGTCCCCTACCCTCATTCCCAGCTTAGCTGCAGAACACCATGGCAGCCTTTGCTGTCCCCGTTCCCATCTCCTGTGGATCCCACAGATCTTCCCCTTCTAACTTCCCTTCCACTCACTTGCTGCTTTGTCCCAGGCCCCAACCCCAGCAGACACCCCCTGCTACCCAAAGGCTGCTCCAGCCAGGGCAACAAGGAGGTAGACAGTCGATGCACACCTCTCCTGTTGCCACTCCCCGCCCCCGATCCAATCTCCCCAGTCTTATCCCCAGCTCTGTAACAGAAAACCGGCTCTACTCTCCCTTTCTTCTCTAAGCCCATCCCCAACAGATCACAAAGATCTTCTCTAGCCATCCTTCCCCCAACTCATCCCTTATCCCAGCCCCCAGCAGACATTCCCTTTGAACACATCAGCTGAGAGGCCAGGGAAACAGGTAAGCTAACTGAAGACCTTCAACAATCCCTCCTCTCCTCCAAACCCAATTCCCCAGTCTCATCCCTATCTCTGCAATAGAACACCTGCTGCAGCCTTCCTTCCCCTCTGCCCACATTCTCTGCGGATCCCACAGACCTTCTCCTCCTAACCACCCTCTGCTCATTTGTTGCTTTATCCCAGCCCCAGCTCCAACAGGCACTCCCAGGCAACCCACAGACTAGTCCTGCCAAGAAAGCAGGTTTGCTGTCTGTAGATCTTCCCCCCTCCTTCTGTTTCTCTAGATCCAACTCCCCAATCTCATTCTAAGCAGACCTTCTCGGGTAACCTCTCTTCACTGTCTTCTACCATCCCAAGGAGACGAAATAAGCAGATCCTGGTTGAACACTCTGCGCTCCTTCCTCCTGTGAACCCTTTCAGAACCCTAGCCTATTCCCACTCTTAACTGTCAGCTCATTTTACCTAGAACCCCCAGTGGCCATAAATATCAGGTCCAAAGAAAATTTCTTATCAGGAAATACACAGACATCACACACTCCAAAAATTCAGGGAGAAAACAGAAACCTATGGGAAAAACAAACAAAACATCCACACAACAAAGGGAGGTTCAGAAATCAGCACCTAAATCTATAATCATCTTAAACCCAGATGCCTAGATGCCAGCGTAAAAACACAATCAATAAGAGCCAGAGCAATATGTCTCCATGAGAATCCAGCTATCCTACATAGCAGACCCTGAATATACTGATATAGCTGAAACACACACACACACACACAAAGACCTTAAAACAGTCTGTATGAATATGATAGAAGCCCTTAAAGAAGAAATGAATGAATCCCTTAATGAAATCCAGGAAAACACAAACAGTGGAAGGAAATGAATAAAACTGTTCAAGAGCTGAAATGGAAATAGAATCACTAAAGAAAACACAACGTGAGGGGATTCTGGCAATGGAAACTTTAGAAATTTGAGCAGGAACTACAGAGGCATGCTTCATCAACAGAATGCAAGAGATGAAAGAGACAATCTCAGGTGTTGAAGATACAATAGAAAAATGTTAAATCTAAAAAAAAAAAAAAAACTCCTTACACAAAACATTCAGGAAATATGAGACACTATGAAAAGAACAAACTTAAGAATAATATATATATTATATATTATATAATTATTATATATACATACACACACACACACACACATATATATATATATATATATATATATATATATATATATATATATATATATATATATATATATATATTGGTAGGAGAAGAAACCCAGCTCAAAGGCCTAGAAAGTATTTTCAACAAAATCATAGAAGAAAATTTTCTCAACCTAAATACGGACATGCCTATAAAGGTGCAAGACATATACAGAATATCAAATAGATTGTATCAGAAAAGACAGTCACCTTACCACATAATAATCAAAACACTAATCATACAGAACAAGCAAAGAATATTAAAAGCTGCAAGGGCAAAAGACCAAGCAATTTATAAAGGCTGGCCTATTAGTCTCAATGGAGACTGTAAGAGGCAGAAGGGCCTAGACAGATGTGCTATAGACTCAGAAACCACTCAAAAGCAGAGAGAACATATCAAAATTAACAAAGTCAGAAATGTAAAGGGGGACATAAGAACATGAAGAAAATCCAGAGAATCGTAAGAACATAGTTTAAAAATCTGTACTCCACTAAGTTGGAAAATCTAAAAGAAATGGATAGTTTTCTCAATAATACTGCTTAACAAAGTTAAATCAGGATTAGCTAAGCAAATTGAATAGACCCATAACCCCTATGAAATAGAAGCAGTCATTAAAAGTCTCCGAACTAATAAGAAGCCCAAGGTCAGGTAATTTTAGCACAGAATTCTACCAGACTTTCAAAGAAGAGTTTACTCCAATATTCCTTAAACTATTCCACAAAATAGAAGAGAAGTAACACTGCCCAATTCATTTTATGAGGCCAAAGTTACCCTGACACCCAAACCATATAAAGACTCAACCAAGAATTAGAATTACAGACTAATTTCTCTTATAAGCATAGATGTGGAAATACTCAATAAAATACTTGCAAACTGAATCCAAGAACACATTAAAAAGATCATCCACCATGATCAAGTAGGCTTCATCTCAAAGATGAAGATATGGTTCAACATCAGAAAATTTGTCAATCTACTATATAAAAAACTGAAAGAAAAATCCCACATGATCATCTCATTAGATGCAGAAAAGGCCTTTGACAAAATCCAACACCCTTTCATGATAAAAGTCTTGGAGAGATTAGGGACACAAGGGACGTACCTCAATATAATAAAGCAATTTACAGCAAGCCTATAGCCAACATCAAATTAAATGTAAAGAAACTCAAAGCACATCCACTAAAATAAAGAACAAGATAAGGTTGTTCACTCTCTCCATATCTATTCCAAATAATACTTGAAGTTTGACCTAGAGCAATAAGACAACTGAGGAGATTAAGGGGATACAATTTGGAAAGTAAGAAGTCAGAGTATCTTTATTTGCAGATGATATTGTAGCATACATAAGTGACACTAAAATTTCCACTAGGGACCTCCTATAGCTGATAGACACTTTCAGAAAAGCAGCAGGATACATGAATAACTAAAAAAAAAACACCTCAGTGTCCCCCCTATATACAAATAACAAATGGACTGAGGAAGACATCAGGGAAACAATACCTTTCACAATAGCCTCAAATAATATAAAATATTATAGGCTAACTCTAACCAAGCAAATGAAAGACTTGTATGGTAAAAGCTTCAAGTCTGAATAAAGAAGTTGGAGAAGATATCAGAAGATGGAAAGATCTCCCATGCCCATGGATCAGTATGATTAATATAGTAAAAAGTCATCCTACCAAAAGCAATTTATATGTTCAATGCAATACCCATCACAATTCCAATACAATTCTTCACAGAACTTGAAAGGACAATTTTCAATTTCATATAGAAAAACAAAAATTCCAGTATATCCATAACAATCCTGAACAATAAGAGAACTGCTGAAGGCACCATCAGCTCCAATTTCAAGTTGTAGTACAGAGCTGTAGTATCAAAAGCTGCATGGTTGGTGTAAAAACAGACACAATGATCAATGGAATTGGTTTGAGACCCAGACATAAATCCATACGCATATGGGTACCTAATTTTTGATAAAGAAGCCAGAAACAGATACTGGAAAAAAGATAGACTCTTCAACAAATGGTGCTGGTCAAACTGGATGTCTGCATGTAGAAGACTGCAAAGGGATTCATATTTATCACCCTGCACAAAAACCAAGTCCCAAATGGATCAAAGACCTCAACCTAAAACCAGATACACTGAAGCTGATATAAAAGAAATTGGAGAATAGAAAAAAAAAGAAATTAGAGAATAGAATCAAACTAATTGACACAGGACATTCTAGTGTTCCTTGTGGGATGGTACTTTACAGGCTACCAAAAGAGAAATGAAAACACCAACCCATCCACAAAACTTTTGACTTACAATCTGTCCTGCCTGCAAGATATGCTAGGGCAATGGTGGCATAAATCTTGTGGGAGTAGCCAACCATTGTCTGCTTTGACGTAAGGCCCACTCCATGAAACAGAACCTATACCCAACATTGCTTGGGTAACCAAGGACCAGAGCTCAGAGACCTTGGGTAAAACCAAGCACTACTCGTCTAAAAAAAGTATCAAGAAAATGGCTCCTAATAATATTCTTCTATACACACAGATAAGTGCCTTATTCAGTCATCTTCAGAGAAACTTCCTTCTACAGAAGACAGCAACAGAGGCAGAGACTCACAGCCAGACACACACACACACACACACACACACACACACACACACACACACACACACACACACACACACACACACAGTCCTTGGAACACACAGCTCTAAATTAGATGTCTCCATCAAATCCTTCCCCTCAGAGCTCAAGGAAGGACATGGAAAAAGAGGTGGAAAGAGTACAAGAGCTAGAAGGGCTGGAGGACACCAGGAGAACAAGTCCCTCTCAATCAACTGATGAAGGCTCACAGGAACTCATAGAGACTGAAGCAGCAAGCACAGGGCCGATACTGGTCTGCACCAGGTGCTCTGTGTCTATATCATAGAATTCAGCTTAGCACTTTTGTGGGATTCTGAGTGTGTGAACAAGACAGTCTCTGATTCTTGTGCCTATTCTTGGTACTCTTTTTCTCCTGTTGGGTTGTCTTGTCCAGCCTTGATGTGAAGATTTCAGTATTATATTTTATTTTGTCATACTTTGTTATTATCTCTTAGAAGGCTGTTCTTTTCTGATGAGAGAGAAATGAAGTGGAGCTAGAGGGGAGGGGAGGAACTGGGAGGAATAGAGGGAGGGGAAACTGTAATCAGGATGTATTGTATGAGGAAAGAATCTATTTTCAATAAAAGGAAAATATTTTAAAGATAATAAAATATAATAATATACATAGTTCTTTATAATTTCCTAAACCACACAGTAGAAGAGCTATTTGCATAATATGTATAAAGCATTAGTGTAGTATATAATCTAAAGTTATATAATATTCAGAGGTTATATGCAAGCACTACATTACTTCATGTAAGAGCTTGAATGCATTGAGATTTTGGTAGCTTCAGGTCTTTCTAAGAAGCAATTCCTCCTGGGTACCAAGAAACTATTGTACTTAGATATGAAGCATACAAACATAGGTGGTGCCCTTAAAAGTGATTAAGCCAGGTTTTTTTAAAATATATTTTTATTATTAAGAAATTTTCTATTCATTTTACATACCAACTGCAGATCCCTTCCCCTCCCTCCTCTTACCCCCCAGCCTTCTTCACTTCCCAGCCTGCATTCCCACTTCCTCCAAGACAAGGCCTCCCATGGAAGTCAGCAGAGCCAGCAGTTGAGGCAGGTCCAAGGCCCTCCCTCTGCACCAAGGCTGTGTAAAGTATCCTACCATAGGCACTGGGCTCCAAAATTCCTGCTCATGCCCTAGGGATGGATCCTGATCCCACTGCCAGGAGGCCCCTTAAGCAGATCAAGCTACATAACTGTCTCACCTAAGTAGAGAGCCTAGTCCAGTCCCATGGGGGCTCCACAGCTCTTGGTCCATAGTTCATGAGTTCCCACTAGTTTGGTTTGGTTGTCTCTGTATGTTTCTCCATCATGATTGTGATGCCCCTTGCTCAAAGAATCCCTCTTCTGTCTTTGACTGGACTCCTGGAGCTCAGCTTGGTGCTTGGCTGTGAATCGCTGCATCTGCTTCCATCAGTTACTGGATGAAGGCTCTATGATGACAGTTAGGGTGTTCACTAATCTGATTACCTGGGTAGGCTAGTTCAGGCACCCTCTCCACTTTATTGCTAGTAATCTAAGGTGGGGTCATCCTTGTGGATTCCTGGGAACTTCCCTAGCATCCAGTTTCTCCCTATCCCCATGATGTCTCCCTCTATCATGACATCTCTTTCATTGCTTGTCCACTCCATTCCTGTTCTAGCTCGACCCCATTCCCTTATGTTCTCATCCTCTATCCCCTACCCTCCATTGCTCTCCCACCCCCAGTCTACTCATGTATATCTAATCTATTTCCCCTTCCCAGGGTGATCCATGTGTCCCTCTTGGGGTTCTCCTTGCTACTAGCCTCTCTGTAGCCATGGGTTGTAGTCTGTTACCCTTTGCTTTTCATCTAGTATCCACTTATGAGTGAGTACATATGTGTCCTTCTGAGTTTGGGTTACCTCACTCACAATGATATTTTCTAGTTCCATCCATGTGCCTGAAAATTTCATGATGTCATTTTTTTTTAACAAGCAGGGCATTTTCATTCACAGTAAATGATGTTTCCCTCTAGCTTCTCACCTACAGAATCAGTGCCATCTATTAATTCTGAGAAAGGGTAGATGCCACTTGAAAAATAGAAGACCACTGTATAGTCTTCAGTTTCATCAAACTTAAGAAATCCTATCTTTCACATGTCTAGAGACAAATACAGAGACCCAAGGAAAGAACCTTTCTATAAAACATAGCAGAAACAGAACCTAAAGAGAACATATTCTCTCAGGGAGTGGAAAGCCATTAGGAGAGAGACAGAAGTAAGACATATTTGTCCCCAGAATGGTAGAACATTGAGACAGATTCTAGGGCATCCAAGAGGATGGGGCTGGTATCAGGTTTTTTGGGTTTAGCAGAATTAAGGATTAGCAAGCAAACTATAACCTGAGCAGCTTAAAAGAACAGGCATGCAGTCTTCCATAGTTCAGGACAGCAGGGGCCACAAATGAATGTGTAGGCAAGACTGGCTTATCCTTGAAGTGCTGGGAAACTATTTTGTGCTCTCTCTGCTTTGCTTCAATACTTGAGTTTTGTTGGCCTGTAAATGCATTCTTCCAGCCTGTGTCTCATCTTCATGTTCATGGCTCTCTTTTATCTGCAAAGACTACCCCAGGGAAGGTCACATACTGAGGTTTGGGGGACATGAATTTCAGAAACCACTATTTTATTCACTTCAATGGAATTCAAGTTCAGTATGAATTTCTGGGAAAAGATAAAAGTGCACAAGCAGGGAAGACACTGGCATAATAAAATGGAAGGAAATTACAATTCTAGATGGCTGAAAATGTTCTTATAGTCATGTTTTATATTATTCGCTTCTCAACCTTAACTAAAGTATTTATAGGTACTATATAATTTGTAGCTTTTAGGTATATACATATATATGAATCATGAATAAATACACACTGTGGACCCATCCATCTTGTAGTTAATTGATTCTTCTGAAGAGTAGTGTGTGAAGAATTGGAAATGTATGTGTATGTATGGAAAGGGAAGTCAGTAAACATTATGGGCCATTCTTGGGGCACCTATCCCAGTACCTTGTCCCCTTTCCCTTTCAGGAAGTGAACCCTCTGTGCCTGTGTCAGGGCAGTAATGTAAATCATTAGCTTCTTCTTTGCTGTCAGTCACTAATGTGTGGAGAGGGCACTCCCCTTTTGAATGGCTCCAGCCTATACTACTTGAGGCCTCTGGGGACCTTCACCTCTGAAGATCCACCTTTGGATGGAGAGAATGTGTCTGGCACAAGGGAAAAGTCTGGTGTTTGCAGACCAGTCCAGACACTGTAGACCTTAGTTTGCTTTGGGGGAGCAGAAACTTTTACAAAGAAAAACTTAGTCCAACCCATTCATTATAGTGCTGTGGGATGGTCTGTATGTTAAATTGCTCTGATTGGTCAAAAAATAAAACACTGATTGGCCAGTGGCCAGGCAGGTAGTATAGGCGGGACTAACAGAGAGGAGAATTGAGGGAACAGGAAGGCAGAGGGAGTCACTGCCAGCCGCCGCCATGTCAAACAGCATGTGAAGACGCCGGTAAGCTACGAGCCACATGGCAAGGTATAGATTTATGGAAATGGATTAATTTAAGCTATAAGAACAGTTAGCAAGAAGCCTGCCACGGCCATACAGTTTGTAAACAATATAAGTCTCTGTGTTTACTTGGTTGGGTCTGAGCATCTGTGGGACTGGCGGGTGACAGAGATTTGTCCTGATTGTGGGCAAGGCAGGAAAACTCTAGCTACATTATAGTCTATTTAAGACTCTATTTCTATATCCTAATATATAATAGCTTTACATTTCAAATCACTTTTAAATTGATGGTGATAATACAGACCTATAGTAAAAGTAGACTGCCTTCTTACTCTAGCTTTCATGTATTTTCAGATTTTTAAAACAGGGATAGAATATAGTATGGAAGCTGAAACATTAGAAAGGGAAAGGGCATCAGACTAAGGGAAGTCAGATGGTGGCATGCAGAATGATTGCTACTACAGACATGTCTTAGAAACTTGGGTACAATTTAAGCAAGCAGAAAAAGAACAGAAAATGATCCAAAATCTTTAATTGTTCAGTATGTTAATCATGTCATGAGTAGAAAATTATACATGTTACAAGTCAACACAGTATATTCAGGTCCCACGAATGTAGTCTGTTTGAAACACAAATGAATTTCATGGTTATCTTCCAGTTCTCTCATTATATATATGCAAATATTCTAAATCTTTTTTTAAAATTGAAACCACAAATCATTTTTCCCAAAGCATTTTAAATAATGGATATTCAACAGCCTCAGGATCTCCTAATCCCCTAAATTTGACATGTAAACCTAGTTACAGAAGGAATCATTGGCATTATAAAAGATAAAAGTAGACAATGTGAGGATATGTATGCCTGCATGTAAGATGCCATGACTATCCTGATACATATACATATATAAACATTTTCTAATCATGCTTGAGATATGGTGTCAAACAACACTTAGCCTTTTTTTATTTAAATATAGCTTTTGCAATAAAGATATCAAGATTACTTTGTATTAGACAGTTCTAGGACAGTTTAACTCATTCAGATATGAATGGAATGAATAAAAAGTAGATGTTTAAAATTTTCCCATTCAAGAATGAGGGGAAGCCACATGCCTCATATTAAGAGTGAATGTAGAAATAAAATCTTCCAAGTAACTTGTTTTTTAGTCAATGAGTCAGAGGACAATCAGAGTGCTTAGAGATGTCTTTCTGCTCAGTGCCCACTATGATGTGAATAGTCTATGGTATCGGTTTTCCACAGCCAGGATGCTCAGCCTCATCAAGGGTCAGTCAGTTTCTCCAAGGACTATGAACTGAACCTGCGTAACCGTAAACCAAGTTAAAGAATTCCTCTCCTTAAAAACTGGTGAAGCTGCTTAGAGTATACCTATGTTATAGCAGTACCTACTCATATTGTATCAGATTGGCTAGCAGAGAAAGTAGTGTTCTCTTAATTAATATTCAAACATAGCATGAACCAAGATTCCCGTCTACAATTCTCAGTTAAAGTGGCATTTGAGTCAGGATTTAACTTAATTTCCAAGTCAATGTGAATCTATAAAAAAGTACAAATTTTAAGTTACCTACAATGCTTCCAAATGAAGGAAGGCTCCGTATACAAACCAGAAGAGTTAGTGAAATGGCAACAGAAATTAAAATAATAAGCCTTTTTTTTTCTTTTGAGGAACCAGCTTTTCCTCTTCCACAATGGCGCTCCATCTCAATGGCACATTGAGCATGGTAAGCAGCTGACGAACTGTATGCCAGGATAGACCTGTAGTAGGTGCTGGACTCTATGACTGTAAAGCGACAGATAACTCAAGAGCAGGCTAAGTTGAGAACAACTGATTCATCAATTCTTTTTCTTGTTGGTGTTCAGAAGTGTATCAGTTAGATTTGGTGTGAAATTTAGGCAGTTGATAATACAGTGCAGTGTGGGAGGCACGAATAGTTTATCTGAAGACATATTAGCAGTATGCATATTCTGCTTACTTTATGTACAGTTTAACTGCAAGGGTAAATATGCCACAATAACAAATATTTACAGGTTCTCAGCAATGTTACTAAGCATACCAGAACTTTGTCTAGGTCCTCGTGGCATTCCCTCACTGGAAAACAAATCTTACCTCCATGTCTTCTAACTCCAGGGCTTCTTTTGTCTTCCAGATGGGGAGCATGTCTGCTCATTGTTCCAGGGACTTTATTCAGAAACTTCTGGCTCATGTGCTGGGCAGATTCCTAGCATTGGGGAGTCTGGGGTTGGTATGATTAGTCCTTGATACCTTTCTGTGTGGACTTTGAGGCACACCATAGCCATGTCAAGAGCTAGAACCCTACTTATGGAGGGCCATAGTGGATGAATTCTATGCTCATGGCTTCTTAGCTCATCTCCCAACATTGGCTTGTTTCTTGCTAGCTTTTCTTAATTTTAAATTATCCCATCTACCTTTTGCCTCTGGGCTTTTACCTTTCTTTTTTGTATATCTTTCACTCTTAGTCTGTGGTTGGCTGTGTGGCTGTGGCTGGTCCCTTGCGTCCTCCTTTTCTTGTTCTCTTGCTCTTTCTTTTTTCCCTTTAGATTTCTCCTTCTATTTATTCTCTCTGCCTGCCAACCCTGCCTATCTTTTCTCCTGTCTTGCTATTGGCCATTTGATTCTTTATTAGACTATCAGGTGTTTTAAACCAGCAAAGTAACACAGCTTCACAGAGTTAAGCAAATGCAACATAAAAGAATTCACCATATTTTAGCATCATTAAACAAGTGTTCTACAGCATAAACAAATGTAAACACACCTTATAATAATATTTCACAACAGCCCATCTTCATCTTCAAAGACCTATCTCATTTTCATGAATTTTAACATATTGGCTTTATACATCCATAGCCATTGCTTTTTTGTTTATTCATTAGCTATCCATCTTTGTCTGCCTATTGTCTTTGTTCCACTTACATATCTGCCATTGGTCAATCATCTCTGGCCAGTCAAATGTCTTTTCAGAAGAAAACATAACAAAACAAAACAAATATCTTTTCAGAAGCATTTGAAAATAAACTGCTGATTCAGCAACCACAGATGATGCTATCAGACACCCCCTCCCAGCTGGGCTTCCCCTTTCCTGTTCTCCAAAGTAACCATTGCTATTAATTTCTAGTTTGTGTAACCAATATTATTTTTTCAATAATAAATGTATTTTCTAAAGGCCTTATTGACTGCATCATGGTTCTTCTGTTTGTTTTATTATAATCATTTCTTATTTGAGGCCAGCCTACAGGAGGAGGATCACTGAATCACTGAACATGTTAAAATATTTAGTTTCTTTTATCTAAAGGATTTTTAAATCTGTCTCAGCACATACATAGGAAATACAATCGCCCATTGGTACATTGGAGGAATTGATTCCAAGACATTCCTTTCAACAATATCAAACTCCAAATATACCTAGTTCCTTGTTTAAAATAGCAAAATATTTTCATGTAATCCATACATGTCCACCTGTATTCCTTACATCATCTCTAGATGACCCAATCCCATGCAAATTCCATGTAATCAATTGTTAGTTTTAGGAAGTAATGACAGGAAAGAAAAGTCTGTACATGTGCAACAAAAACAACTTATTTTCACTTGTTTTCTGTCTGTGGTTGGTTGAATCCATAGATACAGAACCCTAAGAAATAAAGGGCTGGCTGTATATATATATATATATATAATCTGAGAACAAAAATACATACATACATATACACTCCTTCAGGAACATGAAGTTATGAATATTTGTTTGAAACAGACAGTTTATTGATTACCACATTACAGTAGTTTCCATATAGATGCAGCCCCAAATAAAGCAGTGTTTTGGTTCAGGCTGGTTAGTATGTTCCTGCTGCACTGATTTAGAATGACATCTAATCTTTTTAATAAAATAGATAAAATGAACTCTTTAAGAATCGAGACAAGAAGCAATCTCTTGTGAGCATTGTGACTTCCCACGCACTGAATACGTAGTAAGAATGCTAGCCATTGTTACAATTGTTGAGTGAGAAAGGAGGGTTCTTCCAAAGAGGTATGTAGAAAGAATTAACGATTTCTGTAGTTAGTGTTTCTTGAGACATCAATTAAACCAATGATATGTAATAAACATGGGAGCAATAAAGCAAATTGCTAAGTGGTGTTGCCAAGCAACTCGGGGGAGGTAGTACATCCTTCCACTAGCATCAGGCTGTTGTGAATGCTTAAGAAACTCATTGCACGTGCTTGGAACACAAATGGTGAGGTAGGGGATGAAATTCTGTTATTAAAGCCAATCAGAGAATGGTCTCTAAAGAATCTGTGTCTATTCTGAGAGAGAGAGAGAGAGAGAGAGAGAGAGAGAGAGAGAGAGAGAGAGAGAGAGAGAGAGAGAGAGCTGTTTTCTGCCCATCTAGTGTGTTCCAGGAACAGGGGACAAAAATAAAAAAATAAAAACTAAAAGGACAAGAAAGCCTTGCTTCTGTCTCAAAGTAAGCAAATGCTGACACAAAATGGTTACTTCTGCAAAGATGGTATATAAAAGATTATTTTCAGAACACAAAAGCAAACATATTAGTTTGACTATTCTTCCCTAGCTTCTTGTACTTAATGTATCTGAGGATCACTTCAAATCAACATCATATTCCTTTGTAAAATTTCACTTTCAGGTTCAGTCAGTTAAATAATGGATCCAGGCCTCTCCTTGGACTCTGGGGTTACTATCACCCTTATGCTACAGCAGCATACATGGCAGTGTGCTGTTCTGTACTTGGTGTGAATCTTGAAGTGAGAGTCTCCAAACCAGCTCACTGGGTAGTAAAGTAAATGAATCTGCAGCTCTTGGGGATGGTGCCAAGTTCCACTCAGTGCACGTTTCTCGGCAGCCCTGCCAAAAAGAGTGCATCCTTAAGATTTCTATTAGTGCCACTTTGGTGAGTGAGGAATGGGTATTTTGACCAATGAGGTTTTACTGTAATTCCTTTCGCCATGAGTTAATGTAATTTACACTGAGTGTTCTTTTATGCTGGGTGTTATATGTCTGTTACTCTGCCTTGCCCATGGCTTGTCCTATTGATTTTTGTTAGTTTGTTTGCCTTTTCTTGAGCTTTTAAGGGTTCTTTATACATTAAGAAAATAAATATTTTTTCCCCATTAGGTAAATTGTAAATATTTTCTCTAAGCATGTCCTTTTATTTTCTTGTTTAGTTTTCAAGCTTTATTAATATAGTAAAAAGACCATTCTTCTTCATTCACAAATTGTTCAGACATGCCTTCACATTTTTATTTATTATCTGAATGGTTTTGTTTTTTATGCTAGTGTCTCTATTGTATTTGGGCTTTATTTTGATACACGGTGTTCTATCAGGATATGTAAGTTCTCCTCTCCCCTGACTACATCTTTAATACCTTCTACGACATCATTATTGTTCCTGCAATATAGACTCACATGGCAGTTGACTAACCCTTTGGTGACCTTTACCCTCTACTATCCCTACCCCCGGAATGTGAGCAGTATTTAATGCTCTCACTCAGACTACGACGAGAGTGGAAGTAAGTCACTCTCTTGGCAACTATCCATTATGGAGCAAAGAGGAAAGGAAGCCACCCTATGGCTAGGCAGCATCACGAGGCTCGACTGGCCAAGAGTCACACTTGTTCTACACATTCTCCACGATGAGTTTTAAACAAACAGGTTTCCAAGAATGAAATGGAATTTCAGAGGGCTATCAGCACTAAGGATGGTGTTTAATGCACAAGCATGAGGACTGGAGTTTAATTCCTAGAGCAAGCTCATAAAAGCTTGGAGCAGTGGAGTGTGCTTGGGGAGACAGAGATAGGTGGCAGATCACTGGTGTTCACTGGCCATCTAGCCTAACTCATCAGAGAAGCCCTGGTCAGGGAGAGCCTCCCTCAGAAAGCCAGGTGGACAGCTACTGGTGCATGATACCAAAAGTTGTCCTCAGGCCACGTGCACAGACAGGGTTCATCTGCATACATACGTGCATACACAGATACAAATACATATGAATTATACTGGGAGATGCACAAATTACACAGCAGAGACTCCTAACTCCCAAGGATCAGGAAAACACAACAGTCTTTATCGTTGGTACACTAATTGTCAATTGTTTTGGTATTAATTCAATATATTAACAGAAACTAGGAAAAAGTAAAGTAACAAGTAACAATTGCACACCGATATCTGTAAGCTTTCTAAGAAATCATCGAGTTCAGCACCTTCAGTTTAATTCAGCTGCTGCCTCCCAATTTTATGTTTTTTTTTGTGTTTTAATCACATCCCCTTCTAGCTGTATTCTAGTTTTGGTATTGTGTTTTCTCCTTCTTTGTCTGGAGGGAGAATATTACCAATTTTTCAAAGATTTTTCTTTCAAAAGGATTTCAAAATACCAGTTTTCTGTTACATAACTCATTATTATTATTATTATTATTATTATTATTATTATTATTTCTTACAGTGTACTTCCTTTTCAACCCTCTATTTTGGCAATTTAATCAACTTATTTTCATTTCTCTTTTATAATAAATATTTTATGTTAATATTTTTCTGTTGGAGACTGACTCTGGACAGCTGTGTCTTGAACCTTGTGTTACCTGCCACGATTTATCAAGCCTCGTGTAAATAAGAGGCTTTTAGTCTAACCTAGGAATGTAGGATTAAATAAACCTCTTTAAATCAGCTAGCTGCAGGGGCCTGGGACCAAAGAGACCTCCTGCTGACCCTCCTTAGGAATTTTCTTTGTCCTCTCCTCACTCCTGCTCCCCCTCCCTACCTGAAGCCCTGTTTATAAGCTCTAACACCAGTCAATAAACCGAGGCCTTGACGCAGCTCAGACTGCTTTGTCTTTCTTCACAGCGCTTGGTCTCCTTTCCCTCTCACCCCCCATTGATTCACAGGTGTCCCCTCCTCGAGACCCTCGAATAACCTGGCCTGCTGGACGGGTCAAGTGGCGCCCGAACGTGGGGCTCGAGGCACGGTGGCTCACTACTGGACGGCAAAGAGAAAACGGGGTCTGGCCAGACTCACTAGGGTAGAGGTGCCCCAACAGCATCACTCGTGCGCCGCGGGCAGCCTTGAGGTAAGTGCCGTTCATCAATCAATGGGTAAAGCACTCTCTAAAGAGGCTCTCTTCATTTAGGAAATGAAGATTTCAGGGAGAGGGGAATAAGAGTCAAAAAGAAAGAAAAAAAAAGATTTAATTAAGTTTTTCTATTTTGTGGAAGAAAAATGTCCCTGGCTGGTTATTAATGGCCCGGGCATCTACCCTTTGACGTGGAATAAAGTCAGAAAGGATATCAATAACTTGCTTAAGGATGGAGAGAATGTCCCCGATGCAGTCTTTAGTTTCTATGGAGTAATCAGAGATGTTTTATAGGATTCAGAAAAGGATAGTAGGGTGTCACATCTTCTGGCACTTGCTGAGGACCTATTAAATGATGTGTCTGTCCCAGAAGACGGTAAGAGTGAGGTTGTCACAAATCACATTGAACAAAAGACCAAAAGACCCCACCGGGACCCTCAAGGGTCCAGAGGTTTATTGACATCTACCGGTAAGAGCGCTCTCTGTCTTGTCTCTGTCTCTGTCTTGTCTCGTTAAGTTTTGTGCCAGTCGACTGATTTGTACTTTGCAGGCTCTCACTGGGACAGACGTGTCCGGACAGTGATCCTGGGAGGGAAAGAGAGACGTCTCATTCCCTGATTTGGGCAAGGGACCCCCTAGTCCCAAGCCATTTGGGGCCACCTCAGAGGTGACCATTTGATTTTAGGAGTCTCCTCCAGGGAGTGCTCAGGAGAGGAGCATCTTTGGGTACCTTTCCCCATGGTGGGAGGAAGTGCCACTTTGTATTTTGTCCCGGGAAATTGTTAGAGACATTTTGTGGGTTTTTTTTGTATGTTTTATTGTGGTCATTGTTACTTTACACTCTGTTTCTCTTCCAAGAAATAAGGTGCATGTCTGACTAACAGGCATGTGAAAGCCCCCTGATGTCTGTTTGATCAAGGACAGAGATCCTCCAGTCTGGATTGTTTTTGGTGTGATTGAGCCTGGAGGGTCACTCTCCACAGAGCACATCAGGCTGTCATTGTTCTTGGAGCTTTGTTGGTTGTCTCGTTGGGGCAAAGTTTTTCTTTCGTGTGCCCTTGGTCTTGTGTGTACTGTGTTAACTGTTCTCATTGTTGACTTGACTGTGACGGACGCTATGGGACAGTCCCCTTCTTCTCCACTAGACCTTTGCCTAGCCCACCAGAAGGATGTGCGAGCCACAATCGAGGGGCTTGCTTGCTGTGAGTGAGGCCATCATCATCTCAGTGCTGATGTGCTGGTACTTGGATTGTCTGTGTAAATGTCATCTGTTTCTGCTACTCATCTCCCTTATTTTCCTGGAGGGAGGAGAGAGAGGCACAGCGAGGGCCACCTCCCTCCCTCCCTAGCTCTCTTGCTATCAGGACTGCAGGCAGCTGGCTGCTCTCACGAGGGTGGGGGTTTGTGCTCTCAGTACAGGCGGGCTAAGATTCTCATGTCCTGCTCTGGACAGGGCAATGGCTGCCTGCAACTGACAAAACTGTGTGAACACTGAACAGAGAATCTGACTTTAGTCAGAGGAGTTAACAAAAACTTTTTTTTTCAGGAACACTGGCAGCCAAGGACATACTTTATGACCACTGCTCCCCCTCCCTTCCTTTACTGTGATAACTTCAAAGTCTCTTCTGCCAGCTAGGAATTTCTCTTGTTAACCCTTCTCTGTCCTGATTGTGAAACCTCACAATCCACCCCCCCCACTTCATCCCCTACAGACAAAGAGAAGCTAAAACCAGGATTCTTAAATGTAGATAAGAACTTAGACGCCTTTTTCCAGGTGGCTTTATCAACTACAGAAACTTAAGAAAACACAGAGTTAGGATATACGACCATCTGGCAGAGACTAAGTGGTCATAAAACATTCCAAACTCCCCAAACCCCAGGGACAGCTCATAAAACTCCTAAACACGGTTGCTAAACAAATGAGAAATAAAGATAACATGAAAAACTACTGATATGAACCTAAAGAGGGACGCAGGTTGTGGGAGATGAATTATGTGGTCTGTATTAGCCTCACAAAGAAAAGGCGTGTCCTCCTTCCAACCTCCCTGCTGTGTGTGAGAGGTTTGGAACTAGCCCCCCTGCCGAGGCTTGTAAACTTCATTTGTATAAACCTTGCTTTTGCATTCTGTACCTGAGGTCTCCAGTGGCTTCTTTGGGGATGTGATCTGGGCATAACACTGATATTGCTTGATAAAAAAAATGTTAAATTACCAGTTCAAGATACTAGGAAAATTATGCTTTTATATCCACAGGAAAAGTAAAAATTTACATGGGTTTTGGTCATTTGAGTTCAATGTGTTACAAATACTTGCCATCATTTAAGAAAATTGGTTTCAAATTATTGTTGGTTAAAATAAAAGTTTAAATAAATGATTTTTTGACTTGAGGAAACAGTTTAGGATGTAAAAATTTAAAGGCTTAAGCATGTCATGAAGGTTTAAAAAATATAATAAAACTTTAAGGTCTAACTTTAAAGTTTAAGTAAACATGTTTCAGATTTCTTTCTCTTGTTATTCTGCTGTTACATGGAGACTCCAAAGGGTCATAGTTTTAAAAAATGTCTGTCTATTCTGCAGGTATGAATGAAAATGTGGCCACATGTATGTTTGGTTTTGAATGTCTGAGTTTGCATGAATGTCCTTCTGTACTAAGGAATACAAGTTAATACTAGTCATCTGGCTATCCAGATACTAGTTTAAAGCATAAACGGTTCAATTTAAATAAAAACAAACTGAGAGGTATATTTGACTAATATATCTATAGGAGAACAAATTAGCCTGGTCATTATTACCAAACTTAGAGATATTTTCAAGATTAGGCCTAGATTTGTTTGGCTCAGATACATTTAATAGATAATGGTCCTCAATCCTGTCAATGATCTGATGAATATGACATTTAAATTATTTGATTAAAAACTTACTATCAGAAACAGAGACTCCTAGCTCCCCAGCTCCTAGCAATGGTTCCCAAGGTCTCCAAAGAAGATATGGAATGACAAGAAGATGCCACCTGAATTGTGAACGACACTGACCACAGGGCAAGATGTCCCAATGCAACGCCTGCCTCCAGGACCCAGCCCAGATTATGGACAAGTAGTAGGACACTGTCAGTCTTCCGTGTCCCTATTCCACAGAAAAGGTACTCTGCCTTATGGGCTTGATGGTGGTAAAAGATTGATGTTGTTCTGACTGGTACCTCCAACACTATAGAAACCTGGGTAAGGGGTTGATCACTGTAATTTATAGGATTGGAAGCTTCTTGGTCTGCACTCAGATATAGTTTATCCTTCTCAGATCTCTGACAGTGCTGATGACTAGGCTAGCTCTAATTTTGTCAGCATGGCAGCATCAGACAACCAGACCTTTCTGCAAGGCCATAGCTAGCTTGTAAGCTCACTTTTAAGAAAATGTTCTAAGATGTAAAAATTTAAATAAATCATAAAGGTTCGGATATGAGTCTAAAATAAGATATGTTTCAGATTACTCTCCTGTTCTATGGTTCAGAGCTTAACATTTAGGAGTCCTGATGAGCTGGTAGAGCAATGACCACTTACTGTTCAGTCACAAGTTCAACATTTTGGATTTGTTTTAGATGTCATATAGATATGTCTAATGTAAGCCTAAAAGTGCTTTTCACCAGGCTTAAAATCTCTGTCCAACTTACACCTGGCTTTCTGGACAGAAGTAAAATGCCCAAATCTGTAGTTCTTGTTGGGACTCAAAGGTATAAGTCTACTTCTGCTGTTTTACAGATACCCTTTATCTGCTTTGTCTGCAATATGGATTTCAGTACAGATTGGTAATAATAATGCATCTAAAACTTTTATGTCATTTTGTAAGTAGGCCTCAAAGGATTAAAAGAGTCATAAAAACATAGACCCACTTCACAGAGGTCGAAAGGACCCCAGATAAGTATTCCTAAAGATGGTATTTTTCCTCTCTCCTGGTCTTGGGATCACTGTTTTTCCCATTACTAAGGGTATAAACCTAAGGGTTCCAAATAAGTTCATAAATTTTAACCTCTCTTCCTAGTTTAAATCTGTCTCAACAGATTTCTACTTGGCTGGCAGACACCTCCAAGTTTCAGTTGTTGACTCCACCACTCCAGACGACTGTGGACTCCTCCGGACGTGCTATAGGCTAACGTGGACCAGCCCAGCTAACATGATTCTTCTCTGTCCCTATGGGGTCAGGCAGCTACATGCTACTGACAAATGCCCCCTGCCCAGTATTTGACCAGTTTTTCAGCCTTTTGGGGGAGGGGCCCTGATAACGACGTCCCAATGCCAGCTTGAAGCAGTTCCAGAAAGAAAATACATCGTCCCATTTTCCTTGTTCAAAAAAGGCTGAAATGCTGGGTCAAAAGAAAACTCCCTGGCATAGAGACCAGATGGCTATTTGTACATGAACTATGCATGGCCATTACAGGCCATGAGTTACTAAAATAGGCCATGAGGTACCAAATGTAATGCCATAATTTTAAGATTAAAATTTGCCAAAAAGAAAACGGGGGAGTGAAAGACCCTAGCCCTTCAGGCTTACACCCCCAAGCCTCAGGAATAGAGAAAACTTCAAGCACCAGGAAATGAGAAACTAAAAATCTAGTTCCAAGAGCAACCTGACTTAGCCATTGTTCAATGTCCCCTGCAACCATATAACAATGTAAAGAGATTTCTGGTAAGAGATGTGCTCAACTGTGACTGGGATAGTTGCAGGTGTTCCAGGAAGGACCACCATGACCTGTGTGTAAACTCCACTCCCGCCTTGATACCCCCCTCCCCTTTGAGGTTTCAGGAAAAATGTACCTGTTGACGCAAATTACCTGTCTGTGATCACTCTGTACCCAGACCATGATCTTGTGAAACGAAATTGTATGGGAATTGTAATCTTGTGGGTTTTTCCTTTATTAGCCTTTATGGGGCTGCAGTAAGATGCGGCTCTTGCTCTTAGGAGCAGGGTTTGCCCTTCTATATAAAAGCTTTAAAGAATCCCCTTGGCTTTCTACCCTGATCCCCACCCTCCTGGCCCCCCTGATTATTTTCCTTCTCCTTCTCATTACCTTTGGTCCCTGGGCCTTTCAGCAGTTGACTCGGTTTATCAAAAATCAGATTGATTCGGCCTTACCACGACACGTCTCGATTCATTATCACAGAGTAGATTCCTAGGAGGCTGGCCAGGAGCCCCATCAAGGACTCAGATTCAGTGTCCTAAAGCCCTAACGTCCCCACGGTCTTGCTAGAGAGTACTCAATGACGGGAATAGTACAGGGCCCACGCAGGAGACAACAGTGTACAGAGGTCGTTGAGACCGGCTCAACATGGCACCTGCCATGCGTGGGAGTCCCCCTGTATAGCCTAAGACAGAGGCTCTCTCGGACCTCCGCAACCCCGATCACATGGACTTGGTCCATTTTTGAGAAAAGAGGAGGATATGTTGGAGACTGACTCTGGACAGCTGTGTCTTGAACCTTGTGTTACCTGCCACGATTTATCAAGCCTCGTGTAAATAAGAGGCTTTTAGTCTAACCTAGGAATGTAGGATTAAATAAACCTCTTTAAATCAGCTAGCTGCAGGGGCCTGGGACCAAAGAGACCTCCTGCTGACCCTCCTTAGGAATTTTCTTTGTCCTCTCCTCACTCCTGCTCCCCCTCCCTACCTGAAGCCCTGTTTATAAGCTCTAACACCAGTCAATAAACCGAGGCCTTGACGCAGCTCAGACTGCTTTGTCTTTCTTCACAGCGCTTGGTCTCCTTTCCCTCTCACCCCCCATTGATTCACAGGTGTCCCCTCCTCGAGACCCTCGAATAACCTGGCCTGCTGGACGGGTCATTTTTCATTTCTCCTTCATTAACATTATCCAATAGACTCCTATGTTTATTTTTCTTACCAACTTTTTGACATGCAACTGTTTAATAGAGATTTTGAAATTATCCAATTAGTTCCTGGCTGGCCTAGAACAGAGGATCCTTTTCTCTCAGCTCCCATAGTGCTGGGGTGAATGAAAACAAGGCATCCATGTGCAGTGCATCACCACCTGGCCCCAGGCAGCACTTTTGATACTGCCGTCTGCAACCAGAACTCTGAGAACTTTTCCATCCTTTCTACACTATTGAACCTACTGAAGCTTTCTTCATGCACAGTGGTTAATATTCATGGCTATCATGTTCTTTGAAGTCATGTTTCCTATCACTGTGACTACAAATTTTATATCCTTATTCTCTATATTAATAATCACATAGCATTATGTTCTATTCAAATTTCATTTCAGTTTATATATTTTTATCTGTTTAATCAGTTTTAGAGTACAATGGTGTGAAAAATTCCTCTTTGTGTGATTCTTTTTTTTTTCTCTTCAAATTTACCATGGTTTCTATTGGCACAGTTGCTATTTTATTTCATATGCTGGTGTAAGACTATTTATTATGTTTGTTGTATATATTAAAAGGTCTGTTTGAGTCTAGTTTGATCATTTATGGCCTGAATTCTATTTTGAAACTATTGATTTCTGCGTGCTATGCTCTTTAATTTTAGAAATTATACTTTCTTTGTGTCAGGCATGCATTCAACACACAGCATAAATGCTTGTTTATTTCATATTGTGCGAGTCTTTATTTTTATTTAATTGGTGGGTGAGGCATGACCTTTACAATGGCATTGGCTGTGGGTTTCTCATATACATTGTTTATTATGCTGAAGTATGCTTCCTCTAGTATTACTCTCTCTAGGACTTTTATACTATGAAGGTATGTTGGATTTTGTCAAAGTCTTGTTAAGCATACATTGAGATGATCATGTGATTTTTATCTTTATGTATATTTAATCTGGTTTACTACATTTTTTGACTTGAGTATGTTGAAGTATTCCTAAATCTCCATGATAAATCTATCTTGCTCATGGTGGATAATATTCTTTTTTGTCTTTTCTTCGAGACAGAGTTTCTCTGTGTAGCTTTGTAGTCTATACTGGATCTTAACTTTGTACACCATAATATTTTTGATGTATGCCTGTGCTTGGTTTGCAAGTAAATACTTGAGGATTGTTAAGTCTACGTTCATCAGGGATATTGGCCTCTGGTGTTCTTTACTTGTGTCTTTACCTGATTTTGGTAGTAGAATGATACTAGCTACATAGACTGTAAGCTTCTTTTTTTCTATATTTTTGGATAGTTTAAGGGATGGCTGTAGATCTTTGAGATTCTGGCAGAATTCTGCTGTGAATGTATAGGGACCTAGATATTTAGGTTAGAATATTTTTTGTTACTGTTTCAATATCCTCATTTGCTATGGGTCTATTTAGGTAGTTGATCACTTCTTGGAATAATGTGGGATTGGCTAGATCTAGAAATGTTTGCATTATGGTCAGATAGGGTACATAGAATTATATCAATTGTTTGAAGTTCATTAAGGATGTGGTGGTCCATTTTAGAGAAGCTTCCATGGTCTGCTAAGTAGAATATATATTCTTTGGTGTTTGAGGAGAATTTCCTATAGATATTTGTGAATTTCATTTGATGTAAGATGTCATTTATTTCTAATGTTTCCCTGTTTATTTTTTGTTCAGATGACCTGTCTATTAGAAAAAATGAGGTATTGAAATCACCTCCCATTAATGTTAATCTCTCTCTCTATATATACTTTTTTTGAGACAGGGTTTCTCTGTGTAACAGCCCTAGCTGTCCTGGAACTCCCTTTGTAGATCAGGCTGTTCTCTACTCTAACTCACAGAGATCTACCTGCCTCTGCTTCCCTCTGCCTCCAGAATGCTGGGATTAAAGGCATTTGCCATCACACCCAGCTTACTTATCTTTTTAAAATTTATTTTCCTTTTTTATGAATTTGGCTTTATTCTTTTTTTTAAAAAATTTTTAAACCTTATTCTTTTTTTATGTTGTATATTTTTTATTTTATAACTTAATTTAATTTTACGTATCAGTCATGGATTCCCTTGTCCTCCCCCCCCACTTTCCCCCCCATCCACCCTCCATTACCATCTCCTCCAGGGCAAAGACTCCCTTGGGGATTGAGTTTAACCTGGTAGATTCAGTTCAGGCAGGTCCAGTCCCCTCCTCTCAGGCTGAGCTAAGTGTCCTTGCATAAGCCCAGGGTTCCAAACAGCCAGCTCATGCACTGAGGACAGGTCCCGGTCCCACTGTTTGGATGTCTCCCAAACAGGTCAAGCTAATCAACTGCCTCACTTATCCAGAGGGCCTGATCCAGTTGGGAGCTCTTCAGCTATTGGTTCATAGTTCATGTGTTTCCATTTGATTGGCTATTTGTCCTTGTGCTTTCTCCAATCTTGGTCTCAACAATTCTCGCTCATACAAACCCTCCTCTTTCTCACCAATTGGACTCCTGGAGCTCCACCTGGGGCCAGGGCATGGATCTCTGCATCCATTTCCCCCAGTCATTGGATGAGATTTCTAGCATGACAATTAGGGTATTTGGCAATCCTATCACCAGAGTAGGTCAGTTCGGGCTTTCTCTCACTCATTGCCAGTGGTCTATTGTGGAGATATTTTTGTGGATTTCTGTGGACCTCTCTAGCACTTTGCTTCTTCCTATTCTCATGTGGTCTTCATTTATCATGGTCTCTTATTTTTTGTTCTCCCTCTTTGTTCTTGATCCAGTTGGGATCTCCCGCTCCCCTAAGCTCTCTTTCCCTTGAACCTTGCACTTCATTACCCCCTCTCATGTCCAGGTTGTTCATGTATATCTCATCCATTTCTCTGTCATTGGGCAATCCTTGTGTCTTTCTTTGGGTCCTGTTTTCTAGGTAGCTTCCCTGGAGTTGTGAGTAGCAGTCTAGTCATCTTTGTTTTACATCTAGTATCCTCCTATGAGTGAGTACATACCATGTTTGTCTTTCTGAGTCTGGGTTACCTCATTCAGGATGATTTTTTTCTAGATCCATCCATTTTCCTGCAAACCTCATGATGTCATTGTTTTTCTCTGCTGAGTAGTACTCCATTGTGTATATGTACCACATTTTATTTAAAGAAATTGAAGATGTCAGAAAATGGAAAGATCTCCCATGCTCATGGATAGGCAGAATTAACATAGTAAAAATGGCAATCTTACCAAAAACTATCTACAGATTCAATGCAATCCCTGTCAAAATACCAACACAAGTATTCACAGACCTGGAAAGAATAATACTCAACTTCATATGGAAAAACAAAAAACCCAGGGTAGCCAAAAGAATCCTGTACAATAAAACAACTTCTGGAGGCATCACATTCCCTGACCTCAAGCTTTACTATAGAGCTATAGTAATAAAAACAACTTGATACTGGCATAAAAATTGGCATGTGGACCAGTGGAATTGAACTGAAGACCCTGACATTAATCCACACACCTATGAACATATAATTTTTGACAAAGAAGCCAAAAGTGTACAATGGAAAAAAGAAAGCATCTTCAACAAATGGTGCTGGCATAACTGGATGTCAACATGTAGAAGGCTGCAAATAGATCCACACCTGTCACTGTGCATAAAACTTAAGTCCAAGTGGATCAAAGACCTCAACATAAATCCAATTACTCTGAACCTGATAGAAGAGAAAGTAGGAAGTAGTCTTGAACGCATTGGCATAGGAGATCACTTCCTAAATATAACACCAGTAGCACAGACACTGAGAGAAACAATCAATCAATGGGGGCCTCTTGAAACTGAGAAGCTTTTGTAGAGCAAAGGATACAGTCAACAAGGCAAAATGACAGCCTACAGAATGGGAAAAGGTCTTCACCAACCCCACATCTGACAGAGGGCTGATATCCAGAATATATAAAGAACTCAAGAAATTAGACATCAAAATGACCAACAGTCCAATTAAGAAATGGGCTGTAGAACTAAAGAGAGAATTCTCAACAGAGGAAGCTCAAATGGCTGAAAGATATTTAAGAAATTGCTCAACATCCCTAATCATCATGGAAATGCAAATCAAAATGACTCTGAGATACCACCTTACACCTGTCAGAATGGCTAAGATCAAAAACACTGAAGACACCTTATGTTGGAGAGGATGTGGAGCTAGGGGAACTCTCCTCCACTGCTGGTGGGAATGCAAGCTTGTACAACCACTTTGGAAATCAAGATGGCGCTATCTCAGAAAATTGGGAATCAGTCTCCCCTAAGACCCAGCTATACTGCTCTTGGGCATATACCCAAGGAATGCTCAATCATACCACAAGGGCACTTGCTCAGCTATGTTGTTCATATCAGCATTGTTTATAATAGCCAGAACTTGGCTTTATTCTTTTCTTATATCTGATCTATTTTATTTTATTTTAATTTAATTTTTCCTGTAGAGGAGAGTTAGGCTGCTGATCTGAGAAATTTCCCACTATAGATATTTATAGCTATAAATGTCCATGTAATAATGACTTCAGTTGTATTCCATAAGGTTCATCTGAAAGAATATTATAACTTTCTTTGTGGTGTCCTTCTTGAGCCTGCTTGTCCTGAAACTTGATTTGTAGACTAGATTTTTCTTCAAGTTGTGATTCTCCTACCACTACTTTCCAAGTGCTGGGTTACAAAGATGAGTTACTATACCTGGCTGAAGGGCTTTAGTCCTAATTGTTTATATTAAAGGGTTTTATGTCTAAGCATTAGTTGTAGTTCCAATAAGGTTATTTTTATGCATTGTCTATTCTTTCATATGGTCTATGTATTTGTCCCTTTATTTTTAAGATGTGCCTCCAGGCAGTTCATAGATTGTATTCATGTTTTTGTAGTTTTAATCTATTTAGACTTAATATTATTATTGATATGATAATTTGCCTTTTTGTTTCTTATCTTACATTGTTAATTGGTTCATTTATGTCTTCTTTAATATCCCTATCTTAACTAGACAGCTTCTACAACCCCATTTTAATTCCTTCGATTAGTTTTGTATTTAAACTTTTTAGTTTTTTAAATATTCATACAGCCCTATGTGCTCTGGAATTTGTCATATATTTATATAGTTTGTCAGTTTTAATTAATTATACACATTTAAGAAGCTTTATATCTGTTCAAATATTATTATGATTACTGAATTATAGGCTCATGTCTAATAAAAAGGTGAAATGAACAAATATTAGAATTTTATTTATAGAACTGCAATGTCTATATTACATTGATTATTTTTATTTTTATTTTCTTTTCGAATCAAGCTATGTTCTACCATTATTTAGTTAATAAACCACAGCCTCATGACATACTCACTCCTAGCGTTTGTGTTGTCATGGTTGCAGTTTACAGGGTAAGTAAAACAACACAAACTATAGATAGTTTTATATAATCATTTTTAAATAAGAGAAAAATAAATGTATATTTATATTACTCCCTCTAATCAGTTGTACCAACATTGCTCTCTTAATTTCAACTGAAACTGTTTTCTTTTGTCATGATTTTTCAGCCTGAATAATTTTGTGTGATGTATGTTTTAGGGCAAATATAGTAGCAAGGAGCAGTCAGGCTTCTCTACCTAGAAATGTCTTCATTTTTATTTTTGAAAGATATTGGTGGTTGGAAGGAGAAGTGTCACCCATAGTCTTGAGCATTTGAACACTTGATTCCCAGTTAGTGGCAGTGTTTGGGAAGATTCAGGAGGGTCAGCCTTGCTGTGTCACTTGGGGTGGGTTTGAATGTTTATTGTCTTGCCTACTTCCAGTTTGATCTCTCTATTTTGTAACTGCATTTGAAGATGTAGCCTTTTTCTTCCCATCCTGCTGCTATGCCTCCTACAATGCCATGATGGACTCGTTCTTCTGGAAACTTAGCCCAAATACCTTGCCTTCTACAAGTCACCTTGCTCATATGTTTTATCATAGCAACAGAAAAATAACTGACACAGACATTGATAACTGATAGTTCTGGTGAAAAACTTGACTGTGCTGGTTGGTTTGTGTCAACATAACACAGACATAGAATAGACGAGATAACCTCAACTGAGGAATGGCCTCCATCAGATCTCCCTGTAGGAGAGTTTATGGGGCATTTTCTTGATTAATGACTGATGTGGGAGAACCCACACTACTGTGTATGTGCAACCCTGAGCTAGTGTCCCTAGGTTGTATAATAGAGCAGGCTGAGCAAGCCATGGGAGAAAATCCAGTGAACAGCATTCATCCATGGTCTCTGCCTCAGTTCCTATCTGCAGATTCCTGCCTTGGCTTCCCTCAATGATGGATTGATTGTGATTGAGACATGTAAGCCAATAAGCCCATTTCTTTTCATGCTGCTTTTAGTTATAGTGTTTTATCACAGTGATAGAAACCAAACTAGGGCTTGGTACCAGAGACTGGACTATTGCTGGGACATACCTGATGGTATTATTATGAGAAGATGGTGAAGCACTTTGCAAATTTATGTTGAAAAAGCCTTTGAGTAATCAAAGCTTAATGAGCTTCTAGGAACCTAGAAGATTATGCCAAAGCCAGTGCAAGTGATGGATGACTGGTTTGTTGGGTTTCAGAGAGAAGTAAAGACTTTCCCTGTGCCATTTATATGGTAGTTTGAATCAAGAATCTTAAGATACCCCCGCAAAAGACTGCTGGCAATGGTCGCGAGACGGCAGGAACTGACCTACTCTGGTGATGGGATGGCCAGACACCCAGATAGTGGTGCCATAAACCCCATCCAAGGACTGAGGAATCTGAAGGCAGACATCCACGGCTGGGCCCCTGGTGGAGCACTGGGAGTCTAATTAGTGAGAAAGGAGAGGGTTTATATGAGCGAGAATTGTTGAAGCCAAGCTTGGATAAAGCACCGGGACAAATAACCAAATGAATGGAAGCACAGGATCTATGAACCAAAGGCTGAGGGGCCCCCAACTGGATCAGGCCCCCTGAACGGGTGAGACAGTCATTTGGCTTGATCTGTTTGGGAGGCAGCTGTGCATTGGTGCCAGGTCCTGGGCTCGTTGCATGAGTTGGCTGTTTGAATCCTGGGACTTATGCAGGGACACTTGGCTCGGTCTGGGAGGGGGGAATGGACCTGCCTGGACTGAGTCTACCAGGTCAACCCCGGTCCTCGGGGGAGACCTTGATCTGGAGGAGGTGGGAATGGGGCGTGGGCTGGGGAGAGGGGTGGGCGAGAGGGGGAGAACAGGGGAATCTGTGGCTATTATGTTGAACTGAATGGTGTTGTAAAATAATAATAATAATAATAAAAAAAAAGAATCTGTGGTGTCTGGTAAGCTGGAGCTGAAGACTCAGCTGTGATTAAGTAGAGACCAGCACCACCAAAGTGCTTTACTGGGACAATGGATTCTGGTTAGCTGGGGTTAAGAAATTAATTAGCAGTGGTTAAGCAGGGATCAGCACCATTGAGACAAAATCTGTGATTCAGAGGTGGCCAAGAGTGTATTTCACTGTGGAAACCAAACTTGGTATCTTGTAAGAGTATTTTGTGGCTTGGTACTGTGAGAAACCAGGAGAGGCCGTTGGTGAAGGTGCACCCTCTGTTGAAGCCCAGGGGTGAAGGAACTGTGGAGAGATGTTGAGGCTTGGTACCATGTGCCAGGGTAAGAGTCTCTGAAGGGAGTCTAGAGAGGTGTTCCAGTTGCAGTCTGGTTTCAGTATAGTATAGATATGGGACAACTGTCAACGACAGCAGTAGCCATGGAGTGGAGCCTGCCCAAACCTACAAGACAAACTGGTTGAGCTGTGAACAGCAGAGCTGGAGAAGTAGGGCTGCCCAAGACCTATGAAGCCCTGGGAATCATAGTGGGTCCCAGATATGAGGCACTGAACTTTCTACATTGTTGAATTTTGGGTTTGCTTTGATTTGATTCTGTGCCCTGTTTTTTTCCATTTTAGTTTAACAAAGTATGTAACTTATTTTAGATTTATAGGAGGCAACAATTAAGACACTTTAGATTTTGAGAGGGACTTTGACTACTTCAAAGAGACCGAACTTTTAAAGTGTTTAAATGTTTTGAAGGCTGTAGCATTTTTAAAGTTATTTATGTTTTAATAGTATATCTTTACATTGATATGAGAGTTGGGGGACAAACAAGGGAGAAAAACTAGTGATTTAATAGTGACATAGTTGTATCAAGTTGACAAGGTATTAATTTTGTTGCTTAGATTTTTGTCAACCTGATACAAACATAGACATATCTGTGAAGAAGGAACTGCAATTGAGGCATTGTCTCCACTAGAATGACCTGTAGGCAGGTGTGCAGGGCGTTTTCTTGATTAGTGGATGAGGGCCCAGATCACTATGGGTGGTGGCATCCCTGGACAGACGGTTCTGAGTTATGTGAGAAGGTTGAGCAAACTATGAAGAGCAAGTCAATGAGCAGCTTTCCTCTATGATCTTTGCTTCAGTTCCTGCTTTGAGTGTCTGCCTTGGTTTTCCTCAATGATGGACTATGGTTGGGACATGTAAGGCAAATACCTTTTTCTTTCCATCATGGCGCTTATTACAACAATATAAACAAAACCAAGATGCTGACCATTTTGTTTATTGAAATAATACAGAAGAGAAAAGTGGACTAGAAAAGCAGTAGAACATAAAAAGCAGAACTTGATGTGTCATGACAGTAGGATCCAGGGAGACTGCTGGGAGGAAATGCTGGCTCTGGAGGCCTAGCTCAAGATATTTCAGAGGAAAACAATATTACCAACTGGGCAAGAGACAAATCCTATAACACCCTGGTAAAGAACATGACTGTCTTCTGCCATTGCTTTAAGAGCTTTCCTGAAGCTAAATTAGGAAGTAACAGACTAATACCTTTGGCAGAGGTAATTTTAAGGCAGCATAATATTGAATCTGTGGTATAATTATTATTCATCACTATTATATAGGTCTGAAATGAAAATGAGCAAGTGGATAACAAAAAATACAAATGTGCATTTGACAGAGGAAAAGAGCACAAAGAAACTTAATGTTGCATCCAGAGCTTGTGCTGCAGGAGATAAGGAGGTAATTGTCATTATGAGGAAACCTCTTGCTCATCACTGAAATAAAAGGGACAATGCTTTCAGTGCAAAACCCCATACACCTAAGCCACTAATGTGGGAAAGATATCTGAAGGTATTTTATGTCCTCAGGATGCAACTGAGCATCAATGGTGATGCTAATGTGACTCAAGAGGTCCACCAGCCATCCCAAGCTGGCTGCAGAAATTGGCAGTGTTGTCCTCATGGAGCTGGCTTTAGAGATATGAAGGATGCAAGCATAAAAGGTCATAGATTCTGAGTCTAGGATTTCAGAGAGTCACTGAGGTCAGGCAGCATGTGACAGGAGTCTCTGCATGAATGACTGAGAAGGCAAGAAGCTGTGGGAGATCTTTGTACAAAGCTGTATATGTGAAGCCTGTGTTTCATTGGAAACACCAATATGCCAGAGCCATGAGATATCTAGCAAGGGGAGCTTGGAATGGAACTGGAGGGAATAGAACAATCCGGAGAACAATGCATGTTGCAGGCAACAAAGCTGGAGGGGTTGGGGCCATCTAAGCTCTTTGAAATTAAAGTCCCAGATATAGAACATAGTGTTACAAGACACGGTGTTAATCTCCTGGGTTCTGGTCTTACTTTGGTCCAATATTTTCTCACTATGCTCCCATTCTTCCCTTTTGGAGTGGTGATGCATATTTTATGTCATTATATGTTGGAAGTATATAATTTGCTTTTCGATATTTCAGAGTTTTACAATTCAGAGATTGTCTGGAGTCTCAGAAGAGACTTTGGATTTCTAAACAGCATTGAGACAAAAAGACTACATGGACTTTTGGAGTTAGACTAAATGCATTTTGCATTATGTCATGGTGACAAGACTGAGTGCTAGGGAATAGAATGTGGTAGTTTGAATGACAAATGTCCTCCATAGTCTCAAGCCATAGTCACTTGGTCACCAGTACGTAGCAGTGTTTGCATAGGACATGTAACCTTATATACAAAGTGCATCGTAAGGGATGGGCTTTGAATTGTTATTGCCTTGCCTAATTTCAGTTTGCTCTCTCTGGTTCATGATTGCATTTGAAGAAGTAATCTCTCAGCTTCTCTTCCTATGTCTGCTGCTTGCTGCTATAATGGACTCTGTCCATCTTGTCCATAAACCCAAAGGAACTTTTCCTTTTGTAAGTTGCCTTGGTCAAGGTGTTTCATCACAGGAACAGAAAAGGAACTGATACAGTTGTCTTCCACGACTTTGAGTGTCTCTGTGTCCTTCCTGTCTTCCAGGATGCCTATGAAGATTCAAATACTGACCTTAGTGTAGTTCCTGCACACTTGGTGAATCATGTGCTTGAATCTTTCTGCAGCATCTTGACCGCACCGGCTCGCACTTGAGTTCTGCTGCTTCAAATACTTTCCTTTCATCTTTGACTTTCAACATTTTTGCTTTGATGTATCTAAGTCAGGATCCCTTGATGTTTAAAGTAAATATTCTTACTTGGAGTTATTTTAGCTTTTCCATGTGTTGATTCATCCTTAAACCAAGTTTCAGAACATTTCAGCCATTATGTATTTGCTCCCTGCTTTTTTTCCCCCCTTCTCACATAAGCTTCTGTGACTGCCCTCAGGTTCTCCAGACATTTGCGGCTCTGTTCTTGCCTTGTTTTTTATTTGCTTTGTGTTGAGTGTGTGCAATTGCTGTTTATCTACCTTAGCGTCTCCCGGGTCTTCTGCCAACCACGCTCTCCTTTGTCCTTCTAGTGTTGACATTTTCACTTAAGTTTTGACACTGCTTTACTCACTCTTAAAATAATTTCTGTCTCTGTATTGCTAATCTCTTCTTATAAAAAAGAAAGAAGGGATGAGCAGAGTGAGGCAAACAAAGAAGGAAGGAAGGAAAGAGAGAGAAAGAAAGAAAAAAGGAAGGAAGGAAGGGAGGAAGAAAGAAAGAAAGAAAGAAAGAAAGAAAGAAAGAAAGAAAGAAAGAAAGAAGGAAGGAAGGAAGGAAGGAAAGAAAGAAAGGAGGAAAGAAAGAAAGAAAGAGCAAGTCAACCAACCTCATATTTATCTTCTTATGGGAGCCAACATTTTCTGTTTAGCTGCATTTATCACTTACTTTTGTACAAAATAGACACTTCAGATTGTGTACTGATCTCTATTTCCTGTGGCCTTTATGCTTTTTTTATACTTTACTTACATGACTGGATTAATTCTAAACATAATTCCCCTGTGTTACGTAGCTTCTGGTGTCCCTGCTTAGATTTTTTGTTTGTTTTTAATCGTTGGCTGTCTTTTTTTGGGAATCCCTTCTGGATCTTCATATTATCTGTGGCAGCTGAGCATGACTAAATTTGGCTATATAATCTTCACCCTTTGCCACAGCATATGTGTGGCTTAGGACTTCCTTCCTTGTTCCAGGAATTCACTGTTACCAATATCTTTCCCTTACAGCTAGAAGCCCAGAGCATGAATCTCTGTTCCTTCTTGAAAAGGCACAGCCTTGGGCACCTACACAGTCTTCAGTATCTTTGAAAACTAGTTTTTTCTTTGGTGGTTTATTGTTGTTTGAGCTTCCCTAGGTGTTCCCATGGCTCACTGTAGCTTATTATCTTGTTCCTATTTGACCAAAGTCCTTAATCCACTTGGCTGTCAGGCCTCTCTGTGGCAAGAAGGATGTTTGTACCTGAGTATATCTAGTATGGCACATTGGCACAGCCTTCTAGACCTCCAAGGACAAGTATGTTTCCACGACAGCTCTCTAGGATGGCTCTGGCTTCTGTTAAAGTCCTGCAGGCCTTTTGACCTTACTGATCGCTGTCAGTAGCATGAGGTCACCAGCTCTCTGGGCTATTTGCTATAAGTCTGTACCATTCCATAGTGTGCACACTCAGACATAAACTTATCCATCTCTGTTGCAGATAAATTCTGTCTCTTCAGGTACTTGTTTGAAGAGCTTTCCTAATGATCTATCTTCAAACTCAGGAAAAGCCTCCGCCCTGGGTCTGAGGGTGGGATTGCTACCTTATGTTTCTCAAGCAAAACTCTTTGGCAGAATGGCTTGTCCCTGGCTTCTTGATTTGCTTGGTCTGGACAGAACCTGCATGTAGAGCTGGAGAGGGAGCCATCCCCGGGGACCCAGGGTGCTGACATACATACAGCAGTGCTCTCACCCCAGGAGAAGGCATCAGGGAGAATCCAATGAGACATTGGAAGGCTGCTCCACACTGCACACTGCACGAAATGGAACCTCTGCTTAGAACTAGGAGCACATAGAAACCTTCCTCTTGTTCCTTATCTCTCCTCAAGAAGTGGACCTTAGAGTAAGATCTTTAGCACATGATGTTAGTATGGAAGGGTAGATGAATATACAGGGCAGCTTGAATGGCAACAAATATCACTTTTTTATCAAGATGTAGATCTTCCATTCACTTACAAATTTTCCCAGTGAATTTAAATTTGTTATGTTTAAAAACTATTTTCTACCAGTTAAAATTTTAACTTGATCACTGCAAAGGGGTCTGCCGAGGTGCTGACACTACCAATTTTTGGGTCCTTCTCTCTCACTGGCTCCTTTGTGCCCTATAATGATGATGCTGACTCTGCTGAATCTGATGGGCTGGGAGCAGTTGAGGGACCTGCCCTTGGTCATCTGTCTTATGAGGGACACAGGAGGGGGCTGCCCTAGATCTGTGGTTCTCACCCTTCCTAATGCTGCAACCCTTTAATAGAGTTCCTCATGTTGTAGTGAACCCCAACCATAAACTATCCCATTGCTACTTCCTAACTGTAATTTTGCTACTGCTATGACTCACAATGTAAATATCTGATATGTGATACTGAGGGAGACAGGATCCACAGGTTGAGAACCTCTGCCCTAGGTGGGTGGTCTAATTCCAGTAACCCTTAGTTGTATGCTGTGTTGCATTGCCCAGATGTGCAGTTCCAATGTTAACAGGTACGAACTGAGGAGGGTGTGCTATGTAATGAATGAAACCATGTTTTCAATTCTACAGCTATGGTCACTAATTACAGGATCAAATGCCATTGAATGGTTAGGTGTTGTGCAACACATTGCATGAATCCTGTCTGTAATACACTGAAAATGATGACATTTTTGTTTGTGTGTGTTTAGTTTTCAGAGCAGTCATTTGGTAGGCAAAGAAAACCCCACACAAAAGAAATGAGCCCAATAAAATGCTTGATTTAATGTTTTCATTTTCAGTATGTCATGTATTTAAGTGTTTTAATGTAAAAACATTGTTCAGGGAAGAGTGGCAGCCACAGAGAAGCCTTAGGAGTATATAACACAAATATTTGTGCACAGCAGGCCTACATCTGTTTCTTGGACAGCTATAGCAATTTCTTCCCCAGAGTATAGTTTCTATTTTCTCCATTGCATTTGTTTCTGCTTGGCTATCCCAGACCCTGCCTGACTTCCCTGACCCAACCTGACCTCCCCTGCCCCTGTGTGGCCTTCCCTTTCCCTCATGGCAATCTCTGTCCTGCCATCCCCGACTCTGCCTGACTTCCCTGACCCTGACTGCCTTCCTCTGCCCCTGTATGACCTTTCCTGTCCCTGCATGGCCATTTCTGTCCTGCCATCCCTGACCCTGCTGACTTCCCTGACCCTGCCTGACTTCCCCTGACCCTGTATGGCCGCCCCTGTCCCTGAATGGCCATCTCTATCCTGCCATCCACGGCCTTGCCTGGCCTTCCCTGACCCTGCTCACAGACACCTGCCACGTCTCCCCCTTACTCTACCTACCAACCACAGATCCCTTGTTTGGACTTTGGTAACTGTGTTCTTCTCTCTGATAAAACCCCATTTCTTCCCCTGTTATCTCCTTGGGTGAGATATACTTTTCCTCTTGTAACCCCTGTCTTCCTTCAGGCACCCCTGTTTTTCTGTGTGCATTTGAATTACCATCTTGAGTACTTCATTTCCACGGTCTCTCTTCTCCTCCTCAAGTGCACAAGCACCCACAGGGTCAAAACTGTGCCACATTTACTCTCGCATTCCTGCCACCATCATGAGAGATGTAGCCTTTATGTGAGGCAGCGAAGTGATAATTAAATATGCCAGGAGTGCTCGGAGCACACTGAGGCACAGGAAGCAAATGTCATCCAGGGAACACACAGTGTGGTGTCGGTCTGTGGGAAGACAATGGCATGATTCTTCTAAGCCTGTAAGACACAGTGTCCTGTCTCGCTGCAGTTCTTTGACAATTCCAGGGAGAGAGGGCTGGGCCATACAGATACCCCAATTTGAGTCTCCAAGACTCCTGACCTTCTTATAATCAATCACATCACCAGATCCTAGGAAGATAATGAAGGTTTGTCTGCTGTACATAGTTGGGGACACCCAGGGCATGTGGGGCAAGGGAGGGCTGATGCCTGGAGTTCTGTGCAGTTCCCTTACGGTAGCCACATGGTGTATTCACCTCGGAAGGCCTGTGGCAGTTGCAGGAGTTGGAATCCCAAGTAAATCTCAGAACTGGATTGTGGTGGAGACCAAAACGTCAGGATAATCCCAATCATTGGAGCCCAGGGCAAGTGTCCCTAGACTTTGTAAGGGTCAATAGATATAGCCCAGGGTTACAAAGCTAAGGAGCCTCTGCCCCCTTCCACTCCAGCAGCTGGGATGTCCAGGCTTGGAGACAGTATCTCCTCCCTGGTGGGAGCCCTCACTCTGCCATACCCTGGACAGACCAGTAAAACCTGATAGAAAAGAAAGCAGCAGGCTCCCACAGTGCGTCAGGAGATGTGAACTTGGCACCATAGGCTTGGCAGCAATATGGGCAGGAGGACTCCAAGTCCTTCATGGACAAGCCGCCAGTCTAAAACCCCAAGTGCTCCTTGTAGTCTAGTGTTTTCTGATACTGAATCGTTCTCACTCTGTAGGTTTGTGAAGTCAAAGAACCATGGTCAGGTCCAGGAAACGATGGATTCTGGAGAGCTGGCATGTGTTGGGGCCCAGCAAAGTCTGTATTCACAAGAGATTCTCAAAAGCAGCCAGCTTGAAACCCATTTTCTGTGCTTGTGTTTCTGATTTTGAAATGATCCACAGACACTGCCTTTCCTTCTGACCTGGTTCCTCCTGTGAATGCTGCACTTGCCTGCACCCCAAGAAATGCATCAGAAGACAGGTTTGGAAGGTCTGCTGGTCTTTGTTGTTGTGTGTTTTTGTATAGTCCCTTCATTTTCACTTATTCAATTAATAGTTGCCAGCACCCATTATGAAACTACTGCCCTCTTCCAAGACAGTTGGGAGCCAAAACAGAGTAAGGGCCACCGGAACTGTGAGTGGGAGTGGGATGAGTTTAAGAAAGAAAAACTCCCTAGGTGTCAGGTAATATAAGAAGACAAAAGCTGAATACAATGCTCATGGGTTGGTTCTGTATTCTAATACATAAGAAAAGCTACCCAGAAGTGTCATCATTGGCATCTTTGTAAATGACACGGAGCACACTCAGCAACTCAGAAGGAGAAAACCTGCCAGTTGCCCTGCTTAAAGAGTGTTTAAACTCCTACTTCTAGGTGGTACAGTTTACGCCTAATTGTGATAGCAGGGAAAGAGAAATCCGCTGTACAATCCCGCAACTACATTGTTACTTAATCAGCTCCTCCCCTTTAATTACCAATTCAGTGCTGCTCTGTGGGGTCTGCTGATCTGGTTAAGAACAGGAAAACAACCTTCGCAGGTCAGTGACACAGCTAATGTGCACGGATATTCCACTGAGTTCTTGCAGAACTGATTTAAAATGGAAGGCAGTAGAACACATAAATTACTGCAGCGTCTTGGCTGTCTCTGAGCAGATTAGGCCTGTTTCAGATGCCAAAGAGTAATGCTTTTGCAAGCGGCTGCGCTTTATAGGTGCGGGAGTGAACATTTCTGCAGCATGCCCACCGTCTGTCATCCTCACTGCAGTGAAAAGCATCCTTTCTGAAAACCCAGCATTGATTATCCTGCAAGATACAACTGCCAGAATGGTGGATTGAAAGGATTTCATTTTCCTATGCTCAAGATTTCATTCCCCACCCCCACCGGGGAGGCACACAGTCCTTTAAAGAGAATTTCCTGGCCATGGAGATAGCCTCATGACCTGAGTTTGATCCATGAGACCCTCAGTGCAGAAAGACTGAAGCGACTCCTACAAATTTTCCTCTGATCTTCACATGCACACACCAAATAAATGTAAAATAAATAGATAAATACTGTTTTAAATTTAAAGGCAACCTCTCCTCTGGCATACTCTTGGGGTAGACATTTTAAAAAAGCCTAGTCTCATCCAAGCATGATCCATCAGGCCCATGGGCTTGTGCACTGGCTAATTTTATGTTAACTTGACACAGGCTAGAGCTATATGAGAGGAGGGAACCCCAACTAAGAAGATGTCTCTGTAAGATCAGGCTGTAGGCAAGCCTGTAGGATATTATCTTAATTCCTGATTGATAGGGGAGGGCCTAGCTCATTGTGGGTGGTACCATACCTTGGCTGGTGGTTCTGGGTTCTGTAAGAAAGGAGGCTGAGCAATCAGTAAGGAGCAAGCCAGTAAGCAGCACTCCTTCATGGCCTCTGCATCGGCTCCTGCCTCCAGGTTTCTGCCCTGCTTGAGTTCCTGCACTACTGATGAACTATAATATGCAAAGGTAAGTGAAATAAACTGCTTCCTCCCCAACTCACTTTTGGCCATGATATTTCATCACAACAATGGAAACCCTAACTAGGGCAGATTGCTCATCTTTAAAGCTAGGACAATTGGCTCAAGGTGTTCTGTGAAGGTGAAGGAGCATGATGCATCACACTGAGGCTATTTCATCTGTTTCTCTTTAGATCACTAATAAGCCCCTTCCTCAGCTGTCACCAAGGCACTCCATCCTTTCTTCCAGTTCTTCAATATCCAGCAAAGCCATGTCTCATTGTGGGTAGGATGATATGGGGTCCCTGGAAACAGCCACCTCCTTGGTGTAAAAGTTAGACATAATTTAATAGTACTAGAATTTAGGCCTCAAATATGGCTTCTTTTCTATACACGGCAACTGAGTCACAGCAAGTTGTTTGGAGGAGAGAAAGGGATAGACAGGCGATCTTACCTTGTGAAGGATCTAATCTTGTGAAGGACATCGTGAAAAGGAAAGTTTCAAATAGATCAGTGGTTGGGTGGAGCTGTGAATGGCCACAAACAGCAGCAAGAGAGAATGTTCTGGTTATACAGTTGGTTGCTTGAATCTACACATGGGTTAAAACTCATAGGACCTCATACACACAAACAGCCAATTTTACTGTTTGTGAATTCTAAACCACAAACAGTGGAAGTTTGATATTTAATCCACACACTCACACACTCACTAGTTTGTGGTTTCGGGCATGTCATGTTTTCATCCCTAACCAAGATGAGTGGTGTTGGCCTGAGAATTGCAAGCTCACGATCTTCCTCTGCTTCTAAGCACTGGTGAAGTGATGGAAACCAAGCAAAGCTCTTCTTCACTCCCACATCTTCATCTCACCAAACATCGCCTGAAGCCAAAAGTCCGTTGGGCTTTGCCAATCCTCAATCCACACAAACCAGTCTGTTCTAGTTCTAGGAAACACTGCTCCTGCTCAGAGTGAGGAGGGGATGTGAATGGAGCAGTTGAGAGCACTCGGATTCAGACACAGCAGGCGGCACGGTGAGATTTTGCTTAAGGACCTTTCTGGGAAAAAGAAACTGTACATAGAATGAATCATTGCAAGGATTCCCATCGCTAATGTGAAAACAAGAGCCAGGGATTGCTTCTTCCTTCCTTGTTCTGTATAAAAAGGTCCAGAAGGCTGTTTTAATTACCTTCTCCAACATTCATTCTTACTAGCTCCCATGATGTCAATTTACTCCTAAGGAGTTCCAGTGCATTTATAAGCAATGGGGGTGGTTACCATTTGCCAAATCATTTTTTGAAATTCTGAAAACGTTATTTACTGAAATAGAAATTTCATAAACCTCCATACAGATGGAGAAAAGAGGAAAATTAACCAAGGTTTGCTATGTCTCTTTTCCAAAGGCAAGACTTAGAATGTTCTGTGTGTCTCAGCATGCGGTGGGCACATTGATGAGGGAGATCATGGCAGGTGCCATGTTCTAAAGGAGATTTCTGAACACTTCCAAGCAGGAGGCACAATGCAGCAGCCCACCCTGGCAGCCTGCCCTGCCCTGCCTCCACCTTTGCTCTTTTGCTCCCCCTGGCTCTTGGCTTTTCTGTTTCACCATTCCACCCTTTCACTGGGAAACCACTACTGCGGTTTGCAGAAGACTCAACCTCATTTCACCCATGAGTATTTAGTAAACACCTCTATGGAAGAATGGCTTTGATTTGCAACATAGCCTCTGTATCGATGGATTCTACATCTGTGGGTCCCAGGAACTGCAGACTTGGGTATTTAAAATACTGCCCATACTAAACACATGCAGTGTCTCCCCTTGCTAAGCATCTGAAGCACATGCAACATCTTCCCTTGTCATCAAGTATTTCAACAGAATTGGTATTGTATTTAGCATTGCAAGCCATGTCCATGTGGTTCATGCTGTTCTTAGCCACCTTTCTATTACTGTGATCAAAGACCATGACCAAGGCAACCTATAAAAGAAAGCATTTAATTGTGCTTGTGGTTTCAGAGGGTTAGAGTCCATGATGGCAGAGCAGAGGCATGGCAGCAGGAATATCTGAGAGCGTTCATCTTAATTCACAAGTAGGGGCCAGAGAAAGCACTCTGGGAACTGTACAAGTCTTTTGAAGCCTCAAAGTCTATGGCCAGTGTCACACCTCCCCTAACAAGGCTATGCCTCTCAATCCTTCCCAAACAATTACACCAACTGAGGACAGGTATTCAAACATAAGAACCTATTGGGGCCATTCTCATTCAAACCACTACCTGGCCCCCATACTGGCCCTCATAGTCCTATGGCCATAACATAATCCAAAATGCATTTAGTCCAACTTCAAAAGTCCTCATATTCTTTCAGTCTCAACACTGTTTAAAACTCACAAGTTTAAAGTGTCTTCTGAGACTCCAAGAAATCCCTTGATTGAAACCCACTGTTAAATCAAAATACAAATAACAAACTTCTGATGTGTGATGTCATAGAATACAAACTGCCATTCCAAAAGGAAGGGATCAGGCCACAGTGAGGAAATACTGGATAAAATACACTTCTAACATCCTTGGGTCTCAAATATAACCCAGGGTTTCACTTTCATAGCCTCACAAAATGGCCTCTCAGGGTCCCCATGCAGGGAATACCCTGCCATATATGTAGTCTTAACAGCTCTTTATAAGCATGGAGGAAAATTCTATGACAACTTTATTCATATACCCTTCTTGAACTTTGCATCAGGAGACAGCCATTGTAGGAATAATTGGATCACAGCCTACAAGCCACTCTAATAAATTCTACATATATTAATAAGTACATATATGAATATATACATATATATTCATACATCCTATCAGTTCTGTTTCTTAAGAGAATTCCGATTAATAATACATCCTTCCTCTGTTTTCTCTTACAATATACTTATTGAAAAATACATGTCTTTTGTCTCATGGAGTTATATTCTATATTTTGCTATTTAGGGTGATTTAACCTATTCTTCTGTTCTCTGTGTTTTGTGTGAATATTAGGTAGGTCTATAGACTGGATCAAACTCACAGTTGAATTCATTCATGTCAAGATTTTGGCATGAATGGAAATATTTCTCCTCAGAGTAGGTGCAAGAGAACATCTGATTGTGTTAATGTGATGTCAGCAGCCATTAATGACCTTGGGTTGGAAATTAGTGATCTTCTAAATATACATTCATTATTTATTGGTTCCTTTTCTTGTTGTTGTAAAAAAAAGACAGCTCAAGAAGGAGTTTATTTTTGCTTAGAGACTTAGTGGACACAGTCCATCATGCCAAAACAGGTGGCAGAGTCATAGGCAACTGGTCACACTGCATCTGCAGCCAGGAAGCAAGCAGAGAGAGACCAATGGATGTTTGTGCTCAGCTCCCTTTATATTTCCAGTTCAGTCCTTAACTCAGACCCATGGATTCCTGCTGCCTTTATTTAGTGTGGGTCTTCCTATCTCAATTAACTTAATTTAAAAATTCCCCAAGAGACATGGTGTGGTGGATTGAATAAGAGTGGTTCCCATAGGTTCTTATGTTAGGATACCTGGTTCCCAGTGGGTGGAACTGTTTAGGAAGGATTAAAAGGTGTGGCTTTGTTGGGGGTGGTATGTCACTAGAGCAAAATTTTGAGGTTTCAAAATATTTTTGCCATTCCCAGCGTACTTGCTGTTTCCTGTTTTGTGAGCTTTCAGCTAATGCTCCAGCCACCTGACACCTGCTACCTCTGTTCCACCAAGCAGACTCTAACTCTCTGAAACATAAGCCCCAAAGAAACCCTTGCTTCTGTAAATTGCCCTGGTCTTGTTGTCTTATCACAGGAATAGAAAAGCAACTAATACATATGGCCAGAGGTTTTTCCCCAGGATAATTCTAAATCCTATCAAATTGGTAGACAATATTAACTGGTTTAAGAAAATTCTTATATAATGGGAAAATTTCAACCTTGTCAACTGCTTGTTTTTTTCAGATAGTTTTTAATAGAAAAAAACAATTTTAATAGTAAAACAGGATGAATGGCTCATTCCCCCATATTTACTGATTTAAAATAAATCAATAAATAATTTATTAATTCTCTATTGTGTACTAGAGAAACTAATGATAAAAAACTAATTTTTGTTTTATTTTTAAAAGCTTAGGAGAAAAGGTTTTTTTTAAAATGTGTTTACCATAAAGAAATAACCAGATGTGGGTTTGGAGGCACATGCTTCTAATTCCAGTACATGAAGAATGAATCAAAATGTTCAAGAGTTCAGTCCTAGCCTGGGTTACATATCCTGGCATCTCTACACCATCACTGCCTCTATCTACACCATCAGCCTATACTTCCATAAAATCACTAGACCTTTCTACATGATCTCTCACCTGTCCACAACCTTACTGAGTCTCTACATGCTGTCATGGCCCATTATCTAGGTACTGATTTTGTAACAATGGCTTGCCTGGGCAAGACTTGCTTTGTGACAGTGTGTGTTGTTAAGATTTTGAAACACTATTAATCTTTCTAAAACTGAGTCATTTGGGTCTAGTGATTTCTCCTAATGTCATATTTTAGTGCATTTTCTTTGCTATTATTTTCAAAATAAACTTGTTTGCATTTAATGGTAACAGCACTTGCTGACTGCTCTGTGGCATTCCTGGTTCAGTTCAATACTTTTTCGTTAAACTCATTCCTCCTTCCTCCCCTCCCTCTCTCTTTTTCTTTCTTCCTCCTTTCCTACTTTTCTCTCTTCCTTTCTTCTTTCCTCCTTTAATTCTTCTTGTTTCATTTTTGTTGTTGTTGTTTTGTGAGACAGGGATCTGGCAATTCTTTTTCCACAGCCTCATGCATGCTGGGCTAACAGGAGTGGGCCCCTAACCTGGCTGGTTAATTATACTCATTTTTAAAAATCAATTCCCACTCAACTCAGTTCAAAATTTTCTTCAGTAATGATCATCATCTTAGCTTGGGGCTGCTGTAATGGAAATCCCACAGCAGGGATAACTTACAAACATTCACCTCTCACAGTCCTGGGGGCAGGGAATTCCAAAGTCAAGGCACTAGAGGATTTGCTGTCCTGTTCACAGCTAGCAACTTTTTACTGCATGCTCTCCATGGCAGAAGCAATGAGGGAGCTCTGCAGGATCTTCCTTCTAGACTCTAACCTCATTCCTGAAGATACTAACACTATCCAATTAACTTCGTACTTGGTCATGTCTAAGAAATATGAATAGCATTTTGAGATGCAACCAAATATGACATCACAGGACTTCAGCATGTAAATATAGGGGATATAAACATCAGTCTGCTGTGATCACAAATTAAATCTCTGACAGTAAAAATAAAATGAAACACAGTGATGCATTATTGAACCTCACTCATGTGGTCATATCAATAAATAGGTAAGCTTTTGAAATTGCATTATGAACACATTAATGAATTAAACAAAAGAAAAAAACTTGATTTCATGACAGTTACAAATAAATTAGTTGAATAAGAATTACAATTAACAAAGAATAAAATTTAAAAATTTCAACTTAAAATAGATTATTCAAGGTAAGCTTAGCACTTAAATTAGCACCCATGTGAAAATTTGAAGCATAAAAGTCACCAGGAAGCACAATAAGCAACAATATATAACTCAAATAGCTTTTGCATCTTTCATTTGCAACATACTTATTGTTTACTTAAACCTAGTTTTCTATTATAGGAATGTGCATCACCACAGTGTTTGGAAACTGTTAAGTTCAGGTCTACATCATTGCCCAAAGGACATTGGAAGCATGTCATCATAAAGGGCAAGAGACCCTTCCTGTTGCTTACTCATTTTCTTGTGCTTCTTCTCACTGTGAGATGAACAGCTTCCTTCAGCACATGCTCCTATCATGGCAGCATGTTCTTTACCCGGCAGAGTGCTCTTCGACATGGTTTTGGGCTTCTGATATACATATGCCACCTCCCACAGGCCCAGATCAACTTTGGTGAAACCTCCAAAACTGTATCTCTTGGTTGACTATCAGGTATTTGTGGTGGTCATATAAAGTTGACTAACACAAAGGCAAAGCAGAACCAAATAGCTCTAAGCCATGTGAAGGCATTTGAAAATGAGTGCATATGCCTACATCCACTAGGTGGCTGTCAGTAGAATTGAGACTTCCAGGATTTATTTCCCCATAAAATATAATGTTTGTCAAAGAACAAAATATTTAGATGCTGTAACTTGAAAGATGATAAATATGCATTACATAAATCTATAGCTACAGAACTCATATACTTACAACTAATCAATAACTACAACAAATGTTCCGAGTAATACTTCTAAAGGGGAACAGTTATGATTTCTGGAGAGATAGCTTATTTGGTGCTTGTTTTGTATACATGACCTGATTCCAATTTCTAGAACCCAAGTAAAGAGCCAGGCACAGTGGTGTGCTTGCAATTCCAGAGCTGGGAAGGCAGAAACAAGACGATCCCTGGGGTCTTGCTGGTAGCCAGCCTAGCCTAGTTAAGTGCAAGGGTGCACTTGGGTTTGTGTGAGTCTGCGTGTGTGTTCGTGCATTTGAACAACTTTGATCCCCAATGCGTTCTTGCCAATGTCTAGATATATATTTTGGTAGCCACACTGGAGGGGGCAATTGATCTACCAACAAACTGGAGGTAGATACCATTAGACACCCTGTCCTTCATAACAAATAATTATTTACCAGAATGCTAATTAATGTGGAATAATCTTATTTTTTATTTTAAAAAATATACCATCAAAAGATGTTTTTAGGAACAAAATTTTACTTCTCACATTGTTCAGGTTTACCGGCACATGCTGATAAAAACAGAGTTAGTCAATCAAATTATTGTTCAGTGTATGAAGATGTTTATCACCAAGGCTGACTACCTGAATTTGATTTGTAGGTTCCACATGGTAAAAGAAAAGAAGTGACTCCTGCAAATTGTCTCCTAATCCTCATACTTGTGCATTCTCATGCACTCATGAGTGTGTGCATGTAACAAACACACACACACACACACACACACACACACACACACACAAAATTGCTACCTAAAGTCAGAATATCAGTTTCAATCCCTGTATCTAGCATTGTACTGTCATTGCCTCTCCTAATATCCTTAGAAACAAAGCTCTTTGTCACCTTCCTTGCTGCATGGCATGGCCTGTGCATAGCTGTGGTTAATTTTCAGTTACTGGATCATATGAATAACTGTTTAAAGAATCCAGACCAAAGCAAAGCATTGCTAGGACAGCTAAAGAGCTCTGCCTAAGTTATTTCATGTCTGGAATCAAGGATCAACTGCATCCCTAAGGGAATGAACTGAGGGAAGCTGCTTAGGCGTCTAGTGAGCATGTGTGCTCACTTCCTCTTTGTCCTGATAAACACTTCTCAGGAGTGCTGACGTGATGGCTGGAGTGTGATGAGCTGTTCTGGAGAAAAGTGGTGATGCAGTGAGCTGTTTACTGTTACGTTTGTCCAGAAATGAGTACTTCCATTTCATTTACACGAAGGAGAAGCAGGTTCTTGCTGTATTAGTATACAGTAAGTTAAGGATACTGCATTCTTTTCAGTGACTCCAGTCAACTTTGACAATTCCATCCATTTGCCTATGGCCCAGTCCACAGAGTACTTGCTTTTGAAGAATGTTGATCTGAGATTGAGCCCCAAGATCCGCATTAAAATATCAGGAGTTGGCACATAGTTGTCATCCAGCACTAGGGAAGGAGAAGCGAGCAGATACCTGGGGCTCAATAGCTCAGTCAGAGCAGCAATTCAGCAAGTTCGAGGTTACTTACAGACAGACCCTGTCTCAAAAAAGCAAGGTGGATGGTTTCCTGAGGAATGAGTGACACCTGAGTTTGTCCTCTGGTTTCCATAAGAACACATACCTACATGTATGTATACTCTACCACATGCGCGCGCGTGTGCGCGCGCGCGCGCGCGCACACACACACACACACACACACACACACACACACACACACACACAGAGCAAAGTCTGTAGGTAGGTTAAGTAGCTACCAAACAACACTAATTTCTGGAGTCTGGCTTTCCCATAATGATTCAAGTACCTACTTATAAGCAAACAAGGGCCAGACTATGTGTTCCAAGTGACCATGGACGACTGTGAGTCCAGATTAACTATTATTCCGAATTAAATACAAAAGCAAACATTGATAGATTTCCAGGTGCTTGGACTTTTGTTTGGATGTTGTTGTTGTTGTATAACTTATTTAAGACATTGTCAAACACTTATGCAACCACAAGAATATTAAGCAAAGGAAAGAGTAATCATAACAAATAGTGCTAGGAGCAATGGATAACTGAGTGCAAGAGGGTGATGCTGGACACTTGTCTCCAACATTGTTCACAGGGTAACAGAGCTGTCAAGAAGCAGCAAGAGCCACAACATACAACTGAAAAAAATCCCCCGATGACCTTGTATTGTTGAGTGCATTTTTAGCTATATTATCAAAAGCAACAATTGATATGATTTTGGATAAATAAACTTTTTGTGTATCAAAGAATGATATAAAATGTATTGACATCCACAGGATGGGGTAAGGTATTTCAAACCAAGTATCTGATGAGGGGTTTGAATATAAAATATATCAAGAATACTTACAGCTCATGAAAAAAAATACTCAACTGAAAGTGGGCAAAAGATTTGAATAGACATTCTCCTAAGGGTGATAACGTGTCCAATAGACCCAGGAAAACACACCCCATGACATTAGCCACCAGGGAAATACACATAGAACCAAGAAGCCAAATATAACAAGTGTTGTCAAAGATATGGAAAGAATGGAATCTTACACAGTGCTTGGGGGATGTAAGACCACAGTGACACTTTGAAAAAGAGTCCAGAAGGCCTCAAATGATTAAACAATGATTTTGTCAGACCAACAATCAAATCCTTTCCATCACAATGGGGGAATAAAGATACATTCAAAGACTTGCATGTAGATGTTTATAACAGCCAAACATAGAATCACTCCAAATGTCAATCAGCTAATAAATGAATGGACAATAAAATGTGGTATGTCTAAATAAAAGATGCCTATTCTAACTGTACAAAAGTTCACTGAGTTGTATAGACTTTGGGTTTGGTTAATTTTGATGTGTGATAATTGTTTGTTTGCAAGTTGTTTTAAATACATTTATAATATGAAAAATTTTAAGTATAAAATGCTTCGGGACACACAAAAATGTAATATATCTATACACTGGAGATTTATGTGTGGATATACGTTACATTAGAAGTGAACCTTCACAATGTGCTGAAGAGTACTTTCAGGTATGATGAAGACTGGAAGCACTATTTGGTGTAATGAAACAATAGTCCCAATTCCTTGTGGGAGCCCATTTTCAGGTTCCTTGTGGCTTTACTCAGCAGGTCTGCATAGAGAGGATGATTAGAATCATGGGCCTGAGTGCAGGTGTCTGAGATGGTCTGCACTTGTCTCTGCTGGGGGGAGGTCTTTTGCTCCACCCCTTGGCACTTCTATAAATACCTTAGGGCAGAGACAGTCAAGGCCCGATGGAATAGGTTCCAGGCCTTCTCGAGGCTATCCTGTATTTTCTGTTTATCTCCACAATCTAGATCCTTCTATCTAATATTTCCTATTGCTCGCACTCAAGAAAACTTTGGGGAACTGTGGGGTTTGTGGGTAAATGCCCCAAAATTCCTACAAGGGATAACAACTGAAAGTATATTCAGTGAGCCAGATAGAAACTCCACACAGACATAGGTAGAGACCTATGACCAATGCCCAGGTGGACTCCTTGGCTCAACTATGTTCATCAGGAACTGCCAGGGAAGGATTTATCTACCTCCACATGATGCTTGTACATCATCATCTAGCTGGAGAGAGACAGACTAGGAAGCAAAGATGCTACTAAGGTAAGAACAAACAATAGACAGACATGGAGTTAGCACTGGTTGCAGAGCTGAAGAGAGATATGCAATGCAGATGGAGAAGCTGAGATTCTCTGCACTCCCAAAGGTCAGCTTAAACTGTGAAGGCAGTGCCTCTCCAAGACCCTACACACTGGCACTATCAGGGTCCATCACCTAGTGGATGTAGAAGATAACATCTGACAAGTGCACCTATAGCTTAGAGGTCTGAGTAAGTGACAGTGTGAGAGCAAAGACTTGTGCTGGAGTGAACCCAGCTGTAATAGAAACTAAACCAAGAGAATACTTGTTCAGACTCCACTGGACCATAGCATCCTGTACAGTTGGCTTTACAGGCTAGAACTGGAGCTGCAAACTGCTCCTCCACATCAGGGGAAAACAAAACTCATCCCAGCAAGGAAGTACTGACTACTTTTATGAATACATTTTAGTTTGGTTTCACTTTATCTTTTTTTTTTACTTTATTTATTTTAAAATCTTCACTCTAGAATGAATCCTACCATGTTCATGCTTTAGGTTCTTTACCGCTCAGCCAATTTTGATTATTTTGCAATTTTCTGCAACCATTCTCCCATATATTCTGTGGTTCTTACTATGTGTAACCCACATACTTTCCCTCTCATTCCTATGTTATTCTCACATACCACTGCCTCCTTTGTCTACTTCTTTTATTGTTTTTAAGATCAACAAAACTTTATTGAAATTCTTGTTCCAAATACCATATATTAAGTCCTGGGATTCTGCAGTAAATGAGACACTGTTCCCATATATTAGAAGCTAATAGACTAAAATAAGGCCCACATTGACTCTTTGGCATACCATGTTTGAGAAAGATGTGTTCATGGTAGTTAACAGCACTATCTAGGTCTCAGTGATATTTCCTGGCCATTATCTTGTAGGGATGCTCTGCTGATTGCCATCCTTGTTACGCCTTCCTTCTTCCTCTTGACATCTCTCTCCTATGTCCTGTGTTTGGTGATGCCAAGGCTTCATCCCTGACTCTGCGCCTCTCACAGAGCGTGCTCTTCCCAGACTCTTTTGGTAAATGTTACCTTATAGTATCATTCCTTACCTGTATATCTCCATTCTTGACTTCTCCCATAAGCTACAGAGTCCTATGTCTAACTCTGTTGAGCTCTTTCAGATTTTCTTCAGGCCAAACTTGTCTTACATTGAATTGAATTGCTTTACTTTAGAGATTTTGAACCTTGGATTATTTTCTACATTGGAACCTTTATTACATGATAGGATTAAACACCTTTATAAACACTGTGAAGGAATATGGTTATTACATGATAGAATTAAACACCTTTATAAATACTGTATAAGTATCTGGTTATTGCCTGTCAGACACATTTTCACAGGAAAGAAAGCAACACAGGGATGTATCTGATGCCCATAGAAACATGCTCTTAGCATCCTGTGGCAATTTATAATGGCAGTGGCTGGTGGTAGTGTAGACTGTCCCTCCTGTGATGGACTGTCCCTCCTGTGATGGAGCACAGATCTTGGGTGGTTTCAGGGTGTATACTATTCATATCTGGTTACCCTGGAAATTTTGGTATTCTTGTATGTATTTTTTTTGTTTAAACAGCCATATTGCTTGCAAGTATCAGTACTGGATTCTATGACTTCAAATCAGAGGGTTTTTTTTTTTTGGTTTTTCATAGCCTTTAAAAGAAAACTTTCTTTTTACTTATTCTTTGTGTCTTTCACATTACACATCTTGATCCCATTCATTTCCCTGTCCCTTCATGTCCACCCTCTGCTCTCATAACCACCCCACAATAAAGTAAAATTTAAGAGAAAAGAAAAAAGAAAAGAAAAAAAAGGAAAAGTCTCATGATGGAAGCTGTAATGTGACACAGTGTATCACACAGTAAACCCTTTTATCTATATATCTTTACTTGCAAGTGTTCATTAAGGGCAAGAGGACTCCAGAAGGCTACCACCTGGGGACATGTTGGCATTTGAGGGAAGTGCTGCCACTGGGGCCATACTTATCTGGTGGCATCTAGTAATGCCAACTAGGGCATGATGACATTCAGGCCTGGAATGCTGCCCAGGATATCTGGGGCCATGGTCCTACTGCAGCTTGGGTGTGTCCTGTTGTCCATGGCCCATGTTGCCATCAAAGTCCTCACAAATACCCAGGGTCTGGGCTGCCACCTGTTGCAATGTTGCTGTCTAAAGGCTGTGTCACTTCCAGGGCCATTCAGACCTGAGTGACATGTGCTGCCATCCAGAACCATCATGTCTTATAGGGCTGAGCTGTGACCAGGGCCATGTCTGAGTCTGTGGCCCTGCTACAGCCAGGGTCTGCATTGATGTCAGAGGCTCCTGTTGCTGTGAGGGCCATGTGGATGCCCAGGATCTGGGCTACCACTTGGAGCCATGATGATGTTCGGTGGCCATGCTACCACTGGTCTATGCTGAGCTGAGTGAATTGCACTGCCAACCAGGGCCATGGTGATATCCAGGCCCAGGATGATCTGAAGGACCATGTCTGGGTCTGTGGCCCACCCACAACCCAAGTCTGTGTTGATATCCAAGGCCTGCGTTGCTACCAAGGGCCATGCAGACAGCTTGGTTTGAACTGCCACCTTGGGCCATGTTAGTGTCTGAGGGCCATGCTGCTGTTGGTGCCATATATATGAGTGGTCTGCACTGCTACCTGGGGCCATGATGTCATCCAGGCCTGGGCTGTTGCCAAGGGCCATGTCTGGGTCCGTGGCCCTGCCCCAGTCGTGCTCTGTCTGTGTTGATGTCTGTGGCTCTTGTTACCACTGAAGACAGCGAGAATAGGATTTCACAGAGTTGTCCTCATCCCTCATTGGCTGCTGCACTAGGGAGAACTGAATCTTCCCCTTATCAATTGTAGCACTTGGGAGACTGGGCCCTGTACCTTGCCTGGGCAGCACAGTGGAGCTGACCCCGTTGGCAGTAGTGCAGGTGAGCCAGCCCTGAAGGTGCTCAAGTTGGAGAGCTAGCCCCACTATCTGTCAGGAAGTGGCATGGGCAAGGGAGAGATGCATCATCCCTTGACCCTCACCCCTCATCCCTCCCACCTACTGCCGGTGAGAAAATTGGTCCCAGCATCACAAGTGTAGGAGAGCAGACCTTGTCCCTCATTGGGTGCAGCACTTGGGAAAGTGGTCCTTGCACCTCACCTGGGCTGCACAGTAGAGCTGACCCCGTCGGCAGAGGCACAGGTGAGCCAGCCCTGAGGGCATGAGAGCAGGAGAGCTGACCCTGCCTCCACTTTGTCTGCTGTGTTGTGGCATGGGTGAGAGCAAGATGCCTTCCTCCCTTGCCCCTTGCCACCTACAGCAGGTGGGATAGCTGGACCCAGGGTCACATCACAAGAGTGGGAAGGCTGCCCCTGCCTCTTACCAACTGTAGTATATGGGAGAGTGAGCCCTGCAGCTTGCCTGGGCGATATACTAGAGGACCTTCTTGGTCGGGGCATAGCTGAGCCAGCCCTGAGGCCGTGAGAGCAGGAGAGCTGACCCTGCCTACCACCAGCATAGGTGAGGGAAAGATGTCCTCTCCCTCCATCCCTTGTAACCTGTGACAGGCAGGCGAGCTAGCCTCAGGGTCATGAGAGCTGGAGAGCTGTTCCTGCCCCTTACCAACTGTAGCAATTGAGAGGGCAGGCCTTGCACATCACTTGGGCAAAACAGTAGAGTGGGCCCTGGTGTTATGGGTGTGGTTGAGCCAGCCCCATGGCATGATAATAGAACTGGCCCCACTCCTTGCTGCCTGATGTATTGGGTGAGCTAGCCAGTGGGCAGTGTTGGAGAGCTCACCCTGGTGGTGACAATGAGGAAAAGCTGTCAAACTCACCAACCCAGCTACCACCCAGGCCCAGAACCAGGGCTTTGAGTTAGCCCATCTCAGCATCCACCTCATCTATGATCTGCTGGAGCATGTAAAGGAGCCAAAGCCACAGATCCAAAGCTGTAGAATCTCCATGACACAAGGCAACAACAAGATATCCAAGAGGGGTCTCAGTGAGGGCGCAGTATGGATGGTGTAGCAGAAGCCAGAGGCCTCAAACCAGACCAATGAATGACTCATTGCAATGAACACTTACAAGTAAAGATGTATGAACTAAAGGGTATGCTGTGTGACTCACTGGGCCACACTACAGCTTCCATGCTGAGATTTTGTTTTGTTTTGTATTGTTTTTGTTTTTTCTCTTTTAAATTTTATTTTATTTTTTGTGAGAGGTTGCAAGGACAGAGGGTAGATATGAAGGGAAGGAGAGATGGATGGGATTGGGATGCATGATGTGAAACCCACAAAGATTCAATAAAATGGTAAAAAAGTGATAAACTCATAGTCAAGGAGAGAGAGAGAGAAAGAGGGAGAGAGAGAGAGGACCCAAATCAATACAATTAGGATTAAAAAAGGAGATACTGCAACAGATAACTGTGAAATTCAGATAATAATTATGACATACCTTAAAATTCAGACTTCAGAGGACTGGAACTTTTAAAAGAAAGAGAGTAATTTCTAGACACATATGACTTGCCAAAATTGAATGAAGATTCTATAAATAAGTTAAACATATCTACAACAAGCAATGATATTGAAGCCATAATAAAAACTCTCCCACTTTAAAAAACCCCAGGTCCAGATGAAATCAATAGTGAACTTGAACAAGCCTTTAACTTAACTTAACGTTATCCTAATTCAAATAGAGAAAGGATGAAATGCTATAAAACTCTTTTCATGCAGTGGTCTATACGCAAACAGATAAAGATACAACAAAAAAGGAAAACTATGGACCAGTATCCCTGATGAACATGAATGCGAATGTCTTCAATTAAAATGCTTTTAAATCAAATTCAAGAATATAAAAATTGTCATTCACCTGAACACAATGGCTCCATTCCAGGGATTCAGAAGCAATTTATCATACCAATAAGTGTATCGATATCTGTAAATTTAATATATCATATAAATGGACTCTAGAGCAGAAATCACATGACCATTTCAACAGATGCAGAAAAAATGACAAAAATCAAAGTATCTTCATGAAAAACCCCGAGGAAACTAAGATTTAACAAAAACTATCTTTATATAGTAAATGCTATATACAATATATGTGAAACCAACATTATACTAAATTAGAAAAAATATTTCCAGTAAAATCAGGAATAAAACCAAGATGTCCACTTTGTCTATTCACTCAGTATCATGCTTGGACTCTTACCTAGAGCAAAAGGCAAGAGAAAGAAATAAAAATTGTAACAATAAGAGTGTCCTGGCTCAACCTGAACCCCATCCCTGGGCACCAGCCACTCCGGGGAAGACCTGTCCAATTTAGCCCCAGGTTCTGGCCACTGGGTAGGTTCCCTTCTAGCCCCACCGAGAAGGATCCCCTTCTCCAAGACCCCTGGCAGACCCTGCAATCTCCACGCCCTGCCCCCACGCCCATCCACCCAAGACCCCAGCCACTTCCTGAGACTTAGAGACCTGCCCCCAGCTCCCATCCTGCCCCAGACTTCCCTTCTGGACCAGAGAGAGAGTTCCCATCCTGCCCCAAACTTCCCTTCTGGACAAGAGCTGCTATCCTGCCCCTGACTTCCCTTCTGGACAAGAGCACCCATCCTGCCCCAGACTTCCCTCTGGACAGGAGCGCCCATCCTGTCCCAGAGTTCCCATTTGGACAAGAGAGCTCCCATCTGGACAAGAGAGAGAGACTTCCTGAATCTGTCAGCTCTGTCTCAACCAAGTGCACCGATAAGACCAAAATGAACCACAAGGAGATGGGCAGATGTCAAGGCAGAAGTACATACAACAAAATGAAGAGCAATACAGCATCACCAGAACCTAGCCCACCTCCAACATCTAGACCTAAACATCAAAAATTGGAAGAAGCAGAAGAAAACAGCCTTATGAATAACATCATGAAGAAGGTAGAGGCTTGTGTAGAGGAAAAGACAAAAAAATGGGAAGAACGCTATAAACAACTAGAGGAAAGGGCAAACAAATTAAAAGAAAACAATAAAGTCCTGGAAGAAAACAATAAAGTACTGAAAGAAAATCATGAAAAGGCAATGAAACAAATGAAGGAAACAGTTCAAGACCTGAAAATGGAAATAGAAAAAATGAAGAAGACACAAACAGAGGGAATGCTGGAAATAGAAAATCTGAGTAAAAGATCGGGAACTTCAGATGCAAGTATAACCAACAGAATGCAAGAGATGGAAGAGAGGATTTCTGGCATTGAAGATACAGTAGAAGAAATAGTTTCATCAGTCGAAGGAAACACTAAAGCCAACAAAGTCATGAACCAAAATGTCCAAGAAATTTGGGACACCATGAAAAGACCAAACCTATGAATAATAGGGATAGAAGAAGGAGAAGAATACCAACTCAAAGGCACAGAAAATATATTCAAGAAGATCATAGAAGAAAACTTTCCCAACTTAAGGAAGGAATTGCCTATGAAGATACAAGAAGCATATAGAACACCAAACAGACTAGACCCTCCAAAAAAGTCCCCTCGCCACATAATAATTAAACAACTAAATATACAGAATAAAGAAAGAATATTAAGAGCAGCAAAGGAAAAAGGCAAAGTGACTTATAAAGACAAACCCATCAGAATAACACCCGATTTCTCAATGGAGACTTTGAAAGCCAGAAGGACCTAGATAGATGTAATGCAGACACTAAGAGACCATGGATGCCAGCCCAGACTAATATACCCAGCAAAACTTTCAATCATCATAGACGGAATGAACAAGACATTCCAAGACAAAGCCAGATTTAAACAATATTTATCTACAAACCCAGCCCTACAGAAAGCACTAGAAGGAAAATTCAAACCTAAGGAAGCCAGATGCACCCTCGAAAACACAGGCAATAGATAAAGCCACAGCAGTAAACCCCAAAGAAGAGAAGTACACACATACTACCACAAAAAATAACAGGGATGAACAATCACTGGTCATTAATATCCCTTAATATCAATGGACTTAATTCACCTATAAAAAGACATAGGCTTACAAAATGGATATGAAAGCAGGACCCATCTTTCTGCTGCATACAAGAAACACATCTCAAATTCAAAGACAGACACTACCTAAGAATAAAAGGCTGGGAAAAGACTTTCCAATCAAACGGTCTTAAGAAACAAGCAGGTGTAGCCATCCTGATATCCAGCAAAATTGACTTCAAACTAAAATCAATCAAAAGAGATCAAAAAGGGTATTACATACTCATCACAGGAAAGATCCACCAAGATGAAGTTTCAATTCTGAACATTTATGCCCCAAACACAAGGGCACTCACATATGTAAAAGAAACATTACTAAAGCTTAAAGCACATATAAAACCCCACACATTAATAGTGGAAGATCTCAACACTCCACTTTCACCACTGGACAGATCTCTCAAATCGAAACTTAACAGAAAAATAAAGGACTTAACTGATGTCATGACCCAAATTGACCTAATAGATATCTACAGAACATTCCATCCTAACAAAAAAGAATATCCTTCTTCTCAGCACCCCATGGAACCTTCTCTAAAATCTACCACATACTTGGCCACAAAGCAAATCTCAACAGATACAAAACAATTGGAATAACCTCCTGTGTTCTATCAGACCACCATGGTTTAAAGTTAGATTTCAACAACAAAAACTACAGAAAACCTACAATCTCATGGAAACTGAATACTGCTCAAACTAATCACCAATGGGTTAAGGAAGAAATAAAGAAAGAAATTAAAGACTTCCTAGAGAACAATGAAAATGAAGACACCACATACACAAACTTATTGGACATTATGAAAGCAGTGCTAAGAGGGAAATTCATAGCACTAAAAGCCCACATAAAAATGTTGGAGAAATCTCACACTAGTGACTTAACAGCACACCTGAAAGCTCTAGAACAAGAAGAAGCAAAGTCTCCCAGGAAGAATAGATGCCAGGAAATTATCAAAGTGAGAGGTGAAATCAATAAAATAGAAACAAAGAGAACAATACAAAAAATTAATGAAACAAAAATTTGGTTCTTTGAGAAAATCAACAAGATAGACAAGCCCTTACCCAAACTAACCAAACAACAGAGAAAGAGGGACTCCAAATCAACAAAATCAGAAAAGAAAAGGGGGACATAACAACAGACATTGAGGAAATCCAGAGAATCACCAGGTCATATTTCAAAAACCTCTACTCCACAAAACTGGAAAACCTAAAAGAAATGGATAATTTTCTGAATAGGTACCACATACCTAAGTTAAATCAAGACCAGATAAACTATTTAAATAGTCCAATAACCTTTAAGGAAATAGAAACAGTCATTAAAAGTCTCCCAACCAAACAAACGCCCAGGACCAGATGGTTTCAGTGCAGAATTCTACCAGATCTTCAAAGAAGAGTTAATACCAATACTCTAAACTGTTCCACACAATAGAAACAGAAGGATCATTACCAAACTCCTTCTATGAGGCTACAATTACCCTGATTCCTAAACCAAACAAGGATACAACAAAGAAAGAGAACTACAGACCGATCTCCCTCATGAACACTGATGCAAAAATACTCAATAAAATACTGGCAAACAGACTCCAAGAACACATCAAAACAATTGTCCCCCATGATTAAGTAGGCTTCATCCCAGGGATGCAAGGGTGGTTCAACATACGAAAGTCCATCAATGTAATACACCACATAAAAAAACTCAAAGAAAAAAAACCACATGATCATCTTACTAGATGCAGAAAAGGCATTTGACAAAATCCAACACCCCTTCATGATAAAAGTCTTGGAGCGATCAGGAATATAGGAAACATACCTAAACATAATAAAGGCAATTTACAGCAAGCCAACAGGCAACATCAAATTAAATGGAGAAAAACTCAAAGCAATTCCACTAAAATCAGGAATGAGGCAAGGCTGTCTGCTCTCCCCATACTTATTCAATATAGTACTTGAAGTTCTAGCTAGAGCAATAAGACAACATAAGGAGATTAAGGGGATACAAATTGGAAAGAAAGAAGTCAAGCTTTCCCTATTTGCAGATGACATGATAGTATACTTGAGTGACCCCAAAGATTCCACCAAGGAACTGATAAGGCTTATAAACACCTTCAGCAACATAGCAGGACACAAGATCAACTAAAAAAAAAAATCAGTAGCCCTCCTATATACAATGGACAAAGAAGCTGAGAAGGAAATCAGAGATACATCACCCTTTACAATAGCCACAAATGACATAAAATACTTGGGGTAACACTAACCAAGCAAGTGAAGGACCTATATGACAAGACTTTTAAGTCCCTGAAAAAAGAAATTGAAGAAGATGTCAGAAAATGGAAAGATCTCCCATGCTCATGGATAGGCAGGACCAACATAGAAAAAATGGCAATCTTACCAAAAGCAATCTACAGATTCATTGCAATCCCCATCAAAATACGAACACAATTCTTCACAGACCTGGAAAGAATAATACTCAACTTCATATGGAAAAACAAACAACCCGGGATTACAAAAAGAATCCTGTACAATAAGACAACCTCCGGAGGCATCACAATCCCCGACTTCAAGCTCTACTATAGAGCTACAGTTAAAAAAAAAAAAAACAGCTTAGTATTGGCATAAAAACCGACATGTGGACCAATGGAATTGAACTGAAGACCCTGACATTAATCCACACACCTATGAAGATATAATTTTTGACAAAGAAGCCAAAACTGTACAATGGAAAAAAGAAAGCATCTTCAACAAATGGTGCTGGCATAACTGGATGTCAACATGTAGAAGGCTGCAAATAGATCCATATCTGTCACCGTGCACAAAGCTTAAGTCCAAGTGGATTAAGGACCTCAACATAAATCCAGCTGCTCTGAACCTACTAGAAGAGAAAGTAGGAAGTAGTCTTGAATGCATTGGCATAGGAGATCACTTCCTAAATATAACAACAGTAGCACAGACACTGAGAGAAACAATCAATCAATGGGACCTCTTGAAACTGAGAAACTTTTGTAGAGCAAAGGATACAGTCAACAACGCCAAGTGACAGCCTACAGAATGGGAAAAGTTCTTCACCAACCCCACATCTGACAGAGGACTGATATCCAGAATATATAAGGAACTCAACAAATTAGACATCAAAATGACCAACAGTCCAATTAAGAAATGGGCTATAGTACTAAACAGAAAATTCTCAACAGAGGAAACTCAAATGGCTGAAAGACATTTAAGGAATTGCTCAAGATCCCTAATCTTCAGGAAAATGCAAATCAAAATGACTCTGAGATACCACCTTACACCTGTCAGAATGGCTAAGATCAAAAACACTGAAGACACTTTATGCTGGAGAGGATGTGGAACTAGGGGAACTCTCTTCCACTGCTGGTCGGAATGCAAGCTTGTACAACCACTTTGGAAATCAATATGGTGCTTTCTTAGAAAATTGGGAATCAATCTCCCCCAAGATCCAGCTATACCACTCTTGGGCATATACCCATGAAATGCTCAATCATACCACAGGAGCACTTGCTCAGCTATGTTCATATCAGCATTATTTGTAATAGCCAAAACCTGGAAACAACCTAGACACCCTTCAACTGAAGAATGGATAAGTAAATTGTGGTACATATACACAATGGAACACTACTCAGCAGAGAACAACAATGACATCATGACATTTGCAAGCAAATGGATGGATCTAGAAAAAATCATCCTGAGTGAGGTAACCCAGACTCAGAAAGACAAATATGGTATGTACTCACTCATCGGAGGATACTAGATGTGGAACAAGGATGACTGGACTGCTACTCATATCACCAGGGAGGCTACCTGGAAAACAGGACCCCAAGAAAGACACAGGGATTGCCCAATGACGGAGAAATGGCTGAGATCTACATGAACAACCTGGACATGAGTGTGAGTAATGAAGGGCAAGGGTCAAAGGAAAGAGAGCCTGTGGGAGCAGGAGATCCCAGCTGGATCAAGAACAGAGAGGGAGAACAAGAAATAGGAGATCATGGTAAATGAAGACCACATGAGAAAAGGAAGAAACAAAGAGCTAGAGAGGCCCACGGAAATCTGCAAAGATACCCACACAATAGACTGCTAGCAATGGGTGAGAGCCAACCGGAACTGACCTACTCTGGTGATGGGCTGGCCAAACACCCTAATAGTCATGCCGGAAATCCCATCTAACGACTGAGGCATCTGGATGCAGAGATCCACGGCTAGGCCCCAGGTGGAGCTCTGGGAGTCTAATTAGTGAGAAAGAGGAGGGTTTATATGAGCGAGAATTGTTGAAACCAAGGTTGGATAAAAGCACAGGGACAAATAGCCAAACGAATGGAAACACATGAACTATGAACCAAAGGCTTAGGGGCCCCCACCTGGATCAGGCCCTCTGAATAGGTGAGACAGTTGATTGGCTTGATCTGTTTAGGAGGCATCTAGGCAGTGGTACCAGGTCCTGTCCTCAGTGCATGAGCTGGCTGTTTGAAACCTGGGGCTTATGCAGGGATGCTTGGCTCAGTCTGGGAGAAGGGGACTGGACCTGCCTGGACTGAGTCTACCAGGTTGATCTCAGTTCTCGGGGGAGGCTTTGCCCTGGAGGAGGTGGGAACGGGGGGTGGGCTGGGGGGAAGGGGAGGAGGATATGAAGGGGGAGAACAAGGGAATCCATGGCTGATGTGTAGAACTGAATGATATTGTAAAATAAAATAAAATATAAAATAAAAATTGTAACAATAGGAAAGAAAGAAGTAAAAGCATCTCTATTTGCAAATGATATATTTATCCTTTATGTAAATATATAACATATCCTAATGATGCCATTCGATAAAAAACAAGTCAACATACAAAACCCAGTAGCCTCCCTGTACATCAATATCAAATATGTTTAGGAAGAAATTAAGAAAATAATCCTACTCACAAAAGCCTCAAAAAATACTCTGAAATAACTCTAACGAAGAAATTGAAAGACCTCCATAATTAAAATTTTAAATACTACAAACAGAAATTGAAGAAGGCACTAGAAGATAAACGAGCTTCCCATGATCATGGATCAGTAGAAGTAATGTGAAAATGGCTATACTACAAAAGTCACCCAGAGATTCAATGCAATCCCTCTCCAAACTGCAATGACATTCCTTACAGACATAGAAAATTTACTCCTAAAATACAAATGGAAGCACAAAGGGGCCCAAATAACCAATCCCAAGCAACAAGAATACTGCTGGCAGTACCACCATGCCTAAATTCAAGTTATACTACAGAGCCATACTAACAAAACCATCACAGTACTAGCATAAAAATAGATACTCAAATTAATAAACTAAATACATAACCTAAAGCTACAGTTGCTTAATTCTGACAGACATGTCACAAACATACAGGAAAGACCACCATCAAATGGGGATGGGAAACCTGGATATCCACATTGTAGAAGAATGAAACCAAATCACCATTTCTCACTTAGTACAAACTGAATTGAAGATCTTTATGCAAGATCCAAAAATATGAAATGGAAACTCTAAGGAGGACACTTAAAGAGACAGGCTTAGGCAAGCACTTCCTAAAATAAATTAATCAGAAAAAATTATGCCAGTAACTGACAAATGGAACTTCATGAAATTAAAGATCCTCTGTATACAAAGAAAATACTTGAGAGAAGAACTAGCCGTAGAAAGGAATGCAATCTTTGCTAACCACATATCTGACAGAGAGGATTAATATGTAAAGCCTACAAAGAACTCAAGAAGCTAAATACCAAGAAATGAAATCAATAAATGGACTAGTGAAAGCAAGACAGCACCCAAAAGATGAAGTACAAATGTCCAATAAACATGTAAAACGGTTCAATATCACTAGTCACTGGGGAAAGGAAACTGAAACTAAATTGAGATTTCACATTATCCAGTCAGAGATTCAAACCGTTAAGAGAATCAAACCCAATATATCTCTTGTGAGAACATGAAGAAAGCCTTACATATACCTGGGGAGAATGTAAATTAGTCCATTGCTATGCAAAGCATTATTGTTCTTCAAAAGGATGAAACTATGTCTACTATACAACATCTGTACACCGCTCCTTCATGTCTGCCCGAGAAACTGCAAGTCAACACATTGCAGAGAAACTTGCACAAGGGTCTTTATTAAAACATTATTCATTTTCAGACTGATAAGGCAATCTATAGAAATTCATATCATATATGACACACAGAAAAATACATTTCTTATTTCTCTTATTTTTGCCATTTTTCTCATACATATTTATGGGCTAGAGCAGGGTATTTTGCATTCATTCATATATTGATTATGTAATGTCAATTCAAAGCAATTAGTATATTCATCACTCTAAACTTGTGTCATTTTTTATAAGGAATATAATAAAAATCCAGACTTCTATCTATTGCTATCAAAACACACACACACACACACACACACACACACACACACACACACACACACACACACACAAACATATTGCATTGTTGTGATGGTTTGAATGAGAATGAATCCCATAGTCTCATGCATTTGAATACTTGAACCCCACTTGACATTGCTATTTGGGGAGGTTTAGGAAATTGGGCATTATTGAAGGAAGTATGTCACTGAAGGTGAGCTTTGAGAGTTTAAAGACTCTGCTTAGTGGTTGTGGTTCAAAATGTGAGTTCTCAGCATCCAGTTCCTATCACTTGCTGCCATGCTTCCTGGTCATGATACACTCTTATTCCTCTGGAACCATAAGCCCAAGTAAACTATTTCTTCTGCAAGTTGCCTTTACAAAGACTAAGTTATGGAATTAGGCTATGTATTCATAAACAGAGAAGTAGATGAAGAAAATTAAATTTTATCTATCCATAAAGAAAGAAATTATGTCATTTTCTTATTATGTGGAAAATGGATGCAACTGGAGATTAGAATATTAAGCAAATTAAGTCAGACTCAGAAAAGACAAATATGATGTGTTTTCTTTCACTTGTATATCCTAGATTTCATGTAGATATATAAAAATGACATATGTTATAGAAAGTAGAATTGAACCTTGTTAGGGAAACAAAGAGAACTAACAAGGGAGGAAAATGAAGAGGAGACAAAGGGGAGGGTTGGGTAGGGGAACATGATCCACATATGCTATGTGAAAATGTCCTTATAAACCCTGTACCATGTACCATGCTGTCATACAGTAACAGTTGCAAAGTGAAAAACACCATTCCCAGTGAAAGAAGTCAGCCAGAAGTGACCATGTGTACATGATTTTGTCCATATAAATCGAGAAGTGTGTAGAGACAGAAAGCACATTACTGGCTGCTTGGGGCTGAGGGAAGGGATATGAAGAATGATACAAGAAGGTATGTTGCTCATCTGAACTGATACAAATTTTCTAAATTTGGTGATGCTTTAGTTTGAAAATATCTATGAATGTACAAATGCTATTGAGTCATTCATTTTCAGTGGGCAAATTATAGAGTATTGAATCATACATTTAAAAAGTTATATATATATATATATATATCTTATATACTATATATATATATATGTTTTATATATATATCAAATAAAGCCATAAATATGTTTAGTATCATTTTTATCAAGAAAATGGAAATTAAAACCATAGTGAGGTATCACTCTGGACAGTGAAGACATTGGAGATTCATCAACTGATTGATGAAAACAGAAGCTGTGGTCAGCACAGGTAACCATTTTAGTCAGCCTTGAAAGACACTCTGTTGTGTGTGGTAGCATAAAGCTGGAGATACTCTTTTTTTTTTAAGTAAAATGGATTTGACACAGAAAGATAAATACCCCATGGTCTTATTTCTATGTGGAATCTGAAAAAGGTGAACTCTTAGGACTAGAGTAGAAACAGGGAGAGCTGGGTTTGAGGGAGGGCAGCTGGGGAGATATTATGGTCCAATGGTGAAAATATAGTTATAAGACAAATGAGTTTTGTAGTTCTATACAGAACAAGCTGGCTATACTTAGTAACAATATGCTATATAGTTAAATTTTGTTAGGAGATTGTATATTAAATATTGGTATCTCATACCCAAAAAGGTAACTGTGTAATATGATAGACATATTAATTAGCTTGATTGAGTGCATTTCACAGTTATTATGTTAAATATTATTTTGTTTATCTCACATATGTACAATTTGACTTGTCAGTCATCCCATATAAGATACGGTTTGAAATAGAAACAAACCAAAGTCAGAACTGTAAGGCTGTGAGAAAAAATAGCACTCTTCCATAGTAAGAGAAATTACAAAGAGACTTAAAAAAAATCTTTGTGTAATGGGACTCAGGTAAAGCCATGGAACATGTGGCAATACATAGATTAATAGTTATGCGTTAATTTAAGATATAAGAGCTATCTAGCCAAAGGCTTGAGCCATGGCCATACAGTTATAATTAATATAAGCCTCTGTGTGTTTACTTAGGGGACGCAAGTGGGAGAGATTTGTCCCAATTGCCAGCAGGCCTAGACACAGGAAAACTTCTAGCTATAAATGGTGCCAAAACATGGGGCAAGAGTTTCCACCTAAAACATGAGAAAGCTTTAAAAAAATTCTAAAACAGAGCTAAAAACAGCTTTCTAGTTGTCTCTCTCAGACCAACCTCAGCCTTCGGTCTTGAGCTACTCTATTGCATGTTTGTGGCATGCAGGCTTGACCTGCAGCATGGCAGATTCCTGCCATAGTACACAGAGGTGTCTCCAAGCCATACATTATACTGTGTGGTGGATTTAGCCTTTGCTAGTACAGAGAGAGAGAGAGAGAGAGAGAGAGAGAGAGAGAGAGAGAGAGAGAGAGAGAGAGAGAGAGAGAGAGAGATTTCTGGGCTACATGATGCTTTGATAGAAGCATAGACCCACTGCCTCCCAGAGTGTTAGTGAATTATCTCTACCCTATTAAAAAGCTGATATGGGTGGAGTCAGCAGCCAAGGCTGTTGCTTCAGTACTAGCCACTGCAGTTTAAAGCAATAGATTTACAATAAGGCAGAGTCAGATGGAGTAAGACTTTAAAGCATTTACAGTGTGTGTAAAAATGTATGTAGGCTTGGAAGAGAGAAGAAAATGAATATAGACAGTTATATAAAGAAATGGTTTTAAAAAATAAAGTCTTTAAAGAGATAGTAAAGGTAATATAAAAATAAGCCACATAAAGATGGATATTACACAGAGAATCTGGATTGTGTTGTACTTAGGATTTTTAACTGCAGAAAGACATTTGATTGTAAAAGCTGCTGAGTTAAATCAATATATATATATATATATATATATATATATATATATATATATATTTAAAGATATCTTGATTTCAAAATCTATGTCTAAGGATATGTTGCTTTGGAAAAGAGGTTCTGCTTTTGTTTCCACAGAAGATGAGAATCTGTGGATTACTTCCAGGCTAATATGGTTTGACCAGCCAAGATCCCTTGAAAGGTCTCCAATGATACCAGATGGTATACCAATGGCCCAGATGATCCAACATCTAGAATGGTTTCAAGGCAACTGGCTCAGACAATGCAGCATCACAGACTATTTCAGTCAGGACTTGATCATAATTCTTAATTTTCTCAGGATCCCCATAAGAATATAACACCCTTTATCAGCAGGAAGTAGCCTTGAACACTATGCCCACATTCCCACAAAATGGATTATGGATGTTTGTCTTTGTTTGGGTTGTTGGTTACAAATTGTTATTGTTCATAATCAATATCTTTCTAATAAAAGAAAGGAGGATATGATATGGAAATATAGAATATAAACATAATAGGATAAAAGGATGGATTGTTGAACCTACTTTTAAAGAGCAATTTGTTTAAAATATTTTATATTGGTATGGATTTTAGTTTATTGATACAAATTTAAAATTAATTTTACTATACTGTATATATATATTTCTACTCTTGTTTAAGGTATTATGTTTATGTAACTCATTTAAATTGTAATGGATAATTAAGAAATACAGATTAATAATTAGTCTTCTATGATAGTCAAACTTATAGTCATGCTGAGTTTTCTAGATATACATAGATATAAATCAATGAGGTATACATAGATATAATTCATTTAAGTAGATAATCTTCAAACACTTCAAAGACCTACAGAATATAGCATTTAAAATATTTCAAAATTTGGACTTTCTGGACAGTGAGACATGTGTGCTCCTGGCAGGACTGATTTACTTCAGAGAGGAGGATGGGCATTGAAGACACTCTATATGGACTTTATCTTCTTGGCAAAAATAGCCATTTGGGCAAGAAACTGTTTTCTTTCCTGGACTGCTTAACAAAATGTTGTATCGACTGAACATTCAGGACCCATAGAAAGGTGACCACTGAACTTTACAAGGTGAGATGGTCCTTTAGGCTCCTTCTTTGTAGAGGAGACTGCCAGACATTCTACAGGACATACAGAAAAAAAAAAGACAGAGAGGCCAGGCCTATGGGCTAAAAATGGATGCCCCAGAATTACAGAAGAACTTTGGGCAACTGTCCAGGCAGTCAGCTGTGTCCGTCAATTCCAGAATTTTGGAAGTTGCTTACAATGCATTTCCTGTTTACTTAGGTAATATTATATCCTTCTGGGGTCTTTGATGTAGTTGAAGACTAAGATAGTTATAATTATAATTTTCCTCGATTATGATAAAAGATAAATTAGATATGAAACTTTAGACTCACAAATATAGGATAGATAGAATATTTTCTTTAACTTTACAAAGTATATATAAACTAGATATTGTAACTGTAATTTTGCTTGATAATTGTTTTGTTATATGTAATTTCAATAGGTTAAAGTTAAAATCTTCCTTTTGTTTAGACAGAAAAGGGGGTGTGATGGTGGCAATGTCTTTCTGTGTGCTGTAAATATGTGTTGCTCTGATTGGTTGATAAATAAAGCTATTTGGCCTATGACAAGGCAGCTTAGAAGCAGGTGGGAAATTCAAAGAGAAAGAGAGGCAGGAAGAAGGCAGGGAGAGATGCCAGACAACCGCCCAAGGAGCAACATGTAATGAGATGCAGGTAAAGCCACAGAACATGTGGCAATACACAGATTAATAGTTATGGGCTAATTTAAGATATAAGAGCTATCTAGCAAAAAGCTTGAGCCATGGCCATGCAGTTATAATTAATATAAGCCTCTGTGTGTTTGCTTGGGGGACACGAGTGGGAGAGATTTGTCCTGACTGCCAGCAGGATAGGACACAGGAAATCATCTGACTACATCTTTGACTATAAAGAATATATTCACAGGTTCGCCAAAGTGTGGTCCTACAATTAAGTGTGTGGATAGCAGATGTGTGTTATTTGAAAATATTGAATTATATGTGATACATATGAGCTTTGTCACATCATTTATACCTCAATAAAATTAATTTAAAATTGTTTTAAGTGCATTTTCCCTGTGCACATCCTCATTTAGGAGGCAGGAAGGCCAATATTCTGTTGAAGAGCAAGCCTCCAGGCTCTTTCCTAGCTTGCTTAAAGATGTTGTCACTAATACAAGGGGTAAATTCACTTGAAAAAGAAATCTTGTCCAAATGAAATGATTTGTCTTGTTCTCTGAGACACTGTTAGACAGAGTCAAAGGAGACACCAGCCAGTTTTCCCCATAAAAAGTTGACTCATCCTGCAGCATGGCTGGCTGCATAAAGCAGCCTGTTTCTGGAGACTGTCATGTCACATTCCAGGAAGATCAGAGCCAAAGATGACTGTGATGAGCACCGCTGGCTGTGAGACTTCAATCATGAGACATCTGATTTACTTACCCTGTTTCTTTTCTTGTAAAAGGAAAATGAAAAATTCTACTTTGCTCATCATTTCCAATCAAATTAAGCAACATCTCAACATTTTTTATGAAGAATGATAGCTTTATTTTTCTTACATAATGTAACATAAATTTTCAACACCAGGCATTAACTATCAGAAAGTAGACATGCACAGAGATGTACCCGGTGGGAACATCTGTATATACCAGCATGGCTCCAGTCACCCTCTGCTCTGCTATGTTAGACATGCTTTCTTTGAAACTAATGATGTGAGCTACACTTTTTCTCTTCTGGAACTTTTTATTAGCAGTGCTCTTTTACACGGTTCTCATAGCCACCAGCTAAAGATCTTAAAATAAAACCTGGCTTCAGCACTCTCATCTTTCCCTTGAAGCTCCACGCAAAGAATTCACAGTGTAATTGTTTCAGCACTTGGCACCATGTCACCAGCGGTTATGAATATGCAGCTAAATCTCTGCTGAGCTGCAATTAAAAACAAACCTCTCAAAGTCTTACAGAGTACATTCAGTACTGCTTTATATTACAAATAGAGCAATAAAATGTAAGATAAAACACTGCCATTATGTAACACAGAGTTACAACATGTCAACATTTGCACAGAAGCCCTGTATCAAAATGCACAACATTGCAGTAGAATCTAGCACTTTAGTCACATGTCTTTACCTGATGCTGACCTGTTCTTCTTCTTCTTCTCTTCTTCTTCTTCTTCTTCTTCTTCTTCTTCTTCTTCTTCTTCTTCTTCTTCTTCTTCTTCTTCTTCTTCTTCTTCTATTATTATTATTATTATTATTATTTTATTTTGTTTGCTTTTCTGTTTTTGTTTTTTAGGCAGGGTCTGGTTATATATCCCAGGCTAGTCTTGAACTCAGGATCCTTGTGCCTTAGCCCGCCAAGGGCTGTGATTACAGGCATGTGCAGATACTAGACTCATCCAAGTGTAACCCAAGATGACTTCAAACTCACGATCCACCTTGCCTCATTCTCTTTAGCACATTGGTTTATTGCCATGTTTCATCATGACCAGCTCTAGTCTATGAACATCTAAAAAATCTTGGAAGCATATTTTCATAACTAAGGAAATTAAGAACACCCATTGTCATTTAATAATCAAAACTGATGAAAAGTACACCAGAACAAAAGGGTTTTTAATCAAAGAAGAGCCAATATAAAGCTTTGAATTTAAGAGTTGGATCTTCCAGCAGTAAACCTTTTGATGGCAGCATGTGTAAAAAGGTAGTGGATATTTATGGTGAGGAGTCCCAAAAAGATGTGGAAATGTATGCACGTCCACACATCATTGTCCTCCCCATAGATAAAGCACCAAAAAACACACTTCTTAAAGTACCATGTCTATTTTTGCCACAAATAATGTCTGCAGATGTAGTGGTTTAAAAGTTTATCTCAAAAGAACCCAGTGCAAATTCAAAGTGTCTGTACCAGGCAAGCTCCACAAGTGAGGCCAAACAGCTTTCCCAGAACCCTAGACAACAAAATAAAAGTCTTCTTGGCTAATTTTTCTCTTGATCCAAATCCATGTTTTTGTTATCTACAAGAAACTTACCTTACCTCCATGGATAGTCACCACTTTAGAATGAAAAAATTTTAAAAAAGTATTCAAGCAAATAGGACCAGGAAACAAGCAGGCATTGATATTCTAGTATCTGACAAAATCATGTGAGCACTTATTAGTATGTAGTAACACTTTTTGGTTATAGGACCTTATATTTTAAATCTGTGAAAGTTCTTGGCTCTGTAGGCAATGCTAGAAATCAGAAGTTCAAAAGTGAGTGCTTCACAGTCAATTACTACTCTCAAAGAGGTCATTATGACAAATACACAGCCATGAACCTATTCATTTCTTAGATGCAAAGGAGGTGTGGGAAACATTATGTGGGGCTCTATGGCTTTGGTAAAGGTAGAATGGAGACTAGGCCTGAAACCCAAGTGAGTGACCTGGTGCCCTAGGCTGATCCCTGCTCTGTTATCTTTATTTCTCACTGAAAAACAGGCAGCACCACTGAAGGAAGAAAACGGATATTGGAAGGAGAGTTGGACCATAAAAGACGGAGCACTGGGTGAACATAGCAGTCCTCATGATCCCCTTTAGTTACAAGCCTGAAGAAGCATGCATTCAGGCATTGACTCTTCTCACCTATGCTGTTTTGCAGTGTCTAGCCTTGTCTAAGCACTTGATGGCCCCTTTCCAATCTATATATTAGGAAACAAAACAAGCAAGCAACCTTTTGGAGATGAGAGAGATGTCTCAGCAGTTGAGAGCACATGTTGATCTTCCAGAGTATGCAGCTTTGGTCCTCAGCACCTACTTGACAGCTGACAACCATCTATAACCCTAGTTCCAGAGGATACAGTGTCCTCTTCTGGCTTCTGCGGGCAGCAGGCACACATGTGGTATGCATACTTATATAAAGGCAAAACACCCATAAACATAAAAATTAAATGAACAAAGTCTTGTAGAATTACTTGTAAATACAAGGAAATTAACAAACTGACTCCAAACTTTTAAGCAAATTACCACATCACTCTGTTATTATGAAATAACTAGAGCTGGTAAATAATACCAGGGATAATACTTTTAAGCAAAGTCTGGGTTAAAGAAAAGTCTGGGCACGCCCTTGTAATCCCAGCATTAAGGAGGTGGCTGCAGGATCAAAAGCAGCCTGAACTGTATAGCAAGGTTCTGCCTCAAAACCCAAGGGCTGGGGATGGAGCTCAGCGGCAGAGCACCCTCCTATGGTGTTCAAGGTCCTCCATTTATCCTCTAAAAAGGAAAGAAGGAGAAGGGGCAGTATTGCTTCTATTAATCTTATAATGAAATGGAGAATTAGGAGCCAACCTAGTAAATATCAATAAAAAAAAATCACAGTATACTAAAGTGCCTGGTGTGTAATTTTGATCCTTCCCCATGAAGAGCTTTTCTTCAAAAATAAGCAAGCCTGATTCATTCACTTAATCTTTATATAAAGTTGCTATATCTGAGAAAAAATCAGCAAATTTTGTCTTCAGTATCTCTGAACTCTGTCAGCAAATCTGGTAGAGACATCTCCACAATGGGACCAAGTCCCTTCCTCCGAAGCCATCCACAAGCAACTACAAGACAGCAATTCAAGAGAAGTGAGTACTCCAGGGAAACACAGCCACGGCCTTCCAAAGTGAAAGCAGCAGCTGAGGGGAGATCTCAGGTTCAAAGTGCAGTCCATGACTGCACTACCCCAGCCTTACTCCACAGCTCCTCCAAGAATGCTGTCACATTTCCTAAGTCAGATGCACATCTGGGGTGTCTGTACAACAGAACAGCACTGTTTATGTTTGTTCATTTTCTCTAATGCTTTGAAGTTGAATATAGTCCCTCACCTCAATTGTTTTGCTTTTACAGAGGGATATTAAGTACTAACAAAGTCCTAGATTTTGTATTCTTACAGTGCTCTACTGTGAAATATTTTTCCTTTTCAGTTTTTTAAATTATTTTGTTGACTTTTTCTTCTTTTGGCAGTTGGGTTCTATCCTAAGTCTCTGATGGTAGAGGCTAAGAAATAACAAAGTATGCTCAAGTGGGGCAGGAGTAGATGCATGAAATGTTCTTTTCTTTACAAGCTTCCCTGTCCTGACTGGTGAATGACCAGTGAACAAAAGAGGTTCCAAGAGCATTTCAGAGAAACTTGCTCTCCACAAAACTTCACATCCTCCTCATCCTCATCTTCACTGTGTTTCTTCTGGGATACATGCACAAAAAGTCCATGCAGCCACAGACAACTTGCAAGGATAGCATTTCCATCGGACCTGCTTACAAGTTCTGTCATTCAGGAGACTCTAATCCTGAGAATTCTTAGCTCTACCCCTTCCCGACTGTATGCTCCACTCCTTATTATGAGCAGGATTTCCAAGACTCCAAGTTCCAACGGTGTTATCAATTCATCCTAAAGAGAAGTTCTGCGGGTCTTGATGGGACAGGAATCTGCATACACTTCATACCTATCATCAGTTTCAAAGCTTGATTCTTTAACACAATTCTAGGCTTATAGGAGAGTTTTGATAAATCATAACTGTCCCCTTTTAAAAGCCAAACAACTGGTTAACAATAAGGTACAGCAAGGATTTTTTTATTTGTTTGTTTGTTTTATTATTCTGAGAAACAGCTGTGTCAGGAAAACAAAAGCAGTTTTCTTTATGCAAAATCAGCACAAGTTATTTTTCATTTTTGAAGATGTAACTCGTATTGCAAACACCATTGTACCTGTTCACATTTTACAGGTTGAAAAGGGAAATTTCTCATCTCCCTAAAACACATACAATTTTTTAAATGAAAATGTATTTTAATTTTATAATCCCTTTCGAGAATTCATCTAGATTTAAAAAATGTTGACTTTGGGAAACTACTAAATAAAAGGGCTCCATGTATGACTTAAAAGATAAACACCCTGATGCTGTTCCTATATTAGGTACATTTTAGATGAAATAAAGACGCACATGTAACTGAAACCCATAAAGGAAAAGAGGTAGTGTGCACAGGTAGCAACCTCCAGACTCAGTGTCTTCAAAACAAGAAATATTCATTTCTGAAGAATATTACCTGTCACAGTTGTTTGAAGGGGACTCCACAGTTTGATTAGTAAGGCTGTCTATCTAATACTAGCCAGCATCTCTACGGAATGTCACAAAATATTGCACTGAGCTCTGAGGGTCCAACGCAGAAGTTAAGTCTACCTCACCAGTCTCTAGGAGGTTGAGGAAGAACATCTGTACTCATGGGCTAAGAAAGCAGAAGTGTGGGAAAGGAAGGCTTGATGGCCCTGTATGTGGAAAGCAGAATGGGAGGCTAAAAGGCACAGAAATCTACAGCTGAGCCCCAGGTGGAGCTTTGGGAGCCCAATTGGTGAGAGAGAGGAGGGATTGTATGAGCAAGACGTATTGAGACCATGATTGGAAAAAGCACAGGGACAAATAACCAAACTAATGGAAATGCATGAACTGTGAACCCATGGCTGAGGAGCCCCCATGGAACTGGACTGGGCCCTCTGGATAAGCGGGAGAGTTGATTAGCTTGGACTGTTTGGGAGGCCCCCAGGCAGTGGAGCTGGGACCTGTCCTTGGTGCATGGGCTGGCTTTTTGGTGCCTGGGGCCTATGCTGGGATACTTTGCTCAGCCTTGGTATAGGGAGGAGGGGACTGGACCTGCCTCTGCTGAGTCTACCAGGCTGGGCTGACTCCCTAGGGAAGGCCTTGCCTTTGAGGAGGTGGGAATGGGGAGTAGATTGGGGGGGGGGCTGGGGAGTGGGAGGAGGGAGGACAGGGGAATCCATGGCTGATATGTAAAATTAAGTTAATTATAAAATAATATCTCTATCTCCATCTATCTATCTATCTATCTATCTATCTATCTATCTATCTATCTATCTATCTATCTATCCATCCATCCATCCATCCATCCATCCATCCATCCATCCATCCATCCATCCATCCATCTATCTATCTATCTATCTATCTATCTATCTATCTATCTATCTATCTATCTATCTATATGGCACAGATGACAGTTAACATGGCCTGAGGGGTCAAAAAAAAAAAGATGTGAAGTTTGCATGGGAGAAGAGTGACAGCAAAAAGTGACACCAGCCTCTGGCCTTCACATACACATATTCTGGCATGCACAGGCACAGCCTCATATACGGAAATACACACACACACACACACACACACACACACACGATGTAGAAATCTGAGTTCTAATAGGCAGTAGAAGCTTGCTTCCTCTAGTGCATTAGATGATATCAAATTCATTAGAGGGCTTTGTAGGCTGCTTACAGTGTCTCCTTTGGGCCTGAGAATACGTTTTTCCTCATTAAAATCTGTCCTTAAGTTGGCATGTTCTGTGCATTTTGTTGATTCCAGAATTTTTCACATACAGTCATCTCTCAGAGAAGTTTGTGAAACATGAAATAAAATCATTGGATCAAAATTAGAATTGTGCATGTAAAGCAGAAGTTTAAGGAACTTAACTATCATAGAGGGAATCCCCAGATTTCTAATCAGAAAACACTGAGAAGCACTAATGCATTCACCTGTGCTGAAGAAATGATAGAAACAGCCTGCCTGGCTTTGCTGCTTACAAGATGCTCTAGGTACCACAGAACCACAGTAAGGAACAAGATATGCCATGATGAAGTTTTTCCTGGACCCTGGTGTCTGTGCTTGTCAGAACTGATTGATGCAATATAGAAGGTTAACTGCTTGGCTCATATTAATTCCATTTTAAAAGAGAAAGCAGGGAAAGTGCCTCTCTTGACTCCTTGAAAGCAGCATTTGAACGATGCTGTATAATTTTGCAATGTCTGTTCCAATAATTGGTAAGCACAAGTGCTGTGCCTTAATTACCTGGAAAAGCTACTTATGCACAGCCAAGGAAGCACATATCTCTTTTTTTGCCATAAAAGGAACTGGACACAAGCTACTATGTAAAAGCCAGTTCATGGAAGAGGCTCCATTGCTGTCGGAGCCTAAAGGGAGTAAAGAATGCATTCACACAATAATAACATACACAGCTACGTTATAGTCCCTGTATTATTTGTGAAAAAACATCATCAACATGAACACAAAATACGTGGTTGCTGGTCTCACAAGGCTTAAGCTAACTGCACACAATAATTAGAGTGTATGTTGAAAATGTAGGGTGTGATCCCCCAAACATGCTTAGCTTACACAGAGAAAGTAGGGTTAAGGAGACTGAACAAAGACACATATCCAGTGACTTAGAGCTTTGAGGACAGTGCACTGTGGCTGTGAGAACCCCTGTCATGAGGCTTGCTCTGGAAGTATCGAAATGTCCCAAGGATATTCTAGCTGCTGCAGATGAATGATAGGTAATATCAGGAGATCCACAGTCCAAGTCAGCATGTGGATAGGCAGCACAGAGGGCTGGTACAGGGCAGCAGGACAAATATACACTCACCATCAACATCAGGCATTAGGAAGGACAAAGAGAAAGGATGTGTACATCTCATGAGGATGAAGAGGAGGCTAGATGGATCCCATATGGGTCACACTTACTTGAGCAAGAGTTGAAATTTCTCTTTCAGCATAAGGGAGTCAGTTCTGGCTTTACCCTGAGTGACATTGATAGTCATTCACAGTGGTTTCCTCACAGTAGTAGCAGAAACAGCCACTGTTCTTGTGTGCTCACAATATGCTTAGCCCTATTCTAAATGATTTGTGTGTTATTTTTATGCTCTATTGAAGATAAACTTTTAGGCTAATTTTATAAAGGATAGAACTAACACACAGAGCAGGTGACTAATGTGCTTAAGATCACACAGTTAGCAGGAAACAGTCACATAAGAATTGCTGCCTAACTTGTGACAGTAGACATCGACTAAAAAGGAAGAGATGTGATATGTGAGCCCCAAAAGATGGTTAGACATCTTTATGTCATAGTAGTTCATCAAAGGGCTTTGAGGTCACCAGCCATCATATTAAGCAGAATGTGTACACCACTCTGTGTGGAGATAGAGATAAGGGGAGTAGTTAAATCTACTAAAAGCTGCCTTTAACTACTCCAAAGTGAGCCAAGTACAGTGCCTGAAAATGGACTTCTAAAATACAAAGTAATTACTGAATTATCATCTATTTCTGGATTGGTTTTCTTAGTGACTAAACAACAACAACAAAGGAAAATCAAATGGTATTTAGAACCTTGCAAGAAAAATATTTTCTCAAGAGAACTTCAGTCTAAATTTGCAGTGAGATGCAGTGTAGTTGAAAACTTTTGATTAAATTTGATAAACGCACAAGCTGGACTTAATAGTCCTTTGCAGTTTGACTCTTCCTAATTAAAACCATAATTCTTGCTTTTCTGTTAACTCAACATATACTAGAGACTAGCAAGACTATTACTTGAAGGTCTGTTTATTAGATGGCATGAGAACAGTAGTATTCATAAGTGATGATAAAATGGATTTGGAAATTTTAACTTAATTCTGCTTGCTGTCACTGATGAGCATTATTCTGATTGGACTAAGCAGGATATATTTTTAAATAACTAAGTGTACACTTTTAAAAATTAATATTTGGCATAATATGAGTGGGTGAAATAAATGTTCTTTACCAAATAAATATGCCTTCTAAGTGAGGGAGGATAACAAAATAAGGAAAGGTGGGGAGACACGAGAGGAGAAGTTCCGTTATCCTGAGATCCAGTTGAAGCTCTTAGCCAGAGAAAAGCAAGAATTCCAACACAATTCACAGTTGCACAAGGCTCTTCTTCCTTCTCAGCCATAAAACAGCAATTGTGTAGGAATCTCACAAGTAATGCCACTCACAGGGAAAGGGCTTGTATTAAAGGTCTTGTGCAATCCTCTTGGCTTCTGATTTTCTCTTACCATATTGAAATTCCATTTACATTTCACATCCCCACATATCTCTTTCATCAAAAGACAGAGAGAAAAAAAAGGGAAGGTTTTACCTACCTTTTGAGACATAACCTGAGAGTCACCAAAAGGGTAAACATGAATCATGCTAAGGCCATTGATGGCTTACTCCATGCCTAGTGCTAAGGCAACTGATGGCTTACTCTCTTTGGAGAAGGTTGTACTCACACTTAGCTAAATCTTACTTCCCCTTCCTCTCCCTTCAGAAGCACATACCCATGCTTGTGCCCCACTTTTCTTCAAGTGCCCTTCTTTCTCTTAACCCTGTGCTTAAGCCTATAAGGAAAATGTCTTCACTGAAATGCCCAGTTCTGCTTCATCAGAAACCAGGTAGTCCTGAAATTCTTTTCAGTGTTGATACCTCAGTGCCAGTTTAGCCTGAACACAAGTTCCTAATAGTCCAGGGGTGGCAGGCCTTAGGCTGATGAAGGTGGTGGCAGTCCTTGGGCTGTATCTCCCCTCTCATTTCTAAAACTAGGAACTCTAAAGAATCATTGCCCATATACAATACCACTTCAGTTGGAAGACTCATGGTTTATCAGGAAAAAAGATCTGTTCCTGATTGGAGACACACAGAGCTTTAAAAAAAAAATACAAATGCAGCCCAGGAATGGAAAGAGAAGTTAAAACTTGCATTAAGAGTAACCCATGAAAGAAGGCAGTTAGCTGAAAAAGGACCACAAGACTTTCCTTACTTGGGCTTCATGTAAGCGCCAGAGTACAGTGAGGAAAAGATCACAATACACACATGGTGGGAGTCACCAGGTATCATGTAAATGACCTCTAAAAGGTCATGTAGATCATGGTCCAGCACTTTTTATGACTTTTCAGCTCACTACCTTACTCACATTCTTAATAAACTGTCTCCATTTCTCTTTGTAATCATGTGTCTCTAGTCAAATTCTTTAGCTTGGCATAGAAGAACCTGGAAACTTCCAGTGCCCTGAGACTCAAATCTGTTTCTTAAACAAAATGAGTGGCTTTTTGGAACCAATCAAATGCATGAAGTCACAGAACAGGATCTGGGTATTTGCTTAAATGGAATAGAAATATATGACCACTGCAAAATCTGCAAGAACACTAATCAACAAATTGCTTGGCCGGGCAGTGGGGGTGCATGCCTTTAATCCCAGCACTTGGGAGGGAGAGCCAGGCGGATCTCTGTGAGTTCAAGGCCAGCCTGGACTACAGAGTGAGTTCCAGGAAAGGCACAAAGCTACACAGAGAACCCTGTCTCGAAAAAAAAAAAAAAAACAACAAATTGCTAAGAACCAAATGACAGATACTTATAGTATGTGAAGCCCCAATGGTCCACAGACCTGGGGAGATAGTTTCTCCAAGAGATTCCAAGAGCAGAAACCAAGGAGGATCTTACAAAAACTCAGAAGTAGTATAGATGAGGGTTGAGAAACTATACTCCCCTCCTAGGCATTGATGACACTTCACTGCAGGAGAGAATGAGTCAGGGTCCATCAAGACAAATTTCCCTTAAAATCCAAAATACATGATCTACATAAAAACCTCAGGCTACGGTCATACGTAGGTGTTTCAAGAGACCACAGAAGAAAGAGAGAGGCTCTACCCCAGGGAAGAGAGGAGATATGTCTAATACAGGGCCCCAATGAAAAGAGAATCATGAACACTTGGAAAGAGCATACTTCCAAGGTTAAGTATATGTTAGGGACTAGAGAAGACCCATGCTCTTAGGGAAAGCCCCTCCCTCTTTCTGGGATTTTTTCCCCTCTTCCTGTCACTAATGACCATGCTAGTAAGCAATGATACAAAAAAAAAAACCCAAAACCCAGTAAAGCAAAACAAAAGTAAGAACAAAAAAATCTGGAAAAATCTACAGGAGACAGACTGTATCTCTGAGATGTGAAGGGACAAATCAAAACCAAGCAAGGAGACCAGCATAAGGTCATGGGAGAAGAACCTGAAGTTTCACTCCTATGTTGATGGTATCCATAATAGCAAAAGCAAACTTAGAATCATCTCCATTCCTCAAGAAAGCTATACAAAGACCTAGAAGAAGACAGGAATGCTGATTTCCTAGCATAGACTTTCTCCTACAAAATTCTCCTACAAATACAATTCTCCTACAAAAATTAAAAATGATAAAGCATTGGAAAGATAAGAAACACAGGCAAAGGAGGTAAAAGAGTCATCAGTAGTAGACACATAGGACACATGGATAACCATTATAAAACCGGGACTTCAGAAATCACTGATTGCTAGGTTGTTGATTTGGTGGAGAGTGAAAACAGAAGGGAAATTCCAACAGAGAAATGAAAACTCTGAGAAGAAATCCAGTAGAAAGCCTGAGGTTGAAAATAGAAATAGTGGCATTCTAAAGAATGATTTGATAGACTCATCACTATACTTGATGTAACACAGATAAGGAAACTTAATAGACTGAAGAATAATACACTAAAATGAAAAAAAAACATAGTGATGAGCAAAACTGGAATAGTCAACTAAAGTTTGCAGGAAAATAAAAAAATAGTCAACTACTGTTTGTGACATCATTGCTGGGAAGACATGAACAGATGTCTACTTACTCCAGACAGGGATCCTACTGTTGACCTAAGATTATCACATGTTCAAGTTACTTCCTTTTGCTGTGATAAAACAGTGACCAAACCAACTTGGGAGAGAAAATGTTTTATTTAGCTTATACTTTCATGTTATAGACGATTATTTCAGGATGCCAGGACAGGCACTTAAGCAGAAACCTGGAGGCAGTTTCTAGAGCACGAACCATGTGTTAATGGCTTGCTCAGTGCTTTCTTATACAACTCAAGACCATCTGTCCAAGAGTGGCACTGCTTACAGTGGGCTTGGCTCTCTCATATCAATCATTAATCTGGAAAATACCCCAACAGGCATGTCCACAGGTCAATCTGATGGAGGTAGTTCTTCAACCAAGGTTTCTTCTTCCCAAATGACTCTTAGTTTGGGACAAGTTAACAGAAAATAAACAGCACACCACCAAACTCCTGTTTGGTGACTTCTCAGGGGATTACTTACAGAAGTGTGTGTGATAGGGGTTACATACAGGAGCAGAAATGACTTAAAGACAGCTGCTTCCCCCAAAGCCCATTCAGGCAAGGATGATTACTCACAAAAGCTGAAAATCTAGAGATTGCAGAACAACCTACAGGGAGCTCAGTGGGTTGGAGTGTATGTTTGCCAGCTAGCTCTGGTGGTCTGAGCCTCTTCTGGGCAGCAAACCTGGTCTGCACATTTTCCAAGCAACTCAGTTGATCTTAGAGACTTCCCAGCAGTCCTTGTTGCTTATATACAGTTGGAGAAGGAAGGGGCTTAGAAAAATCTACTCAGTTTCAGGGACTTCCTCAAGCCTTTGAGCATTTTACTTCTCAAGTTTTAAGGGGCTTCCTACGAGACAGTATGTTTCACCTCCCTTAAGAAACATCTGTGCCTTAATGAGCTTTCCTCCAAGATGGAAAGTTTTAATCTCAGGGGAAATTGCTACACTGCAGCCAAGGCACTATGTTGAAATTCCAGAGAATTAGAGGGAATTTCACTTGCTCTTCTGAGTACTGGATGGGATAGTTTGAATCACCCAGAAATGTAGAATTGGCCAATATTATGAAAGAACTGGCTATACTGAGAAGAGAAGTATAAGGCTCCACATGGCAGCAGCACATGGATTCTTCCCAAGACACAGGAAGCCCCCCTCCCACAGTTAACAACTGAAGTCAGAGCAAAGAACTCAGTGAGTGTTCAATTGGTCTAACAGGGAGGGCTCTAGGGTGTAGCTGGGTCGCAGAGCCTCAGCAAGTTCAAGCCACAATCACAGCTGAAGGTTGTAACATGCTGCTTCACAAATTTATGTGAGTATAATTAAAATGTAACTAAATTAGAAATAAATAATTATATAATACCTATAAGATTTCCATATTTCCAAGAAGAAATCATAAGAGAAATCAGAAAAATATATCAAACTAAATGTGATAAAAGTAAAAGTCTGCTCCTTTGTAAGTCTTAGAAATGGAAGAACCAATTTAACCAGAAAAAGTACTGGAAGGAAAAAGACATTGAAGCAAACAAAGACTAAAATTAAATTAAAAAGAAAAGGAAAATAAAAGGACAAATAGTCAATGAAATAAAATAAAGTTAAATATTTTTTTAGTGAATTCCTTTATCAATAAACAAGTCCAGCCAGATCAATTAAAATAGGAAAAATAAAAGTTAAAATATAGGTGTATTGAAACTATTCTACAGTGAATACGTACTAAACAATCAGAATGTTTATCAGAGAAGTTTGCAAAATCAGCTCTCAGTTTCTGTGACAAAACTCCATGAGCAAAAGATTTAGAGGAGGAATGGGTTTATTTGGCTTTCACTTCCAGGTCACAGTCAACCATTGAGGGAAGTCAGGGCAGAAACTGAAGCAGGAATCAGGAGGGGTGGAGTATGGAGGAACACTGCTGGCTGACTCCCTCAATGTTCCAATCTCTAGTTCATGCTCAGCTAACAGTCCAATATGACCTCGGCAATTCCTCAGTGGAGGCGTTCCCCTCAGGCAACTCTAAACTATTCCAAGTTGACAATGAAAGAACAAATAAACAAAACTAAACCAGAAGTTAAAGAATATCATGGACAAAAAAAGAGCTTTCATAAATCCTGGAGTTAAGCTTATTGTTATGAATAATTTTCTCCCTATTAAATGTGGCCCTTTTAATGTGATGAGAAAATTTCTTGAAAGGCAGAGATTATTTAAACCAGCAGCAGAAAAAAAAAGTCACTCATTTTATAGCTACTAAAATATTCAAATTTATAATGAAATGTTTCATTCCATGAATGAATTTGTCAAAAATAAATATATGAAAAAAAAACCCAACCACTATGGCTACTTACGAATTTACTATTATTATTGCTTCCCCATGCTGTGGTTGACTCTGAAGTCTTGTGGATATTAAGCATGGGTTTTGTTGGTGAGCCATGCTGAATTTTATTTTAATTATGAAGAAACTCAAACCCTCTGAATTCCTAAATGAATATTCAACTAAATCATAGGATGGCTCCTCCTCTCCTCTCTCTTCCTTACTTCTTCTGGAATCTAATCTAGTGACCGAGGAAAACAGTTGCATCTCCAATAGATGAGCCAAGAGATACGACTCAACAGTTCAGACCAGAGTCAGGTGAGCAGGTACGAGGTGCAGAAGAAGCACACTACTGTGGGTCCCAGGCCAAGCACTGCTGTGTGTGGCCTGGCTGCAGCTGTCTGAATGTCAGGGCTGTAGAGGAAAGATTTGTAGATCCTGCTCCCTGCTTGATAGTGCACTGTTCTTGTTGCCATGACTTGCCTTTTGGCCCAAGACAAGACATATGCTGGCTGAAGGAGTCTGCCAAACACTCATGGAATATATATATGCCAAGTGCAGGGGTCATCAGGGTCAGAAATGCATGGACTTTGCCACCAGAATTTAACATGTTCCATGAAATCTCTAGGGCTCTCATATCTAACAAAATATGAATATAATAATTCCTACTTTTTAAACTTGCTTACCAAGCAACACACAAATTATTTAAAATATCTGGTACAAACAAGATCATTTCTACCAAAGATTATTTATATGTGTGGATTATCTACTCCTAAGAAAACCTGAATTTGGGCATCTGTTTCAATTTTTACCTACTGTAGCCCATGAAAGCTATCACAATGGGCCTTTTTCTTAAAGGTCCCACCAGCAGAGAAACAGTGCTGGCTGCTTCCTGTTGTACGAGTTATCCATGGAAACATTGCCCTGTGTCATCCCTGTTATGATGATACCATCAACGTCCTGGGGAAAGTATCCACTGCAGATATTGTCTCTGAAATAACTTCTAGTGTAGGTTATGGGCAAATAAGGCAGAGCCATTTAGGCTCGCTCATGAGATCTGGCTGTCAGTAATTCTGCAGCACTCTAATCCTCAATAGTCTCACCCATAGAGATATGGAAAAAGAACCCAGAAAGTGTTCCATCTAAAACGTGTTTCAAATTTCCATTTATTTATTTCTTAAACAGGGTCTTACTTATGTGATCCAACCTAGACAAGATTGCTTTATAGGAGAGGATGGCCCTGAATGCTGGATTGCAGGTATGTACTCTTTTGCCCAATTCTGAAAATTATGTTCAGATAAACAAATGGAAACAATTAAAGATAAAAGCCAGTGGGGAAAAATAACACAAATCAAAAGCTAGAGTGGAGATAAGGAGATGGAAAGGAAGAATTACTATAGATTTCACTGCTATTATGTCTCTACATTCTGAAATTACTTTCATATAAAAATGGTTATAATTTGGTTAATACTTTGAATGAAATAAACATTATGTTGTAGTAAAATGAAGGTTCCTTAGTCTTCTAAATCAATACAAACTCATTCTATTCTGTAACAACATTATCCTCACATACAGCGCTAATGATTCTTCACAGGATGAATAGACAGACAGGCAAATGACAGATGATAGACTGATAGCGAGATCATTACTACAGAAATATGGGAGTTTAGCTACATACAGCACTGTACTAGAAACTCAATTTTTATTCAAATCTTAACAGTTGGTTTACACTAGTTTCAATTTAGAAGCTCTGCTATAACTTTCACACCACATATATTTTACAACCACAGTGAAGATACAAATTTAGAAAAACGTTTTAAGTGATAATAGTGTTAATGAAAGGTTGGATCTCCCTCTGAACTGCGAGACAGTTGATGTTAGAAGCTGAAAGATACAGATGCCCAGTGCACATTTTAAATTAATTATCATCTCTCTCTCTTGCCTCACTAGGCAATAAAAGCAATAAGGCTGAGGCAGGAATTTTGTTCTAGGTAAATGTCTTAGGAGTTTATTACTTCCTATAGTGTGTGCACAGAACGTTGAGTTCCATAGGAAATGAAGGTCTTCATTTAGCACTAAGTACTGTGTGGATCTTAGAGCCTTCTGTGTTTCATTAAACTCTTTATACAGAACATCAATATGTGTTTCTACTCTTTAAGAGGAGGGGGTAAATCTCTTAGGTTCATCAGATATGTTTCATTACAGAACTCTTTACAAGAACATTGTGCAGGACTAAGATTCCACAGAATAAAAGGGAATACCTTTCTCCAGCTGGGCACTGGTATTATAGGTCAGGGGACCAGGAGCTTCACAAGAAGAGTCTTGTGGACCAATACAACTCCAAGCCAGTGAAGGAAATCAGATCTCTAGGGCTGCAGCAGAACAAAGAGAGAGATAGACTACAAGCCTGTGCTTTAACAAAAGTAGGGGAGGCATAGTAGGCACTGAAAGCCAATGATGGCAATGCCTAGCTCTAGAGAGCTCAAGATCATAACAGAAAGTAGATTGGGTGCATTTTATCTTCTTTGCTAAAGTCTCAGGGAGAGTCCTTACCAAACATGACATTGGAACCTGTCTATTGTGCCTTGGGTGACCAGCTCTGGCTTCCTGCTATCTTGTGTTCTTTATGGTCAGAGCAGAGGCCATCGAAGGAGAAGCACAGCTTCCAGATTGCTAGCACATGCCTAGGTAGACTGTGTGCATGTAGAGTTAGCCTGGTTGTTCAAAGCCGTGTGTTTCAAGTTTTTCCATCCATACACTCAGCCAGGTTCCTACCCCTATGCAAGAGATCTGAGTGAGCTTTGTGAGCCTGCATTTCTAAGATGCTCAAATTATGGGTATGAGCTGGGACAATGAGCCAGAGCAAGATTTAAAGCATAGCTTAAACCACAACTTCCACATTTTAGTTTACTTTGGGAGGTTCCAATCCCAACCTGGTACATGAAGCTTCTAAGTCATGCATGTGATAACTTAAAAAATATATGTGTGTATATATATATATATGTATATATATATGTATATATATATATCTTTTTTAATTTTAAAAATTATAATCATTTACTTTACTTATTTTATATATTGAAGCTGGAGAATTTCTCTCCAGCTCCCGCCAAGTCTCGCCAGTCCCAGAACCCACTTATAAAATAAACACACAGAATCTTACATTATTTAAATTGCTTGGCCATTAGCTCAGGCCTATCATTGTCTAGCTCTCACTCTTATATTTAGCTCATTTTTATTAATGTATACTTTGCCACATGGCTCGTGGCTTACTGGTACCTTACACCTTCCTTGTCCTGGCGATGGCTCCAGGTAGTCTCCTCCTTCCCTTCTTGTTCCCTTAATTTTCCTCTCTGTTAGTCCCACCTATACTTCCTGTCTGGCTCCTGGCCAATCAGTGTTTTATTTATTAACATATTTGCCATACAGAACATCCCACAGCACTTCCCCGCCCTTTATTTTAAAGGAAGGTTTTAACTTTTATATTGTAAAATTACAGATAACAAAACAATTATTAAGCAAGAATTACAGTTATAATATTTAGTCTATTTATAATAACTAGTCTATTTGGCAAAATTAAAGAAGATATCTTATCTATCTTATATTTGTGAGTCTAAGGTTTCATATCTAACTTATCTTTTATCATAACTAAGGAAATTATAACTATTTAGCTTCAACTACATTAAAGATCTCAGAAGGATATATTATTACCTGAGAAATGGGAGAATATGCAAGCAACTTTTGGGAGTCTTACAGGGTAGACAGAGACAGCTGGCAGCCTGGACAGTTATCCAAAGTTCTCCTGTAAAATTGGGGCATCTGTCTTCAGCCCACAGGGCTAAAGTCTCTCAGTCATTTTTCTCTGTGTCCTGTAGAATGTCTGGCAGTTTTCTCTGTGAAGCAGGAACCTAAAGGACCATTTTGCCAAGCAAAGTTCAGTGGTCACCTTTTCATGGGTCCTGCATGTCCAGTCAATGAAGCAGTCCAGGCAAGAACAGTTTCTTGTCCAAATGGCTATTTTTGCCAAGGTGAAGATAAACTCCATATGCAGTGTCCTTGATGCCCATCCTCCTCTCTGAAGTAAATCAGTCCTACCAGGAGCACACATGTCTTACTGTCCAGAAAGTCTAAATTTTTAAAATATTTTAAATGCCATATTCTGTAGGTCTTTGAAGTATTTGAAGATTATCTATCTATCTGAAGTATATCTATGAATACCTAGAAAACTTAACTAACATAGCTACAAGTTTGTCTATCATAGAAGACTAATTATTAATCTGGATTTCTTAATTATCCATTACAATCTAAATGAGTTACATAAACATAATATCTCAAACGAGAATAGAAATATATATACAGTATAACAAAATCAAGTTTAAACTTATATCAATAAACTAAAATCTATACCAATGTAAAACATTTTAAACAAGTTGTTGTTCTTTAAAAGTAGGTTCATTAATCTACCCTTTTATCCTATCATATCTATATCCTATATATCTATATCATATCCCCTTTTTTCTTTGGAAAGAGATCACATTTATAATCAACCTGTTTTAAAGAAAAATATTGATTTTTCTCTGTCCCATACCAAAGGGCTCTTCTGATATGGGACACAAGAATCTCTTAACCTTTTATTTTAGCAATATGCCTGGGTTTAGAGCAGGAGTGAGCCAATTACATCTCTAAAGCCAGCTTGGTATATTTGGGAATTTGGGCATAGCTTCTCTTACTACTTATTTATTTATTAACATATTTGCCATACAGAATATCCCACAGCAATATATCTTACTTATTTTTCATATAATGTATTCTGATCATATTCATTCCCTCCCCCACAACAACTCACTGATTCTCCCCACCTTCCTACTCGCCAAAATTCATGTTTTCTCTGTCTCTTTCAAAAAAAAAAAAGAAAGAAAATCAAAACAAGCACCAATAACACAAAAATAGAACAAAACAAAAAGCGCACACAAAAATCAAAGAGTTTTGTGTTGTCCACCTACTCCTGGGCCTGGAGCCTGCCCTGGAATGTGTTGATGTATCCAATGTCATTTGATTGGACAAAATGGATTTTCCCTTTCCTAGCAGGTATCAATTGCAAATACCTTCTTGGCTAAGGGTGGAACTTTGTCCCCACTTCCTCTTCTCTGTGCTAGAATTTTGTTTGGTTTGAACTTGTACAAGTCTTTTACATACCATCCCAGTCTCTGTGAGTTCATATGTGCATCAGCCCTGTTGTGTCTAGAAGATACATTGGAGTCACCCATCAGCTCTTACAATCTGCTTGCCTCCTCTTCTATGTAGATCCATGAGCCTTTAGGAAAGGGCTTTGCTAGAGATATTCAACTTAGGAATGAGTGCTCCAAAGTCTCTCACTTTCTGCACTTGGTCCAGTTAAGTTGTCTCTGTGTCAGTTTCCACCTATTGCAAGACAATCTTCTCTCATGAGAGATGAGCAATGTACTGATCTATGGCTATAGAAACATGTTAATAAAAGTAATTTTTATTGCTGTGTTCCTTTAGTAGAACAACAGTAGCAGGTTTTCCCCTATAAACCAGGGCCTATTGAGTCATAGTTTCTTGGCCACTTTAGCAGTGTTAGATATGAATTCCATTTCATGGAGTGGCCCTTAAATACAACCAAAAAGTGGCTGGTTACTTCCACAACATTTGTGCTACTGTTGTACTAGAACATCGGTAACTAGGAATGAAGCTTCTAGTTGGGTACCAGCTTATTTTTTTCCATGTTTGATGATATAAGTTGGTGATATCTTCAGCAATGGGGCCTTACCACCAGGTTGTGGAAAGCCTTGACAATAGACTATGAATTTTGTAGAGTCTATGGGACCCCATTGGCTAAAAACTCAACAAGATGTAAATCATTCTGGGCACGGGAGATTCTACTTAGTAACATAAATTTTTCTAGTTGGGGTATTGTATAATCCACTATATGGTGATGCTATTTATTATAAATGATTTTACACACACACACACACACACACACACACACACACACGAAAGCTTCTACAGTAGTCGGTTTCCATGTGGTTTTCATGACTTTAGTGTTAGTTGTCCGTGCCTATATTCTGTCCTTTGCTCTGCCCTCCAATGCCCCTCCATATCTAATACTCATATTCTAGTTTCTCCTTTATCTCTGTATAATACTATGTTTCTCTTTCCATGGAATAGTCACTCCCCTTCCCTAGTCCTTTTGTAGCTACCTAACTTCTGTGGTTATCCAGATTTTAACACACATAGCTGAAGCTTAAAACTAGCATCCACTGTTGGGGGGCATCCTTCACCCCCACATTTCCCCAGAGTACTCTTGAGTAGGAGGAGCAGGAAATAATAGTTAGAAGAATAGAGGGGGCAGAAACAGAGAGAAAATACAAGATAGCCTCGAGAGGGCTTGGATCCTAATCCATCGTGCCTCCACTGTCTCTGCCCTAGGGTATTAGAAGGAATGGCAAGAAGTGGAGTGAAAGACCTCCCCCGAGAACAGCCAAGTGCAGACCATGCATTAACCAACATTTCATATTTTCATTTGACTTAACACCTGAGTAATATTCCATTGTGTAACTATATTTAAATGTATTGCATTCTCACTATACATTCTGCAGTTGGTAGACATCTAGAACTATTTTCAATTTCTGGATATTATGAATGGAGCAGCAATGAACATGGATGACCAAGTATTTCTGTAGTAAGGTTGTAGAGTACTTTGGGTATATGCACAAGGGTGATAGAGTTTGTAGATATATTTCCAGATTTTTGAGGAATTTTCACATTGATTTCCATAGTAGGTATACCAATTTTCACTTCAGCCATAAAAAATTAAGTGAATATCTTCACCAGCATGGTTTGTCATTTCTTTTGTTGATCCTTGCCATTCTGGCTGAGGTAAGATACAAATCTCAAAGTAGTTTTAATTTGCATTTCCCTAATGGCTAAAGATGTTGAACATTTTTAAAGGTTTCTCCACTATTTGTGTTTCACTGATTCTTTCAAGAAGTCTGTTTAGTCCTATACCCCATTTTAAAATTTGTTTATTTGTTTTATTGATGTTCTATTTTATTGGTTCTTGGTATATTTTAGATATTAACCCATTAATGGATATATAATTGATAAAGACTTTTTCCATTCTGTTGGCTATTACTTTGCTTAAATGGTGATGTCTATTGCTGTATAGTAAAGTCTCCCTTATTTGTTTGTCTTAATGTCTGTGCTCTTGGTGTCCTCTTTAAAAGTGTTTCTTGGGGAAGATGTTTGCTCTGACCTTTGAGGGGAGCTATTATTTTCCTTGATTGCTGGTGCTCACTCAGGGTCCTAGCCAAATGTGGTATCTATGGGATCCTTAATTGAGTGTGGTTATGTGGATTGGCCGAGAATCAATGCAGATGGGTTCTAAGGAATGGCTGAAGGGGTACCTAAGGAAAACTAAGGGAATCCTAGTTCCTGGCTCTGCAATAAGAAGCCAAGTCCCAAGTGGACAGATATTGGTTTTGAGGAGGGGCTCAGGCTGGAAGAAGGATACAAATATAAGAGCAGTCTGGGAAGACCAAAATGGATGAGGTTAAGGAGGTAGCCTACCTGGGTCCCAGCCAAGTGTGTTGGCTGTGGAGTCCCTGGTGGAGAGATGTGCTGCAGGTTGGTGGGAAGTCACAAAGGAATGGAGATATGCTATGAAGAAAGGCTAAATAGAGTGATGGGAAAGAACTAGGGGACCATGGTTCTACACAAAGAGGCGGCGTCCCAATGGAATAGAGGGGGGATGAAAGGACGCTCCCTTGCTTCTCACCATGTCCAATGCTGTAACGGTTTCACTGCACTTCTTGTTTTTCCCATAAGACTCCCTGTTGTAGATTCTTGGCACAGAAGCCAGTGTGATTCTGTTAATAAGACAAATTACTCTAAATGCTGTGGCACCTTTCCACTTCTTCAGAATCACCATCCACAGGATGGCACCCAGGGACCCCCAGAATCCTGTCTTTCAGCCCTCACCTTGCTTCCTAGTGCCCATCTTTCTGGCTACTTTCACAATAAGGCACTCCATTGCCTCAGGCTGTTTGCACCTGCTGCCCTTGCATCTAGAACTAACTTCCTCCCTGTACATAGAAACCTGGAGATGAGTTCAATTTAGCAGGTTTGTTGATGAAAAGAATAATCCCTTCCCTTCTCCACAGAAGGAAAAGCTGCAAATGAAGTTTCTTCTCTGGGATGCCTCTCATAGGAATTCTTGGCTTCTTAGCTTCATCTGCTTCTGTCTTCTGAGTATGAAGAATCTATTAGTAAATTTTGGCTGCAATTCTTTTTGAAGCATGGGAGCAGCATTTATTCTAACTAAGGAGAATATCATATGTGATTCAGTATAAAAAGTGGTCAACAGTTTTGAAAAGTCCCAAAGGTATGGGTCATACAGTTTATTGTTCCTAACTTTAGTAGGATTTTTATCACCAACAAACAGGAGAATACACTACTCAAAATTTGTTATATTTCTTTGCTTTTTCTTTATTTTGTCCCCTTTATTTCTAATGTCTCTTTCTTTTAAAAACACTCATAGCTAGGCGCTAAACTGATCTCTTGAAAAGTGATTTGATGGGCCAGGGATGTAAACTATCTCCTACCTATAACCAGCAAGTGTTTTGGTGCAATTTAAAGCTCCATGAAATGTGGAAAATACTTGATTCAGGTTTTTGTTTTTTAAATTTAAGATTGTGCTTTGTTTGTTTGATTGCTTGTGTTTTGTATGAATTCCAGTTGTATGTATGTGTGTGCTGTTTCGGTTTCTTTTCTAGCTTGGTCAAGAGCTTTAACCATTCCCCTAATCACTGCAGGTGGTCATTACAAGATTTCTTCTCTTACTTTTTGTTTTAAATACATTAGCACTTGACTTTTGACAGATCAGCATTAGTTTATCTCCCCATTTTTCCTTAAAGAGCAGATGTATAAATAGTGCCTCATTAAACGAAGTCAGCACCTGCCCTGCCTTGACAGCATTCACAGTTCACAGTGGGGAGAATCTGTTCTCAGATGCATTCCCCATGAGTGTTGTTTGTGTATCTCCTTTGTGCACGCAGGACTCGAGATTTTGCTTGAGTATTTAAAAACAACAATGATTTTTAAAGAACCTTTTGCAAATAGTCCCTGCTTATCTGTGACAAACGCTTTCCAAGACACCCAGCAGATGCCTAAAACTGTGGATGCTGCCCAACCTTACATATAGAGTTTGTCTTAGTTTCATTTCTGTTGCTGTGATAAAACCCAGAAAAAAAAAAAACTTAGGGGAAGAAAGGGTTTGTTTGGGTTAAAATTCCAGGTAACAGTTCATCATTGTGGGAACATTCAGGCAGGAACTTGGAGCAGCTCATCACACCCACAGTCAAGAGCAGAGAGAGAAGGATGCATCCACATTGAACTCAGGCCACTTTCCACACAGAAACAATTCAATATAGAGCCCAAGCCTAGGGATTGGTACCACCCACAATGGGTGGGTCTTCCCATCTCAGTTGAGGCAAATTAAGACAATGCCCCACACATGTGTGTAACATGGATCTTAAAGGGTCTTAATAATAAAAAGAAACCCAGAGCCAGATATTGGGGTGAACACTGAAAGATCAGAGAGACAGAACCAGCCACAGTTAACTTCACCTCTCCAATTCTTCAGCTGATCCTGTTTCTTCAGACTGGAAGCCTCTGAGTCCTCATCCAGAATGGATCTCAGCTGAACTGCTGTTCAAAAGCCTAAAAGCTTAACAGGCTCTAATTCCTGGTCCTCATGCCTTATATATCTTTCTGCTTCCTGCTATCACTTCCTGGGATTAAAGGTGTGTGCCACCTTGCCTGGCTGTTTCCAGTGTGGCTTTGAATTCAGAGATCCAGATGAATTTTGGCTTCTGGAATGCTAGGATTAAAGCCGTGTGTGCCACCATTTTCTGGCCTCTATATCTAGTGGCTGTTCTGTTCTCTGACCCCAGATAAGTTTATTGGGGTGCACAATATATCAACCACAGATGTGCCCAGAGGCCAACATAATCTAGACAACTTTTCATGGAAACTCCCTTCCCAAATCATTCTATGTTGCAACAGTTTAACAAAACTAATAACCACTTCTTAATGATCACTCTGTTCTTTTCCTACTTTATGATCAATTCTGTGTCTTTCAATTTTGTCTCTACATGCTTTTTCCATCTTCTTCTGCATGGATAATAGATTAACAATAATAAAACAATTGGACAGTTATTAAAACATACTCTACAAAATTATGGGAATATACACAATTCTGTGGTATAATTGTTAGTACAATGGACTCTGAAAGGTTATGTGAGTCTACACTCTCTCAAAGATAATATTTAAAGAAAGTTTTTTATGGCCAGTCATTGTCATATCTGAAATTGCAGAATGTCTAATCTTGGCCTTCAGAGCTATTGCTAAGTGAAATAAATGTTAACTGAATACAGCAATCTGATATTAAAGTTGGTATGATAAATCTGACAGCTATACAATTACTAACTGGAGGGTAGAATATAGAGTGTGGATGTAAAGAACAAAAGGATAAATCACAAAGAAGAACCAGTGATTTCATTGCACAAATGAGAAGAGTGCACAGGTTGAAATTTGTGAATTGTTTATTTCTGGGATTTTATATGTAATATCTTTGATTTGTGTTGGAGCCTTGATAACTGAGACAATGAGCAGCAACACTACCATTGATGAAAGAGGATTGCTACTATACTTGTAGTAGCAGAAAAAGTTTCAATTCTCAGTCTTAGAGCTTTTTGTGTCATCCATTTCTTCCTGATTGTCTAACAAAATGATCTGAGATTAAAACAGAATTTGAACCAACTTCAGTCTTACAAGTGTACTAATTTATGATAACTGATAAGTTCTTACTAATTCTCACATTTACCATAGCAAATTTTCTAGTTTAAATATCAAGAATATAATATTTTCAGCAAGGAGAATATAGGCTAAAGTTAGAAAGTCAAATTCTTATTCTCTTCCCAGCCACTTAACATCCCAAGGTTATTGCTCAGAGCCAAGATCTCAACATCCTTCTTCCTATTCTGATAAACAAAGTATATACTAACAAATTTATAGCATCCTTTTGCAGAAAATGGCAGAGAATTAAAAGAGCATGTGAAGGAAGTGTGGTGTTACCCACCTATTGTGAGAAGAAGCTAAGAGGGGCAGCTGAGAAAGAGCTTGATAGCTAGAGGATGGATCAGCCAGATCCAACCAGGACGGGAAGTGGGATGGCAGTGATGGACATGAGGCTAGGACAGGTCATAGTGACATAGAATGAAGTTACAACCATAGGTAAAATGGGATGACACAGAAAACGTGTCCATCTGAAAAAAGATTTGCACAGAAGCATATTTTATGAAAGAATTTGGCAAGCCTGTTCCTTTCTTACTCCATTGGATGCAGTTTCTAGGGACCAAATATGATGACTCACAGCACTAAGGACTGTTACCAGAACACATTCTATCTTTAGAAATCCAAATCCTTAGATCTTGAAGTCCGTTATATAAAATGAGATAATATTGAAATAAAATATATGCACATCCTTCCATATATATGCTTTAAATCACTTCTAGATTTCCTATAATGCTTTTACTGTAAATGCTACATAGTTGTTATCTGGTACTGCTTTGGTGTGGTGATATTGTGTTCCCCAAAATATTGTGCACCCTAATAAAGTTACCTGGGGTCAGAGAACAGAACAGCCACTAGATATAGAGGCCAGAAAATGGTGGCACACATACCTTTAATCCTAGCATTCCAGAGGCAGAGATCTGTCTAGATCTCTGTGAGTTCAAGGCCACGCTGGAAACAGCCAGGCGTGGTAACAAGAGCCTTTAATCCCAGGAAGTGATGGCAGAAAGCAGAAAGGTATATAAGGCGTGAATACCAAGAACTAGAGCTGGTTAAGCTTTTAGGCTTTTAGTAGCAGTCAGCTGAGATCCATTTGGATGAGGACACAGAAGCTTCCAGTTTGAGGAAACAGGATTGGCTGAGAATTGGCAAGGTGAAGTTAGCTGTGGCTTGTTCTGCTTCTCTGATTTTTCAGCATTCATGTCAATACCTAGCCCCGAGGGTTTTTTTTATTTTTCTTTTTTTTTAATAAGACCTTTTAAGATTCGTGCTACACTTTGGTTTAAAAAAAATCAATGAGAAAAAAGATTGTGCATGTTCAGAATGAATAAAATCTTTTTAAAAATCCTACCAATATTTTTAGTTCATGATTGGATGAATCCACTGATAAGGAAATGGAATACAGAGCCAATTGCATATGTATGAATCTAAGTGAGCAGAGAAAATGAGACTTACCTTAAGTATGTGGAGTCACTATGTGACCCTGGAAAAGTTGTTGAAAATGAGTGTGGAGGTGATAAAAACTCTCCTGAAAGAACAACAAAAACAACAACAAACAATGATGCAAGGTCTTATTAAAAATGAATCCAATGACAGTTTCTTGTTGATTGACATGTCACTGAATATAGGTGGAGGGTAACCTGTAAGAGACAAAGCTAGGTCTCTAAGATAATTCTTGATTGGTGTGTCTTCTCCACCATGATGGACTGTGTGCCCTCTTGAAGTGTAAGTCAAAACCCTTTCTTATCTAAGTTGCTTTTCCTCAGCGTATTCTATCGCAACAACAGAAAACTAACTAATACAGAATTGGTACCAGAGAAGTGTTTGCTATAGTAAGCCTGATTGTGGTTTTGCTTTTGTTTGTTTGTTTTTTATTAGGAGAAAGTGAAAGACTTTGGAACCTTAAGCTACAAAATCCATTGAGTGTTCTGGGTGGAGATTAATGGGATCTTGGAAGTTAGAAGTTCTGAGAGAACATGGATCATGTAGAACCAGTATTTGAGGTTTCAAGAGGTTGGGGGAAAAGGACTCTGTTAGCGACTTGGCTAAAGGCCATGTGATAATTTGGGAAAGATACTGGCTGTACCCTGCCTCTGTCCTGAGAACTTGCATGAGGTTGACATAATCCAGCAGGGCGAACACCAAATCATGTAACTCCATGTTTGGAACACAGGCAGCGGCTCTACAACTCGAGCTTTGCAGATGTTGCAAGTAATTTCTCTTCAGAAGAAATCTCAAAGGAATATAACATTTCGTCTGTGATGTGGTTAGCGTTGATTACTCTTATGCAGATCAACACTTTAAAATGACAATAAGTGTGACAGAACGAAATAAAATTTTTAAAAAGTGTCCTTTAGAGAAGGAACACTAGGAAGTAGAAGGCTACACCCAAGCCGTGTGCTGAAGAGAAGGCTATAATTGGTGAAGAGATAAGCACTACTAAAGAGAAGATGTTTGCTCCACACTGTTAGAAAAGGGAATGTGTCCCCAGGGAAAAGCCACAGACAGTGAGGGATCCATCTTGTAAAAGAAGAGCTCCTGGGGGGGGGGGTTGACCTGAAAGAACAAGCAAACACTTAGAGTTGCATTGGGGGAGTACAACCAGGCCAAAAGACAGACCTGTTTCAGGTGTCAAGTTAAGAGCTGTGGAGCCACTTGAGCTCTTGGAAGGGAAACCTTGGGTTCCATACACGGAGCTATGGCATTTGGTGCTGGCAGCGCTGGTTTTGTTCTTGCTTTAGTCAAGTCCTTCTGGGCCAACTTCCCATTTCTTCCTTTCAGAATGGGAATCCACACACTGTGCCATTATATGTTGGAAGTAGACAGTTTGTGGCTTTTATGTTAAAGGGTGTGACAGTTAAGAGATTTGAGTCTCAGAAGCGGCATTGGACTTGACACTTTTGTACAGTGTTGAGATTGTTAAAGACTATGGAGACTTTTGAAGCTAGACTAAATGTGTTTTACATTATGATAAGGCCGGCAGCTTATGAGATCCAGGGCCTGGATGCTGTGGTTTGAATGAGAAATGCCACCCTCCCACCCCATAGGCTCAGGTATTTGAGTATGGTCCTCAGGTGGTGATGCTGTTAGAGAAGCTTGTGGGAGTCTTGAGGAGGTAGATCCTCACTTGAGTAAATATGTCACTGGAGTTGGGCTTTGGGGTTTCCTTCCTTTTCCTGTTTTCCCTCCCTGCTTCCTGACTACCAGGCCAGCATCACACTCCTGCTGCTATGCTTTACCGGATGTGTTGGACTATACCATCTCCAGCACTGTAAGCCAAAATAATGCCTTCCTTTCCTTAGTAAAAGAAACTAAATGAAGCTAGGCTATAATGTGGTTAAGAGACTTGAGAAACTGGCCTTGAATCCTGGACATCGTTCCACTTCATTGTGACATGGAATGCCTACAAGACATAGACACACTAAAATTCAGTGGGCACTCTAAATTTCATGAGAACAGTCGTGGCTAGTATGAGTTAAGGTAGAAATGATAAGTACACTTGAGGGGTAAGCAACAATGAATTCAAAGTCAGAACATGCTGGGGATTCTAACATTTTGGTAAAGAAGAGGAAGAGAAAGACGCATGGTTGGTCAAAAGCAGACCCTAAAAGGTGAAACAGGGAACTCTGAGAATAGTTAACAGTGCCAAATATTAGAAAAGATCAAGAAAGATTCCAAACTAATACATGCAGAATTAGTCTTGTTATTCCTGTTCTATTTAGTCAGCCTTCCTCATGTCATGACCATGTTTTGTTTGTTTGTTTGTTTGTTTGTTTGTTTGTTTGTGTTTTTTTTTTGGCAGGATGGATGCATTTCTCCTTATACCCCATCTCTCCTTACAGCCATCTACTCTACAGCAGTACTTAATGGCACTGCCTTAACCTTATCTTCCTGTATGTCCTTCCTTCTTTCCTTCCTTCCTTCCTTCCTTCCTTCCTTCCTTCCTTCCTTCCTTCCTTCCTTCCTTCCTTCCTTCCTTCCATCCTTCCTTCCTTTCATTTTTCCATTTCTTTCCTTTTTTTTTTTGAGACAAGGTCTTATTGTATAACCCAGACTGGCCTCAAACTTACTGTGAGCCTCCTGCTTCTGCCTTCTGAGGACTGAGATAACAGACATGTACCACCATGCCCATGTGACTGAGCCATGATATTTGGGTCAAGGTCAAGCACCCTTGCCAGGTTCTTCTCTCACACTTAGCCTTTATACTATGCATCAGTTTCTGGCTAAAGGAAGAAAAGTGAGCTCTGACAAATGGAAAATATATTTAATTTGCATGTGAACATAGTTTTCAGTTTAAATGACTTTAAGTTTGAAAAGTATTTATTTTGCTTGTATTTGTGTATGGGGGGCCCTGGTTGAGGCCAGATAACAGCTTTGGAAAGACAGTTCTCTCCTCCCACCAAGTGGGCTCTGGATACATAACTCAGGTTGTGAGGCTTGGCAGCAGGCTTCTTTATGCACAGAACCATCAGTTGCACATCCTCATAGGAAAGGAGGTGTTTCCTGAAGTGCTGGCCTTCAGAAGCATGTAAATCTGTATTGTTATCCAGAGCTGTCTTCTCAGTGGTTTTTTACCACACTCTGACCAGCTCCAGTCTGTCTGTGTTATTTAAAATTCCAGCACTACACCAGAGAGACAAGTAAGGATCACAGCACTTCACAGTGTTGCCTTTGCTAGAATGAATGACAATCTGGGGGAAAATGTGAGATAAGAAAATCTTTGGATGGAAGCAAAACCTGTAGGCTCTGATGCCAGCTCCCATTAACCAACAGAGAACTGCAAATGCATGTAAGATCATTCTGTAAACAACATATTAGTGCATTGGAGATTGAATTATGCACTATACTTATTCATGGTACAAAATGCTCTCACATATTTTCCTATTAACATTTCTAGTTATATTTACACATCAGCCACAGTCCTGATACATCATTAGGTGGTAGGAGATGTTGAGATCTACCTAACCCATAGGGCAAGGAAGTGTTCTTTGGCTGTAAAAATTACCTGCTGAAGTATGTGAATAATTTTTAAAATGACCATCACCTAAATTAAAAAAAAAATGTATCTTACTGCAGTCCAGGAAGAAAAGGTTTTGGTGGATACACTCACAAAGTAAATCAAACTCTGTTCAGACACTGCCATCACTGAATTTCGATAAACTTTATTTTGTGTATAAGGTTCATCCAAATCTGACAGGGCTATGTGAGGAACGGGACATTGCAGGGAGGATTTATATATTTCCTTGGGAGTTGGGGTAGCACCCTTATAGACTCAGGTTATTCCAAAGATTGAGACTACATCCAAGCTGGGTGAAGTGTTCTGGGTCCTTGAAGGGTCTCCTTACTATTCCTTTCAGGCACAAAAGGGGATGCGATAGAATATAGCCATGTTGGGTTGCCAGAATTATACAACTGGCTTCCCTCTATGTGGGAGGTACTTGATGCTGCTCCCACTCTGTCACTTCTTGGCAGCTCCTCCACCCTGCTTTCTTCCTTATGAGCATAGGAAGTTCTTTGCCGCCATAGACATTTGTGTTAGCAGCAGGAGCCTGTATGAAATGTGGGGAATTAGGAGGATGTGTAGGAAAACATCACACATGTGCTGCACCTTCAGGAAGCTATTATATTAAGCCTTGGAGCTTTTGCACACTTTCTAACCTTTTGCACTGATGTTCTCTATGGTCAGCGATGTCATAAACTGAGCAAGACATCATTGTTATATTTCCCTTTCAGAAAAAAATAAAACCAAATCCCTGGAGATTTTTTTTCTCAAAACCAACTATAATGTGTGCCTTGTTAGCCCCCTTCTCCTTCTCTTCCCTTGTCTCTCTGCTTCTCCTACTCTACCTCCCTCCCTTTCTTACATTTTTTTGTCTTGTTTTTGAATAATGGCATGAATTAGACACAGGTTAAAAAAAAGTAGCATAGAAGTAGTATTTGTTAGCATAAAATAAACGTTCTGATTTGTTTAATATTCAATTATTCATCATGGTCTCCGAGAAAGCAGAAGTGGGCTAATCTCTTGGTATCTGTATGCTAAGTACCCTGCTGTAGGTCCGGTTGTCATGGATACAGCTTGCTGAGTGCAGGCAGACCTTGACTCAAATGTTTACAGGGAATTGACAGACTGAAATGAAATGTTAGACAACAGCCCATTGTACTTGCTAAAAACGGGGCAGGGCAGGCACTGTGGAGTTCTTGCCCCCTTATTCTTGCCTCCTTGCCCCCTTCGGGGTGTGCTCTGATAAGGCATCATCATTCCATTTACTTTCAAATGGCCCTGGATGAAGAGGGAGGAGGGTTCAGAAAAAGGGCAAATTAAATAGACCCATGAATCTGGTAGGAACCCAAGCTAACTGAAATCAGAGGAATCTCCCTAAGCAAGTACTGTTTGTGATAACCTTGGCTCTAACAGCTTAACTGTGACTGTTGATGGAGACTGTCACTCTCTCAAGCTCAGAAGCCAGGTTATATCATCGAAGACCCCTATATTACTCATAGCACAGTGCACCCACTGGGTTAGGCATACTCATTTGCTCAATTAAATGTGTATTTCTCTGCCTGTTCCCTCCCATTTCCTTAATAAAAAAAATAAGTAGCCACTGTGCCAAGTGCCTGCTGGGAAGAGTGATTCCTTAAACAGCAGGGAGCGGGCATCACTCATGCAGTAGGCTTTGGTGGTAACATGGGTCTGAGCAGGACCTGGAAGTCCATTCTGTAGCAGGGCCTGCCTTTCTTCTAGCACTAAAGAGTGGACCCAGAGAGAAGTCAGGGGCTGGAAGAGCCAGAGAACATGGATTTGGCCAGTGAGATAGGATGATGGGATATTTTGGTAACTCCCGTGGGCACACTGCATTAGTGGCCTCTCTGCTGGGGTGTCAGACATGATCCATTCACAAGGTTTGGGAATCATCTCAGAAACAAGAAACACTAGCCCATTTATATGGTCTGAATTGTCTTTGCAAATGTTGCAAATGTCAGTAATTGGGTTTTACTTCCTCAGTTGACTAGGCTGTTGCTAAGAATAGAATTGTTCCAGGGCCCAATGTTCAAAGAGACTACAGCTCTGCCTCTATGTGATGAGAAAAGGTTGAACCCACTGAACCTGAGGTAACCTTTACCTTGGCTGTTACTGGTAAGTGCTAAAATATCTCAAGAGTTGACCTATTCACTTCAACTCTCAGGATCCTCCACAGCAAGGATGAATTTGCATTTGTCTTTAGAAAAGCTGCTTCGTGTTAGAGTTAAGTAAACCCATATCTGGAAGTTTCTACTAAGTCTGGTTAATATAGGCTAGACCGAGACCTCTAACGACTTTTTTTTACTTTTATGCTAATAAATTTGGCCTAAATAGCTAAGCATAAGGTTGTTAGAACTGTATCCTACCATCTTTATCCCAGAAAAGCATAATGGAAAATTATCCCTAATATGGCATAAAGAAAGTATGTTACAGAAAGAATTCTGAGATGTATAGACTTTCCTTGCATGTTACATCATGCTTGTATTTAATTCTGTCCCATCAAAATATGTACAATGAAGTCTTGCTCCCCAGAGACTTCAAAATGTAACTCTATTTAACATGGGCACATTAAAGAATAAATTAAAGTTGAGCCCCATGTTAGTCAGTGTGCTATTGCTATGAACAGACACCTTAACACAGCAACTCTTATAAAGGAAAACATTTAAGTGGGGCTGGGTTCCACTTCAGAGGTTTAGTCCATTATCATCATGGTGGGAAGCATGGTAGCACTCAGGCAGACATGGTGCTGAAGAGGCAGCTGAGAGTTTTAAATCAAGATTGGCAAACAGCAGGAAGAGAGAGAGACATTGGGCCTAGCTTGAATATTTGAAATCCCAAAGCCCACCCCCAATGACACACTTCCTCCAACAAGGCCACACCTACTCCAACAAGGCCACACCTTCTAATAGTGCCACTCCTTGGTGACCAAGCATTCAAATCTATGAACCTATGGAAGCCATTCTTATTCAAAAGGTCCCATTAAATCTGACTGATGTCCTTTTGAAAAGAAAATATTTGGATAGAAGGTGGAGGGAAATCCATATAAGATGAGAACATGGCCATCTGCATGCCCAGAAGACAGGCTCTGGAGGAACCAGCCCTACTATAGCCTCACTCTTGGAATTTTTTGCCCCTTAATCCCTGTGCCTCACCCTTTGTCTTCAGAGAATTACTTTCACTGATGGAATATGGACTATATCCTCAACTTCTAGCATCACTTTACCTGTTATTTTAAGCCAACTCTCCTGTTCACATAAAATAAGGTAGTTTATGTCCTTGTTCCTAAGAGGTCCTGTTCACCTCTTCATGACTGTGCTCCCTTACACTTTGTACATTCCCTCCATCCATGCTGAAATCCTTCCTTATGTTGTGTAGTTGGAAATTTTCCTGTGTCCCAGCCAGGCGGCGGTTGGGCTAAATCTCTCCCACTTGCATCTCCCAAGTAAACATACAGAGGCTTATATTAATTATAACTGCTTGGCCATTAGCTCAGCCTTATTACGGACTAGCTCTTATGCTTAAATTAACCCATAATTCTTATTTCTGTTTAGCCATGTGGCTTGGTACCTTTTCTCAATTCTGTCTTCACATCTTGCCTCCTCTGTGTCTGGCTGGAGATTCCTGACTCACCCTTCCTCTTCCCAGAATTCCTTTAGTCTGCCTACCCTGCCTATATTTCCTGCCTGGCTACTGGCCAATCAATGTTTTATTTATCAACCAATCAGAGCAGCACACATTCACAGCATACAGAACATCCCAGAGCAATGTTGTCAGGGGTTTGAAGCACATTCAATACACAGGGTCTAATCAAGTGATTAAAGGGAAAAGAGAGAGGCACTGGATGCTGAGACTTTGCCTCTGTGATGGTTAATTTTAATTGTCAACTTGATACAATATCTGATGACCTGGGAAGAGAGTCTCAATGACAGATTTATCAAACTGGCTTATGAACATGTCTGTGGGAGATTTGTCTTGATTATGTTAGTTGATTGGGAAGCCCTAACCCATTGTGGGTGACACTATTCTCTGGGTTTGCATCCTAAACTGTATAAGAAAAAAGAAAGTGAGCTGAGGACTAAACATCCATGCATTCATGTCTTTCACTGTCAGTTTGATGTAACCAGCTGTTTTCAGTTTCTGCCACCTTGACTTCCTTGCTACAATGGGCTATAACCTGGAAGTATGAACTAACAGAATCCCTTGCTCCCCTAAGTAGCCTTTGTCAGGGCATTTTGTCACAGCAATAGGAAATGAAATAAGGACAGGTTCTGGGGCAGAGTTGTCTCACATAGGAAGTCAAGCCTAATTTGTCTTTCAGATACATTTGGGGTTGCATGATCTCTGGTGCCATACAAAGTTTTCCATAAAATATCAGTTGAAGAGAAGGAAGCAACGAGGCCAAGAACTCGTTCACAAAGAGCTCGTCTGCACTTATTCTGTCCAGGCTCTTCTCTGAACAACCAAATTAAAATTTCTTGCTTCCAAAGTTGGCACTTACTGAAGTTTCTTGTTTTTAAATCCATTCTGCCTTGTATGAGCACTGACATTGAATTCCTGTAATTGACAAATGAAAGGATGGGTATCTATCTGCCTGCCACACTGCAGCAGAAAGAAAGCAAACTAGCAAGGACTAGCTGGGGAAGGAGAGTACCACTGGAAACATTTATCATACTAAAGCTAATCAAAGGCCAGCACTGAAGTTGGGAGCATCATCTATTAATGGAACAAACATTGATTGTTTGGATTACAGTGTTGTCTCATTATCTTTAAAAGATAGCAGAGTTCAGCTGTGTTCTGCATAGTTTGGCAGCTTAAATAATAGGACGTTGGAAATTTTCCTCACTGGTAATTTCTTTTATTGCCTTAGAAATTGTTTTCCCTATATTAACTCACTGGAGAAAGAAAGAATAATATCCATGCCAAAAATCTTAAAGAATTAAGAACAACTAAAATTTAAATATGCTTTGTGGTGTACATCACTTACTGCTAAATTGCAAAGAAATTGTAAAGGAAGCTTTGAATTTATCTCTCCACCAAGCACAGGAATTCTTACCAAGGATATGGTAAAAGTGATTTAAAAAAATTGACCATCATGGGCTTATCTTAAACGACTGAGTCCTATGGGTATTCTGTTCCTCTGAAGCATGCATTAGTTTATTATTGCTATAAACTGTCATGACTATTTAGGACTGTCACAAAATGTTTTCCTACATTTATTCAGTTCAAGAAATTATCCTATTTCAATAGTTGTGAATTATGTAGTTCATCTGGAATTTCAAAGTTCTTACATTAACACAGGTTTTATAAGTGTGTAAGTTATAAAAAATTAGCATATCTGAGTCTTCATGTTTGGCCCTCCATCTCACATGGACTCTCTGACAGGTCTGGTCAATACAAGTACCTAGTGTGGGGAAGCAGCTTACCCAGGACCCCGAAGGCACCATTCGTCATTTATTTTAGTGATATCCACAAATATTTAAAATTCATTACATGCTATTTGTAATACTGAAAATACATGGTATAATCAGAACATATATTGAGAATGTAGTTGAAGTAGTGATTTTTCATGGCAAAGCCTTGGCAAAGCAGACAGATCAAAGTCTTCCAGGAAGTGATGATTCTAAAGCCGACTATTAAGTGAAAGTGTGAGCTTGGCAGGATTGACTGGGAAGAAAAATTAAGAAACAAGCATGCTGGTGGTCTTCTGCTCATCTTCTCTACTTTATCCTTCTTTCTTTTCCAGTAAATAATAATTGTAATATTTAATTGCTTTTGTTTTGTTTTTGAGATAGGGATTTGCTATGTAGCTGGGGCTGGCCTCAAACTCATGATCATTTTGTATGCTGGGACTACAGGTGCCATCATACCGAGTTAACGACACTTTTATCTACTGAAAGTGTTGAAAGATCATTAATGATATATTCCCTTAGGAAAATACTTAGACTCATGTGTGCATGTAAATATACATGTCTAGTTAATGTTTTTGTTAACTTGTTTCTTGATTGGTATATGACATTCGTGAATAGTTACAAATAGATAATGATCAACTTAAACTATTTAGCCTATCCATCACCTCCAATTTTTCTCATTTTTTACAGTTATTACATTAAAAAACACCAATTTCTAAATAAGTTCATACAATATGCACACTAAAAAATTCAGAGATCTCTTAGAAAATGGTGAACCTCAAGTTTCTACAAGAAGCAGAAGTCAAGCTCAGAAGATGGCAAGAAATTATGAAAATATGGCAGATATGAAGTAGAGAATAAAAGGACACTGAATAGAATCAAAGAAAGATTTGGTTCCCAAAAACAATAGGATGGTGTACACACATCTAGTCAAATGTCTCTCTCTTTAACACATAGAGAGAGTGAGACCCAATTTAATTAAATTAGAGAAGCAAAGGGATATCACTACAAATGACAATGAAATCCAGAAGATCATTAGGGGATTCTTTGAAAACTTAGGTTTCAAAAGGCTGTAAAACTCAGAAGAAAAATAATTTTTAAACTCACAGAGCCTATGAAAATCACATTCTGAAGATGTAAACAATTTAAACAAATTTATTACAAGCAATGAGATTCAAACAATGATTTCAAGTCTCCCCATAATGAAAAAGTCTAACACCAGACAGATTCACTCTGAACTCTAATAAACTTTTAAGGAAAATTTAATCCTAGTACTCCTTAACATGTTATACAAAACTGAAAGTGAAGAAACATTACCAACCTCCTTCTCTGGGGCCAGTCTTACTCTGATGCCAAAACCAGAGAAAGCCACAAGATAAAAGAAGAAAACTGCATACCAAATTCCCTAAAGAACATAAATGGAGAAAAAATCAATAAAATACTTGCAAACCACATTCAAAAACACACTAAGAACAGTACCACACAATGAAGTTAGTTTCATCCTAGGTATTCAAGGCTGTTCAACATATGCAAATCAAGATGTGTGTTACACACACACACACACACACACACACACACACACACACACACATGCACACATACATAAACTCAAGAATAAAAATCACATGTATATTCAGACAGGCATTTGACAAAATTCAGAATTTCTTCATTATAAAAGGCCCAAGAAATTAAGGTCAGATGAGACATATCTCTAAATAATAAAGGCTTGGTATGACAAATATGTAGCCAATATGATACTAAATGAGGAAAAGTGGGACCATATCCTTTAAAATCTGGTACAAGGCAAGGGTGCCCACTCTCTCCACTCTTAATATTGTGCCCAAACTCTTAGCTAGAGCATTAAGAAGAAACACCAAAGAGATGAAGAGAGAAAAAAGAAGACAATTTATCCATATTTATAGCTGACATGTTGTAGGCTTAAAGGGCCACACATAATATGATAAAACTTTTAGACCTAATAATTATCTTCAGTAAAGGTGCAAGATAGACCTTAACATAAAACATGTAGTACCTTTCATATATACCGACAATAAACTTTTGGAGGATGAAATTAGAAAAAAAAAACTGGTCAGAGTAGCTATAAAAATAAAGTGCCTAAGAATAAATTTGTTTTCTTTTGGTGTATGACTCTGTGTGTATGTACATGTCTGCACACATGTGTATGAGCATGGGTGTTGAGGCCAAATTATTCCTCAATCACTGCACTCATATTTTAAATAGGGTCCCTTGTTGACCCTGGAGTAGACTGATACAGATATACAGGCTAAACAGAAGCACTGGAAATTCTCCTGCCTTCACCTCCCCAGTAATGGGATTGTAGGCTCATGACAATTTACAGAGCTTCTTTATATAGACACTGGAGATGCAAACCCAGCTTCTCAGGCTTGTCTAACAAACAGTTTGCTTATTTAGCCATCTTCTTAATTCCCCATGAATAAACCTAAACAAGGAAATGAAATGACTCTACAAAGCATTTGAAGAAGGCATTGGATGATGTAAAGAATGTTCATGCTACATTGTCAAAAAATATCTATAGATTCAGTGCACTCTACAATAGAATTCTAATGATAGTCTTATCAAAACTAAAAACAAAAAGTCCTCCAAAAAATATCACCTGGAAGCATTAAAATCCCACAAATAGGCAAGTAGAAAGACCTCAGCTGGAAGTATAAAAATATATGACCTCAAATCATAATTCAGGACCATAGTAACAAAGACAATATAGCACTGATCCCAAAATGAACATGTAGACCAAGGGAACAGAAATAAAACCACACATGTATATTCACCTAATATTTGACAAAGGTTTCAGAAACATACACTGGGGAAGAATTCAGCTTATTTAACAAATGATACTGGCAAAACTGGATATCCATCTGCAGAAAAATGAAATTGGAGGCATACCTTCCCATCCACATAAAACTCATTTCAAAATTTGATTTAAAAATTGAAATGCTGAAACTGCTGAAGGACAGTGTAGAGAATATACTTCAAGTTATACATATGAGCGTAACTTTGGGAACAGGACTCCATCAGCATGGGAAATAAGTCCAAGGATGAACAAGCTAGATTTCATGAAATAGAAAAGTTTCTGCATAGCAAAGGTAACTACTGGCAGAGTGATCAGACAACCTACAGAACAGGAGAAAATCTTTGCCAGTTATATCTGGAATGTATAAATAATTGCAAACATTAGACACCCCAAACCTGTCACTCAATAAATGGGACATCTATGCCACATCTCTTAATTCCAAGACTCAGCAATCATTGCAGAAGAGGAGCAGAAAGATTACAAGAGCAGAGATGGGGATGACTCTAATAACAGTGTTTCCTAGACACAGCAGGATGGTTGGCTATATAATCACAGCAGTTGTGACAGCATGCATAAGACCAGCACAAGCTCAAGCCAGGCAAAACCCCTGCATGGAGAGAAGAGGGGAGCACAAAGTCTCACGCCTAGGTGAGGCGCGCTATTGGCAGTTGATCACTGTTGTAAGAGAGAAATTCAGTTTTCTTTAAAGATAATCCCATGGTAAAGTGATTATTCCTCCGTGAATGCATCCAAGAGTTTTTGAGCAATACAATTGAACTTGATAGTTTCTTTTTAAAAAGACATGAAGTTGTATAGGAAAGGAATGATGGGTAGATATAGAAGAAGGTGGAAGATGGGGTGGATTTAATAAAATACATTGTAGTATACCCTCAAAGAACAAACAAAAATCTAAAAAATTAAATAAGTGGGCCAAGAAAATGGAGTTTTCAAAAAAAGAAACACAAAGAGTCAATCGATATTGTTTAAAGTGTTCAATATCCTTAATAATTGAGAAAATGCAAGTTATTTTCAAATTCTGCCTCACATGAGGAAAAATGCACCAATGAAACTGCAGAAATCTGGTCTTCTAAACAAATATAATGCATAATGACACCAGTTGACATGCCAGTGCAGATAGGGGAAGTCTCACAGAGCTCCTTGCATATACTCTACAAGCAACAGTGAGTGGACTCAACAGGATGTGTATATATATATATATATATGTGTGTGTGTGTGTGTGTGTGTGCAATAAAGAAGAAAGGAGGAAAGACATGAGTTGGAGGGAAGAGCGGGGGTAGAAATCATGTGAATAAAATAGACTTTGTGGTGGTATTGTGTTCCCCAAAATATTGTGTACTCTAATAAATTTATCTGGGGTCAGAGAACAGACAGCCACTAGATACAAAGGCTAGAAAATGGTGGCACTCACACCTTTAGTCCTAGCATTCCAGAGATAGAAATCCCTCTGGATCTCTGTGAGTTCAAAGCCACATTGGAAATAGCCAAGCATGGTGACACACACCTTTAATCCCAGAAAGCCAGCCTTTAATCCCAGGGAGTGGTGATAGAAAGCAGAAAGATATATAAGGCGTGAGGACCAGAAACTAGAAGATTTTTTGGCTGGTTAAGCTTCAGGCTTTTGAGCAGTAATTCAGCTGAGACCCATTCCGGATGAGGACTCAGAGGCCTCCAGTCTGAGGAGACAAGACCAGCTGAGGATTGGCGAGGTGAGATAGCTGTGGCTTGTTCTGTCTCTCTGATCTACCAGCATTGACCCCAATAACTGGCCTCGGGTTTGATTTTATTAATAAGAACTTTTAAGATTCCTGCTACAAGACTTGTAGGAAATTTTCCATAAAATATTTAATTGAATAATCATATATATTTCCAATACACAGACTTCCAAGTAGCATCCAGATCAATTCCTGCAAGCAAGTCCTGTGTCTGAAGTGTTTGATGTCTTCAGCAATAGTCTTACCTTCAATTTCTTGGAGTGGAGTAGCCTGTATTGCCTTTGAAATATATATACACTACATTTATTTATATATAATGTAATTTTTTTTTGTTTTTTTTTTGAGACAGGGTTTCTCTGCGTAGCTTTGCGCCTTTCCTGGAGCTCACTTGGTAGCCCAGGCTGGCCTCGAACTCACAGAGATCCGCCTGGCTCTGCCTCCTGAGTGCTGGGATTAAAGGCATGCGCCACCACCGCCCGGCTATATAATGTAATTTTAAAGTAAACATAGAATTGTATGACTTCTTGTGGTGTCATCAAACATCTTTAGTGTTACTACTTATCCCTCCTTTCCCTCTTCTGTGTATTGTGTTCCCTTACCATTTCCCTTTTATAATATCTCCTGCCTTTGTTTTTTTCCATTTCCTCTTTCATAGCATCTGTGTCCTACGTTTCCCCTCTCCAGGGCCCCTTCTTCCCAATCTCCAATACAATACAACTCCTATGTTCCTCAGGAAATAATTTGGAAGAGGGAATCAAGAGATTCTAAGAGACCGAGAGTGAGGATGTCTCCTTAAAAGACAGTATCATCTCTATATGACAGGGAAGCCACATCCATGAAATCTCAACAATGTGGTTGCCTAAACAAGACCTGAAAAATGATGATACCAACTGACATGCCAATATGGGTGGGAAGAAATCTTAAAGGCCACACCCCTAGACAAAGAGCTGGTGAGTGATGGCAACTGCAAGAGGAAGACTCAATTTTTCCAGGGTTGAGTTTCCTTGTGGTTATCCTTTACCAAGTATTCATCCCTAAACACATATACATAAGGCAACACTGAAGAGACTCAGCAGGTTGCATTTATACATTTATATGCACATATGTGTGTATAAATGGTAATTAAAAATTGAAGACAATGAATTTCTGATGAATTAGAGGGGACAAATGAGAAGTTAGAGCAAGGAACAAGAGGGAAAAGTAACAAATACAGTACTCATATATGAAACTCTTAAAAAAGTTCATTACAAATTCAATATTAATAATTTTACAAAGACATAAAATGACAATACTGGTAAAAAGTAGGGAAAGAGAATCACTTATTCTCTGCTGGTCAGAGTGTAGACTTTCAGAACCATTATGCACATCAGTGTAGAGGTATCTCATAAAATTAAAAATGAAATTTTCATATGGCCCAGCTATATGACACCTGGGCTCAGATCAAAAGAACTTCCATATCCTACTGCAGATATACTTGCATATACATGGTCACTGCTGCTCTATTCACAACAGCATTGACTTAGATGTCCATCAGAGGATGAATGGGTAAAGATAATGAGGTACTCATATACAATAAAATTTCATTTAGCTGTAAAGAAAACAAAATTATGAAATTTTTAGAAAGATGCAAGGATTTTAAAAGTATAATATAAATCATGATAACCCAGATTCAGAAAGACAACTCATGCTCTCTCTCATGAATAGATTCTAGGTTTTAAGGCTGATATAAATGTACATCTGTGGATATTAATGAGTATATGGTTCATGAGACCAAATGGTGACCATAAGTGGGATAAAAGGGGTATTGAGGTGAACAGGAAGAAAGAATGATAGAAGACATGTGATACGAAAGTCAAAGGAAGGCTTCTGGGGAGGAAAAGTGGGACCAGAAGGGGGACCAGGGAGACAAGAGATAAGAGGAATTAGAGGAGGATCAACAAAAGAAATGTGATTGAAAATGCGTTAGGAAACTCAATATATTGTATGCTAATTATATATACACACACACATATATATATGTATATATATATGTATATATATATATATGAGCAGCTATGTTATGAATATTTTGAGAAATACAATATGTACTGAAGCCAGCTCTAATCCTCCAGCTATGCCACACAACACTGGGACTTACTCTTCCCATTTAAATGTAAATGTGACATTGGACTATGCCCAGAATATAGAAAAAACTCAATTTGGTGGCAAGAAAAAAATACCATGATCTATAATTTTAAAATGGGCTAAATTTTAAGTAGACATTTCTTAAAAAGAAGACATAGAAATGGTCAACAGATATGTTTTCCAAAGGTTAATGTCATTAACCGTCAGACATATCCAAAGCAAAACCATTAGGTGTCTCTTAACCCCAGTAAGGGAGAATGTAGAAAAGGATGTCCTCTTATTCACTATTGGTGGAAATGTGTATTAGCACAGCTTTTGTGTGAAATGGTAGCGGGTGCTCAAACATCCTAAGATGGTACTGCCATATGATCCAACTGTACTAGCATTGCTGCAAGAACTGCAGCACATGATTATTTTGTGTCATACCAGTTGAATTGCTATGATTTCTTTGAATGAATGAATTGTAAGTGCCCCATTGCAAGGAGCCTTTTGAAATTCTCACCCTAGAATTTAATCATTTTCTCAACAACGAATATTTCACCTTACTGTCATTTGTACTCAGACTTACCTCATCAGAAATTATAAGTAAAGAAAAATCTATGTCTAATCATTTTGAGACACAAATGGAAGACTGTAAAATCCATTGATTTGAAGCTGTAAAATGTTTGTTATCAGAATTACACAATCACAGCTACACAGTCATTGCTATAACCTAACTTTGGTGTATTTTCCTCATCCCACAATGTATACATGCCTCTCTCTTCACAAGTACAGTGGCCTGGGCCAGCAGGTTGTTTTTCATTGACATGGGCCTGAGAAAGAGGACATGAGACCAGAATATATAAAGGATAGAAAGTAGAGAAGATCAGAAAGCTTGGAATCAGAGGTCTTTGTGCAAGCTGTCTTATGCCAAGCAAGCTTATTAAGAGGTGCACCATCTTACATACTATTTCCAAAGGAGAGGTGGTATAGAGTCATCTGAAGTAATTATGCAACAGGACTAAGTCAGCAGGAAGCTAATCAAATAATGTTTCACAAGAGGAGCACAGGATATCTCAAGAACTTTATAGACTGACCACCCAGTTGTCTTGGGACTGGTAACCATAGCCCCACATGGTGGGAAGAGTTGGGTTCTCAGGATCTGAAGCCACAGCTCTCCCAAGGCCCTGGCCCAGGCCATTACCCGCTCTGCCAAGCATGTCTCTGCTTTTAGAGAAGGAGCTGTGTTCCTTCTCCATACATCAGGGCCTCAGGGAAAGCCCTCAACAGTCTAGATAGTTGCTGATTCACTTTGTCTGTTTCTGACACCTATTCCACATATTTGAGCAGACTTTCTTTCACCTACTAATTGACTCTAACAAGTTAAGGGCTTGTATTCTGTCTTGAAGCTAATGGTGTCCTCATTTCTTTCTGAGTATAGGATTTAGTAAGTGGAAAATGCATTCTCCAGAGTTGGCTGACAGCTTGCTTAACAATGTACCCTGCCAGCCTGGTCCATTGCCTGGATGGCAGAGACCAGCTCTGACTTGCCAAAGGGTTCTTAGGGGGAGGAGTGAGGAAAGAGGAAGTATTAAATAGAAATATAGATGGAGACAAGAGAAAAGACAGAGACACTGGATAGCTTTGGGAGGGCCCTGGGTCAATATCCAGTCGCCTCTAGTTTAATCACGATGGGCTTTTTATACATCAGCAAGGGGAAGAGCAAAAGACCTCCTCCTTCCAAGGATGAGGTATAAAGTGCCAACAAGTATAGACCCTTCAAAACACCTGATAACCACGCCTTTGGCCAAATTATCCCATTTGCAGCCCTTCTGGGTAAAGCAAGATCAGATTTCTAACCTTGAGTAAGGCCTTTATAAGAAAGCCTCTGTGGACCTCTACACTGTGGCAGTGTTGTGTGTCCCTCATGGAGTGGGCCTTAAGTCAAATCAGTTATTGGTTATCGGGAAGACTGAGCCCCTACTGGCTATCTCTTATCACCAAATGAAGCTTCCAGTAATGGGATTAGGTTACTTGATTGAGTTGTTGGCCAAAGAGGTCCCATAGGAATCACCAAACAATCCAGGCTGTTGCCAAGACTTTAAGTTTTGCGCTCCACAAACTGAAAGCAAGGCCCCATTGCTGAAGGCAACACCTACATAACTCATTGAACATGGAGATATTGAGTTGTTTGTTACCTGCATAGAGTCTTTACTCTCATGTTCCAACATCTTTGGTACATGAAGGTACTCTCTATTATATCAAAAGAGAAATGTAAACACCAAATCAGCCATAAACTCTTTATCTCCAATGGTATATTACCTTCAAGATATGCTAGGGCAATGGTGGCATAGTACAAATTCTTAACTATAGCCGCTCTGCTGAAAAAGGGAACTGTAGAACTTGTTTGGATTACATTTGATATGTTGATAAGAATAATACCTTATTTTAAGCCTTAGCCATAGAGTCACATGTGGTTTGTGCTTGTAACCTGAGCATTGGTCAGGTGGAGGCAGGAAGATCAGGAACTCAAAGGCTACTTTTGGATACACAGTGAGTTCAAGACCAACTTGGGATACATGAAACCCTGTCCCAAAACAAATCAAAACAAAAGAAAAATAAACATATCTACTATATATGAGTAAGATTATATACATATGTACACACACACACACACACACACACACACACACACACACATGCACACGCACACGCACACACGCACGCACGCACGCACGCGCACACACACACATGGCTGGGTAAATATCAGAGACATCTCCTAAATTCAGAGATTTATTTAGACACCAAGTGGAAGGCAAAGAATCATACATACTTCCCCCAGTTCCCATAGAGGCCGGACTGTGAGCACCTTTATATTCTTATTTGGGAGATTCACATGGCCACTCATATACTTTACAATAATTTAAAGTCTATAAATAACCTTTCCCATTATGTCTTAACACACTGGAGAATTTTTTTACTTTTTCTGATTGTTCATTTACTGGATACTTAAACCACTTTCACGTGTACTTAGTCAAATGGAAATTGAAATTAGCTAGAGAAATTGAAATTAGCTCATGTTGTTAACAGAAGGGATAGCTTAAATCCACAAACAACTTGTCAGCACAGGTTTTAAACCTTTAAATATTCATTTGGTATGAATCATGTCTCAAAGGGTTTTCTTCGTATTATTGCTTAATGTACAGGAATAGATTCAATTAGTTACTAGAGGCAGCTTTATAAACTTGGCCCATGGTGCTTTCCTCTCATAGTTTATCAATTTCTTCAGGCTGGGTACCAAGAATATCCCCCTTTTCTTGTCCCAAAGCAAAGCAAATGCAATACTGAGGATGCATTCCGAAAGAATTTGGAAGCCTCACCCTGACATAATGGCTGCTTCTCATATTGGAGAGAACACCAGGGAACTACAGATGGTTTGGGAACATGCATGTGGGCCAAGCTTTAACATTTTCTGTTGTCACATTGGGTTTCATTTCCTGGTAACAATGTGCCAAGTATCTTGAGACTCATGCCCTTGCCAGGATCCTGATTCTCACTGAGGAAAGCTAGCCTTTTTTCCTCATTAGATGGAGGTTAAGCCACAGCAGCTGCCTGATAATATCCCAAACATGACACACCTAATTTTCTAAGTTGGATAACTTATTGCTCTTGGAGCAATTACAAATAATTAGGGGACACTTCCTACATTTTCAGCATCTCATCCTATCTTTCTAGACTGGGGCCATGCTATGAAGGCATGGTAACATCATTGCCAGGTGGTGCAATGTTTCAGTGTGCTGTAGCTAGAAAAGCAAGGGTAGAGACAAGAAAGTCTGAGATCCACCACAGTTTTTCCTTTAAAAGAGATTGCCAATCATTACCCAAGCTCCAGCAAATACCTTAAATTGAGAGTGGCTTGTCTTCATGTGTGTAGAGTGGCAGGTACGGAAGCGACTAGTCGCCTACTAGCCTCGTTAAGTAGAAATCTTAAGAGGAAACACAAAACCACTGCCTATATCCATATTGTGAGAGACAAAGAAATCCTATAACTTGGTAACGTTCAAGCTACTACTCTCTCAATGTGTGTATTTTTTAAAATCGTGAATTGCAGAGGAGGAGCTGTGAAGTCTCAGCTCATCTCAGGAGATGAGGAAGAGCAGCTGCATCAGGCTGAGACTTGGGAACTTCCTGTAGTGTCTATTTCTTTCTGGTGTGCCGTATGATCACACCCCTTTGAAAGCTATCATAATTCTATATTAAAGATACCCCTAAAAGTAAAAAGGGGAAATCTGGCATTTATTAAGACTGCCTTGCCAGTGATGGTGGTCTGGGTGTTTTGTCCTAGCATTCCCCCATCTGCTTATTCCTGGTATCTACAGTCATCAGCCATGTAACCTGCTTAGAACAGACATAATGCACCCTCACATTTGCTTGAGATTCTCTTGCATGCTCAGCTATGATGTGTGCTAGGGCTTTACTTGGCATTACTTGGCAAACAATGAAGCAGCTGAATCGCATTCAAAAGACAAGGCAAGAAGTGCTAAGTGTTCATTCCAGCAAGAATTTCTTGAGCCCACGCTTTGAGAGCCCACTCTGGCTCATTCCCAGGAAGAAGGAAAGACTTGAGCTGGAGGACCTGGAATTAATCTCAAAATGGCTGGATTTAAAATCAGCTAGGAGACTCAGCTATATCTGTGAGGGAAGCTCAGAAAGGGCAAACTGAGAGGAAATACCCGTTCTAATGCGGGCTTCACTACCCCATGGGCTGAGGACTTGGATGGAATCTAAGAGGAAAGCCAGAGAAGACAGGCTGAGTACCAGCACTCAACTGTCTGTTCCTACTTCTATTGAGCTGTGAGAAGATAAGGAGGCACAGTCACTTGCTCCCACCACCATGAACCACCTGCCGCCCACGCCTTCCCTGCTACAATTGACTGTACACTCAAACAGGGAATCAAAATAGGTTCTATCTCTCCTGGTATTTTTGTCAAGGGTTTAAACAGTATGGCTTTATCGGAACACTATTTTCCATTCTCGTTTTTTTTCCCTAATAGTCCCATTACCATGTGGTATTTTTATAGAAAGTTGGAAATTAATTATTCCTGTGGTGTGAACCACAGATGTCAAAGACTGAGTTTCTGTGCTTTTAATTCCAACTTGATTAAAAGTGCTATTTTACTTGAGAACTCTTTGAGTTAGAAGAGACCTTAGAAAAATACAGCTGAAAACAATTGGAGCTTAGAAACACGCCCCTGCTGTAACTGAAAGGCAGGAATAGAATTCTAGAGTTTGTGCTCCCACATCAATAAAACAGATAGGGTTGCTGTGCCATGGGGCCATGCCTGATCCATACAAAGTTAGCACTGTACTTTCAAAACAAGACTTCAACAGGTATGTCTGCTACAGAGGAAACAGTCTGCATAATCAATTTACTGTGTGATTAAGAAATGAAAGAAACAAGCAATTTATATTGAATTTTATTACAATAAACACTTGTATTCATATTCATATTCCACCTTGTCAATAAGAGTAAGGGATAGGTAGTTTGCATTGAAGTATTACTACTGTAAATCATTGTATGCACACTTCCCTTTGAAGACATAAGGAGCAGGCTGTTTGTATGGAGTATTGCTGTTGCATTGCAACTGAGTATCCAAACCAAATATTTCTGATTTTGTATCAGTTTCTCCTAGATACTCTAACAAATTACTACAAATGATGGCACAAACCAGCATCAACCCCTGGTTTTAAAGTTCCTGAGGTCATGAATCCCAAAGCAAAGTTTCTGGGGTGTTGGTAAGGCTATGTTAGCTATGATGACACCGTAGAAGAGTGTGTTCCCAACTTTCTACAGCTGCTGGTGCCTACCTGCCCACATCAGTGTATGGTCTGGTATCCTGACACATGATGTTTTCATCACATACCATGCTTGACTCTGCCCCACACTTGGTCTCTGTCATTACAAGGTCTTTTGAGATTATATTCGAGCTGTTCCTACCATTCAGGTCTAGACTCTGCCTCCATTACTGGTCTCTGCCATTCATTAAGATTTCTGAGATTTTTAAACTGGCCTGTTTTTACTTTTCAGGGCCATCTTCCCATCTTAAGATCCTTAATCACAGCTATAAAGCCCCCCATAGCTGTACAAAGTGCTGTATTTACAGATTCTGGGAACTGTAAAATAAACATATTTGGGGGACATTATTTTTTAATATTATGTATTCAGTTGCTTTTTTCTTTGATGCTGAGGACTTGGCTCTGGGTCTTTCATGAACACTTACTCTATTGCAAAGGTGCAAAACCCAGCCCCCTGAGGCTGTTATTCTGCCCACCACAAAGCTCAGGCGAGAATTATGAAAGGGAAATCTAGAGGAGGAAAAATTGCCTCCTTGGCCCCCAGGTTATCCTTGGTCTGAAACCCAGACCTTCAAAGGACGATCCTTCTTAGAAGTTGCAAGCAATGAAATCTTTCTTGTACTGGCTCATCTCATCCTTGAGTCATCTGGGCAATTATGTAGAACTTCCAAGAAGCCCTCAGGGGATATAGGAGTATGTGTAAGGAGTTTCTCTGGCAGAAACAGCCACAAATGCCTTAAGAGGAAAACAAAGCCAAGTAGTGGGAGCTGTGAAGAATGGATTGTGAACATAGTGGAGCCCTGCTGGCAAGACAGAATGAACCCAATGAAGCTGCCGGCTGCAGCATGTGAGGAGACATGAGTCTAGAGAAGATGGACTGTCTTGGACGAAATGATAGAGATATTCTTGCTGTTGCTCTCTGAACCATCTTTGCTTCTTTATACCTCCTTCAGTGCATCCAGCTAACTTCATTCACTTATCCCTTTTCTACTTTTTTGGTGGGGAGATTATTTTTTTACTTCTAAATAGTTTCTATCATAGCACAATTTGCCACTAGAAGGCCACCTAAGTTAATGTAGACATGAGCAGCATCCTCAAAAGGAAAAAATCCTGCACTTGGAGAGAAAGTTCATTCTGCAGTGATTCAGTACAAAGAAAGATGTGATCCCTTCACTATATAGCTAGTTCTGTTTTTCCTTCTGCCATATTGTGATGGAGCCAGGAGACTTTTCCCAAAATGTGAGCACCATAGTGCTTGAGTCTACTAGCTGTTAGAACAGTTGCCTAATAAACCACTTTACCTTGTGCTACCCAGTCTTGGGTGTTTTATTATAGTAACATAAAAGAGACTAGCACCCTGATATACCCCCTCTTTTGCCATTTCATTTTCATATATTGTACTCAAAACTATTTCCCACCTTTTCCAACCCAGGTTTGTGTTTGAATTGTAAAATGTCCCTAGCCTCAGCCAGGGATCCCTTGCCAGTATCCCTATAGCACCAGAGAATATGATCGCACTCACTTAACTCTTAAAAGTCAGCTGAGACTGAACAAGTCAGCAGGAGTTTCTGGAAACAGAAAGGGACCACTGTAGTGGGAGACCATCATGAAGCCTCCTGCGTCATTAACAGACCTGGCCTTACAGTGGCATGGCGCTTGTTTCTGGAACATTTTTAGAGGTAGCAGATGAGAAGTGTAGTGTGTATATGGAGGATCTGATACCTGTTCTGGATGACCGGAATCTGGAAATAGTGTATAAGCCTGTTTCTCCATTAGTTATGCTCAACAAACTGACAGATATAAGTTTATTTTTAATCAAAATTGTCCATATCAGGTTTCTGCATATTCAAAGCCATTCATCAACCACACAAAAATGCTTTATAGCTCTTGAAGTCTGTCATTTACAAAGAAGGAAAGTCTTGTAGTCATCCCATACCTGCTCTGTCCAGGACAGTGTGGAGTCAGGAAGGTGGCTCATGGGGTAAAGGCACTTGCTATGGAAATCTGGCAATCCCACCCAATTCAATGCTTTGAACCATCATAGAGACAGAAGAGGACCAACTCAACAAAATTATCCTCTGACAGCTATACTCGAAAAGTGGCATACATGCATGTACACACACACACACACACACACACACACACACACACACACACACACACACACACACACCATGTATATGCAAACACACAAGACATTAAAAAATTTAAATTATAGTAATACCTTTAGATATTGTAATTTCTGAAGTATCGTCCCCTTGCCATTCCTTACTACTTTGGAGGTTTTTGTTTTTTTTTTTTTTTTAAGAGTGAGATAATTTTTTCAATTTTTACTCCTTTCTGTCTTGTGTTTTTATGAACAGACTACAACTGTAAACTGTATATACAACCTGTGTATCTTCTGATGAAGCTATGAGAATGCCATTTCTGCCCCAGTGAGGTTGATGTAACACTGTGGGTCCTTCCGTTTATTTCCGATTTCAGTTACCTGAGTGAAGGAAATATTCATTACTATGTTTGTTGTTTTCCAAACATCAGAAATTTTGAAAGAGAAAAACAACCAGCTGCAATTATTTCTAGCAACATGGAAGTTAAGAATGCAAGTACCAAGCTGCTAAAAATGGTTTTATTCAGTCAGTCTCTTAGTAAACCATATATTTCTCATACCACAAAGTAGAATATGCTCTTTTCCTGCTAAGACAATTAGGCACACACAGACTTCAATCCCTGAATTTATAATATTCTGCAAAATTAAATAAAAATAACCTTACTTATAACAGTGAACATTATTTTATTATTGCTGTGCCCTGCAATGCTTCTTAATGTTGTTGCTGTCATTACAGAGGTGTGTGTGTGTGTGTGTGTGTGTGTGTGTAGCAAAGATAAGGAGTCCAACTGTGTACAGTTACTACTGATGAACGTATGTAGTGAGTGCATAAACTGAAAAAAGGTTTTTTTTTTTTCCCATGCTCCTGTCAACTCAGAAGCCAAACAGTAAACCAGTAAACCATAAGACAGCATACACATTCAGCATGTATGAATTTCATTTCCTTAATTCCTTTTACTCTACAAGCTGGTTCCTTTCCTTATAGGTTTGTCAACCAACATGGCAGTTCCTAGGTGGGGGGTCTGTGCATTCTAGAACAGAGTGAGCATCTCACATGGGAGCATCAATCTCATCAGAGACTTGGTTAAGGAAGCATAAATTTCCATGCTCAACCATGGAAGGAAACTCAGCGTCAGAACAGGCTGTGTGAACATAGGGGAGCCTTTGAGCTCTGCCTTTGTTCACGTATAAAATTCATTGAATATTCACAGATGTATATACAGGTGAATCAACCCTCCATTGGTATTTAGTTATATTCCACATTTTGAATTTTCCATGAATCACTATCTGTTCCACATTGACAAACTCCCTCCCTACAAAAAAGCTTGAGGCTCTTATGCAAAAGCTTACATGAGCCTTTGCGTATGTTTTCATGTGATCACAGCCTTTCACTTGAACTATGATTACTAGGCAATGTGTATTTGTTCAGTGTGATAAGAGTACACTCAATTTTTGTAACACATTGCTTTCCAGAGTGTTGGCATCACCTTGCACTTTACCACAGTGGAAGAGGTTGCAGACTCTGTGCCATTACCAGTGACTGGCATTGTCTTCATTTTCACATTCGAATGGCTTTATAGTGGCATCTCCTCACAGTTAGTTGCTGTGAAATAATCATTTTCTATGTATTTATTTACAAAATTCTTACATTGATTTAGTCAAAATGTGTGTCCAGATATTTTGCTCAGTTTAAAATTTGTGTTTTATTCTTGTTGAGTGTTGGTGTTCTCTGCGTGTTCTATACATAAGTCCGCTATAGTACGTACATCTGACTAGATGTATGACTTTCCTCCAATCCATGCTTTCTTTTCACATTCTTTGATTTCTCATTTTAGTTAGTTCTCTCCGAATTCCATGAGATGTATTTTGATCATATTCACCCATATATAAACATACACTCCTCCCAGATCCAACACTTGCCTGCCCATCCAACTTTGCGCCATTTGTTCTGTAAGCCCATCAGATCCTTTTGGGCTCCCCATATGTTCATCAGTGTGCAGCCATTACTGAAGTGTGGACAGCCTACCAGGAGCCACACTCTGAAAGAAAATTCACTGTTCCTCTCCCAGCAGCTATATCAGCCGCCAATGACTCTCTAACTAGGGGAGGGCCTTCATTCCCACTTCTCTCTATACTGCCCTTTTGTCTGGCTTGAGCTTGCATAAGTTTCGTGCATGCTGTTACAACTGTTGTAAGTTCATGTGTGAAATCGCCTGCTGAATCTGGGAAGGTCTCCGTGTAGTCATCCACCACCTCTGGCTCCTACAATCTTTCTGTGCCCTCTTTTGCAATGATACTTGAACCAAGGGAGGAGGGGTATGCTGTAGATGTCACATTTAGATCTAATCACTCTACTGGCTCTTATGCTCTGCATTTGTTCACTTGTGGTTTCTGGTTGTTTTTTTTTTATTTTTTTTAAATCACCATTTACTGTAAAAAGAAGCTTCTTGGATGAGGTTGAGAGATGTACTGATCTATGGTATAAAGACAAGTCATGAGGAGCCAGTTTAATAAAATGCCCACTTAGCAGAGTAATAGTACTATGTTCTCCCCTAGGGCCTATAACCTATTTAGCCAAAGATTCTTGGCTATAATAAGGGTACTAGAGTTTCAGCTGATGGAGCAGGGCTCAAATCCCCTCAGAAAGTGATTGGTTATTCTCATGACATCTGCACCACTGTTGAGTGAGTATGTCTTGCCAGATCCATCATTACTGTATCTCCCAGGGCTTGTAGTTGGGCAAGACTGGTGATTAACAGTCTTTCTCAGAGATAAAATTTTAATTTTGATGAAGACCAGTTTCTTGTTGTTTTTGTTGGTGATGGTTTCCTTGTTTTATGGATCACGTTTTTATCATTTTATCAGATTGACTCCTGTTTCTTTGTACTTTATACTAAACCTTATGTTTAGTCCTATGATACACTTGTATAAGTTGTGAGGTAGGTTTCAGTTAATTCTTTTATCATGTAAATGTCCGTTGTACCAAATGTTGCTAAAATATTTATTAATAAGACCCTCCTTTCTCTGTTGAATTATCTTAGCAATGTCACCAAAAATCAGTTGATATTTGTGTGGTTCCATTTCTGAACTGTTTTATATGTTGACTAATAGTTTACTAATACTAATAGTCTCAGTAATTTTGTTCAGATTTCTTTGGGCTTTGATTTCTCTAATTTTCCAATACATTTCATAAATAGCATCAAAACATTTACTGAAATTTTTAGACAGATGAATCTATAGATCAAAATATTGATGAATTAAGTTTTAAGTTAAGAGATAGACACATGTGCAAACCAGATGATCCGCTGAAGTTATAATAGTCTTCCTCACATATATCCAGTGTTGAGGTTGTGTTGTGAGAGACTTTTCCTGGGACAATATAACACAGTCATATAACTGTTCACTCCAGCAAAGGAACTCCCAGCAAACCAAAGTAAGCATCACACTGAAGTCCAAAATGGTGAATCTATAAACGTTTTACTGGGCTTACTAACAGGCATATGAGTTACTCACAGGAGCAGGGATGACCCAAAAGCAGCAACATCACCTAAATATCCCACTCCAACATTTATGATAACTTATGAAAGCTGCAACCTTGGAGCTCTTTGCATGGCTTTCAGGTGGCTAGGCAGGTCCAAGATCTCTTCTCAGCAGCATAGTCAGAGTCATCTACACCAGCAGATGTTACTCCTTCTAAAAACTGGAGAGAAGCCTTTGAAATCTTACAAGTTTTAGGTTGCCTTCGTTTTCCTCCTGAGTCTCATGAGCACCCCACACACGCCCTTGACTTCTGCAGGGACTATATCAATTGAAAGGAGATTATTGTTTAATACTAGCCCACCCATATCTGACTGGTTATTTGGTACTTGTGATGCTATTGGAAATGGAAGGGCTGTACTAGACCTGAGCAGGGCTCTATTAGACCTGGCCCTTCCCCCATTCCCTCTGCCTTGCTAAATTGTTAGACTACATTCATAAAGCTAGTCACCAAAGTCCTTTATCTGAGCACTTCTTCCTCCTAAGCCTGACTACCAAGGTCTAGCTATCAAAGTACTGGAGTCCAGCAATTAAAAACCCAGTTTTGGCTCACTTATTAACACACTCAATTAAAATTAAACACCTCATCTTAACACAGGGGTTCCCCTTTTACCTTTATAAACTTCCATTTGCCTATGGACCACATCCATCTCCTCTCGATCAGAGGCAGTCCTTTGTCCCTCTGGGGCAAATATCTCTTCCCCTTCTCCCTTGTTCCTTTTTTTTTCTTCCTCATCCACTATCTCCTCTCTGTGTTTCTTATTCCCTGCCCTTTGTCTCCCTCGAACAAATAAATCTTTGTGCTGAGAACTTGGTCTTGGGGTGTCCTGTGCTGAAGCTGGCCCCTTTGGAAACACTTGATTTTACCATACAAAATTCCCACCTGTTTATCTGAGTAAGTAAGAATAAAAATGACTTTTATGGAGCAACTTCCTGTCTTGCTACATTATATATTTTTGTTCCGATAGATATTTGTAAATTGTTCTGTATTTTCTACATTCAATTATGTGTGTATATATGCATATATGTATGTACACACATATGTATATATGTGTGAAATATGTATATATGTATAATATATGTGTGTATGCATACATATATGCATATAGTTTCCCTAAGACTTTTTCAAATGTCCTCAGTGTTATTTATCTCTCATTCCTCATTTCTCCCTGTGTTATCTTTCTTCCATGCTCCCTAAGTGAATTCCCCAAGTTCTTCCAATGACTCCCTTCATAGCACCTGTTTCCTACTATCCTCCTCTCAAGAGTTCCTACACCCTATCTCCTCTGTGGTCCCCTTCTACTTTCTTGCTTTCTTTGGGTTATATACTCAACTCTAAACATTCAGAGTTATGGTCTATAAATAGGAGAGAACATGTGGTGTTTGTATTTCTGTGTCTAGATTGCCTCACTAAGTATATTTTCCAATCAGGCAGTGGTGGTGCACACCTTTAATCCCAGCACTCAGGAGGCAGAGCCAGGTGGGTCTCTGTGAGTTCAAGGCCAGCCTGGTCTACAGAGGGAGATCCAGGACAGGCACCAAAACTACACAGAGAAACCCTGTCTTGAAAAAAAAAAGTGTATTTTCCAGTTCTGTCCATTTAGCTGCAGTTATCCTGATTTTATTTCTCTTTATGTCTGAATGGAATTCCACTATGTCAATGTGCCACATTCGCATTATCCATTCATCAACCTCAGGACATTTAGGTTGTTTCCATTTCCTAGCTCTTGTGAATAGAGTAGCAATGAACATGTCTGAAAAAGTGTCTATGTGGTAGGAAATCCAGTCCTTTGGACATATGCCAAGGAGTGGTATATCTGGATCATATGGTAGACCTAATTTTAATGTTGGGATTCTCATAGAGGCTGTACTAATTTTCAATCTCACTAATAGTGAATGAGAGTTCCCCTCCCCTCTGCATCCTTCCAATCACGTTGTCTGTTTTCTTGATCTTAGCCATAATGACTGCATGTTATGTGTCCTTTTTCTCTAAGACAAAACTGTCCATTTTGAAGGGAAGCTTATTAAGACACAGGATATTAAAAGGGGGCAAAACAATAGGATGATCTCAGAGAGGAGCTTGTTAAGACAGGAGATTCAAGTAGGTGAAACAACAGGGTGTTCTAAGTAAGCTCCTTAAGCTCAGGAAGCAAACAACACAAAGGCTTCAGGAAGCCACTGAAACTGAGCAGATTCATCAGGCATCTCTCCCAAACACATATAAGCAATAAGGACTGTAAAGACATTCTATGGCAAGCTGTGCTGCCCAGAAGAAACAGGGACTAGTTGAGTCATCTGGAAGAGGATCCAACCTATCAGTGTATTGACTGGAGGTTGTGCATGTGATACCTCAGTAAAACCCCCCACTCTATCCCCTACAGACAAAGAGAAGCTTAAACCAGAATTCCTAAGTGTAGATAAGGACTTAGACCCCTTTCCCCCAAGTGGCTGTATCTGCTACAGGGACTTTGGAAAACACAGAGTCAGGATATTTGACCAAAAGACTAAAAAACGGGAGGCGGGTTAAAATAAATTATATGGTCTGTGCTTTTAAGAACTAGCCTCACAAAGAAAGGGGAGCGCTCCTTCCAACCTCCCTGCTGTGAGTGAGAGATTTGGAAGAGCCTCTCTGGAGGCTTATAAACTTAGAATACACCTTACTTTTGCATTCTGTACCTAAAGTCTCCAGTGGCGGCTTTGGGGATGAGATCTAGGCACAAGACCCTCACTCTATTGTCTCAAAAAGGGGGTCTTTGACAAAGATATCTCAAGTCCCCAGAAATGATGGCACCAGCCCCAGGAACTCAAAAGAACAAAGTCAGGATGTCTGATGGTAACCAATTATGTTAGGCCCAGATTGTGACCCCCCCAAAGAGACCACCGAAGACTTTGGATGTCCAGAATGCAACAGCAAGGTTTATTCTGCAGATACAAGTCTAGACAGGGACTCATTCCTACACCCAATACAGTGAGGCAGGGAGGAGTGCCTCTTTCTTGGGGAAGTTAGTTTTTATAGGCAAAACCCATAAAATTTCTTAGAGGAGAGGGGGTTAGTATGGGTCCATCCTTGATTGGTCAAGTTTTTCCCAGGCCTGGACTTTATCTTATTTTATCTTATCTGTTTGCCCTGTCAAGAGTTTTACAACTCATCTCCGGGATCTGGTCTTGTTATCTCTGGAGAGGGGCATCTCGTGGTTAATTGGTTACCATCAGACATCCTGACTCTGTTCTTTTGTTCCTGGGGCTGGCGCCATCATTTCTGGGGACTTGAAACTGGCCTGGCCTAGATCACAGTCCCCAAAGCCGCCACTGGAGACTTTAGGTACAGAATGTAAAAGTAAGGTGTTTTTTAAGTTTACAAGTCCCCAGGGAGGCTCTTCCAAATCTCTCACTCACAGCAGGGAGGTTGGAAGGAGTGCTCCCCTTTCTTTGTGAGGCTAGTTCTTAAAGGCACAGACCATATAATTTATTTTAACCCGCCTCCCGTTTTTTAGTCTTTTGGTCAAATATCCTGACTCTGTGTTTTCCAAAGTCCCTGTAGCAGATACAGTCACTGGGGGGAAGGGGTCTAAGTTCTTATCTACACTTAGGAATTCTGGTTTAAGCTTCTCTTTGTCTGTAGGGGATAGAGTAGGGGGTTTTACTGAGGTATCACAATTAACCACAAGATGCCCCTCTCCAGAGATTACATTGTGATACCTCAGTAAAACCCCCCACTCTATCCCCTACAGACAAAGAGAAGCTTAAACCAGGATTCCTAAGTGTAGATAAGAACTTAGACCCCTTTTCCCCAGGTGGCTGTATCTGCTACAGGGACTTTGGAAAACAGTCAAGATATTCGACCAAAAGACTAAAAAGGGAGGCGGGTTAAAATAAATTATATGGTCTGTGTCTTTAAGAACTAGCCTCACAAAGAAAGGGGAGAGCTCCTTCCCACCTCCCTGCTGTGAGTGAGAGGTTTGGAAGAGCCTCCCTGGAGACTTGTAAACTTAGAAAACACCTTACTTTTGCATTCTGTACCTAAAGTCTCCAGTGGCGGCTTTGGGGACTGTGATTTAGGCCAGGCCAGTTTCAAGTCCCCAGAAATGATGGTGCCAGCCCCAGGAACAAAAGAACAGAGTCAGGATGTCTGATGGTAACCAATTAACCACGAGATGCCCCTCTCCAGAGATAACAAGACCAGATCCCGGAGATGAGTTGTAAAACTCCTGACAGGGCAAACAGATAAGATAAAATAAGATCGAGTCCAGGCCCGGGAAAAACTTGACCAATCAAGGATGGACCCGTACTAACCCCCTCTCCTCTAAGAAATTTTATGGGTTTTGCCTATAAAAACTAACTTCCCCAAGAAAGAGGCACTCCTCCCTGCCTCACTGTATTGGGTGTAGGAATGAGTCCCTGTCTAGACTTGTATCTGCAGAATAAACCTTGCTGTTGCATTCTGGACATCCAAAGGTCTACGGTGGTCTCTTTGGGGGGTCACAATCTGGGCATAACAACATGACCAGCCCCCGGAGATGAATTGTAAAACTCCTGATAAGCTAGAACAAGATAAAGTCTAGGCCCGGGAAAAACTGGATCAATCAAGGATGGACCTGTACTAACCTCCTCCCCTCTAAGAAATTTTATGGGTTTTGCCTATAAAAACTAACTTCCCCAAGAAAGAGTAACTCTTCCCTGCCTCATTTGAGATGGCTTGAGATGAGTTCCCTGTCATGACTTGCAGCAGAAGTAAACCTTGCTTTTGCATTCTGGTATGTTCATCCTTGGTGGTCTCTCTGGGGGTTACGATCTGGGCACAACAGTGCAGTGCAGTCCCGGTTCTCAGTTTACATGAGCTATTACCCATGCTGAGGTAGGCTTTGATGATTCAGCTATCTTTGGCTCATTTATTCTCATTAAGTTACCTCTTTTACCCATATTCTTGCAAGTAACCCTAACAAAACTCAAGTTAGACTTTGGTGGTGTTCATATCTTTGTTAATGTCTACCCAGGAATAGTGTCCACAATATTTGGGTAAGAGATTAAGAGATCATTAATTAATGCAGATGGTAGGAGGAGGCATTGGGGAGAGGGGGATGGTAGTGGTATAGATGCAATATTCATGTATGAAGTTATCAAAAAAATTTTAAGTTGCATTCTATAAATCCCTGGCTCTTGTAAAACCAAACCACCCCCCCAAAAAAAATTCAAAACAAGTGAAGGGACACTAGCCCACCAGAACATGTGGCTCTGGTAGACCTTGCACTTCTCCCATTCCTTCTGCTACCTTTACATTACATTCCTAAAGCTAGCCACCAAGGAATGTTCCCTTATTTGGCCCCTTCTTCCTCCTGAGGTTGAATACCAAAGTCCAGCCATCAAAAGCCCCTATGGCTCACCTAATTAACATTCCAATTAAAGTGAAACACCTCATCCTAACCCTGGGGGGTTTCCCCTTCACCTTTACAAACTGCCATTTGCCTATGGGCCACTCAGTTCCCTTTCCATCCACAGGCAGTCCTTTGTACCCTCTTTCTCTTGTCCCCTTCCCCTTCTGCCTTGTCCAACATCTCCTCTACCACTGCATCCTAGCCTATTCTAACAGACTTCCCCTTTCTCTTCTTAAAATTACACCTGTGAGGTCAATTGCTGGTGTTTTTCTGCCAGAGTCAGAAAGAAGCCACTTTAACTTTTCTTCCCAGTTTAAAAACTGTTTTCCTTTGTGAAAACAGGTATTTGGCTGTAGTTTTTGCCAAATCCAGGTTCTAGGAGGGAGCCCCTGTCTTGTAAGAGTCCCCTTAAACAAGCATAAAGACTGCCTAAGATAGACAGCAAACAAAATGCTTATACTTTAACAATGTTAAAAAAGATGATTTCATTTGTTAGATTATATACTAATGATATTTGGATTCAATTTAGTTTTTTTATTGGTGTGTATTCACTGTACATACTGATAAGGTTTCCTAAAGATATTTTCAAATAAGTGTGTAATTGCTTTGATCAGATTCATTTTCTACGATCCGCTTCTCCTTCATTCCCCAGGGCTTGCTTCTACTCTTATTTCATATATATGTGAGCCCTATGTATCTTTATAAAGGAGAGGATCCACCAAAAGAGAAAATACACAATTTCAGTATTTCTGAGTCTAACTTACTTCCCTTAATATGATGATCTCAGCTGGACTCATTTTCCTGCAAATAATGTAATCTCATTCTTTATTGCTGATTAAGACACTTTTATGTACCCACATTTTTATCTTCCCACTTGTTAATTGTCAACCAGTCTGAAGAACCAAACAACTCAGTTATTGTGAATAGTAATGCCATAAACATTAATGTACAAGCCTCTCTGTGGCATGTTGCTTTAGAGTGCTTTAGATGTACACACGGGGTGGTTTAGCTTGGCTGTGGAGTAATTCTCTTGATCGTTTGGAGAACGTTTTGTATTGGTTTCTCCAGTGGCAGCACCAGTTTCTATCCCCATTAGCAGTAGTAGCTGTTCTCCCTTTCCCACTCCTTCCCCAGGGTTTGTTGTTCTTTGTTTGCTTAACATAGTCATTCTAACTGGGTGAGAGAAACTCTCAAGGCAGTTTCAATTAGTATTTCCATGATAAACAAGATTGGTGAGATATTTTCAAATACTAAGTGATATTATACTTCATCATTAAAGAACCCTGTTCATCTCATTAGGACATTTTTGATTGGATTATTTAATCTCTCAGTATTTAGTCTTTAAAGCTCTTTATTTTTCTAGATATTTCTTATGAAGTGTATTATCTGGCAAAGATTGTCTCCCAAGCTGCAGGATGTCAACTCATTCAATGAATTCTTCCTTTACTGTGAAGAAGTGTTCTAACTTCTGCAACCCCATTTGCCAGGTCTTGGCTTTGTCTCCACAGGTACTGGAATCTTTTTTTTGGAAACTTGTCACCTCTGCCTAAATCTTCAGTTATTTTTCTATGTCTTACTTTGGTGGTCTCAGACTTTGAGATGTTACATTAAGCTATTTGATCCATTTTGAATTAATTTTTGAATTGGATGATAGGGATCTAGTTTAATTCTTCTGCATATTAATACCCACTTCTTCAAGCACTATTTGTTGAGGAAGGCATCTTTTCTCTAATATATATTTAGTACCTATGCCAAAATCAGGTAGTTATAGCAGGATGGGCTTATGATATGTGAGTCTTCCATTGCATTGAAATATGTGTCAATTCTTTTGCCAGTATCGTGCTGTTTTGTTACCAGGGCTGCAGTTTTACTTTAATTCAGATTTTATGATACTTCTGGCATTGTTCTTTTTGTTCATTATTGCTTTGTTCAGTAGGTGTCCCTTGTGTTTTGATATGAATTTTATGATAAATGAGAAATAGTCTTGAACTCATTGGCACAGGAGACAGCTTCCTGAACAGAACAACAGGCACTAAGATTGACAATTAATAATGTGACCTCATGAAACTGAAAAGCTTCTGTAAGGCTAAGGATATCATCAATAGGACAAAAAGACATCCCAGAGAATAGGAAAAGATTTTCACCAACTCTACATAAGACAGAGAACTAATACCCAAAATATATAAAGAACTCATGAAATTAGACATCAACATTCTAAATAATCCAATTAAAATTGGGGTACAGATTTAAACAGAATTCTCAACAGAGGATATTCAAATAGCCAATAACACTTAAAGAAATATTCAACATCCTTAACCATCAGGAAAATGCAAGTCAAAATTACTTTGAAATTTCATCTTATACCTATCATAATGGCTTTAATCAAAAACACAAGTGACAGCTCTTGCTAGAAAGGATGTAGAGTAAGGGGAACACTCCTCCATAGCTAGTGGGTATGCAGACTTGTACAACCATTTTAGAAAACAATATGGCAGTTTCTTTGAAAAAGTGAGAATTGGGATTAGGTAAGTTTGAAAACAGGAGGGATCAACTGGGCAGGGGATACTGGGAGAAAAACTAGAATGGGATAGTATGTCAGGGGTGAGATGGAAACATAGTGCAATGGAAACTCCATGAACTCTACAAGAATAACCCTAGCAAAGACTCCTAGTAATGGGGGACACAGCCTGAACCAGACATCTTCTGTCACCAAGCAAAGCCTCAAATGAAAAGACTGGGACTCCAATATAGCCACAAAACCTTCCACCTACAGTTTGTCCTGCAGAGTATAAAAAAATAAAACAAGGAAGTGTCACATAGTTAGAGTACATGAGTTTCTATTGAGGAGCTGAATAGACTGTGGCTTAGGTTAATGAGTAAGAAAAACAATTGAATCTCAGTAGCTCAGCTAGCTTAAATTCTTTTAATCTTAATGTTGGGAAATGTGTTCATAGGTTTTATAGTGCATCATAGCTGAAACAAAGCTTTGAAAATAAGTTAGACTATGATGTTTTTGTTAAGTAGCTTTGAGGTGAAAAATCCAACAAGATAATCTAAAGTTTTAGAAAAGCATTTCATTGAGTGAGGAACTTGTTTAATATCAGGGAACAAGAACAAAGTAGCCCAATTATTCTTAGCTGACATGCCTTTCTCACTAGGATGAGTTGCTGACCAAAGGTGATGATTAATTCCTTGTAGACATTTCTGCTCTTAGTCTTCTGATATAAAAAAACTATTGATGAATGGGTATACACCTTAAAGATTTAAAATAGAGTTGATTGATTGTTTATCACATATAAAAATTTAGGTTTGTGATTCTTTTAAGATTCCTTATAAGATTATCTTTCAAGATAAGTGATGAAATAATAGATTCTTACTTTGTAACCATAGTATGCAGCCTGCCTTTAAAAGAAATGGCTGAGAAAAATACCCTACTTGCTCCCACTCTGTTAATCTATGACAAATTGCTTGGATGAAACTGTATGTGGGTTCTTGGGATGACTCTGTTTTAATCATGAAAGGGAGATGAAAAACATGTTATTTTTTTAACCTGTGTTCATTATAATCATTTACTTGAAAAATAGATGTAACCACATTGTAATTTTTGTATTGCCTGAAATATTTTGATGGAGTATAGATGCTGTTGAAGAAAAAGAAACAGAATACAGAATCTGAATACAGAAGAAGAATAAAGAAGGAAACCATCCAGAGTGTGTGAGTGTCTTTTCCCTTACCCTCTCAGATACAAAAAAATATAGGCTGACTCCAACTCTGTGGATTACCTTCTAGCCTTGCACTGCTAGAAGCTGGTCCACCAGGCAATGAAAAACACACAAGAGGAAAGAAGGAATAAATAAGCCCAGAACAGTTATCAAAAGAAGTCTAAAAAGACACCACCACCATAACAAAATAATAGGAGCCAGCAAACACTTCGTATTACTAGCTCTCAATATTAGTGATCTCAATGCACCAATAAAAAGACAAAGACTAACAGAATGGATTAGAAAATAGGATCAATCTGCTTTATGATTCTAAAAATCATACCCTCCCATCAAGAACAGATACTACCTTAGGGTAAAAACATGGAAAAACATATTTCAAGCAAATAGAACTAAGAAAAAAGAAGGCATAGCTTTCTTAAGATACGACAAAATAGACAAAAAAAAAACCATCAAAATTGTTTTGAACTTTGACACATCAACTATAAGAATACCAGTTTCATAAAAGAAACATTGTATCTAAAATCAATGTTAACACAGTGGTGATGTATGGCTTTAACACCCCACTCTTATCAATGTAGTCTCATCTAGACAAAAACTAAATAGGGAAAATCTAGAGTTAAATGATATCATAAAAGAAACAGGCCTAACACACATCTATAGAGCGTTCCCTCTAAACACCAAAGATTACACTGTCTCCTCAAGAGACAAAATTGACGACATATTAGGACACAAAGCAAGTCTTGAAATAATACCCTGCATCCTATTTTAACCACCATGGATTAAAGCTGGATATCATCAAGAATATAAATGGTAGAGAGTACACAAAGCCATGGAAGTTAAACATCATGGTACTGAATGAAAACTGGGTCAAGGGAGAAATAAAAAATTAAATAGAAAATAGAAAAATCTATGGATGGATTTTTTCCTTATACAGATGACCCATCAAAGATAAATCAATGTGAATATCCATAACTTCTAGTGATAGAGAATCATTAATTTTAAATCTCTCATAAAAGCCCAGATCTAGATTTATTCATCACAGAACTAAAAGAAGAACTAACTCCTATACTCCTCAAATTATTTCACTGCATAGAAACTGAAGAAACATTTACAAATTCTTTTTATTAAGCCACCATCACCCTGATACAAAAAACAGACAGACTCAAGAAAAATGGAAAATTAAACACCAACAACTCTTATGAACATATATGCAAAAGTTCTCAATAAACTACTTGCAAAATGAATTCAAGAACACACTAAAAAATATTATCCACCATGATCAAGTTGACTTTATGCCAGAAATGCAGGTATGGTTCAACATACATAAATCAAAAAAGTAACCACCATATAAGTAGACTAAGGGGTAGAGACCACATGATCATCTTATGAGATGTGAAGAAGACCTTTGGCAAAATACATTATTCATGATAAAAAAAATAGTGGGGATACTAGAGATACAAGGGACATATCTCAATGTAATAAAGGCAATTTACCATGAACGACAGGAACATCATTCTAAATGAGACTCAAATCATTTCCATCAAAATGAGGTATAAGATAAGGATGTTGAGTCTATCCATATTTGTTCAAAATAATGCTTGAAGTCTTACCCAGATCAATAAAACAAAAGAAAGATATTAACAGAATGCAAATGGGGAGGGAAGAAGTCAAAGTATCTTTATTTACAGATCATATAGTTCCATAAAAAAGTACCCTAAAGACTCCACCAGGAAACTTCTACAGCTGATAAAATTGCATCAAAGTAGTAGTATACAAAATAACACAGAGAAATCAGTAGTCTTTCTATATACAAATCTCAAATATATCGAGAAAGAAATGAGAGGAACAATACTTTACATAGTAGCCCTCCAAAATATCTTGGAGTAACACTAAGTGAAAGACTTGTACAAAAAAATTTAAGACATTGAAGAAAGAAACTGAAGAAGATAGATGGAAAGGCCTCCCATGCTCATGGACTGATAGGATTAATGTAGTGAAAACAGCCATCCTACTAAAATCAGCAGTCTACATACTCAATGCAATCACCATAAAATTTTCAATACCATTCTTCACATAAATTGAATAAAATAATCTTAAACTGCATTTGGAAAACACACACACACACACACACACACACACACACACACACACACACACACTAGCTAAAACAATCCTCAGAAATAAAAGTACTACTGAAGGTAAACATATCATGATCCCTGACTTCAAGTTATACTACAGAGATGTAGTAATAAAAAGCATGGTAATGACATAAAAACAGATAGATTCATCAATGAAATAGAAATTAAGACACAAATATAAGTTCATAGTCCATATACCTTGTACAACTGATTTTTAACAAAGAAGTCAGAAATACACACTGGAGAAAAGAGAGCATCACCAACAAATGATGCTGGCTAACTTAATGGCTGTATGTAGAAAATGAATCTAGATCCATATATCTCACTCTGCACAAAACTAAACTCCAAATGGATCGAGAATATCAACATAAGACCAGATACTCTGAATCTGATAGAAGAGGAAGTAGGAAATACACTTGAACTCATTGTCACAGGAAAGAGCTTTCTGATAGCAGGACCCTGATAGTGTGGGAATTAAGATTGACAATTAATAACCATGTCTTCATGAAACTGAAAAACCTCTGTACATCAAATGACACCATTATTTGAGTTTAGAGACAGTTTAGAGAATGGTAAAATATCCCTACCAATTACTCAGTTGAAAGAGAGTAGTATCTAGGATATGTACATAACTAAAAAACAAACAAACAAAAGCCAATAAAACAACAATAACAACAAACAAAAACAAATAGCAATACCAATAAACAAATTAAATATAGGGCAGGGAACTAAACAGAGGTCTTAAAAGATGAAACAGAAATTACTAAAAAATACTTAAATTATTCAATGTCTTTAGCTATCAGGAAAATACAAATTAAAAACACTTTGAGGTTTCATTTTTCCCTAGTCAGAATGGCCAAGTTTACTAAATCAAATGCTGGTGAGGATGCAGGGAAAGAGGAACACGTACTGCTGATGGCAGTCCAAATAAGTACAACCACTATATAAATAAATGTGGAGGTTCTCCAAAAAGCTCGAAATTGATCTACCACAAGATCTAACTATACCATTCTTGTGTACATACCCAAAGGACTTGACATCTTACTACAGTGGAACACTCTCATCCATGTTTATTGCTGCTCTACTCAAAATAGCCATAAATTGGAAATTGCTTAAACATCAATCACCCGGAATATTATTCAGTTGCTAAGGCAAATGAACTTATGAAATTTTCAGGTAAATGAATAAACCTAGAAACAATCATTCTGAGTGAGATAACCCAAACTTGGAAAGACAAACATTACATGTTTTGCTCATATGTGGATATTAACTAGCTTTTATGCTTTAGATATGTGTGTTTCATTTATAATCCTGACAAAAGTTAGGTAGTTGTTAAGGGACCAGAAGAGAGGAAGAATCATCCAGGAAAGGGGAAATATAATACACTGTTATGAAAGGATCAAAAGGAAATTAGAATAAGTAGCATTAAATGGGGTGGGGAATGGGAGGGCAGGGTAGAGGATGGAATATGGGGAGAGAAAATTAACACTACAGACCTTTTGAAAAACCACATGGAAACCTACTACTGTAGAAACTTTCTGAAATAATACATACATAAAGGACTTAGTATATAATGGAGGGACACTATCTCAACTAGGCTTCATATGCTACCAAACGAAACCCCCACTAACAGAAATTTTTTACATAATTCTACATTGTTGGTCAACAGTGGCTGTATTCTGCACAGATTATTGACAATGCTTTGGCTTACCCTCTACAACTTAATGGTGAGACCCTATTGCCAATGATACCACATACTTATATCATAAAACACGAAGAAACCTAACTGATACTCAACCGAAAGCTTTACCCCTATTGCCTAGTGATCATTGTGCTAGAATTGCTATACATACTACCTCAGGAGAAAGTAATCATCAATCTCACACAGTTATAAACCCTACAAACTACACCAACGGACACCTATAAGATATGCCACCAGTGCAACAATGGGGCAAATGTTAGGGGGAAAATTAACCAGTTCCAGATTGGATTTAGAGCCCAATTAATGAGATGGAAACCATACCTGACACTGTAAATAAGCCAAGAATCCAAGATTAGATCAGTCATGAACACTAGAGGAAAAGGCATTATTATTCTTTTAAATGAGCATAGCAATAAAATGACACATTACTATACCCATAGATGAGCACATCACTCAACCCTCATCTGGAAACTCTCTGCTTGCAGTAGATGGTAATTAACACAGAAACCCATAACTAGGTAGTGTACAGACAGTAAGGGACTTTGAAAGATTCATCCCTAAATGGGATGTCTAAATTACAGTCCTCCCCGTTAAGGCTTAGACATATATACATAATGTGAGACAGAGAGAGTCTAAGGGCCAGATGTGGAGGATGACTTACAGGAAACAGCATTTTTTTAGACACAGCAGAGTAGACTCAAACATAAAATCTCAGAGATTTTGACAGCATGACTAAGACCTGCAGAAGCTCAAGGAAGACAAAATCCCAGCATAGAGGAGAGGTGCAATCGAAGTCCCACCTTGTACCAAGAAGCTATTCACAATTGGTAGATGCTGGAGAGGCTAAACTAGTTTTATTTTCTGTAGTGACCCTGTGACTACTAACCATATCTAGGGAACATCCCATGCTCAAGAATAACAGGTAAACACAAATTGAACCCCATGTTTTGTCTTTTTTGCTTTGTTTTGTTCTGTTTCATGACAGAAAGAACATAAAGTTGGGTGGATATGGAGGTGGGGAGAACCTCATAGGAGGTAGGGGAAATGAAAGAATATTATCAAAATATATTGGATGAAATTATCAAAGACAATATAAAATTATTTTTAAGAAACAGAAAAATATATTGCTGGTAGCTATAACTCACCAAGTACTAATGTCTCTCATGAACTGGAAGAAGAAAACCTTCACAAGTTTCTCTACACCTTGCTTTTTCTTGTTGCAGTAAAGATTTTCAAAGTGAGCCTTAATGATAACATTCTCTTTCTCATCTCTAGTTTTATTAATTTTGGTCTTCTTTCCATTTCTTTAGATACTTTATGTATGGTTTGTCCATTTTGTTTCTTTTCAAAGAACTAATTCTTTGTTCTTTAATTCATTGTATTGTTCTTTTTCACTCCATTAATTTCTTTCCTCGTTATTATTTCTTTCTATGCATTACTTTTAACTTTGGCTTGTTCTTTTTTTATGACTCTGTTATACTTTAAGTTGTTCATTTGATGTTCATAATTTCTAATGTAGGCATCTATACATTTCCCTCTCAGGACTGTTTTAATTGTGTTCCAACAAACTGGTAGGATGTTTTTCATATCATTTAGTTCTGGTTGTCTTAGCTTGCATTTCTATTGCTGTGAAGAGACACCATGACTATGGGGCAACTCTTATAAAGAAAACATTTAATTGGGGTGGCTTGTGTAGAGTTTCAGAGGTTCAGTCCATTATGATCATGATGGGGAGCATGATGGAGTGCAGGCAGACATTTGCTGGAACTGAGAGTGTTACATCTTGCAGGCAACCAGAAGTCAACTGACAGTCACATTCACGGATGCTTGAGCAAAAGAGACCTCAAAGCCTGCCCCTACACTGACACACTTCTTCCAACAAACCCACACCTCCTAATAGTGCTACTCCCTTTGGGGTCATTTTCTTTCAAACAACCACACTGGTGATTTTAAAATTTTTTCTTTTGATTTTTTTTCAATGACTCATTAATATGTTCTTTAGTCTCCATTACTTTATATATTTAACATAGGGTATTTCTTGTTTCACTCTAATATAACAGTAAAATCAATCACTTCCATTTCATTTTTCATTTACTAAGTCTTGTTTTGTATATGTCAATAAAATATGTTTTAGATAAAATTCCCTGAATTGCTGAAAGGCATCAGTATTCTATAGTGTTTGGATGAAACATTCTGTTGATGCCTGTTGAGTCCATTTGATCTATAATGTCATTTAACTGATTCAAAAGAATAGTTTGTTGTCTGAATGAACTCTCTAATTGGTGAGAAAGGAATGTGAAAGTTAATCTGCGACTTAATATTTAATAATGATTGTTTTGAAATTGAGTGTACTGATGATCTATGTGATTAGAATAGTTATTTCCTCCCAAGAGTTGCTCCCTTATTACATACAAAGTAACCTTCTTTATCTCCTTTTACCTAATTTTGGTTCAAAGTCCAGTTTGTCACATTAGAATGATTAACCTCACATTTTGTCTTTATAGTTCCATCTCCTTGGCAACCATTTTCATCTTTTCATTATAAGGCTGTATTTCTCTTTTATAATGAGTTGTGTCTTAGAGGGGAAACAATAGGTGGATTCCATTGTTTTAATACAAGATGCCAGTCTGTGTTAACTGATAGAAGAATTGAGGTCATTAATACCCAAAGTTATTATTGAAAAGTATGTATTATTTTCTGTCATTTTGTTTTTATAACATTCACAATTTTCTTAATATTCCTTTGCTTATCTATTGTTCCAGTGAACGTTCTTGTAACTTTAGTGTATACAATTGCTTCATGTATTTTCTATAGTACTGTCTTTCTGGTCACAAATTCTTCTATTTTATAGTTATCATAAAAAGTTTTCTTCTGCTTTCGATTGGTGCTACAGTGATTGGAATTATCAGTCTTTTAGACCTTGAAATATGTCATCCTGTATTTTTTAATTTTTCTTAAGAAATCTATGAATATGCTTACTTGATACTTCTCTTTTGTGGCTTCAATACTTTGTCCTTGCTCTGTATGCTTAGTGTTTCCACTCTAACATAATATAGCATTTTCTTCTGGTCTTGTCTGTTGAACACTCTAAATGTTTCCTGTATCTTTTCTAGATTTTGGAAATTTTATGCTATTCTTTTATTGGATCCACTTTCTCTGGCCTTGGCTTGTACTTCTTCTTTTATGCTTATAATTCATAAAATCAGTCTTTGTGATGATGTCCCATATACCTTACCTATTCTGTTTGTTTTCACTTGCTTATTATTTTCCCTTTATTGTTGTCTGGAAGTTCTAATTTCTTCGCCTTGCCTTTAATCCCTGGCATCCTTACTGGTTTCATTTTCTTGCGCATATTTTTAGATTTATCTATATGTGTGCTTCATTTTCAAAGTCACAATAATCAAACTCTTCTTATAAATCCTCTATTGACTTCCTTATTTCCTTCAGTTTAATGCTCTTTGAATGCATTTAAGTATTTATTTGTGCCTTCTTTTATTTCTCTGTACTTTTTGTTTGTTTGTTTGTTTTTTGAGACAGGGTTTTTCCATGTAGTTTTGGTGCCTGTCCTGGATCTCGCTCTGTAAACCAGGATGGCCTCAAACTCACAGAGATCTGCCTGGCTCTTCCTCCCGAGTGCTGGGATTAAATGTGTGCACCACCACCGTCTGGCTTCTCTGTACTTCTATAATCACTCTTTAATACTTGACTTTTCACCCAAATACTCAGGGCACCAGGCCTGATCTCAACACCACTTGATATATAGACCAACTATAAAACTACAGTAATTATTGGCTAAGAGCAATTACCCTTTGAACTTCAATAAAGGAACAAAGATAGCATCATACATAATAGGATATTAATCACTAAGGGTCAGAATAAAAAAAGAATAAGCTCAGTAAGTTTGGGAAATAATATAAGAGTAATAGAAAAATAATAGAGGAGGAGCAAGTGCAAAGATTAGTTGGGAAATTGCTTATGTAAATAGCTTAAAGAATATTAAAACTATAGATGAGCCTGAGCAAGTAGTATAAAAATCGTTGATGCCAAACTTGGAATATTCATCCTACTCACTTTCATAATGCTAGAAGATGCTATGCATGCTACCAGGGGAGAAAAATAATCAAAATTATAAGCTGTAATAACCACTGGCCTTGGCAATATATGACCACTGGTATAATTGAAGCTTAAATGTTATAGAAGTAACCAACCATTTTTTAATTGGATTTAAGGCCTGCTTCATGAGACAAGACTCATACTTGGTACCAACACCCGTTAACAGGTGATGGCCCCAGGGCAAAACCTACTATTATTCTGTTGAATGGGCCTAGGATCAAACTGACTAATGAACACATAACTTCATATCTATAGATTAGTATGTCTTTCAACCCTCATCAGTGAACCTTCTTTCCACAGTTGGTTGTGATTAGTACAGAGAAGCTCAATGGCCACCTTGCAGAGAATAAAAGACTATGGAGTTTTCAACCATAAATGGGGCATCTATATAATAACTCTCCCCTCAAGTCTCAAGGATTAGTATGGAAGACAAAACAGAAATACTGTGTGCTGTCTAATTTTACATCAGATTGACACAGCCTCCATAAGATCAGGCTGTAGGAGAGACTATAGAGTATTTTTTAAATTAGCAATTTATGTAGGAGGGAACATCCCTGGGCTGTAGGTCCTGGGTTCTATCAAAAAGCAGGCTGAATAAGCCAGTAAGCGGCTCTCCTCCATGGCCTCTGCCTCCAGGTTCCTGCTCTGTTTGAGTTCCTGTCCTGATGTCCTTTGATGATGGACAGTGATATGGAAGTGTAAGCCAAATAAACTTCCTCCACAACTTGCTTTTGTCCATGGCATTTTATCTCAACAATAGAAACCCTAACTAGGAAAGATTATATAAACGATAGTGGGTAATATTTGTAGAAACACTGTCTTCTGGACATGATGGGTTTTTATACGTATGAACTTACAGCAGTCGTGACTGCATGCACAAGATCAAACTAGATAAACATCTCAGCATTGGAATTAAATAACATCACACATCAAATGGACCTAACAAACATTTACAGGACATTCCACCAAACACTAAAGAATATATATTCTTTCCTGCAGCCCATGGAATTTGTCTTATTTGACCACATATTAGAAAACAAAATAGTCTCAAGAAGTATGGGAAAATTAATTATATCCTATATTCCATCTTCCCACTGTGGAATAGAACTAGATATCAACAGGAATGGAAACTACAAAAGGTACACATACTCATAGAGTTTAAACAAGTACTATTAAGTTAGTATATGTCATGAAAGGAATCAAGATGAAAAAATTTTTAACCCCAGAACTGAATCAAAATGAAGGCATAATTTATCAAAACCTATGGGACACAGTGAAGGCCATTGTAAGTGGTTGGTGTATAGTACTTTCATAAACAAATTTGAGAGATCTTATGCTAATAATTTAATGATGAACCTGAAAGCCTTGGAAAAACTAAAACAGCAAACTCCAAAATAGCTTCTGATAAGAAATTCTCAAATGATGGTCAATGCTATGAAACTTTGTGTGTGTGTATTTTTGTTTGTTTGTTTGTTTGTTTTGTTTATTGAGACAGATGTGAATGAAACATTTTTTTTAAACCTGCTCACTATCTTTGGCCAACAGGGAAACACAGATAAAAGCTATTTTAAAATTCTATCTCATCCCAGTCAGAATGCTCATCAAATGATTCAAAGCACTGGCGTGTATATGTGAAAGGGAAACTCAGATATTGGGAATATAAACCACTGCAGCAACTACAGGAATCAATCGGGATTTCCCAAAAACTATAAGTAGACATAGAACTGTCATATGACCCAGCTCTGCAACTCTTATATACCTGTCTAACCTACTTAATATCTTCTACAGAAACACTTGTTGCATCCATGCTTATTGTAGCTATAATCATGATAGCTAAGAAATGGAATCAACTTAGATGTCCACCAGGATGAATAGATTAAAAAAATGTTACATATACACAGTAGAATATTATTCAGCTGTAAAGTAAACCAACATCATAAAATTTCAAAATAGTTGGACAGAACTGGAAAAAAATTATAGTGAGTGAGGTAACTCAGGCCCAGAAAATCAAATATCACAGATCCTCTCCCATCTGTATCCTAACTTCAAATTGTTTGTGTGTTGAACTTGAAATAGAAGCGGAAACCAGTAAACTAGAAGTGAGTCTACTTGAGAATGCCTTAGAATTTTAGGATATAAAATTATAGGTAACAATAAAAGTAGAGAGATGGGGGTAGAAAACCTCAAGCATAGAGAGATGTGCAAGTGTGAGAAAATAAATTGGTGTCAGTGAGGGATAACCAAAAAAAAAAGGATAGATACAAAAGCCGTATAGAACCTTACTATCTCACAGCCCATGTAAAATACATAATTGGAGAGATAGCAGAATATTCGATATATGATAGGAGATGTGGGAGATGTATTGAAGGTTGCTGTTTGAGCAAGGATGGGAAGTAGGGGTGGAGAGGAGATGTGGATGGGCTAACATAAACTTGAGATATGGAAGTTACTGTATAAAAACCATTAGTTAGCAAAGAAATTTCAAAATATAAGTTAAAAAAAATAAATTCAAACAGATTATCTTGCATGGGTGAATAATGTTGTTTCCAGAAGATGTGGTATTAAAGAAAAATTGAAGTACAAGGCATAAAATAGCTCCTGACAGGATATTGGTCAGGAAGGGCCCAGAGATATTCAAAATAACATGGGCTACTGCCATTTTCCTTGTTTTCTATCTGTAAGTACATGGTAAAACCCTGCTGCAAGACCCCACTCATCAAAGTGGTTAACTTATGAAAATGCAAACTTATTTTAAAGGAGAGAGTTCTTACTGAGGAAAATGCTGAAGGGGTTTCCCCACTTCTTGAAACCAACTCTCTTGGCAAGAGTTTCCTCAAAGTCTACCAACGGAAACTGATGCAGCCATGGTTTAACAGGGCAAGGCAATATCTCAAACTGGCAGTAGAATCGAGTGCTATTTTTACAGGCATGAAAAATGTAATATTGAAGGAGTATGAGAGAGCAGTTGAGGCCATACAATGCATGGGGTGGTCAAAGTCCTTGCAAAGGGACCCTGAAAGGCCATTGCATGACTTTGCAAATGAAGCCACTTGCAATGGAGACTCTAGGATGTTGGAAATGCCAGAACTATGGGGCATTTGCCAAAGAAAGCCAAATGCATGGAGTGGAGCTACCTCAAGAGAGAAGCTCTTTATCCTACAATCAGCAGAATTGGAGGTGTGGCAAAGCCCAGGTGACTGATTCTATCCTGGGTCTCAGATGTTTGACATGAAGTTCAATAATTTGGTGTGTGTCTTGGTAGGTTGCATTCTTGCTTTGGTTTGGTCTGATCAATCTTTCTATGCCTCAATTCTTCCTGTTCAGAATAGGAATGTCTACTCAGTACAATCATATGATCTGTACCTTTTTTTTTAATTTTAGAGGAACTCATAATTAAGAGATTGCTTTGATTCTGAGATGAGACTTGGACTTGGTATTTTTTTAAGACTCTGAGATACCATCTTATATCCATCAGAATGGCTAAGATCAAAAACACTGAAGACAGTTTATCTTGGAGAGGATGTGGAGCAAGGGGAACTCTCCTCCACTGTTGGTGGGAATGCAAGCTTGTATAGCCATTTTGGAAATCAATATGGTGCTTTCTTAGAAAATTGGGAATCAACCTCCCTCAAGACCCAGCTATACCACTCTTGGGCATATACCCAAGGAATGCTCAATCATACCACAAGGGCACTTGCTCAGTTATGTTCATAGCAGCATTTTTGTAATAGCCAGAACCTGGAAACAACCTAGATGCCCTTCAACTGAAGAATGGATAAATAAAATGTGGTACATATACACAATGGAGTTACTTAGCAGGGAAAAACAATGACATCATGAGGTTTGCTGGCAAATGGATAGAATTAGAAAAAATCATCCTGAGTGAAGTAACCCAGATTCAGAAAGACAAACATGGTGGATACTAGATGTAAAGCAAAGGATAACCAGACTGCAACTCACAACTCCAGGGACGCTACCTAGTAAAGAGGACTCTAAGAAAGACACAGGGATAGCCAAACAACAGAGAAATGGATGAGATCGACATGAGCAAACTGGGGGTGAGGGGGTTAATGGAGGGCAAGGGTCAGGGAAAAGAGAGCTTATGGGACAGGGACGTCCCAACTGGATCAGGAGCAGTATGGGAGAATGGAGAGGGAGATACCACGATGAATGAAGACCCCAGGGGAATAGGAAGAAGCAGAGTGCTAGAGAGGTCCCCAGAAATCCACGGATACCTCCACTGTAGACTACTGGCAATGGTCGAGAGAGCACCTGAGCTGACCTGCTCTGATGATCGGATGACCAAACACCCTGGCTGTGATGATAGAACTCTCATCCAGTGTCTGATAGAAGCGAATGCAGAGATCCATGGCCGAGCCCCAGGTGGAGCTCAAGGAGCCCAATCGGAGAGAGAGAAGGGATTGTATGAGTAAAAGATGTTGAGACCATGACTGGAGGAAGTACAGGGACAAATAGCCAAACTAGTTAAAGCACATGAACTGTGAACTAATGGCCGAGGAGCCCCCATGGAATTCGATCAGGCCCTCTGGATAAGTGAGACAGTTGATTAGCTTGAACTGTTTGGGAGGCCCCCAGGCAGTGGAGCCGGGACCTGTTCTTGGTGCATGCGCTGACTCTTTGGAGCCTGGGGCCTATGCTGAGACACTTTGCTCAGCTTTGGTGTAGGGAGGAGGGGACTGGACCTTCCTTGGCTGAGTCTGCCAGGCTGGGCTGACTCCCCAGGGGAGACCTTGCCTTGGAGGAGGTAGGAGTGGGGGGTGGATTGCGGGGGAGGGCTGGAGGTGGGAGGAGAGAGGATGGGGGAATCCATGGCTGATATGTGAAATTAAGTTAATTATAAAATAAAAATACTTAAATTTTTTTCAAAAAAGATTTATTTATTTATTATGTATACAGTGTTCTGCATGCATGTATGCCTGCAGACCAGAAGAGAGTACCAGATTTCATTGTAGATGGTTGGCTGGGAATTGAACTCAGGACCTCTAGAAGAGTTAAGAGTGGCTCTTAACTTCTGAGCGACTTCTCCAGCCCCCTGGACTTTGTATTCTTAAACGATGTTGTGAATTTTGCAAATTGTGGGTACTTTTGAAGTTGAACTAAACTTGTTTTGCATTATGAGAAGACTGAACCTATGGGGGCAAAGCATAGATTATGGCTTAGAAGTGTGCCTTTACCCACTGTTACACCCAATAGTAGATGTCCAACACAAGGTGAACTCAATGGCATTTTGGGGAATTCTTTGTCTCATAATGTTTTGTCAGGGCATTTTTTAAAAACCTTACAGGTTCTTTGCATATATATTATGGCTTCCAGTTTTGTGTCTTTATGGGATTCCTGTGTTTACTAATATATCTCTGTATTGATATGTGTTTCTTGTACTTTTTCTTTTGTTCGTTTGTTTGTTTTTGTTTTTGGTTATCTTCTTGTTCATTTTTGATTTATTGTTTTATTTTATTATTATTATTATTATTTACATTCTTGTTTGTTTTCTACAGAAAGTCAGAAAAGATGTGGATTTGGGTGGGAAGGGATATGGGGAAAATCTCAGTGGAGTTGGGGAAGGGAAACTGTAATCATAATGTATTGTATGAAAAAAAACTATTTTCAACAAAAGAAAAATAGAGGAAAATATTTTTAAAAAGTAAAAGTATTGTGTTTGAGTGCAAAATTGACAAGGGGTGAAGTTGTGGTGGTTATTATTCATTGTTAATTTGTCAGGATCTCAAATCACCTTGAAGATTAGCCTTTGGCTAAGACTAAGGCTGAAAGGGATTATTTAGATTAGGTTAGTGTCTGGCTATGCCTGTGAGGGATTACCTTGATTAGGTTAATTAATGTAAAAAGAACCACCCTAAAAATGAATGACACCATTTCTTAGGCTTGGGTTCTGTATTACATATAAAGGAGAAAGAGAATTATAAACCAGACATCCATTGTTTTCTGCTTCCTGTCTGAGGATGCAATGGGAGCAGCTGCCTCAAGCTCCTGCTGCTAGGACTTGCCATGATGGACTATAACTGTAAGCCAAAATAAAACCTTTCTCTCTTAAGTTGTTTCTATCAGTGTTAGATAAAGATTGATCCAGGAGACATGAAAATGAAAGAGACTGAAATTGACTTCAACAGAAAAAGATAGTACCCTACTGCTAAGAGGGGTGAGTAACCTCAGGGGATTGAAGGTTGTCTGTTCTGATGGGCGAGGCAGCCCTTTATAGGAGATGAGACTAGGGCTCAGGGCAGGGGAATTAGTGTTTTTTCTGTGAACAGGTGGGTTGGATAGACATCGATGATTGTTCTGGAATGGAATGTTTTGCTTAGGTGGGAGTTCTTTTTCAGAAGGGGAAATGTTTTTCTTGGGAGAGGGGAAACTTCTTAGTTTAGGAGGCTACACCATCCTTTGGAATTCTTTTTGATGAAGGAAAAATTTTTTTCTTTTTTTTGTGGGAGAGAAGATTCTGTAGTTTAGAATATACTGTCTAAAGGATCCTGAAAGCATAAAAAGGAAGATGGGTACCATATTCATCTGGCTCCTTCCTGCTGAGTTGGGGTAGAGTTGGGTTTTCGGAGTTGGAGTCCAATGTTACGTAGTCCAGGTTAGTCTAGTGTATTAGGAACATAGTTTTAACATCTTCTTGAGTGCCAACTGGACCATAGTGCAAAAGGATGCTTAAAAATTATTATTGAATGATGTTAACAGACAAGGGACAAACAGAAGAACTCAAAGTATTAAGGGTGGGGGGTGCTAATAATGGAGATAACCATGTCCATATCCCAAGAGATAACAGTGTTGAGAACAGGGGATGATTCTATTTTGAGTTATGACTATGGTGATCTAGGACTATTAAGCATAAGAGCGGAATTCATCCTTGAAAAAACACACATTACTCCATGTCGGACTGTCAGTAATTCCAGGTCTCACTGACTTTGTGGGACTACAAGTATGAGGGAATTTAACTACGAACAGAGGAAGATATCAGCCTTTTGTATGTCTGGAAAGTATTGATCTATCTGAGAAGCAAAGATTTTTATTGATGTTTGACTTAGACTCAAGGCCCTAGCACTTAGGGAAGTGTTGTCTGTCCTAAGGGTGATGAGAAGGGTGAGGGTCAATATGAGAAGTCATTTAGTATGGATAGGAAAAGCATTTTAGGGATGATCTATTTGCACCATGGCTCTGATTTAAAATTGTAGTTCTGAACCTGAGTAGATTAATATTGAGTACAAGTGTGGTTGCAGCACAGAGGTTTTAAAGGGGTAGGATCTTGTAGAACATTCTTCTAAGACATACAGAGTGATTTTGCTGCAAAGTTTAAGTTAAGGGAGGTGTTGCAAGTTCAAGGAAGGGGAAGAAAAGACTGAGTGGTGTGGTTGAAGAGACACATAGTGGATTCTATAGTAGTGACAATAGCAGGAATTAGAAGAAAATAGTTAGTGGCAAACATTAATCCATGATGGAAAGAAGGAGTAAGCCTAGTATCATTAGACCTTGTTGTAGAAATCCAGGAGTCATGATGGGTTAAGGAGGAGAGGTTGTGGTCTGTTAATAGTTGGTGTATATTTTTGCAAGAGTTAGAATTACATGTTTCGACATTTTCCATAGGGAGAATTTGAGGTAAGGCTGGAGGTAGAGTAGGAGAAAGCTGGAACCTAGAAAAGGACTGTTGGGGGACAAACATCTTTAGAAAATCATAATACCTCCCAGGTCCATCTCGCTTCCATCCATCTTTACTCCAGACTGTCTTCTTTGTAACCAGGCTGGGTTTCTCTGTAGACTATAAAGCTGGAGTTGAGGGGGATTGCATGTACTGTGAATGCAGACAGATGAAGGGAGTGGATTGGCAAGGGATGAGAGAGGAATCCCAAATACGACATCCAGCAACTATTCTAGGGACAAACGAAATGTGGTATTTTTCCCATTGAACAATTGCTGGTTGGCTGGTATGCCCAACAGAGGTATTTATTTTGGGTGGAAGATTCTGTTGTGGAGTATCCACCAGAGAAGACTGCTCAGACATAGGTTTAAACTAATAGAAAATCTTTATTAGACAGCTGGCAACTGGTGTTTGGGATCTCAGTGTAGTTCCATAGTCCCAAGCCTTTCTCAGGATGAGTTTTAAGCACAAAATCCATGTCTTTTGTTGACATACTTCAGTTAACAAGAACAGTTAGTCAGAAGTGGAACTACAGAAGCCAAAAAGCAATGTTAGTACATTTAGACACTTTCCAAAAACTATGGAATTTAATGGATTAGGCCTTTGTTTTCATTTTAGCAGGTGGTGCTGTCTATGTGCTGAGTTTTATAACCTAAATGGTATTTCTGCTACAGAGTCAGTTGTGCTAAGGTCTTGGGGCTTACTAAGGTCTAGGACCCTGTTACATATTCCTTCTGCCAAGTAATGTTGCTACAATAAGAGCTGGAATTGGCTTCTAGGGCCTAATAGATTATGAAGTACACAAAGGCTTCTTCCAGAGTAATAGTGCTTATGTTGTAATTTAGGATCTTTTTGTCATATACAGAGGTAACCTGGAGGAGGAGGGGGACTGCATAGGAAGTGGGAGAAGTTGTATCAAACACAGGAGAGGGAGTATAACAGGAAGGAAGGCACAGTGACTCATTAATGGTAATGGTATTTTGGACTAGATACTCAGAGATAGAGGGGCACCTTAGTGGGAGTAAAGTAGGGATGATAGTTTATGAAGGTTTGATACAAGTGAGGGTAAAAAATGTTAGGAGAGGCTTTTCCTTCCATGTCTAGTCATCAGGATAACAGTAACCATTTCTACTGTCATGGGTACTGCACCAAAGCAAGCTAGCAGAATCAACAGTGGGTTGCAGAGCATGACAGAATAGATACAGGAGAAAGTAGAGCAGCAATGTAAAGAATGAGAGCTGGTCCTAGGTGAAAGGGATGAAGGATCCTTGAAGTCAGAGCTCTTCCACAGCATCCAGAAGTTTCTCAAAGGTGGCGAGGAACAGTAGAATCAGCCATAAGTCTTCTTGGAGATGTATCAGGAATGAATGGAGCTGTTATAGGGTGAGAGCCATTAGCTTCTGTTGGAACACTCGTGTTCAGATATAGGGGAAAGTCTGGTTATTTAAAGGGAGGTGGGTCCAGTGAGTATTGTTCAAAGGGGTTTGAGGCCTTTGTGAGGTGAGATAGATGAATCCATGAGGAGAGACCAAGCAGTTAGGGTGAAGAGAGCTATTTTATGGGAGCCAGTCCATTTTGGGCAAAGAGCCTGAGGGTTAGGGTTGGAGACATACACCAGACCCTCAATGTCTAAGAGTGATAGCGGGGCATCAGAGTGAGGACAGGAAGCAGCTCACAGTGGTAGATTTGGGTCAGATGATGGAATTGTTTTCTAAAGGGAGAAGTTTTTCTTAAAGGGCAGAGAGTTTTCTTCTATTTGATTCATATCTGATTGGGGAAACAAGTATGTGACCTAGGGTGGGTCCATCTGGTCCCACAATCTCTCTTAGGGAAAACATGAATTGACGTATGTCCAGGATGCTTGTGAGTCGGGAGCAAGTACAAGTGGAATGAGGGGAGAAGGTGAGGAAGTGGTGGAATCATGGAAAGAGAGGAATAGGGAGTGAGAGACATGGTCCTGGGAGAAGTAGATGAAGAGGGGTTGGAGGGTGATGGTGGGGAGGTAGGAAGAGAGGAGTCTGGGTTGGGAGAGGACAAGGTGGAATTGAGGAGTGGAGGAGGAGTAGGGGGATCAGGATTGAGAGGGCCAGGGTTGGGGAGTTTAGGAGCAATAGGAAGATTAGTAGGGTAAGTGGGTAGTTTGTTGGCAGGATCCAAATTGGAGAAGGTATAAGTGGGAGATGGGCAGCAGGTTAGTGGTGGGGAGTTGGAGGGTTGTTTAGAAAAGGGCTTTTGGAACAGTAAAATCGTTTATGTTATACAGGTTTGACAGAGAAAGGGCCATAACCTTAAAGGCAAAGAAAGCTTGGTCATAGAGGACCTTAGACCATTTGCCATTTTATCTGATAAAGTTAATAAAGTCAGTAAGCCAAGGCCAGGTATGGCTGCTGTCTAGATATTGGAGTCAGATCTGAGAGGAGAGACACATAATAGTAACAGGTCTGAGGTTCAGCTACATCTAAAGTTTTGAGGTTTGATTTTAAGCATGCCAAAGGGATGTCCTTGGGCACAATTTGGAACCCATCTCAGAAGGCAAAGAAGAGAGAGGCTACAGTCTTCTCCAAGTCATCACCTGGGCTTAGGCAGCAGTAGAAAGAATGAGCCTCATTTGCAGAAGAGAGCCTCTTTTGACTTTTGGAAGCCAGGTGTCAAAAGCTGAGGAACTCCAGAAGTCAGAGAAGGCCTAGGACTGCGGTGCCTCCATGTGTTGACCAAGACTTACCTTCCTGACAAATTTGTCATGAGTGTGGTTTGGTCAGAGACACAAATGGTAAACAGTCTCCGTTCTGGTGGACAGTAGATAATGAGAAACAGAGAGGAAGGCAAATTAGCAGAAGGACCAAAACTGAATTCCTGTGGCACACAAACAAAACCCCAGAACACGGTTTGCAGGCTTGTGTTGACAAAGACTGCAAAGACCCAGAGGTTAGGTCAACTGCTGTGGATCATACTCCTGATTGGCTAGGTGTCAGAAAATGGAGGGAGATAGAGAAGAGGAGAGAGAAAAAGTTACTGGGGGAAATGGGGAGTCTAGGGCACAGACCCCCTCCCCAACACCTCCTTTTTCTGAGATCTGGTGTTTTTGCCTAGGTGGATTAGTTCTAAGTCAGGTGGCAATAGCATAAATTTAGGATGACAGCCTAGAATGTCACATCAGAGGTATCCTGTTCTTTCAATGAGAAAGAAGTAGATTTCCCTTCACAGACCACCCTTTCATATGGTATTCTAAGTCTTCAGGAGGAACAAAGCTGATTATTGAGGAAGAGTGTCCATCCTCAATAGTCCCCAAGCTTGCTAAGGCCTGTCCAGCTACCTAATTATTTGTTGAGAACTATTGCCAAGTACATTTTACATTACCCTGGGAAGTATACATTACAGTAAGTCATTTTAAAAAACAATGGACTTTGGGAGATTAAGGCTTTTGCCTTAAAACAAAGATGGAAATATGCGTGATTCCACATATCCCAGATAGTACTCAACAATGGGATTAATGGCCAGTGATAGGTGTATTATGGTCTACAGATACTACTTCTAACCCATACAAATGTTATTAAGGAAAGTAGAATCATGTTTATTTTCCTGGTGAGAAAGCTAAGCTTTAGGAATTTGAGTATATTATACAATGTGATATATATCTCATATATATATCTCAGTTAATGTGTAGAAAATATATAATTTGACTTCTTATTTGTTTAATTTGTTTTGTGTTAGCAATTCTAATATAAATATGAGTAAGAGTTTGTTCCTATTATGTCACAATTCCTTGTTGATGCATAACAGATTCTGCTGCTCCTTTTAGCTTAATCATAGATACATGGATGGTGAAAAGCAGAAGTCTATGCAAAGTTAGACAACATGTTGACATTTTAGCTGTAAAGAATAAGAAATTGTACTATTCTGGGTTAGGGCATCTCAAGGATATTTCTAAGTAGACTTGGGCTAAGAAGTAAATTACCATTTTGTTTTAAACATGGAGAGGCAAGTATCTATATAAGGGTGTTGGGAATCAATGAAATGTCCATGGTTTCTTGAAAGTGAGATCTCAGAATAGAGTCACATCAGGATGCCCAGATAGTTTTCCCTGGCAAGTGACTATCAGTTCTAATCACCTGCATGTTGCCTGTGTTATTTATATTGTCAACAGATTCAAAGCCAGAATCAAATTTCCTACATATACCCTAGAGGCACTCATAAAGGTAACTTAATTTACTCCTCTAATTTTTCAGGTGAGAAAATTGAAAGCCCCAAAGGTAAAATGTCTAATATGTTCACATAGTTTTAAGTGGAAAATAGGAAACAGAATTCCTTTTGTCAGAAGCAGGACCATGTGTGACATTCTTTTCTGTTCTCAGACACTCTCCACTCACTAGGAGTGGTCAATGAGTCCTGTGTGGTCCATAATGACTCTGATCATCAGTATGTGAAGCAAAGTGAATGTGACATCACTCAAGCAACTATTACTGTTCTCACTCTGGGTGGTGTACTCTGCATGTCCTCCCATAGAGCTCAGAGGGAGTCATTTAGTCTTTGCCCATATGCCACTCTCTGTCTTCCCATAGAGAGTTAGTATCACATGAGAAACTGAGGAACTCACTTTCTGGGGACAAGACAGGTATGCAAGGAAGTACAATTAATACTTTCACAAACACATTAATCATCCTGATTACCTCCTATGGCAGTCTTTCTCCCCACAGGAGAAAGGAAAGAGAGACCCACAAAAGCAGGTATTTTGTTTGCTTGCTTCTTTCAGGGCTGGGTTGAACCAGGGCCGCAATCATACTAGGCAAGCATTCTACCACTGGTTTCCACCCATGCCTCTGAAAGTGACATTATTTTCCTTTTTAGAAAGTGCAAATGGATCAGCAACTCGGATTGACCATGATGCATGGGACTCCAAAGACACTATGCTGAGCAGTTTCTGGCTGAAGCAATAGGTAATATCAAACAGTCCATAGAAAAACTAAAATTCATTTTCCACGGATGAGATTAGATCAAAGGCAGTTAAACATTTGTCTTTTCTTCATTTTCTCTTAAATGAAGGAGGTGATATTACAGAGCAAATTTACAAAATGAAAATTCCAAGCTGATAAATCCAAGGGGAGAAAAATGGATATTTCGGCTGCCTTTCTATATCTAGAGTCAACATTCAGAGAGCCTAGATTAATAGAGCAAACAGAGAGATGATTACCCTGGTAACGAAATCTCCATTAAGCCTCGCTGGAGGAGAAAATGAAAAGTTTGAACATCTGTCAGGTTCAACCAGAGTTCATGGAGGATAGAAATTTGTGGGTTCTTATTTTATTTTTTAAAATTAGAGTTCCCAGAATGAAAGCACAAACCTCCTTCTAATAGGGCAGTTGCCCATAAATGCGCTAGAGTCCAGGAGCAATATGGACTGATCCAGGTCATCCACACACATTCTTGGAATCAAATAAAGTTGAGTCTTTGGGTTTCTTCCCAGGGTCCAGCAACCCATGGACAGCAAAGCCAACACTCTGAAAACCCAATTTAGCCCCTGACTGTAGACTCATTTTAAATAAGAACTTATTGGAATGAGTTGCATTTGATAAGAAAAGCCATCTGCTATTTCCCCCACCCCCAACTGCCATTTTTGTCTCAGCAGATGAAGAGAGAGCCTACACCAAATATGGCAGTTCTGTTGGTTTCCATTTCTTTCTTTTATGTAGCAGAACAATGTAACCTAATATCAAAAGGTCACATTGTATTGGCAACTCCTTCCCAGCCCAACTCCCCTGCTCTCCCAGTCTGTGGTAGGCCATTCTCCTCTACACTCCCGAGAAAACTGGCTCTAGAGGTCATGCATCAGTGAGGTTATGGGGCTCTATCATTCCACTCGTGACTGATTTCACTAACCCTAAGAGTTTATTGTTTAACCCATGGTCCCTTAAATGGTATCTCCTCGGTGCTTGAAGTGTGAGATATGTGGAATCTGAATGAAATGGCACACAATGTGAACATTGCATTGACATACTCTAGGGGTCCTGAAATTACAGCCTAAGGGTCTTTATTGGGTTCATTTTCTCTGCCAATTAAAAGAATAAAAAGAAAGATCCAGGGCCCAAAAGGTAGCAGCAGAGAAATCATACCACGTTAGCACCACAACCAGAATCAACAGTTGAGGAAAAGCTCTTTTTATTGGGGGTGTGGAAGAACATATAAACAGAAGACATACAGAAAAAAAAAGAGGACTCAGGAAGCTGAAAATTTCAGTCTTTTCTTGAGGGCTGGGGTTTTGAAGTCCTGGAAGAGTCTTCCTCTCCTGATTTAGGGCTGGTCAGTTTTTAAGAAAGCTGGGATGGTTGACTATCCCAGAACTGTTGTGTGATGTGTTCTGACCAGGCCTTGAACTTGTTGAGCCAGTCCATCAGCAGGGGTCCTGGGAAGGGGAAGCAAAAACCCACCTACAAAGCTTTTGTTTTAAGGTGCCAGGCTTTTGTCTCAAGTGAGGAAGAAGCCGGCCATCTGGAAAACTCATCATTTTTATTAGTTTCCTTTGGCCCCCTTGTCTCTATCTGTCTCCCTAAAAGGGAGTCTGTATAACTTCTCATCTCTAACTTTCTGCTTTTAGAGGTAACCCTAACTGCTTTCAGTGACTAGGAGGTGCTAACCACTTTTAACTGCTTGGAACTGAAAAAGGGTCCATGATTGAGGGACAGCAATCAAAATTTCTCAGAGGAGGGTCTATCTAAAAGGTCACAATGAAACCTAATGAATGGGAATGATCCAGAACATACGACAGATCTTTGGTGATGGTACACATCTTTGGAGCTTATCATACAAGTAAGGTAGCATTTAAAACATATGAAAAGTAAGACCGTAGGTAGTACTGTAATTCTTCCTGAGAGCACAGTTAGAAAACTAGTTGAGGCAGTTTTATCTTTATTATAGGAAGAGAACTGTCAATCAAACCATCCAAAGATTCCTCAGAAGGCTTTGTTATCGGTATCAATGAGACTGATGATTTTTCTGCCACCATTGTTTATTTTAAGATGTACACTGCAGAGGAGGCCATTTGTCTGACTTAACAGTTCAAGGGGCCTTTCATCAGCCAATGTAAGTTTAGATGTCAGCCACTGAGTTTCTTCTAACATTAAAAGACAAGGTTAATGAGGAAAATTCTCAACATTATGGCTAACATAAGCTTTGCTTAATAAAGTGTCACATAATTTTGTAGCTGGTTGAACTGTGTAGCAGAAAGTTTTACCACAATCCTATAAAGACTTGTTGACAATGTCTTACCAGCAAGAGATGCCTCCACCCATCTACCAGCTATAACATTCAGTGGAGGAGACAATATGAGCCAAACCTGAATGAAATCCAAGTTCCATTTGTTGAACTCACAACATCAGCATCTGTAAGTTTGACAACAGGTATTTGGCAGACTCTTTTAATTAGGGACCATGATTGATTAGGACACAGGACATCATATTACATATGAGAAGTATTCTTCTAGGAACAGATAACATTATCAGGAAGTAAATTATTAGTGAGAAATAGTTGTCTAAACTATATCTCATATGGTTAAGTATAATACAAAATCTTAGGACTGTTAACAAAAAGTACATATCAATCATTTTAGTCTTGGGTATACGTTTTTTTCTGGGTGTTTAAGAACATGTAGTTGCCCCAGATTAATTACTTTTTTTTAGCTGTCAAGGCAAGTTGAAGATCTAATCCTCAGAGATGATTTGGGCTTATGAGGAAGATCTGGGTGCTCTATTCTTCCTTTTTTCCCACAGTTTAAAGGCTTTGCTTGACCATTATTTCATTTGAAAGTGTAGAGAAATTTTTCCTCTTTGTTGGCCCTCCTCTTTGAAGACTGGACACTGGTTATAAGTCTACTCAGTGTCATCCCCATGATCTCCCTGAACAACAGAACAGGTGACTTTCCACAGTTACAGGACATTTTAAGGGATGCCCCATAGTTCTCTGAGACTTAGTTGACCTTGGAGGATGAGGGTAAAAATATTCTTTCTCCCTTTTAATTCCTCTGACCATGGCAATGCAGGCCTACAAATATGGTTATTGAACACCCAATGGGTGAGTTGTACAAGTTTATTATTTTTAATTCATGTGTAACGTTTAGGTGAAGTTTGAGCAGAAATTGTACACTTAAAAATAAATCTAGTGTAGACACACTTAACTCTGTGTTTCCATCCTGTAGCTTTTAGCAAGATCTGGATGGTCCTTCAGATCAAAGAGAAGCTAGACACAGAGAATTTTAGAGGACTTCTCTTACTTACAGAACAGCTCTAAGGTTGGTATTATAATTAATAGCTTCTTAGTAGATGGCATTTAAGCCATGGACTGGTCAAGTAAAAGACTAATTTTTCTTTTTTCCTAAACTCCTGAGGCTCTAACATATTTCAATTGTCAGGAGTGAAGCCAGTGGGGAACATGAAGGAATCTTGGAGGATTTCTTTTCCTCACCTGTAAAGTGAAAACAAGATTGGGAGAAACAGATGAGTTAGACTAATCCTCCTTGAGTCCCAAGTCAGCATCTGGAGAGAGCTACTCTTCAAACAATTTGCCAATTGAAGAGGTGGTTAGTGTCACCCAAACACCACTGTACAGGTTTCCAACGTAGGGTTGAATCATGCTTACCCTTGCCTACAGTTCCAGTCCCTGAAAGTTTTCACTTCTGCTCCAAGTATCATTACTGAGAGACAGACACTAGCTCTCTCCAACCCTCTCAGTAGGACAGACTAAGGTGGAGAGCACTCCTAACCTAATTCCTAACAGATCAAATTTAGGGTGACAAGGACCCTGAGAGATAAAGCCATATTTTTCCTTTCTGGAATCTAAATAATGGCCTGTATTTTGGTGTGTGTGTGTGTGTGTGTGTGTGTGTGTGTGTGTGTGTGTGTGTGTATCTATATGTTTGTGGGTGTGCTATAAATTTAAGTAACTTATAGCTTCTGCAGAGGGATGTAGTCACCCAATACATATCAAATAGTAGCCTAAACAAACAAACAAACAAAAGAATCAGTTGCCTTAGGGTTCCCATGATCTCATTTCTATTTTTTAAATTTTAGGATATATATATCTCACCATAAATACTTATCATGATTGGTTATCATCTGGGCAATATATAACCAAGCATGACAAATACTCATAGTGATTTTCTTTTTATTTAAAGAGTACTATTTAAATTAGGGAAGCCTTTTTACAATTTATGATATGTAAATTGGGTTTAAGTCTCTGTAATTTAAAATAGTAAAAATAGACAACTTAACAGAACCAAACATTTAAAAGACCTCAGAAAATGATTGCATTAGGTTTTATTTTGTTGTTGTTCACCTGTTACTGTAATTGAAATGCTCAAGGTTAAAATCCATCACCATGTTCATTACCTAGCTGTTGTCCCACTCTCTATCTGCCTGCTGAACAAGGAGTCTATCTAACTCCTAGTCTCAACATGGCAGCTCATTAAAGAATACAACTATTATGTTTTCACGTACCACTTAAAAATACATTTGAAAGTTTCTCAGTTCTATCTGATAATTATCGAAGGCTTCAGCTACACCCTTTCACCAACTGCTTGGCTTAGATTCTTACCATAACTTAGGAAGACTTAAATGTAACTACAAAGTGTAGGACTTTGTACTATTTTCTTTTTAAATATGTAATTTAGAATTTTTTCCAGTACTCCACTTTCTGTCATCTAGACAAAAAAATAAGCTCAGAAATAGTAGAATCAAATGACATTGTACTAGTTAGTGTTTGCTAGAGTAACAGAACTTATAGAATGAATATATCCATAATAAAAAGGAATTTATTAGAATGACTTACTATGGTCAAGCTAATCCAACAATGGCTGCCTATGAATGGAAGGTCCAAGAATACAGTTATTCAGTGTATGAGGCTGGATATCACAGCTGGCCTTCCTTATACACAAGAATTCTGAAGTAGGCTCTAATGTCAGTAAAAGAATGGACTTGCTAGTGAGGGTAAGAGTGAACAGAAAAAGAGAGAGCACTTCCTTCTTCCTTTATATATGTTGTCCAGATTAAAGGTGGATATTTTTACCTCAAAAGATCTGGATTAAAGGTTTATCTTCCCACCTCAAAGATCCAGATGAGAAGTGGATCTGCCCACTTCAAATGATTTAATTAAGAAAAAAAATCCCTCACGGATATACTCAATATATTAGATGTCATTTTATTTTCCCTTTCCCCATTCTGAAGCTATATTTTTGATGAAAGAGTATTTTAATAGATTCTTCTCCCTCCTCATCTCCCTGTCCTCATCCCTCTTGTTCCCTCCTACCATTTCTTGTGTGTGTGTTTGTGAGGTGTGTGTGTGTGTGTGTGTGTGTGTGTGTGTGTGTGTGTGTGTATGTGTGTGTATGTATATGTCCCATTAGTCCTTTTGTCTTGCTCCCAACTCCCGATTTTACTCACCACCCATTTTTACTGCTTCTTGTTCTCCTTTCAAAAAGTCTTTTCCTATGCCTGTATTTTCAAGTATTTCTCTAAGTTCCTTTTAACGGTTTCAGATGTTCAGATTGTTCACTATGGCTGATCCAGTTTTTAAATTATCATTTGTTGAAAATACTTTTTTCCCCCTTGAAGGTAGGTTTCTGGCAAATTTCTTGACAATCTGGTGTTGTACCTTTATGGGTCTATTTTTGGGTGCTCTATTCTATTCTGTTTCATAGGTTTATGTCTGGCTTTGTACCACTTCCCTGCTGCTTCTGATACTGTGGCTTTGCGGAGTAAACTGAGAACAGGTATTGTGGTAGCTGTAGAGGAACTCTTTCTGGCAAGGATTGCTTGAACTACTTGGGTTTTTTTTTTTTTTTTAAATGCCTTCATGAGAATTTTAGTATTGATGTTTCTGAGAAGAATGTTATTGGAACTTGTAGGAGGATTCGATTGAATCTTTAAGTTGTTTCCTGTAATGGGGCCATTTTTATAATATAAATTCTGCCCACAAAAGAGCATGAGGAGTCCTTCAATCTCCTGGTGTCATCTTTAATTTTTTTCTTAAATTTTTAAAAATTTTGTTGGTAGAGGTTTAGATTCATTGGGTATTATTTAAACTATTGGTAATATGATTGTTTTCTTAATTTCCTTCTTTGAAATGTTCTTACTAATTATATTTAAAACATACTAAGTTTTTGTATGCTGATTTGCCGAAAGTTTTTTTTTTTTTTGTTGTTTGTATGTTTGTTTTTTAAAATCAGATGTAAGAGTTTTCTTATATGCTCTTCTGAGATTATATTATCTGCTAATAGGGACAATTTTATTTCTGCCCTTTTTTTTGTTTCTCTCTTATTTCTTTCTCTTCCCCTATTGCTCAAGATAAGATTTTAAACACCATACTCTATGAGAGTGGATAAACTGGACAATGCTATCTTATTCCAAACTTTGAAGAAATGATTTCCAGCGTTGTCATTTGTAACCTTTATTTTATTGACATATGTTCTTTATACACCAAGTTTTTCCAGAATTTTATAATGCAATTGTGTTTAAAGGCCTTCCCTACAACTATTAAGATGATCATATTCTGTCCTTCACACTATTTATTGCTGCATTACATCAACTGGTTTATATGCTGCACCATTGTTGCATCTTTGGGATGAAACAAAGTTGGCCATAGTGTATAAACTTCTTGTGTTGTTAAATTTTATTTGCAAAAATTTTACTGAGAATTTTTGCATTTATGCTCATCGGGATAATTTTTCTGTAGTTTTCTGATGTTGTTGTATCCATATCTAACTTTTATATGAGGACTGTACTGACTTCACAGGATGAGTCTGGTAGTATTCCCTTTTTCTGCTTTTATGGAAGAGTTTGAAGAGCATGGATGTGAATTCTTCTTTAAATACCTGATAAATTCAAGAGTGAATCCATATAATGCTGAGAGACTTTTTTGTTCTTATTTATTCAAGAAACTATTAATGTTTTATTACTTGCTGCTTGTTATAGATCTGTTCAAGTTGTTATATAGTTTTGATAAGGTCATATACTTAAGAAACATAAATTTCTTCTAGGTTATCCAGAATTTTGGAATCTAGATTTTTCAAATTATCCTGAGACAATCCTCTGGATTTTGCTTGTATAATTGTAATGTCTCCATTTTAAACTCAAATTTTATGAATTGAGTCTACTCCTTTTCTTCGTTTGTTTAACTAAGGTCATGCTACACTTTTTTTAAGATGTATTTTCAGTGAACCAGTTTGGCTTTGTTGATTCTTTGTAGTGTTCCTTTAGTCTCTATTTCATTCATTGTTGTCATGAGTCTTGTTATTGCTTTCCATATACTGTTTTGTAGTTTTTCTTCATTTATGAGGTCTTAAATACATCACCAAATTATTTATTTGCAATTTCCTTGTTTAAATAGTACCATGTATAAACCTCCCTCTTGAAATTATTTTCCTTGCTATATTCCAAAGGCAATGATAATTTTGTGCATATGTTTTCCTTGGATTCTTGAATTTTCAGGTTCATCCATGATTTCTTCATTCCTGAAATGGTCATTCATAAATATATTTTTCCATCTTCATGTATTTGCATACTTTCAGTAGTTTCTCTTTCTATTGATTTCTAGTTTTAGTCCATGATCTGAGAATAAGAAGTTATTTTTACATTTGTTAATATTTACTTATGATATAAAATGTGATCTAGTTTAGAGAAATTTCCAAGGACTTTTGGGAGGGATGTGCCTTTTTCAGCTGTTCAGTGAGATATTCTGTGGATGTCTGATGAGTCTATTTTATCTGTTATTCATTTTAACTCCATACATTTTTGTCTGAATTCTCTATCTATTGAGAAGGGGTTACAAAAGACTTCTGGTATTATTGGATGAGTACATGTCTGTGCTCTATGTCTATTAGTGCTTGTTTTAGAAAATTGGAAGCACCAATATTTATTGCATTACACACACACACACACACACACACACACATATATATATATACATATACATATATATATATATATATATTTGTGTTGGACTTTTTTTTTCTAATTTTGTCTTGAAGCCTATTCTATCAGATATTAGAATAGCTTCACAAACTTGTTTTCACTTTCCAGTTTCTTGGCACATTGTCTTCCTTTCTTTTACTTTCAGTTTGTGAACCTTTACCCATGGAATGTTTTTCTTCAAGACAATAGACTGTCCCATCTTGCATGCTATGTGCTTTGTTCACAGACTAAGAAATTTATAAATATGAAACTCCCCAAATCTTATGAAGAAGCTAGCATTATGATCCAAATTATGATCCAAAGGGAAAAATAACAAAGCACAGAGGGGTTAACTTCCCTGCTCATCCTACTTTATTCTCTGTTCCTGTGATAAAACACTGAACAAAAAAGCAAGCTGGGGGAGGAAATGACTTACCTGGTTTATAGGTTACAGTCTATCATCAGGGAAAGGGAAGGAAGTAACTCAGGACAAAAATTTGGAGATAGGAACTGAAGTAGAGACAATAGCAGGGGGGTGCTGTTCGCTGGATTGCTGCTTCTAGCTTGCTTAGTTATCTTTCTGACATAGCCTTGGCCCACCTGCCTAAGGATGGTACAGTCTAGGCTGTACTATATCAACTAACAATCAAGGAAATGCCTGACAGGACAATCTAATGGAGACTATTTTAATTTGACGTTTCCCATTCCCAGGAGACTCTATTTTCTGTCAATTTGATAAACACTAACCAGCCTAATTGACTCCTTTTCCCACAGACAAATCACTACTAAACAGTAACCTTTACTATTTTGTTTGTCTCCAAGATTTCACTATAACATTAATATAACAATATAAAAACCAGCCCATATTTTGAAAGTCACCTGGCCTTTGTAAAGTTAAAAAAAATTAAACATATTCATATTTAAAAAGGGGAGAACAGGGTATAGCTACAATTAGATGAAAAGAATTCAACATGCCTCAGTGTAAACAGTGTTCAGCATTTTGATCTCACTCATAATCTACTGGGCTTCAACAGGCTTAGGCAGTTGCACTTGTCTGGGGACTCCACTCCAGAACTGCTGCTGTCCATGGTGGCTGTCCACAGTCCTAGCATATACAATACCAACATGGCTTCCTCTGGTATCTCAGACCATGGTAGTCCTTTGAGGAGTTATAATCCAAAAAGTGAAGCTTTCTTTGTCTTGGGCCTCTGTCATTGCCCAAAGCCAGGGAGATCCCTCAGCCGGGTAGCAGGTTCAGGGGCTGAGTCTATTTCTGCATAAGGTCCAGGCTGGTGTACACCATCTCACTGACCCTAGTGGGCCATGACAACATGGAGACCTCAGCCCTCTCTCTCATCTGTCACCACCATTGCATTTCCAGTTCTGCCTCTCTCCCTAGAGCACATACTACTCTATTTTTCTCTTTCCTACCTCTCCATCACATATTTGTTCTTTGTAGTGGTGTGCTCAGATGTGCTACTGCTCGGGTGGCTTCTGGCTGTCTGGGGGCAGTGGGACCTTAGCTGGCACCTACTACTGTTTCTAATATAACCCTGGCCTGCCAGCTAATGACTGTACCACTCACAGTGGACTGGGCCCTCCCATATAAATTTAAAATTGTTTTGAATGCCTCCAAAGAGATGCCTAAAGACCAATTTGATACCAGCAATTCTTCAATTGGGGTTCTGTATTCCCAAATGACTCTAGTTTATGTCAAGTTTATGGAAGTGTACCAGTACATTGCCCAAGGTCACACAGCTATTCAGAGTGGGAAGTCAAGTACAGTCAACCTTAATCCAAAGTCTGTGTTTCAGACCATATTTAAAGGAAATAATAAGAAGGCCAATAATAGCAGTCAGAAAATAAACTGTTTAGAATTTCCTATAAAATGATGACTATTACATTTACTATAAGTAGTGAGAGCCCAGAAGCAAAACAAAACAAAATACTCTTGGATTCTGACTGGGATTCCACATTATAGCACTTTTAAGAAAATATGACAATCAGAATGTGAAGTCGCTGTTTGTTTGAACACCAGTTTCTCTTTCTATGGGTTGCTTAGTCACCCCCTCTAACCTGAAAAGTCAGTTGCAGCCAGCTCTAAACTCAGAGCCATGCTTTATTTTTGAGATCTGGAGTGCCATTTGACATTACAACTCTTGTTTTCTCAGCTGTAACACAGAGATGATGGTGATTACTTTCTCTCAAAGTCATGTGTCACTGAGTAAGAATGGAAGCAGAACAAACATGGTGCAAAGAGATAATCTCTGTGGGAGTCCCATGCTGACATAGTATAGAAGCTATCCATTTCCAGCCTGCTGATAGTGGGAGACTCCCAAGCCATTATAGTCAAGGATAGAAGAAAGGCATTATAGAACCTTCCTCTGTGATGAAGTAAACTTGTTGAGGTCAGGCATATGTCAGCGATGTGCCTGATGGAGTCTTAAAGAGGCCATTGAGTGAGGCTGTGAAGTTGCAGCCTGAATTGCCTTGGAGACGCCAAGATGTTGGAGATGCCAGAGTCCTGGGATACCTGCTGAGGAGAGCTGCTAATAGTAAGTGGAACCAGCCCAAGAGAAAAAAGTATAGTGCAGTCAGCAAAGTTGACAGTAGTTGGAGATCTGAAGAGTGCTTTGATATCAGACATGGAGATGCAGAGTTTGGAGTTGGCCCAGCTGGTTTTCAGTCTTGCTTTGCTCCATCCAGTATTTCCTTTCTATGTTCCCTACTTTATTGTTTGTAATGGTAATGCATATCCTGTGCCATTATATACTGGAGGTATGTGATGCGCTTTTCAATTTTAATTTTACAGGGGGTTATAGTTAAGAGATTGCATGAAAAATTGGTCAAGACAGAAATAAAAAAGAAATTAAAGATTCTCTCAAATTTAATGAAAATGAATACATCGCATACCAAAATTTATGGGGCACAATAGAAGCAGTGTTAAGAGGAAAGTTCATAGTCCTAAGTGCCTACATAAAAAAATTGGACAGAGCTCACAGTAGCAGCTTAACAGCACACCCAAAAGCTCTTCAAGAAAAAGACACAAATGCATACAAGAGTAGATGGCAGGAAATAATCAGACTGAGGACTAAAATCAATAAAATAGAAACAAAGGGAATAATACAAAGAATCAATGAAATAAATAATTGATTCCTTGAGAAAATAAACAAGATAGACAAACCTTTATCCAAACTAACATAATGGTGTAGAGAGAATATCCAAATTAACAAAATTAGAAATGAAAAAAAGGACATATCAAAAGACATAGAGGAAATCCAGAGAATCATAAGGACACACTTTTAAAACCTGTACTCAACTAAATTTGAAAATCTACAAGAAATGGATAATTTTCTTGACAGGTACCACTTATAAATAAAGGTCAAATAAACAATTTAAATGTAAATATATGCCTAGTCAAATAGAAGCAATCATTAAAACTCTACCAACCCAAAAAAGGACAGGACCAAATGGTTTTTAGTGTAGCATTCTACCAGACTCTCAAAGAAGAGATCATACCAATATTCCTCAAATTATTCCACAAAATGGAAACAAAAGGAACATTTCTCAATTCGTTTTATGAGGCCACAGTTACTATGATACCCAAACCACATAAAGCCTCAGAAAGAAACAGAATTACAGACCAATTTCTCTTATGGACATATATGTAAAAACACTGAATAAACTACTTGCAAACTGAATCCAAGAACATATCAAAAAAGTCATCCCATGACTCCAAGTATGCTTCATTCCAGAGATGCAAGGATGATTCACTATATGGAAATCAGTAAATTTAATCCATCATATAAATAAACTGAAAGAAAAAATAATCCACATGATTCTCTCATTAGATGATGAAAAAGCTTTAGACAAAAATCTAAGAACACTTCATGGTAAAAAATAGTCCTGGAGAGATTAGGGGAACAGAGGAATGCCTCAACATAATAAAGGCAATTTACCGCAAGCCTATAGCCAAAATCAAATTAAATGGAGGGACAAATCAAAGCAATCCCACTAAAATCAAGAACAAGATAAGGTTGTCTACTTTCTCCATATCTATTCAACATAGAACTTAAAGTTTTAGTTAAAGAAATAAGAAAACTGAAAGAGATCAAGGGTATACAAATTGGAGAGGAAGAAGTCAAAGTACTGCTATTTGGAGATGATATGATAGTATACATGAGTGACCACAAAAATTCCACCAGGAAACACCTACAGCTGCTAAAAGCTTGCAGCAAAGTAGCTAGAGGAAATATTAACTAAAAATAGTCCTCCTGTATACAAAGGGAAAATAGACTGAGAAAGAAATCAGGGAAACAATACCTTTCATAATAGCCTCAGATAATAAAATAATTTAAAATACCTTGGGGTAACTGTAACCATGAAAATTAAAGACATGACTAAATAAAAATTAAAGTCATTGAAAAAGATATTAGAGGATGGAAAGGTTTCCCATGCTCATGGATCACTAGAATTAACACAGCAAAAGTGGCATTCTACCAAAAGAGAATCTACAGAGTCAATGAAATCCCAACAAAAATGCCCAAAAAATGTGTTTGCAGACTTTGAAAGCACAATTAACAACTTCATATGAAAAAACAAAAACCTAGGATAGCTAAAATAATCCTGAACAATAAAAGAACTGCTGGAGGTCTCACCATTCCCAATTTTAAGTTGTATTATAGAGCTTTAATAATAAAAACCACATGGTATTGGCATAAAAACAGCATGTTGATCAAAGGAATTGAACTGAAGACCAAGAAATAAATCCACACAGCTATAGACATCTGGTTTTTGATAAAGAAGCCAGAAATACACACTGGAAAAAGAAAAGGTCTTTAACAATGGTGCTGATCTAACTGGATGTCTGCATGTACAAGAATGAAAATAGATTTCTATTTATTACCATGCACAAAACTAAAGTCCAAGTGGATCAAAAATCTCAACATAGAATCAGATACATTGACACTGATAGAAAGAGAAATTAGGGGACAGCTTTAAATGCATTGGCACAAGAGATGACTTTTTGAGTAGAACACTGATAGCACTGGCATTAAGAATTAATAAGTGGGCTGGGCGGCGGTGGTGCTCACCTTTAATCCCAGCAGAGGCAGGTGGATTTCTGTGAGTTTGAGGCCAGCATGGTCTACAGAGAGAGTTCCAGGACAGGAATCAAAGCTACACAGAGAAACCTTGTCTTGGAAAAAACAAACAAATAAAAAAAGAATTAATAAATGTCAGTCATGAAACTGACAAATTTTCTAATGCAAAGGACATAGTCAATTGGACAAAGCAGCAGCCTATAGAATGGGAAAAGATTTTTACCAACTCCACATCCAAAAGATGACTAATATCCAAAATACATAAATAATTTAAGAAGCTAGATATCAAAAAACCAAATTAGTCAATTGAAAATGGGGTTGTGTAGCTTGAAGTTTTACTGTGTCCCAGCTGGCCAGCATTTGGGAAAAAAATCTCTCCCACTCATGTCCCCCAAGTAAACACACAGAGGATTATATTAATTATAACTGCTTGGCCATTAGCTCAGGCTTATTACTGACTAGCTCTTACACTTGAATAAACCCATAATTCTTATTTATGTTTAGCCACGTGGCTTGGTACCTTTTCTCAGTTCTGCCTTGTTATCTTGCTTCCTCTGTGTCTGGCTGGTGACTCCTGACCCAGCCCTTCCTCTTTCCAGAATTCTCCTTGTCTGCTTATCCTGTATATACTTCTTGCCTGGCTACTAGCCAATCAGCATTTTATTTATCAACCAATCAGAGCAACACACATTTACAGCGTACAGAATGACATTCCACAGCACTTCCCCTATTCTGTCTAATCAAAAAGGAAGGTTTTAACTTTAACATAGTAAAATTACATAAAATAGAACAGTTATCAAGCAAGAATTGCAGTTAAAATATCTATTTTATTTGTATTTGGCAAAATTAAAGAAAATATTCCATCTATCCTATATTCGTGAGTCTAAAGTTTTATATGTAATTTATCTTTTACCATAACCAAGGAAAATTATAACTATCTAGTCTTCAACTACATCAAAGATCTCAGAAGGATATAATGTTACGTAAGTAAACAGGAAGAGCATTGTAAGCAACTTTCAAAAATCTAGAATGACAGAGACAGCTGGCTACCTGGATAATCACCCAAAGTTCCTCTGTAGCATTGGGGCATCTATCTTCAGCCAATAGGACTAGAGTTTTTTAGTTGCTTCTCCCTGTGTCCTGTAGAATGTCTGGCAGTCTCCTCTGCAAAGCAGGAACCTGAAGAGCCATTTTGCCTTGTTTTGGCAAATTCAGTGGTCATATTTCCATGGGTCCTTCATGTTTAGTTGATATAACATTTTATCAAGCAGTTCAGGCAACAACAGTTTCTTGCCGAAATGGATAACTTTTGCCAAGAAGAAGATAAACTCCACATGGAGTGTCTTATTTATTTATTTACTTCCTTTTTGAAGTAAATCAGTGCTGCCAGAAGCAGACATGTCACACTGTCTAGAAAGTCTGTTTTTAAAACATTTTAAATGCCATATTCTGTAAGACTTTGAAGTGTTTGAAGATTACCTAACTAATTGAAATATATCTATGTATACCTAGAAAACTTAACTAATATGACTATAAGCTTGACCATCATAGAAGACTAATTACTAATCTGTATTTCTTAATTATCTATTACAATTTCAAATGAGCTGCACAAACATACCTTAAACAAGAGTAGAAATATATATACAGTATAACAAAATTAACTTTGTATCAATAAACTAAAATCCATAGCAATGTAAAACATTTTAAACAAGTGTTGCTCTTTAAAAATAGATTCAATAATCTACCTTTTCATCTGATCATATCTATATTCTACATTTCTATATCATATCCCCTTTCTTCTTTTAGAAAGAGATTGACTATGACCAACAACAATTTGCAACCAACAATCTAAACAAAGACAAATATCCATAATCTATTTTTTTGGGAATGTGGGCATAGTGTTCTAGGCTACTTTCTGCTGATAGGGGCCACTGCTAGTCTTATGGGTATCCTGAGAAAATTCGAGATATTGGTCAAGTCCTAGGAAGACTGTTTATAACCTGTGTTGATAGGTACCATCTGTTAAGGTTCAGGAGCTCTGGCTTGATCAAATCTGATCCATCTTAATCTAGAAAAAATCCATAGCCTCTTGCTTCCTGTGGAAACAAAACCGAGCCTCCTTTTCAAAGCAACATATTCTTAGATCCAAATTTTGAAGTCAAGATACCTTTAAAATTACATATTGGTTTAACTAAGTAGCCTTTACAATCAAATGCCTCTCTGCAATTAAAAATCCCAAAGACAATATAATCCAGACTCTCTGTGTGATTTCCATCTTTACATGGCTTACTTTTTATATTACCTTTACTGTCTCTTTAAAGACTTTATTTTTTCAAACAGCCAACTCATGCAACGAGCCCAGGACCTGGCACCAATGCACAGCTGCCTCCCAAACAGATCAAGCCAACTGACTGTCTCACCCGTTCAGGTGGCCTGATCCAGTTGGGGGCCCCTCAGCCTTTGGTTCATAGATCCTGTGCTTCCATTCATTTGGTTATTTATCCCGGTGCTTTATCCAACCTTGGCTTCAACAATTCTCGCTCATATAAATCCTCTTCATACTCACTAATTAGACTCCCAGTGCTCCACCAGGGGCCCAGCCGTGGATGTCTGCCTTCAGATTCCTCAGTCCTTGGATGGGGTTTATGGCATCACTATTTGGGTGTCTGGCCATTCCATCACCAGAATAGGTCAGTTCCTGCCGTCTCGCGACCATTGCCAGCAGTCTTTTGAGGGGGTATCTTTGTGGATCTCCGTGGGCCTCCCTAGCTCTCTGCTTCCTCCCCTTCTCACCTTCCCATGTGGTCTTCATTTACCATGGTCTCCTATTCCTTGTTCTCCCTCTCTTTTCTTGATCCAGCTAGGATCTCCCACTCTTTCCCTCGACTGTCGCCCTTCATTGTTCCCACTCATGACCAGGCTATTCATGTAGATCTTGTCCATTTCTCCGTGTCTTTTTTGGGGTCCCGTTTTCCAGGTAGCCTCACTGGTGATGTGAGTAGCAGTCTAGTCATCCTTGTTCCACACCTAGCATCTTCCTATGAGTGAGTTGGCTGTTTGAATCCTGGGACTTATGCAGGGACACTTGGCTCGGTCTGGGAGGGGGGAATGGACCTGCCTGGACTGAGTCTACCAGGTCAACCCCAGTCCTCGGGGGAGACCTTGATCTGGAGGAGGTGGGAATGGGGGGTGGGCTGGGGGGAGGGGTGGGCGAGAGGGGGAGAACAGGGGATTCTGTGGCTATTATGTTGAACTGAATGGTGTTGTAAAATAATAATAATAATAATAATAAAAAAACCAAAAAAAAAAAAAAAAAAAACAACACAAAAAAAAAAAAAAAGACTTTATTTTTTGAAACAATTTTTTTTATATAACTGTCTATTGTAGATGTAACCAACCATCTTATTAAATAAGAAACACAGAACCAATGTAAAAGAGAAAGCCAAGAGGTCAGAGCTCAGAGTTAAAATCTCACCCTTCCTTCTGCGGTGGTCCTAGCTCTCCGAAAAAGACCTATTTCCTGTCTTTTCATAGTCTTTTGTTCTGCCTTCTCATTGGTTGTAAACCCAAACACGTGACTGCCTCGTCACGTCTGTATGTACAGCCCCCCAGGTCTTAAAGGCATATGTCTGTAATGCTGGCTGTATCCCTGAACACAGAGATCTACCTAGATCTTCTACCAAGTGCTGGGATTAAAGGCGTGTGCCACCACCGCCACACTCTTGCTATGGCTCTAATAGCTCTGACCCCCGGGCAACTTTATTTATTAACATACAATCAAAATCACATTTCAGTACAATTAGAACACCACCACAGTCTATATTTATTTTCTTCTCTCTTCCAAGGCTACATACATTTTTACAGATATTATAAACCGTTTAAAGTCTTATTCCTTCTAAATCTGCCTTATTGTGTAACTATTGTTTTAAACTGCAGTGGCTAGGACTGAAACGGCTGCCTTAGCTGCTGGCTCTGCCCACCTCAGCTTCCCAACATGGCAGAGCTACCTTTACTGCCGGCTGTGGGAACCATGCTCACTGCCGACTCTGGGAAGCAGTGGGTCTATGTTTCTGTCTAGTAGTGTATAGCCCCCAACCCCCCCTTTTTTTGTCTGTACTAGCAAAGGCTAGATCCACCATGCATCACACTGCATGGCTTAGAGACGTCTCTGTGTGCTAGGGCTGGAATCTACAGCCATGCTGCTTAGCTCATCTTGTAGGCAGCTGTCAGGAGACAAGTCTGCACTGCTGCTGGCATGAAACTGTGAGACTAGGAAGCCTAGTGTAGCTCTGTTTCTGTGTGCTCAGAATCATTAAGCTTTCTTGGTTCTATGTGGATCAATGCCCAACAGTGATGTGCCATTTGTAGCTTGAAGTTTTCCTGTGCCCCAGCTGTCTGACGGGCAGTCAGGACAAATCTCTCCCACTCGCTTCCCCCAAGTAAGCACACAGAGGATTATATTAATTATAACTGCTTTATCATTAGGTCAGGCTTATCACTGAGTAGCTCTTACACTTGAATTAACCCATAATTCTTTTTTTTTTAAGATTTATTTATTTATTTATTATACAGTGTAATGTCTGCATGTGTCCTTCCAGGCCAGAAGAGGGCACCAGATCTCCTTACAGATGGTTGTGAGCCACCATGTGGTTGCTGGGAATTGAACTCAGGACCTCTGGAAGAACAGCCAGTGTTCTTAACCGCTGAGCCATCTCTCAAGCCCCCCATAATTCTTATTTATGTTTAGCCACGTGGCTTGGTACCTTTTCTCAGTTCTGCCTTGTCATCTTGCTTCCTCTGTGTCTGGCTGGTGACTCCTGACCCAGCCCTTCCTCTTTCCAGAATTCTCCTTGTCTGCTTATCCTGTATATACTTCCTGCCTGGCTACTGGCCAATCAGCATTTTATTTATCAACTAATCAGAGCAACACACATCATAGCATACAGAACAACATTCCACAGCAAAGTACAGATACTAACAGAGAAGTCTCAATTGAAGAAACTCAAAAGGCTGAGGAACAAAGAAATGTTCAACATACATAGCAATTAGAGAAATGTAAGTCAAAACTACTTTGAGATCCTATCTTACACCTGTCAGTATGGCTGAGAGCAATAATACAAATGACAGCTCATACTGGTGAGAATGTGGAGCAAGGGAACACTCCTTCAATGCTGGTGAGAGTGAAAATTTGTACAGTCACTATAGAAATCAATATGGTATTTCCTCAGAAATTTGAGAATAGATCTATCTCTAGACCCAGCTATACCACTCTTAGGCACATACCCAAAGGACTTTCCATTCTACCAAAGGATACTTGCTCAGCCATGTTCATTGTGGTTTTCTTCATGATAGCCAGAAACTGAAAAAAATCTAGATGTCCCTCAACAGAAGAATGGATGAAGAAAATGTGGTACATTTACACAACAGATTATTACTCAGCTGTTAAAAAAACAATGACATCATGAAATTTGAAGGCAAATGGATAAAACTAGAAAAAAATCATCCTGAGTGAGGTAACTCAAATCCAGAAAGATAAATATGGTACATATTTACTTTTAAGTGCATAATTAGCCTTTAAGTAAATGATAGCCAAACTACAATCCATAGATCCTGAGAGGTTAGGTAAGTATGAGGGACTAGGGAGAACACTTGGATCTCCCTGAGAAGGGCAAATAGAATAAATTTTAAGGATAGACAGGGAGCAGGTGGTGACAGGATTGTTGAGGAAAAGAGATGGGGTAGAGGGATCAAGTGCAGGGACAAACAGTTGGAGTCGGCAGGGCCTTTGCAGGAAGGTTTGACAACCTAGTGCAGTGGGAATTTCCTGAAATCTATGAAAGTGATCCTAATAAGGGCTCCCTGTAATGGGGAATACACAGTCTCAACATGCCATCTCTTGTAGCCAACAAGGCTTCCAGTGGTGGAATTGGGTTACATTCATTTGAGTTGTTGGCCAAGGGGAATCCATGGAAATCCCCAAATAACCCAAGCTGTTGCTACAGAGTTGCTTTCCACAAACTGACAGTGGTGTCCCATTGCATAGGACAGCACCCATACAACTCATTGAACATGGAGAAGTCAAGCTGGTGTCCCCATGTTCTAGCCTCTCTGGTGAGGAATGGTATTATGTAGGCTATCAAAACAGTAACAGGGAAATCAACCCAGCCACAAAACCTTTGATCTACAATCTGTCCTGACTACAAAATTTGCTAGGGCAATGGTGGTGTAGAACTTGTGGGAGTAGCCAACCAATGTCTAATGTCTCACTCCACAAGAAGGAACTAATACCTGATTCTACTTGTAATCAAGAACCAGTGACTAGATAGCTCAGAGACCTAGGGTAAAACCAAGCACCACTAGTTTAATAAAAAAAGGATCCTAAAATTACTCTGAATGCTATTCTGCTATACTCATAGAGCAGTGCCTTATCCAGCCACCATCAGAGAGGCTTCCTCCAGTAGAAGATGAAAACAGATACAGAGACTCATATCCAGACATTATATGGAGATTCTAAATGAGAGTTCTTTATCAAATCCCTCCCATCAGAGCTCAGGGAATCCCTCAGAAGAGGAGGCAGGAAGATTGTAAGAGACAGAGGGAATTGAGGACACCATGAGAGCAAGGCCCTCTGAATCAACTAAGCAAATAGTCATCATGAGTTCAACCTCTGGCTCTGGTTGTTTCTGCAAGTTGGCAGCTAGTTCTGAAGATCAACAGATCCACGCAGAGGTGACTGACCGGCCTTTGTCCCTTCATCACCTCAGAAGGCATGACATCTTGCTGGCCATGGTTAGTTAGTGATGGAAACCAACAATGGAATTAGAGTGTGGACAACGGAGCCCTCAAGTGCCATTCACAGACTCCAACCTCCCTACAACCTTTGAAACTAGCCTCTGAGGGGTTATTTTAGAGCCATGAAAGCACCAAGTTATCCCCAACAACGGTTTGAACACTACTTAATAATCTTTAGGATGAATAATGTCATGAAGACAGTTTAAAAATTTGTTTCATTCTATTTGCTGCTATCTTACACAAATTAAGTTTTTGTTCATCACCTAAGGGCCTTGGTCTCCTCATGCGCAGTTTCTACTGGAAACATTAAAATGAGGAATTTGAAAGCAGAGGGATGGAGTGGGAGATCAATGAAAGAGATATCTTGATAGAAGGAGAAATTATAGAGTTAGGGAGAAACTTGGTGCTGGGAAAATTTTCAGGAATCCACAAAGACGACCCCAGATTAGACTACTAGCAATGATGGTGAGAGAGCCTGAACTGGCCTACCACGGTAATTAGATTGATGAATACCCTGTCACCATAGAGACTTCATCCAGTAACTGAAGGAAGCAGATGCAGAGATACATAACTATGCACCAGGCCGAGCTCCAGGAGTCCAGTCAAAGAGAGGGAAGAGGATTATATGACCAGAATGGGGGTGGTCAAGATCATGATGGGGAAATCTACAGAGACAGCTAAACCAAGTTCAAAGGAACTCATGAACAATTCACAGACCGACAGCTGTGGAACCTACATGGGACTGGACTTGACCTGCACATGGGAGAGAGTTGTGTAGCTAGGTCTGTTTGAGGGGTCCCTGGCAGTGTGATCAAGAGTTATCCCTGGTGCATGAGTCGGGTTTCTGGGTCCAATTACCTATGGTTTGTCACCTTGCTCACCCCTAGTAAAGTGGGGAGGGGCTTGGTCCTGCTTCAACTGAATATACCAAGCTTAGCTGTCCCTCCTCATGGGAGAACTTACCCTTTTGGAGGAGTGGATAGGGGGGAAAGGTGGGAGGAAGCAGGAGGAGGAATGGGAGGGGGATCTTTGTTTGGTACGTAAAATAAATTTTTAAAAAAGATGAAAATGAAAAAAAAATAAGGCCCTGTCAGGTTGGGCTCATGTAAAGTCTGTTAATCATATTGCTGCTAGGTTTAAACTAAGACCCAAAGATCACCAAGGGTTGCATCCAGTACAGGCCCACTCGGTGCTCCAGGCTTGGGCAGGGAGGAGCCACTGTGAAGTGGAGAAATGAGAGAAAAGGAGAACCAAAGTGGTTCATGTAGTATGGAGAAAAGTGGAACTGAAGACAAGACAGCAGTGAGGAACCAGCTTACATGGGTGGCCTATGCTGTCCCAACCTGGGGCCATGTGATGTCTGGGCCTGTGTTGCCACTGAGAGCCATGTCTGGGTCTGTGGCCCTACCAAAGATAGAGTCTGTGCTGTTATCTGTGGCTCATATTACCACAGGGGGCCATGAGATTGCTGACCCTGGTGGCCTGGGTACCAGAGAACTGGTCCTGCCACATGCCAGCTGCCTCAGCAAAAGAGCTGCTGCCCCCCACCCTCCCACCACTGGGCATGGGAGAGCTGGGCCTGACTCTGAGAGAACTGCCCACCCCCATCATTGGCCACTGCAGTGGGAGAACTGGCCCCACCCCTTATAATGCATGTGATAGAATTGGCCGGATGGTGTGGGTGCAGGAGAGATGGCCTTGACCCTCACCTGAGTGGAGCAGTCCCAGTGGAACCCAGACTGATGAGCTCAGCTACCATCCAGGCCCACATCCAGGTCTTTGAGTTGGCTCACTCCAACATCTAACCCATCTATGATCTGCTGGTGTGTGGAGGGACTGATCCTGTGGGATCAGAGGTGCAGGATCTCCCATGACTCAGAGCAACAGTAGGATGTAGTAGAGGAGTTTCAGTGAAGGTACAGTAACAATGGTGTACCAGAAGCAAGAGGCCTGGAACCACACCAGCCAACTTATTGCAACGAACATTTGCAGGTAAAGCTGTTTGGCCAAAGGGTAACTGTGTGACACACCATAGTTTCCAAGGCCACTATGACAAAAGAATATATGATGGAGAGGTGGGAAAGATGGAGGAGCAAACTTTTCATTGTTATTGTTGTTTTTGTTTTATGTTGTATTTGTTTTGTTCTTGTTCTTTTTGAGAGAGGCTATAAGGGCAGAAGGTGGACATGGAAGGACCAGGAAATGAGTGGAATTGGGGTGCATGATGAGAAATTCCCAAAGAATCAATTAAAAATGTTAAAAGAAAAAAATTTATTAATTTTATATACAAACCATAGATCCCCTCTCTTCCCCCTTCCCACTCCCCACAGTCTTTTGTCCCCACTCCCCCATCACCTCCTCCAAAAGGGTAAGTTCTCCCATGGGGAATCAGCAAAGCCTGGTACATTCAGTTGAGGCTGGACCAAGACCTTCCCCCATGTATTACAGCTGAGCAAGGTGTTCCATCATAGGTAATGGGATCCAAACAGCCAGCTCATGCACCAGGGACAGATCCTGCTCCCACTGCCAGTGGGCCCCTTAAGCAGACCAAGTTACAAAACTGTCTCCCATATGCAGAGGGTCTAGTCCAGTCCCATGCAGGCTCCACAGCTGTCAGTCTGTAATTAGTGAGTTCTTACTGTTGTACCCAGAGTCCCCCAAAGACCACCAAAAGACCGAATCTTATGCAAAAGCAGCCTTAGTATTGTTACGAGTTAACTCGGGACTCTGTTTTTCTGATGCAGCAGCAGAGCCAGAGAGACCCCGAGTAGCAATGGGGCAGGGTTTTTAAAGCAAGAGGACTTGGGGTCTGCAGACTTCATAGGATTGATTTATGCGAGTGACAATCATGTTAGTAGCTTTTAATTGGCTAGGGTTAGTTGGGGGTTACAGTTCCCATTTTTGGGTAAGCCTGGACAAGTCCCAGGCTTTGTCCTTGAACTGCCATGGAGGCTGGCTGGCCTAGCATGTACTGACTGTGGGGTCTGACTCAGTGGCCCAGGCTCTGTCCTTGACTCATGTACGTAGCTCTAAGTTGGTGAGGGGTCCCAGACAGCAAACAATTGGCTGAACCTTGAGCAATCAGAGTACATGCAGATAGGGAGCTACTGCAAGGACTATGTCTTTTGTTCACGGCCCTCCCAGAAACTGCTTGCTCAAATCTCAGGAAACTGAATTTGAGACCTGATCTCTGGGAGAAGACTGAGCAACCTGTTATGGTATCTGCTTGGTCCTTTCACTCACAAACTTGGTTCAGTTGTCTCTGTAGATTTCCCCATCACGATCTTGATCCCCGCCTTGCTCAAACAATCCTTCTCCATCTCTTTGGCTGAACTCCCAGAGCTCAGTCTGGTGCTTGGCTGTTGATCTCTGCATCAGCTTTCTTCAGTTACTGGATGAAGTCTCTATGATGACAGTTAGGGTATTCACCAATCCGATTACCAGGGTAGGCCAGTTCAGGCACCCTCTACACTATTGCCAGTAGTTTAAGGTAGGGTAATCCTTGTGGATTTCTGAGAATTTCCCTAGTTCCAGGTTTCTCCCTAACCCTATGATGTCTCCCTCTTTCAAGATATCTCTTTCATTGCTCTCCTACTCCCTCCCTCAGCTCAACCATACCATCCCCTCATGTTGTCATTCCCCATCTCCTCCCCTCTCTTGCTCCCCTGGATTTAACAAGTTTTATAAACATAATCAAATTAATCAAATTTTATTTCTTAGTCAGTAAAGGAAATAGAACTACAATATTTATTTTTATTGAAAAAATATGAATATTATTTGGTTGTCTTTTAATCCTCGATAAGCATACTATACCCTAAATGCTCATTTAATAATACAAAAAGGATTTTTTTTTTTTTGGTTTTTCGAGACAGGGTTTCTCTGTGTAGCTTTGCGCCTTTCCTGGAACTCACTTGGTAGCCCAGGCTGGCCTCGAACTCACAGAGATCTGCCTGCCTCTGCCTCCCGAGTGCTGGGATTAAAGGCGTGCGCCACCACCGCCCGGCCAAAAAGGATTTTTAAGGTATAAAATCCAAGATGTCCTATCAATGGAAATTTGCATCTTTTGAGAAACATGGGTAAACAGAATTATATATGCACACACACACACACACACACACACACACACACACACACACATATATATATATGGGGTATGTGTTTATGTGTGTGTGTGAGAGAGAGAGAAAGAGACAGAGACAGACAGGCAGAGAATGAGAGAGGGGGGCACTTTTCAGAGCCTTGATTTTTTTTTTTATCTTAACAAAGCAATTATATTGGTTGGTCCCTTGTCTCTTAGTAGGAGGAAATGTATTTATTCTCATCTGTAAGAGTTTGATTTAGAATAGAGGTATCTTATAAATAGAGTTCCTTTGGAAGATTTAAGTCTGTGCCAATCTAAAACTTAGAATTTTAAAATCCTAGTTACATTGTATAATTCATTTTTGAATGTACAGTTAGACTTGAATCTTTGAAAACGTGAAGACTTGGTTCATGTTAATAGGATATTTGGGTAAGCAAACACAACAAAAGCATGATAAGTGAGAAGGTCTAATATCGTCATCTTTATTTGTAGATTTGCTGAAAGCAAGATAAACATTATTTCTATTAGGAAACTAACTCTGAAGACCAGGCTGGCCTTGAACTCAGAGATCTACCTGCCCCTCCTCTGGAGTGCTGGGATTAAAGACATGAGCCAACACTACCTGGCTCCATTAACCTTATCTTAATGAAAAATATCTACAACTTTTAGATGTTTCTAATTTGGTGGATTATTTTTGCTTTTTTTTTTTACAAAATTTGGAAAATAGTTCATTCTTAATTATAAAGACTACTTCAAATGAAAACACGAACCCTATATTTTAATATCTGACAGTTATAAATTCAGGCAAAACACAGTGGAGACATTTCCATGTTTTTATGAGACAAATTTGACATAATTCCTTGTTAATGATTTAAACCTTACTATAACAACCATGTAGAAATTGCTGATGTTAAAAGTATTGACTTCTTCCAAAAGACAAACAGAAGGCAGGATTGATGGCTAATATTTCTGTCTCCATCTTGCTTTTACTGCCTTTATTTTTGAGTCAGGTGTTTACTTTTGGGACATGCCAGACAAGCGTGTATTATGTATTAATGGAATAGCTCTAAGTTCAAAACACATCCTAAAATATTTCTGTTCACAAACGCATATCTTCAATCAGACATGCCTCAAATACTGATTTTATCCCACAATAAATTAAAAATTGTTAAGTTAAATTGTCACGGATTTCACTCCTCAATTATTTTCAAGAAATTTGGGGGCAGATTGAGTTTTACCATGCACTGTCTTAGACTCAAAGTGATAGAAAAAACAATTCTATGAAAGCAATTATTATAAACAATTAAACTAAGGACCCATTCAATAAGAATACGGTAGGGGATTTACATCTCTGTATCTGAGATGTAAGAAAGTCCCAGTGGAAGCAAAACCACTGAAAGTTTGAGCTTGTCTACACTCAGATTAATATCTGTTATGTTTAATCTTGATCATTTTATTGGTTCTAGAGTCTGCAGAGAGACTTATCTCTCCAGGGATCTGTGAGGGCATTTCCAGGGGGAATTCACTGGGATATGAAGACCCTAAACCACCATGAGTGTCACCTACCTGTGCCAACACATAAAAAGAGGTCCAGGAAAAAGCAGCACTGCTTGCTTGCTTGCCTTATTTTGCTTCTTTATAGTCATTGCATCCTTCTCATTGTGGATGATTCCACATTTTGCAGCTTGGAACTCAGCTTCAGTTTCTCAATGTGGACTGATGACCAGCAGCCTTTCAGCAATCCTCTAGTTTGTTAGTAATGCTGTGACTCAACAGACTCAACTGCGACCACTGAGCCAGTCAGCTTCATGGGCTAAATAGCTACTGTGTTCTAAGCCTCTCCACTGTGCAGACAGCTTTTTTTCAGACTACCTAGCTCTGACTGCATAAGCTAATCTAATAAAACCCCTTTGTAGCATATACAATCACTCTATCAGTCCTGCTATGGTAAATAACTTAATATAGTATCTAACCCTGCTCAAGAGCTAATCATCACAGAGGAATATACTCTTATCAATGGATATTTTCAGTCTGGCATGGGGTCATTTCATCCTCTAGGTTTCCATTGTAACATAATTCATAATAATATATTTTGTTTTTACAGAATTTTGCCCTTCTTGGAGATAAATGAGGAAGAGGTGATGTCAGTGAAGAATGGATAATTATAGGGACTGAGAAAATTTATATTTCTTGGAATTTATCTTTACTTCAGATGAAACCTTGAGATTATTCTGAATTTTCTGTTCATTAATATCTCTTTTACTTTGAATAGTCTTTAAAGTTCATAATTCTTTACCAATAATTTCATCATTTTATTATATGTTTCAAATTCTAATCAAAGTAGGCTTCTCATTCATGATCTTTAATTCTATTCCCTAGAATTTTAGTTTATCATAAAAAAATTAGAAATATCAAATAATCTCCACTGAAGAAAGTTTTAAATTGAGTTGTCTTTAGTTAGTTATGTCCATTTCCCAAAATACTTACAAATTGAGTTAACCCAATTATGAAACATAAATCTAGCTGGGCATCTTTCCAAGTATTTTTTATCACTCCTTAAATCTCCATTTCTCATGTTCTACTGAAATTTCCAGTCTTCTGTGTCATCTGGAGATACATATCTGCTCTCTATCATATTTATATATATGCTGTTTTAGAAACAGTTCCTTAGATCCTCACTATAAGTCTGTTCCTCCCACTGTGTATCAAGCTATGCCTTGCATGTTTATGGACTGTGAGGGAGCGCAAGCAACAGTATGATCAACTTTTTATGTGCCTTCCCAGATGATACAAGAAAGTTACTTAGACTCTAGGAACATGTTGTATTCTGTTGAGCTTCATTCTGTGATGTTTACACATCATGAGGTGTTCTTTATGACATCTCTTTCCTACTGGGATGAAGGTGTCTTCTTATCATTAACATTATGATCAGATGTTGATAAAAATTCCCAAACTAAAGTTAGGAAGACTGAAATAAACAGAAGATATCACATAAAGGCACAGAATTACCTTAGAGGATTAACAGCAGGAGAGGACTGAATGATAAAAAGAAAAGGAACTTTATTAAGACAAACAAAAATAAGCCGGGCGGTGGTGGCGCACGCCTTTAATCCCAGCACTCGGGAGGCAGAGACAGGCTGGATCTCTGTGAGTTCGAGGCCAGCCTGGTCTCCAAAGCGAGTTCCAGGAAAAGGCGCAAAGCTACACAGAGAAACCCTGTCTCGAAAAAAACCAAAAAACCAAAAAAAAAAAAAAAAAGACAAACAAAAATAAACCACATGCTCAGAAAACAAGGGTAGATAGCACAAAATGGAGGATTCAATCAACCAGCTGAAAATAAAGCAATGAATCAGGGACCACATCAAAGGATGTCTAGGCCCCAGAAAGAATTCACTGATGTTCACCCAAGAGGCAACACAAGAGGGTTGGGCACAAGAAGCCTGTGCTCATATCCAGTGACAATCCAGGTAACTCTTTTAGTGAAAGTAAATCCCTAGGATCCCATATTTGGGCATAAAAACTGCCACTGAATATGGACCATTTCAGTGAGCATATGGAAGACAGAAAAAAAGACAGTGGGAACCTGGCTCAAAACTTCAGAGAGAAGCAAGGACTCTTATCAATTGGCATAGAGAACATTCAAATAATATTATGGTAAATAATTGGCTTCATTTTTGCTCATTGTCCTGAGAACTTTGGCAAGGCTGTACTGAAAAGTAATTGGGTTTTCTCCTTGGTCAAGAAATTCCAGGATAGCATAATAGCCTGGCCATGGCTTAGTCAACACACACTACACTGTTCTTTTCCAGATCTGCACTGAAAGAGAGTGTGGAGTGGAGTGGACAGCATAACAAATATATAATTTGTCTAGGAAAGGAATGTGAAGTTTAAAGTTGTAGGCAAGGAAGGCAGAGACAGAACATCCATAATTGTTGAAGAAATTTGGGTCAGGAGAAATGGCTTAACAGATAAGAGCATTAATGCTCTTCCAAAGGACCCTTCCATATGCTCACTTTTTTGATGCATTGTGCAGAAGGATGCTAATTATGTCCATAGAGATTACAGCAGTTCATGATGATCACAGTGTAACATCAGTGACTCTTGATAGTATAGAACGAGAAATTTTTTTGTAAATACAACATATCCATTCTGGAACATAAGCCCTACAAAAAATCCATGGCACTGTCATATGTATGTGAGGAGTCTGAGGACATGTGGAAAGAAGAATACAACACAAAATCACTTATAAAAGTTCCTAAAAAAAGTTTTCTTGAAGAAGTAAAAGATTCCATAGTAAAAATTTAGCAAGTATTTTAATGGGAAAACCTACAAGACTACCAAGGTGAACTCATTCACACATAATCTGTTTATGATGTAGAAGTACTGTCTCAGGGATTCTATTGCTGTAATGAAACTCTGTGACCAAAAACAAGTTGGAAAGAAAGGGGTTTATTTGACTTATACTTCCATATCACTGTTTATCATCAGAAGTCAGGACAGGAATTCAAGCAGGGTTGGAACCTGAAGTCAGGAGCTGAGACAGAGGCCATGGAGGAGTGTTGCTTACTAGCTATCTCTTAGTGGCCTTCTCATCCTGCTTTCTTATAGAGCTCAAGACCACCAGCCCAGGCATGGCACTACCACACACTATAGACTTGTCTCTCCTCCATCAATCACTAATTAAGAAAATACCCTACAGCCTTGCCCAGAGCCTGGTCTTAGGAAGGCATTTTCTTTCTGTCTGTCTTTCTGTTTTGTTTTTTCTGTTTATTTATTCTTCTCTCATACAATACATCCTGTTCCCCCTTAGCATTTCTCTCAGTTTACCCACACACACCTTCCCTCTCCCCCAGATCCATTCTTCACAGTTCACCCACATACACTTCTCTTCACCTCCAGATCCACTTCTTTTCTATTTTCCTTCCCTTCAGAAAACAGCAGGCCTCCCAAGAATATCAACCAAATACAGCATAACAAGATGCAATAAGACTAGGCACAAACCCTCATATCAAGGCTTGATGAGGCAATCCAGGAAGAGGAAATGGGTCCCAAGAGCAGGCAAAAGAGTCAGAGACACCTCCCATGCCCACTGGTAGGAGTTCCACAAAATCCTCAAGCTAAAGAACCACAGTATATATGTAGAAGACCCAATACAGACCCAGGCAGGCTCTGTGATTATAGCTTCTGTCTCTGTGAGCCTCTATAGGCCCTGCTTAGTGATCTCGGGCACTGTGTTCTCCTGGTGTCCTTTACTGCTCTGGCTCCTATAATTGTTCCTCCCTCTTGTTGTATTTTAAAAATGGTGCATTGTGGTCATGGCCAGCGGGAACCATAGAGAGAGATGCACCATGAAGACCATACTCACATGGAAGGTTTTATTGGGGGTAAGGGAGAGAAGGGAGCCGAGGAGAGAAGAAAAAGAAGAGAAGAAGAGAAAAAGAGATGGGAAAGGGGGAAGAGAGGAGGTGCAGATGTGACCTCCTGGAATTAGAGAGAGAGGGAGAGATAGAGATAGATAGATAGATAGATAGATAGATAGATAGATAGATAGATAGATAGATAGATAGAGGAGGGCTCTGCCCTTTTATGAGAAGACACTGCACATACACAAAGACACCAAGCAGCAAAGAGCATATAATGTTGTCAGGACCCTGAGCAGGCCAAGGTATTGCCTGCACATTGGCCAGGTCCCCAAGGGATGGGTCTGAATGCTAACATTCTTCCCTTTTGATTACTAAAAAAAAAGATGAGTTATGGATGGAAAGTGGGGTGGGAATGAGGGGTGCCAAATTCTCGAGACTGCTTCCTGCTGACTTGGGACAAAGTAGGGAGTTGGGAATCGGGGTCACACACAGCAGAAGGAGGTGTGCATGAAGGAACATTCATCATGGAGACCTCAGGCATCTGTTCCTTGAGGGAGCTGAGAAGGCAGGTTGCTAGGAGAAAAAGTAGATTGTTATCATTGGCCCCTTGAGCAGGGCTAGCCATAGGAAGAGTGATGACTTCCAGAAAGAATGGAACAGAGAAGTGCCCTGGTTGTACAAAAGAGACAAGGATGAATGAGTGAGACATGAAGCAGATATGCCCTTTATTGGGACATCTTGGAAAGCCAGGCTCCAGTTGCTAGGTAAGCACCCACTTGAGCCTAGAGAGGTGGTGCCAGCAGTGAAGTTTCAGGAGCTTGGGGAGATGACATGCCAAATTGAGGGATGATGTGTTCTTCAGGAGTACTTGAGCCATCACACCTGCTGTTTCTCTGGAGGTGGGAAATACCTCTATCCATCCTTTAAAACTGTCAACAAGTTAGGAGATAACAGGTTTTATGAGTAGGTACATGGGTGAAGTTAATCTGCCAGTATTTTGCCAGTTGGCATCCTCAGAGCTGGTACATAGGCTGGCATATCTAGAGGACCCCCTGTGGGTTTGCCTTAGCATAAGTCTGGCAGGAAGGGTGGACCTGTGCAGGAACCTGTAAGTGTCTGTAAAACAATTGGAATGTCTTGGTATCATAGCAAAAGGCTGGGAGGGAGACTACCATACCCTTTCTAATGTGGAGGACTGGGGAGAGCTGTTAACTGGCAAATCTATTAGTACCTTAGTCATCAAAATCATCAGATCTGGGAAGGATAAATAAATGAGCAGAACAGAGCTATATTTCCTATCTTTACATAAAAAACCTTAAGGTGCTTTTTTTTAAAATCTAATTCACCAGGAGATATAGGTGGCTGACTGTTGAGGGCAGTCACTTCAAAGTGAGTTGTGTCTAGACATAGTATTAGCCTTAAGAGATGTATTAGTATTAGCCTTAAGAGCCTGTGAATTTTTTTCCCTTTGGTTTTTCGAGACCGGGTTTCTCTATGTAGCTTCGCGCCTTTCCTGGAACTCACTTGGTAGTCCAGGCTGGCCTCGAACTTACAATGATCCGCCTGGCTCTGCCTCCCGAGTGCTGGGATTAAAGGCGTGCGCCACCACCGCCCGATGAGCCTGTGAATTTTACACAGGGAACAGAGAAGGCAGCTGAAGCCTTGGTTGCTGCTGCTGAACTGACAAAGCCTGGTCATCAAATGGCTTAAAAGGATAAATTTTACCTGAGTTGAAAGGGAAAGAGGCTTACTTGCTGGCTACCTAGTCCTGGGTCCTCCATTGTCATTGAGGGCAGAGGTCTCAGGGCACCAACATCAGTCTTCGGCTGCCAGGCCTCAGAAGATCTGACAGTTGTTGGGTAGGAACTTGTGGGAAGAACCAGCCTACCTTGTCTAGACAAAAGTGAGGCAATAGATTCCCCAACGTCCTGTTGTCCATGATCTGAAGAAGGCCGTGGCAGCAGTTGAGGTGAAAGGTAGTTTTTCTCAGTGGCTGGCATTGCCACTGTGGAGGAAGTTCTGAGTGGAGGTTCTCCTGTACCCATCCATCTTCTTCAGAGGAAACAAGGGTGCTGCCAAGAGCTGGCATATCTCTCTATCATAAAAACCTTTTTAATTAAACATTTTAAATGTCATATTCTGAGATCTCTGAGCATTTGAGGACTGTCTGTCCATTAGGTATGGAGGACTGTCTGTCTATTAGGTATGAATGACCGACTATCAACTTGTGTTCCCTAACAGTCTTCAATATGTTAGCTTTCATAAGACTAAAAAAAATGGGCTTGTGAGTTGGGGTATGACCCAACTCTGAGAAAAGGACCCTTTTAGGGGAATCAGAAAACTTTATTATAGAATATATATCTTGTTTATCAAATACCTTATTTATCAAACCCATGTCATCATTTATTTAAATTCTGTGGAAGCTTGGTGTTGAACACTTGGCAAAGATATGAGTATTTAGGTGTAAATGTCTAAGTTAGCTTTTGTTAATATGAATAGACCTTTATAACTTTAAATTTCTATTGTCAAACGGAGTATATTATAAACCAGAGTTGAATCAACTATAGCTTTACATTTCTATCATCATACAAAAGTCCATACTAATCCAAAATGTTTGAGGCTTATTGCTTCCTTACTCTAGAAGGAGGTAAAATGAACAGAGAGGTCATTAGGACTAAATGTATTCTTTAACCTTAGCAAACCTTAGTAAAAGATGGCTGCCAGTGAGGTGGCTGTCTACATCATGATGAGGTCACCAGCCAAGATGGAAGAGAACCATGCGGTTGCTGTTTAAAACACCTTTTTTTTTTTTTTTTTACAACTGTTACATACACATGTACACAGAGTTGAATCTAAGTTACATACACATGCACACAACATTAAAGCTAGCTTACATTCACACATATAAGGTTAAACCCAAGTCACATGCATATACACACACAGATATATTAAACGGGAGTTGAGTAAATAAGAAGAAAGTGAGAACCAGTGTGTGCTGAGTGAGACGAAACTGGCTTCTCCACCTCTGACTTGCACGTTGCAGCAAACAGACAGGGCATTTAAAGAGAGAGAGAGAGAGAGTAGACAGACATAAGCAGGTATTTGGAGCAAAGAAAAGAAAGTGTAGAATTCTTTCTTGGTTCCCTGACTGTTTGGTCTGAAGAATACTGAAGGCAAAGCTGTCAGTGAGTGAGAAAGCCGATTTGTTACAGGTGGAACAGAGCAGATCTGCTGTGGGGTGGGGCAGGTGGGAAAGGGTCTGACATGAAGTACTGGTACTTTTGAGGGGCCCTGTCTAGGTCTGCCACTAAACAAACACGCCATATGCAACAGAGTTAGTGCAAGAGGTTTGAGGGGGGAGGAGAGTGAAAGAGTGAAGGCATGAACGACCACGTCAGAGCTGGGACTTGGAAGAGGCAGGCAGATGAGAGGGAAGGGAAGCTAGAGAGGAAAGAAGAGGCATAATGTGGGGAAAGGGGAATCTCTTTCCCTTTCCCTAATTGCTCACAGTAGTCATAACAGACCCCAAAATATTGGGATCTAGAGGACCATTAAGCAGCCATTTGGACTGATATCTAAGGAGTTTTGAGGCCAAATTTGATTGCAAAGTGAATACATTTGGAGCCATTGAGGTCGGGTGTCAAGTGTAGGGGCTGGAGGTTTTCTAAGAGGCATTCCAAGGGAGAATGAGAGGGTGTGGGAGACGCATTTCCTATGGATGAGAGAGGGAAAAGGAAAAAGTCACTGCAGCTTGTAGTTGTGGGTGTCCCAGTTCCACCACTGGAAGCCTAGGATGCATTTTCTTAATTGAAGTTCCCTTCTCTCAGATGACTTTAGCTTGTGTCAAGCTGACACATCCAGTGCCTTCCTAGCACATTGCTGAATCTAGAAAGGCAGATATATTCAGTTAGTAGAGGTCAAGGCTGAATTCTTTTGTTAAGGAGTAATATGAGAACACATTATTTGGATCTATCCAAGGTTCATTGTGAATTTTAATTTCTCTGTTAAATCTATCCCATGAGGCAGTTCAGAGAAAGGTGTTTGTATCCCGTATATGAAGGGGATTTATTAGAATGAATTACAAGCAGCAGTACAGCTAATTCAACAATGGCTGCCTATGAACAAAAAGTACAAGAATCTAGTAGTTGCTCAATTCATGAGGCTAGATGTCCTGAAGAGGTAGGTTCAAATACTAGTGAAGGAATGGACTTGGTATCAAGGCAAGGGCAAGCAGCCAAATAACAAAAGCTTCCTTTCTCCACATCCTTACAGATGCTTGCAGCAGAAAGGGTGGCCCAGATTAAAGGTGTGTCTTCCTGCCTCAAGATTCGGATTAAAGGAATATCTACACCCAGCTCAAAAGATCTGGATTAAAGGCATGTATTTCTACCTCAAATATCTGTATTAGAAATGCATCTTCCTACACTTCAAATTAAGCAAATATCACTCACAAATGTGCCCTCCATTTCTTGATTTTAGTTAATTCTAGATGTAGTCAAGTTGACCTTCAAGACTAGCCATCATAGTGTCCTTTCACCTCAAATAGTCAATTCATGTTAGGAATTGCTGCTCTCCTCTCTACTTTCTTGGTCTGAATGGGTTTAGAGTTTCTACTAACTGCAGGAAGAGTGTTTCTACCACAGAATATATCCATGTGGCATCAAGTTGAGACTGTCTCTATGAAGCCATTAATGGTACTAGAAGTGCGTGAAGTTAAAGGACTAACAAACTTTAGGTTTCAGTGAGTGTAAATTCATTTCCTCCTATGAGGAACATAAAGGGGATAGGACTTGGGATTTCTCTGTCAGGGCACTTGATTTGCAAACAGACACAGAACTACTGGATGCCAAGAATGTGATTGGTCACATTTGTCTACTGTTGCCCTCCTAAGCCACTCTCCATTTTGTGTTGCTAAAACCTGGACAGGCTTCTGTATGGACTTTTCTGGAGTCTGATGGGTTTACAGCAATGTAAGATGCAGCTTTCATACTGTATCCATATGAGGCGCTCATGATGGCAGTAGGTACTCGCCTATTCAGCAAACATTTTTCCGGCATCCCTGTGGAGAATCCCTGCCTCTCTCTGCATCTACCCTTTCAGGTCTCTGTTGGATTCAGCCTCCTCTACTGGATGGCCTTGGAATGCCTCACAGTTCTTTGCTATTTTCCACTACCTTATCCAAGTTATCACAGATAATTGTTCCATTAAAACCTTCCTTAATGTGCCAACTGTTTCCTGTGAGAGGACAGATTGAAAGCATTACAGCATCCTAAATGCCAGAAAGGCAAGAGACCACGAAAACAGGAAGGAAAACCCACTTCCCACAGCCGGAGCTTTTTTCTGAGCTCTTTTACTGGAGGCTTTTGTTAAGGTTGGCTGAAATAACTTGAACCTATAAATAGAATAGAGAACTGAACAAATCCACCAAGTTGGGTGTTTACCCCTAAGGGCTCTACAGGGAAGTTAAGACATCAGGTAATCACCGAGCCAAATGAGCCTGGTTGTCCTTCCAACCCTAGTATGGACTATTTATAGTCACCATGTGACTCAAAGAACCTGTTTTATGTTTTATTTACCTGATATATGTGATAGAATCTCTTGTAAGAATCTAATTATGCTAGGGAAGGCCTCTGATGTCTTTATACTCCCAAGAGTACCAAGGTATGCAGTTTCTCAGGTCACATGCATAAAGTGACATTGTATTGGCATAGAAACTCTGTGTAGCTAACTTTATACTGTAATTTTCTTACAGTATACCACACAATGCAGACTCTATGCAGCTGTTACACATATTGTTTCATAAATTGTAAGAACAGTCCATCCATGGTATTCTATCTCAACTTGGTTATGGAGGGTCAATTGATATTAGCCATGCTATGCTCTCCAAGTGAGAGATATATATCAAGACCAAGTGGTCTTTCATACTTCCATGAAAAACCAATTCAGGGGTCTGGAGAGATGGTTTACTAATTAAGACTATTTGCTGTTCTTCCAAAAAATCACCCAAGTCCAGCCCTCAGTACCCATATCCAGTGGCTATCAACCACCCGAAAGTCCAGCTCCAGGGGATCTGATGCCCTCTTTTGGCTTCTGCAGGCATGGACACATGCCATACATTTACACAGACAGTCACATAAAAATGTTGTATGTGAACTTTATAAGGCAATTCAGAAATACTGGTTAAGAATTAATACTGTGTAGCCCAGACAGTCCTCAAACTCACAGAGATCCACCTGCCCCTGCCTCCCCAGTGCTAGAGTGCTAGGATTAAAGTCGTGCACTACCACCTTTAATTCTAGCACACAGAAGGCAGAGGCAGACAGATTTCTGTGAGTTCAAGGCCAGCCTGGTCTACAGAATGAGTATCTGAACTGCCAGGACACAGAGAAACCCTATCTCAAAAAACAAAAACATAAAGAATTAATAATACCCTGGGACCGAGAGATGGGTCTGTTGTTAGAGCATGTGCTACTCCTCCAGTAAACCAATGTTCAGTTCCTAGTACCCTCATCCAGTGGCTTACAACAACCTCTAACTCGGGCTCTTGGGGATCCAACATTGTCTTCTGGCCTGGTATGTATGAGGGGCATGGATATGGATACACATACACATACATAAATAATAAAATACATACTCAAAAATATTATTTTGAAATGAATAAATAAAAACCAAATTATGAAAGAGATTTGAGAGTAAATACTGTAAACAACAAAGGAAGGTTTAAGATAACATGCAATCAATACTCTGTGCTGGAAAGTGCTGGAAGACACTGAGAAGAAAGATGGAGCAGTGTCAGGGTGAGGGCCTGTAATACCACTGCATTTTTGGATTTTCTATATGGCAACTTTTAATAGAATAGTTTCTTACATATAGTAAGTTCTCAATGAATATTTGCAGCACAGGAGAGTGGCATTCCTTTTTAAACTTAGAGGTTGGAGATTAATAACTCCTGAGGACTCCTCAGGGCTTATGATCTTGTGAAATAATTTGGTCTTCCATTCATTTGCTGGCATGCAAATCTGAAAATCCTCATAATCATCATTGTGCTATATCTTTTGTATGTTAATAAACTAACTGACAGCTGACAGTTCCTGGAAGCCTGAGAATGTGGGCTAGAAAGACCAAGGCAGCAGAACAGCCTGAGACTGTCAACACTACACTCCACGTCAATGACTTAATCAATCTCACTTGTGTAATGAAGGCTCCATGAAACCCCAAATGGCCAGAGGTGGGGAGCTTATGGAAACTGAGCTTGCAGAGAGTAGCAAGACAAGAGAGGGATCCAAAGCTCAACAGATCTCCCCGCACCTTGCCCTTCGAATTTCTTCATCTGTATCCTTCATAGCACTCTTGATAACACACCAATAAATGAGCTTTCTTGTGTTCTGTGAAGAGGTCTGGCAAATTAATCAAATCTGACACAGGATATGGGAATCCTTGTTTACAACTGAAGCACACTTAGGGTTTATGATTGGCATCTGAAATGTTGGGGTATTATTCTTGGCAACCAATCTCTCAACTAGTGGGAGCTAACTAACCTTGTCTCCAGGGATGGAGTGTTGGAATTGAATTAAATTGAAGGATTCCCAGCAGGTGTTAACTGCAGAATCACTTTCTTGCTTGCTGTACTGGGAACCTGCAACCCCCGCCCCAATCTGGCGTTGCAAAAGCATGGTGACTTTGAATATGACTTGTTCCTTTATTTTCAGACTTTTTTTTTATCCCAGAGACATGCACAGCAGTTGAATTCTGTTTATTACAGCAGGGAGTGCTAGGAAGGACTACACCCTCTCACATGTGGACAGAGGACTCGGGGACATAGCTCAGGGTCTACTCATACACCAGGTACATGAATAGGGAAGGCGGCAAGATGAAGAGAGAGATGTGGAAATCTAATTGTTAGGTCCCAATCCTGCCAAAACAGCAGTGCCACTGACAGTTCTGTGAATGACAGTCTGGGCTCAGCTCAGGCTGGGCTCTGACCAAGAAAGGAGAAGGATCACTACTTAAAGCCAGCATTCCTCAGAAACCTTGTAAAGTGGGTTTCTGTTTGCCGGAGAAGCCACTACTTTTGAATCTGCCCCTGAAACTCTCTACTTCCAAAAAGGGCTTCTAGTTCCCTAGTAACTCAAACAAGCCTCTAACAGCTCAAAGTCCCACATTACTTCCTAGGCTGGTCCAGCTAACTAGTCTACCTCCTGCCACAACATAACCCCGTACAACTGGCAAGACTCCTCCACAATTTTTCCTCTTCTCTTTGCCCTCAAGATGTAGCCATGGCAATTTTGAATTCCCCAAAATAAATATTTCTCTATACCCATGGAGTGCTTTCTCTGCATCCTCACTTACATGGAGGAGGCAGAGGTTTGAGTTCTCCCAGTTCTTCAAAAGACCATACTTAATTTCATTTCTCAGCTTACCGTGGTTTGTGCCTGGTCCTGTTGCTGGTTACTTCGATTTAGTTTAATAAGTTAGGGAAAGATTGTTGTGTCATTGTCCCAGATGATCCCACAGGGTGACAGAACATCCTCCCTTCTATATTGCATTTGTGTATTATTTAATCTTCCCTAGAAGCTGTGTACATCTGGCTTCCCTGGATCTGCATTAGCCCACCCACAGCTCCCCTTTGTCCAGAATGGGGGGCGGTACACAAAAGCCATGGGAAGGTTTTGAACAAGAGCCTTCCTGCTACTAGTGCAGTCTCTGAAGGCTGAGCCATGCTCTCTCAACTGCCTTTCTCTTGGTCTATCTTGCTCATGCCAAGGTTTTTGAGGACAGAATCAGTAGTAGGCAAGCCAGCCACATCCCTTCCAGGTATAAAGTCAAGTTTGAAGTGTAATCAGAAAGGGTCCAGTTTACATGCCAAATTCTCTGAAGGGGCTCTCTCAACTCCAGCTATTTCTTAGTATCGAAGAAGGTGTGTTTCCCCACAAATCTCAGAAAACAGCAGGCTGGCTGTGTTCTCAGGCACAGTGTGAAAGCATCATCCCTGGTCTGAGGTAAGTTTATTCAAAACAAAGACACCTGCCGCCAATAAAAAAGGTGACTGACACCCTCCTGTTCAGTGTTGGTAACTAAGGCAATCTCAGTTTTTACAGGATGTTATTTCAGTGACATTCGCAAGACTCTTTAAATATAACCCAAGGCATGAGATAAGATTTTGTACACTAGCATAAGGAATGCCACTGTAACTACTTAAATTTTATTAATAAATGCTCAGATTCAAGAGAAAGATAGACATTCAGAGTGTTGATCCAGCCCTCTGTTCACAGCCTTCAAAGGCTGAAGACTGTCACAACAACAGGGTCTCCTAAGGAACTTAGGCTTATGGGTGGTGCTGGGATTCCAGGGCCTTAGGCATGGTTGGTAAGTGCTACAAAAATGCTGAAGCCTGGTCCCTGCTGTGTCAGAATACCTGAGAAGTACCTGGTGTGCTTCCTCAAAGCTCCCCAGATGACTCTACGTTTAGCTTCCAGGCAACAAAATGAATCCAAAGATTAAGTTTTAACATCCAAAAGCCCTTAGCCCTGTCTCATGAGATGCCACTTTCACAATCTCTTCTAGAAAATACCAGGTGACAAATAACTGAGTGGACTTTCTCTGACAAGCAATTACCTTCCATGGGGAGGATAAGGTTGTCAATGGCTGGAAGGAGATGCAAGGAGGAAGGACATGGTGCCATACAGAGGCAGCCCTGTGTCTGGCTTCATCTCAGTTAGTCTGCTGTAAGCAGAGTGTCATTCTGAAAATAGCACCATCAAATGAGCTACCTTGAGCAAAAAACAGAGGCAGAACTGCCTCCTCAGCACAGCTCTTCCTGAGCATTATTGGTCTCTAATATCAACTGAAATCACATTTGATTTAGAGCTACATTCTGCTTGAATCGGGACTTTTCTATCAGAATTCCTTGATAAAATTTTATGCTTTAAAAAATATTAAAGGATTCAGAAAATGTATCTCTGGGAAATTGCAGAAGTTGTTCTTCCATCTGTTACCTGCATGTTTATGTGTATACAGAAAACACATTTTCACCAATTTAAAAATCTGTAGAGTTGCCTAAAATTTTAGTCACTAGAACTATCAGTTAATGTAGTAGCTACCGGATTTGACCAAACTACCAAGGAAAATCTTGTCTCTGCAACAAACAACCTTTCAAATGGATAGTTCAACATCTTTCATACCAGAAACTTCTGCGTACAGAACTTTCAGTACAGACGTGTATACTTTCAATGGCAGCCTTACCAAGAGTCAGTCTGAGAAGTCTGGTTCTGCTCTTACTAGAGGAGAAGAGAGCTGACAGCATCAAATGAAGGGAATATCAGAGGCTGGTCTGCAGCCACTGCTGTGCTTGGTTCATAATGTTCATATTGTGGAAAACTCATCCAGAAGCTGTTGAGCCAGTGGTTTCAGCTAAACAGGAATCAGTCTCAGAAAATGGACTAGCCTGTGAGGAAGAATTGCCTGGCCTTGAAATGAAAAACTAGGTTATACCCAATACCTACTAAATGTTTCATATTCTCCCTTGATTCCTCCTCCTCTTCTTCATTTTCTTCTCCCCTTCATCCTCCTCCTTGTCTTTTTCCTCTTCCTTCTTTTCTTATTCTTGATAAGATCTCCTTAGAAGGCTCAGGTTGGTCTGGAAAACAGATCTGGACACGCCTGCCTTGGTTTTCTGAGTGCTTAGATAATGGAAACATGCATAAACCTGACCAGGTACCAGTTTTCTTCATCAATATTTTCAAAATAGGAATAGTGCTGTGCATCTACTTTTGGGCACAGACTATGTTGTGTAGCAGAAAACTATGGGTGACTAGGGCAACATTCAGTGAAAATGTCTGCAACCATAAGGTCTGCAGACAAAACATACACATAATAGAAAGTGGAGCCATTAAGTATAAGAATGCCAGAAATTCCTAGTGGCTATTTCTATAAGAAAAGTACTTATCAATTGTCTAAATTATAGAACATGGGTGGCAATATTTGACTTAAAAAGTGAAAGAAAAAATTTCTTTTAAGTATTGTGCATTGATTGGGAACATATAACACAGTGACAGCAGCAGATTACAACAATGTAACTCTCAAACTGTGAAGACCAGTTACTGTAAAGAGACTTCCAGTGAGGAGCCAAGTATGGCTTGTGATATCTTCTCAAATTTCCAGGGCTGTTTGTGTTGGAAAGTAATAAAGACCATGCTGACGACAATCATTGATAGTTATTACACACAGGACTGATGGATTCATTGTCTAGTGTGATGGTTTGAATGAAAAATGTGCCCATAGGCTAAGATATTTGAATGTTTGGTCCCAAGCTGGTGGCACAGTTTGAGGATGTTATGGAATGTTTAAGACATGCTGGATGAAATACCTCACTGGAGTAGGTTCTGAGAATTTATTGCCTCACCCCCTATAGTGATGTGAATAAGAATGGCCTCCATAGGCTTATATATTTGATTGCTTACTAATCAGGAAGTGGCACTACTTGAGAAAGGTTAGGAAGTGTGGCATTGTTGGAGTAGATGTGGGCTTGTTGGAGGAAGTATGTCACTGGGGGTGGGCTTTGAGGTTTCAAATGTCAAGCCAGGCCCAGAGGCACTCTGTTCCTGCTGCTTGAAGATTCAGATGTAGAACTCTCAGCTACCTCTCCAGCACCATGTCTGACTATGTGATTCCATGCTCCCCACCATGAAGAAAATGGATGAAACCTTTGAAACTACAAGCAAACACCAATTAAATGCTTTCTTTTTATGAGTTGCCTTGGTCATGGTATCTCTTCACAGCAATAAAACACTAAGTAAGACATCCTACTTCTAATTCACTCTCTCTGTTTTCTGAGTAAGTGAGTGTGTGTGTGTGTGTGTGTGTGTGTGTGTGTGTGTGTGTGTTTACTGATTTGCTGATAATTTGCTGATCATTGCTTTTGTTTTAGGTTTTGACAAGAGACTCAGGTAAGTGTACCTACCACGTTTTCTTCTACTATTTTTTAAAGTTGTTTTCCTTCTTTATACACAGGAAACATTTCTTGATTAGAAAGTTAGGGAAATGAAAACAAAACTGAATGATAGAATACAATACCAAAAAATGCAATGCCATATCCATTCAGTATACTCATACATCATACTTCCCTGTCCCTCCTCTGTAGAGATAAATGGACACTGATAGGATAAACACATTAAAGTTTATTAAAAAAGTTTAATAATTATAGATACTACTTTCTAAACAGACTGTTTTTATTAAGCATATATCTAAATCATCCCAGTAAGTGGTTATTGTATAAAAACAAAGTTGACACACACTTTTAGTTGGCTATTTAAGTTTGGCCTATTTTTTCTCAACATTAATAAAGGAAAACTACAGCTTCTCAAAGACTTCCTGTGCTCTCATCATCTATTGCCTTGATTTTCTACAGAAATGAGAATTCAAGTCAACATTTCATCTGGAAATTGCTAATTGGCTATTAATACAACTTTCTTTCCATGTGAGGTGGGTAAGATAAGAGTACAGGTCATTAATTACTGCTGTGTGGGATAATGAGAAACAGTTCCCATCCCACTTGCTCGGTAGCCTCTTCCATACAATGCTTCAGCACCCATCCAAGAGAAAAATGGAAAAACAGAAGGATTTCTTAAATTGCAAGTTCAGCGGTTTTAATAGAGCTCTGGTGAACTTGAGCTTTTACCTGTGAGAGGAGCAAAGCCTAGTTCCCTCAAAGTCCTATGAGAAGCACTTTAATAAGCATAAATCAGATTCAAGAAAGGATTCTGCTTTTGCTTTCAAGATAATAGAATGACTGCTTATGCAGTCTTATTATTGCCAGGTACCACATTCATAAAAAGGAACCATGTGAAAGAATAGAAATAGGCACAAAGGAGAATACTTAAATATTAAAAGAAATTAAATTAAAATTTCTTTAGCTTGTGGCTGGTCATATTTTTCCTAAATGCTTTCTTAGTTTCAAACTATTAGCAGAACACTGCACACTCTTTCTTTTCTTTGTGCTATCTTTCTAACAGATATAAATGAACTAAAGAAACAGTGAGCCAATGTCCATATCCTCCCAAACTTTGGTCTGGGCAAAATTCTATTCCTCATCCTCTGCTGTGTCTCCTCATGATCCTATCTAGCTACTGTTTTTTTTTTGTTTTGTTTTGTTTTTTTGTTTTTTTTTTTTGTTTTCTTTTTTTTTTCCTGGTTTTTCAAGACAGGGTTTCTCTGTGTAGCTTTGCGCCTTTCCTGGAGCTCACTTGGTAGCCCAGGCTGGCCTCGAACTCACAGAGATCCGCCTGCCTCTGCCTCCCGAGTGCTGGGATTAAAGGCGTGCGCCACCACCACCCGGCTAGCTACTGTTTTTTAAAATGGATTTTTCTTGAAATCTTTAATACAATGTACAATAAACTGAAAAAAAATCATTATATAAAAATATCTTTCTCTGGTGTCATTGTGAATTTTTACAATATCCCATTTTCATCTCTTTTTCTCTTCCTTGCTTAAGTAAGTACTTTCAGCTCATTTCACCAGAGAATCTGTTAGGGTAAAAACTCTGAGTTCTTGGTCACAACATCATAATTTGTTCTTACCCTTGGCTGCAACTTGATGGGATAAGGGGTGTTAGCTCAAAGGGATCATTGGTCAGCACCTCATAGTTGTGCTCCATTTTCTTCTAAGTTCATTCATATTTGTAAGAGAAAAAAATGTTAATCTTATTCTTGCTACTATGAATATTGTTTTTTTAACTCTGATAGCTGTTGAAATATTTTTGCATTTTGTACATTTTCCTTCTAAGAAACTGCCAGCTGTTTAACAACAATATTAAAACATCCAACTTTTCTAGACATGGTCTCACTATGTAGCATAGGTCAGCCATGATTACAAAATCCTCCTGCCTCTTCCTCTCAAGTGTTGAGGATTCAGGTAGATTTTACCACACCTAACCTATTTAACAAAATCTTATCAACATATGATCCATGTTTTAAAAATTTTCAAAAAAAGACACGTATATTCAACACTTTGTGTCTCACTTGTATAGTATCACCCAGAAAAAGAAAAAGAATAACTAATACCATAAGCATCATCACTTAATTCAAGGATAAGTAAATCAACAGAAATCAGCTGAACTTGGTAAAGAAAACCTATCAAAAATACCACAGTAGGCTTTCCACTTAATGATGAAAAAGTATTTTCTCCTTTGTTACCAGTTGATTTGGGATTTATTTTGATAGCTTCTTAGTTTCCTAATAAAAGAATTCAAAACAGACTCAGAAAAAGAAGCATAGGCAAGTATAATTTTATTAGATATTAAGAGACTAACAGTAGGGCACGCAAACTGTAATCCTAGGTAGTGGCTGTGAGAACAGAGACTGATGAAGGAAAGAGGTGAAGTAGTTGCTTCTAATCTCTGGTCCAAGAAAACAGACATGTTCAGCAATAAAGGTCAGCAAGCAGCTGTGTAGTAGAAAGGGTAAACTTCAGAGCAAGAGTAAGGGAGTTTAGTATAATGGACTATAGTGTAATGGAAAGAGATAGGTATTAAATAAAGGAAAGTTCTCCCAAGAGTAAGAGTGAACTAGTGAGCATAGGGCCAGGAAGCTAGATATTTAAATAGTACCTGCCCTTTCTATGGTAGTATATCATGGACTGTGGAATAGTCCTTTACACTGTGTGAATATATGTCACTGTGATTGGTTTAATAAAGAAGCTGACTGAACTATATCTGGGCAGGAGAGACTGGAAGGGAGAGACAGAAAAAGAGAACTCTGTGAGGAGGAAGGGAGGAGTCAGAGGAGATGCCAGTCAGACTCTGAGGAAATAGGACATGTAGAAAATGAGGTAACAAGCCATGAGCCATGTGGCAAAGCATAGATAAGAAACATGGGTTAATTTAAAATGTAAGAGCTAGCTAGTAACATGGCTGAGCATTTATAATTAATGATAAAACTCTCTTGTGGTTATTTGGGAAGCAGCTACCAGGATGGGAAAACTCCACCTACAATGGGACTTTTCTTAAGCATGTTTTGTTTGTTACATAAAGCCCAGGTGAGGAAGGTCTTCCATATTTTTCTGGAGATTGGCCTGAGCATTCTCTATTTGTTATATAAAGCCCTTCTAGGGGAGGGTTTTCAGTCTTTCTCTGCCAAAGGGCTTCCTTTAGATGTTCCTCTTAATGAAGTTTTCTCTGGTCTCTATTCTCTTGTCACACTTGGTCAAAAAAAGTAAAGATAGCCACTCTACTACTCAACATAGTGCTGAAAGCTATGTAATAGTACCATTAGTATTAATAGCTGTTCTCAGTATGACATAAAAGATTAGATCAGCATACAAGTCAATCATATATAAAATAATAAATATGCATAAAATAAAAATATGTAAAAATAAAATAATTTATACATATATTATATATTATATGTAAATGTATAATTTATACATAAACACATGGAACACACATATTCTCTCTCATATACACACATGCCATTTCATTACTTTTTTTCTTTGGAGACATAAACAAATAGCTATTTATAACAAATGAGACACTAATGATTCCCTAAAGTAACCAACCCACCAAAGGCCAGCTTAGTAAAATGAGTTCATTGGGCTGTAAGGAATTACAGAGCATGTGTGAATTGTTGCTTACAGGAACATGGTGACTTCCAGAGAGCTGGATACCTGCAATGTTCCACCATATCCATAGAAGATGGTATCACAGAAATTTCATCAGGTGAGATCTCCATGAGCAAACTGGGGATGAGAGGAGGGCAATGGAGGGTAGGGGATAGGGAATGAGGACATAAGGGAACAGGATGGTCGAGCTGAAACAGGGAAAGAATGGGAAAGCAACGAAAGAGATACCATGATGGAGGAATACATCATGGGGATAGAGAGAAATCGGGTGCTAGGGAAGTTTCCAGGAATCCCCAAGGATGACCCCAGCTTGCACTATTAGAAATAGTGGAGAGTGTGCCTTAACTGAACTGGCTTACCCCAGTGACCAGATCAGTGAATACCCTAACTGTCATCACAGAGCTTTTATGCAATGACTGATCGAAGCAGATGCAGAGATCCACAGCCAAACACCAGGCAGAGCTCCAGGAGTCTAGTCAAAGAGAGAGAAGAGGGATTCTATGAGCAAGTGCACCAAGATCATGATGGGGAAACCTGCAGAGATGACTAAACCAAACTAGTGGGAATTCATCAAAGTTGGATCAATGGCTGTGGAGCCTGCATGGGACTGGGCTATGGCCTCTGCATGGAGACAGTTGTGTAGCTTGATCTGCTTGGGGGGCCCCCTAGCGGTAGGATCAAAATCCATCCTTGGTGCATGAGTGGGCTTTTCTAGCCCACTACCTATGATGGAACACCTTGTGCAACCTTGAGGCAGAGGGAGGGGCTTGGACTTACCTCTCCTGGATGTGCCTCCTGATGGGAGGGCTTGCCTTCTTGTGGGGAGGGGTGGGGGGTAGGTTGGGAGGGAGAGGCTGGGGGGTGGGAGGAAGGAAAAGGGGGATCTTTGATTGGTGTGTAAAATGAATGGCAAAATTTTCTTAATAAAAAAAAAAAGAAGTTTCTTCATGGAGACCCACCTGCTTTCTACCAACTTTCTACTAAATTTCTACTAACATATGTTCTCTATAATCTCTTTTATATGGAGGAGCAGAAAAGGGAATAATAGCTGGACTCCTAGGTAAGAGTCCTGTGACCATTCCTCTTCCATCTATTAGGTATCACTCTAATTAGTTGTCATGGCTACTGGGTCAAGGTAGTTGTTAAAATCAGATTGTGCTCTGTTTTAAGTTATTCTATATTGCATAAAACTAAACTTTCACTCTGCTTGCCTGCTTTGCCCTGAGAGACTCCATTTTACAAGTAGCTTCTGACTCCATTTTGAGAATTGAGAATGACTGTAGACCTTGAATGGACATATAAACAGTACCATCTCTCCAGCACCACCCATCAGCACAGACTGATAATTGACTCATTCATAGAAATAGGAAGGGTTATTATCCTATAGATTTATCAGAGTAAACTGAGACTATCAGGAGAGATGGGTACATTAAAACCATTTTAGGGAAACAAGTCCCAAGAACATACTGGATATAGCAAGCTGAGGAAAGTGTATAGAGAAGTGTACATCCAACTCAGTGCATCAACAGTCTTCACTGACCTGTTGACTGTCATATGTGGGTTAAGGACCAGGAAGAAGAGAACTCCAGATTTTCCTTGGGCCTCAGCTTGCCTCCACTCCTGTTATTGACAAAATCTGCCTAACTGCCATTTGTTTGTTCTCCATCATTCCCTCCATTTCCTTCACATGGACCAGACTCTGCTCTTTTGCCTCTGCAATGAACTCAGCCTTAAGATACACTTTCAAACCTGTGAGCCACTGTAGCCTGAGGATAGCATTTTCCCTGCAGCAGGTTTGGGTTCGTTATCTTATCCATATAAACTCTACTTGTATTTAATGCTCCTCTGAGACCTCACAAAACTCTTCTGTAGCCTTCATTAATCTTTTGTAGCCATTGTTTAACATACATATACACAGATACATTCCCTATGTGTTATGTAATGTAATACACATGAATGGATGTTTGTAATTAAGATTGAAATAAAAAAAGCTATGTTTAACTTGGCCTAATTACAAGAAGGGTTATCTGGAAAATTCCTATCCCTTATGATAGTCAATAAATTATGACATTGTGGGAAGATAAAATCATATTCATCTATGTTTCTAACATAATACACCCATAAAATTTGTCTCTATCTCAAGAATATAATAGGATGAACATGTTATGCACTGAGGAAAAAAAGCTCATACTACAATACATACTAACCATGAATACAAGGAAACCAAAGTTAGAATCACAGTATCATTTACAATGCATCCGAAATAAGTGATATTCTTAAGTATGAATTTGACAAAGCACACATAAAAACATTATGATAAAAATAACCCCAAAACTTTAAGCAAAAATAGAAATGAGCCATGATTATGGAGTAAAAAACTCAGCATAGTAAGAGATTCTCTTCTTGGACCTCAGATGTAGCTCAATGGTTTGGCATTTTTCTACCATATACAGGGTCCTTGGTTCTGTGCATAGCACTGAAAAGAGAGAAATGAAGAAGTAGTCAGTTCTCAATAAATTGATCAATAGTATTCACCTGATGTCTATCAATACGTTATCAGTGTTTTGGATTTTGTTTTAGTTATAGATAAGCTTATTTTTATATATTAGAATAAGACTGTGGGAGCCCACAGAGGCTTCCTGGTGAGAGATTACTCAGGGTCAGAGGTTCTGTGCTTGCTTTGCCCAGCAGGACTGCATAAAGAGATGATTTGGCCACAGGTTTGTTTACTAGGTGTTTGAAAGGGTCTACACTTGGCTGTACGATGTGCTTTGATCTTGCAAGGGGGGGGGTCTTTTGCCTCTCCCCTTGGTATATTATATTTTTTAAAGAAAAAAATTTTGCTCATTTTACATACCAATCACAGATCCCCCTCTTCCCTCCTCCTCCCCCTCCAGCCTCCCCTCCCCAAACTCACTCCCCATTCCCTTCTACAAGAAGGTAAGGCCTCTCATAGGGAGTCAGCAGACCCTGGTACTTTCAGTAGAGGCAAGTCTTGGCCCCTCCCCCTGCCTCAAGGCTGTTTGATGTGTCCCATAGGTAGTGGGCTCCAAAAAGCCTGCTCATGCACCATATTATAAAAAGCCCTTTTCAATAAATAATTGAGGCAGGTGGGTATTAACCCAGGCCTTCCTGAAGCTATCCTGTGTTTCTATCTTTCTTCTGGTCATCTAGGTCTCTCTTTCTATCATTTCTTAATTCCTCTTTCCTCAACCTAAGAACAATTCAAACGGTGAGAGCAGGTTGGAGCTGGACTCCCAGTGGACTCCCACATAAGATATAGAATAGCCAAAATAATCTTGATAAGAATGGTCAGTGCTTGCACAGCCTGCACAGAAATAAAATAAGTATGCTCAATTAAATTTTTTTCAAAGATAAAAATGCCTTAGCTGGGTATGGTGGTGCATGCCCTTGATCCCAGCACTCAGGAGGAAGAGGCAGGTGGATCTCTGAATTCGAGGCCATCATGGTCTACAGAGCTATTTCCAGGGCAGACAGAAAGGAAACCCTGTCTTAGAAAAAACAAAACAAAAACAAAAACCAAAACAAAACAAAATGCTTGGACATATTTAAGTATTGAATTCAGGCTATACTTTACTCTGAGTTTCTCTATATCATTTACCACGGTGGTTTTTTAGATGATATTTCTTTAAAAATCTCTGCTTTATAAGCAGCTCTTGACTCCATTTTGAGTATGGAGGACAACTGTTCACCTAAGTAGAAATGCAAACAGCGCCATCTGTCCAGAGCCACCCACATAGTACAAGTTAATAAATGAATTGTTCCTTGCAACAAAAAAAAAATATGCCAAACTACATATTTATCAGGGGTAACTGGGTCTGTAGGAGCATGTTGGCTTATTAAAATCCTATCAGGAAAACCAGGCATACAAGCACTTATTGGTACACTGGACTGAGGAGAGGATGGAACCCCTTTATCTGGACCCCATAAAGAATACACCTAACACAGAAATAGCAATAACCTGCAGAGCAGCTACTTGTCCTCAAACACAGAGTGTGAATAGAACTCCTTATTACCCCAGGGGCTGCAGCTCAGCTTAGTCCCAGCTGTTGACAGGATCTACTCAAATTGCTTTCTGTTCTTCCACACACCTACCTGAAAAAAATTAACACAGGAAAAGAATATATAGGAAATGTGGGAATCCACGAAAAGAATAAATCTATTTAAAGGAATGGATGAGGGAAAAACTTAGACAACCAGATCTTCAAAAATATCATAGGGGAAACTTCCCCAAGCTAAGGAAAGATACACATTAAGATACAAGAAGTACGCAGACCACAATAGTGAAGATGAGAAAAGAAACTCCTTACAACATATCATAATTAAGACACTAGTCGTGCAGAATGAAGAAAGAGTACTGAAAGCCACAAGAGAAAAAAACAAAAGTGAAATATAAAGGAAAACCCATCACAGTAACAACTGATTTCTCAATGGAAACTTTGAAAGCCAAGAGAGTCAGCAATGCATTCCATGACCTAAAGTACAGTGAGTACCCGCCTAGACTAATGTACCTACCAAAACTATCTGCCACAATTGAATGAAAGAGACTTTCCTTGATTCAAACAACCTAAAGCAAATTATAGACAGCAGACCAAGCCTAAACAGAATACAAGAAGCAATACTTCTGACTGAAAAGAGGAATACATAATAAAGAGATGGTATAAACAAAACAAAGGATGATATAATTTCTAAAATACAAAGCACCACTGAGAACAAAATCAACAAGAATACAACGACAGTGACTACAATTAACATATAACTTTTAATATCAGTGTCTTCAATTTTTCATTCAAAACACACAGAGTGCTGTGTGGATAATGCACAAAACCATCTGAAAAAAATCTATCAGTTGTCTACAAGAAATTCATCTTAGCTTTATAGATAGGCAACACCTTCGAGTGAAAAGATAGACAAAAGCAATTCAGTCAAATGGGGCCAGGAAGCAAGCAGGCATTGTTTGCCTAAGAGATGAAAAAATAGACTTCAAACTAGGACTAATCAAGAGAGTAAAGTGGGACACTTCATTGCAAACAAGGAAATGATTAACCAAAAGTGTTTACCATCCTTAATACATATGTACCAAACTCTTGGGTTATACAATTTCATAAAATGTGTACTACTAGAAGACACAAATTAACATCAATCCATTAATAATAGGTGGTTTCCAGGCCTCAGTTTCTCAAATAAACAGTTCATTTGAACAAAAAAAGCAGAGAAAAATCAGAATTAAATGACATCATATTAAATGGACTTAACAGATAGAAGAACATTTGCACCCAAACAACAAATAATACACATTCTACACAGCAGCCCACAGAGGCAGTTCTAAAAGAGATCTCTTGGGACACACACACACACACACACACACACACACACACACACACACAAAATGTTAGCAAATTCAGTAAGATTGAAAGAAGTCTGGGTATCTTATCTGATCATAATGAGATAAAATTTTAAATTAACAGCAAACAAACCAGTAGTAAGTATAAAAACACATGGAAATTAAACACCAATGTGAAAAAGGTCATGCCTTGCATCTAAAATTCCACTAAGCTTCTGTGATTCTCTTCACATTACCAGAATGTTAAACATCCCCCAAGGGTCCCAATCACCAGGTAAAATGGAGAAGAAACTAATGACACAAATACAAACTACCCAGAGTAATTTTCTCTCGTTGATTTCATGCGAAACTGTTCACTACCCCAGGCTTCGGGTGACCTAAATCCTTTAGAATTGAGGTATGAAAAGCCATTTGTGTAGAAAAGTTTTGCTTATTCTCCACAGAGGTTGGTGACTATATCTTGACCCTTTCCCATACCCAGGGTTTTATAAGACACATAGCTCATAAGGTTCTAGCACAGCCTTCCCCGATTTACCACGTCTCCCAAATTCACCCAGAAGACTGGATTTACTTCAAAACCCTGCCCTTAAGCCCCTCCAACCTCTGTTTTCAGTACTTCACATGGTGCTTCTCACCACCTCCTCTGCCATTAAACTGTCAGTTCTTAGCTCTTGAGTTCATTTTTCCAGGTTGAAGGTTGCTGGCAGACCCCAAAGAAATTCCTACTCCCACCTACCACCACACACTTAAAATATGTTACCACACTTTGATCTTCAACCTGGAGGAGTGATTCTCATAAAGTCACCCATTGGTTAAGTTCACCTACTACTGTGACTTCCTAAAGCATTTTAAACTTTTATTTTAAAAAACTGGCCAAGAAAATTTCCTTCCTTGTCTGCTGTCCCTGCTCTCGGTATCGCTGAATCTCCAGGAAGAGGCCTTCTCTCTGCCCCTCCTGCTCTGAATTGGGGGTGGGGATGCTCAAGTGATCAAATTTCTGCACTACTAAATTTTATAACGAACTGTAGGCTACAGGTGAGTCTCAGAGATCTTACCCTGTCCCAAATCAAGTTCCTCACTTCCGCCCTTTTCATGCTAGTTGACTTTGGTTTATAGATTCATCTCTTTTCCTGCTTTACTCCTTCTCTTCACTTTACTTGTTTGCCTCCAGTAAAGAGGTTCTTATTTCCAAGTATCTCAAGCCCACTCTTGGCCTCGCCTTTCACTTGTTAAGTAACTCCAACACTGTTCTAGCCAATGACTAGGTCTATCCCTTTCCCCATCTGCATACACAACCATCCCTGTTCTTTTGTTGGCTAGGATAAATTTGCAAGTATCACTATGGACCTAAGAGGAAAATGGACCTACTTTTTTTGACTGGACAGCTACTATATGTCTAGATTATATGACACACATGCAAAATATTTTGAAACTATATAATTATAACCAACAGGATGAATATTATCCATCTCCTCATCACATACACTTCTTTTGTGGCCTAAGCCCATCTCCATTAGCAAGGCAGCCATTCCCTAGGGACATCCCAGTAGGACAACTTGATCCTTCTCTGTGCAGTCCCACCATTACTATAAAACTTGCCTCTGGCCACCTCTCTTACTGGATAAGATAACCAGCTTTTCTTATTCCAAATATGAAGGTCCTCCTACAGGTTTGTCTCCCACTCTCTATAGCCACTGCTCTATCTACTGGCTTAGATCTCAATAGGTTCTCATACTGGCAAGGATGCCCATTCATTCCCTGATCTTTTCCTGTGGTTGCCAGTAGATGGAGAAGATACATAGCCCACCATGATAAAAGAGCATCTTCTTCTTTAACACCTTCTCGTCCTATTGTCTGGACACACAGTCTTACTTTTGTTTCCTGTTGCTGTAATCAAATACCCTGGCAACAGCAATTTAAGCAATTTGACTGACAATTCCAGGTTACAGTCTATCGTGGTAGAGAAAACAAGGCAGCAGGAAGCTGTAGTACTGGGTACCATTACATATGCAGGCAAGACCAGAGAGCAATGAATGCATTCATGCTACTGCTCAGCTCACTCCTTTTTGTTCAGTCCACTCATATTTGGGGTGGGTCTTCTCACCTCATTTAACCCAATTAAGAAAATCACAGGCATACATTCCCACAAGCCAAGCAACCAAATCTGGGCAATCCCTCACTGAACCTCCACAGGTGACTTCAGATTGTGTCAAGCTGATGATTAGCACAATCATTAGGGACATTTCTTTTTCCAAAATGCTTGAAGCCCTAACCTGCTTCCTGCCCCCACCTTCTTCCACTCCAGCCCACCCCTCATCCCCTCCTCCAACAGGTTAAGTTTTCCCATGGGGGGACAGCTAAGCCTGGTACATACAGTTGAGGAAGGACCAAGCCCCTCCCTGCTGCATCAAGGGTAAGCACTTTGCAGGAAGAGGAATGAGAGGGGGATCTGTGGTTGGTATGTAAAATAAATTTTTAAAAAATGTGTTCCCTAAAAAACTAGAAATCTCTAATCCCTCCATTATTGGCTATACATGAAAAAGGAGAACTCCCTTCTTCTCTGTCTTATACTCTGTTTCTTTCTTGAAAGTAGAATCTTCTCTCATATACTACATCCTGACCACAGTTTCCCCTTACTCTGCTCCTCCCAAACTGTCCCTCCTCCCTTCTCCCCATATTGACTCCTCCTCAATTTTCCTTTAGAAATGAGCAGGCCTCCAAAAGACAACAACTAAACACAACAAAATAAGATACAATAAGCAAAGCCAAAACCCTTATATGGAGGCTGGATGAGGCAACTGAAGAGTAGGTAAATGAGTCAGACATACTGATCCCACTGTTAGGATTCCCACAAAAATAACCAGCTCACAGTGATAACATATACACGGAGGACCTGGTAAAGACCCACACAGGTCCCACGCTTGCCACTTCAGTCTCTGTGAGCTTATGTGAGCCCTACTTAGTTGATTCAGCAGGTCGTGTTCTCTTGGTGTCCTCCTTCCCCTCTAACTCCTACAATCTTTCCTCCTCTTCTCATACTCCATCTCTTCCATGGGGGAGGGACCTGATGGAGACTTCCAATTTAGATTCTCTCTATATAATGTCTGGCTGTGGGTTTCTGTACCCACTCCCATCTGTTGCCAGAGGAAGTCTGTCTGATGAAGACTGGACAGGGCATGGATCTTAGGTCTCTGGGCTATCCAATCTCCGGTTTCTGGCCACTCAGGCAGTGTAGGGCATGGGCTCTCGTGGCATGGACCTCAAGTTAAATCAGTACCCTGCAGAATACATTCCAACACCAAAGATGCTAGAGCATAGGGGTAAAAGATCCATGCTTGCACCAGCTTGATCCCTCTATGTTCAATGAGCTGTGTGGATGTTGTGTTTGGCAATGGAGCCCCTCTGTCAGTTTTTGGAGAGCTAACTAACCTCTTTTGTGGTTTTTTTTTTTGTTGTTGTTTTGTTTGTTTTTTTAGGGAAAAGCAGTTATAGGCACAGGAAAAAGGCTCTGCCATGTCAGTAACACACTGTAACATTCCTTATTTCAAGACATATAAGAAAGCCTTAAACAAATCTCTCAATGCATAACAAGAATCCAGCATCAGTTGCACTCATTGTCAGTAATTACACTACAAAATAGGAGAGGGCTAGATCTCCCAACATCAGAAAAAAGGAAAACGTTGCCTCTCCTTAGAGGAAGAATGATGCTTTTATGTGAATCATCATCCTGGTTTGGTCAAAGACACAGAAAAAATATTGGTTGATTGTGCTTCAAAAATCCAACAATGGGAGCCAGACTCATTGAACAAGTAGTTTCAGAACTCAACTTGAACCTCCTGACTTATGCCTGTTGTATTCTCTTATAATCATTGAGAGTCTTACATCCACAGGTCTTTCTCTAATCTCTGTGCTGGCCTGACTTACTCAGACCACCATCCAACATGCTGTGCAAACAATACGTGGGCAACATGTGTGAACATAAGAATACAGATACCTGCCTCTACCAAAGACTTTATTTGCTTTTTGTTTATGGCTTTATTTGCTTTTTTGCATGGCTACTTTAATTTTATATTCCTTCTTGGTGCAGTTTTAGTAATTTGTGTCTTTTTAGCAATTGGTAAATTCTACATAAGTTACCTTATTGCCTGGCATAGTGTCATATATAATGTTTTTTTCTAATCCATTGCTTCTCTGTGATGTCCACCATTGTAATTCTTAATTCTTGATCTAGTAAATCATGTGGGTTGACCTTCTATTAGTTGCTTTGTTGGATTTGTTGCCACTTCCAAAGAAAGAGCATTTTTGTTTTGTTCCCTGTTGTCCTTTTGTTGTGTGTGAGAGTGACTTCTGCTTCCCTGCAGTGAAGCCTCTGTTCTTCACAGGGTCCAGCCTTGGATAGGCACAATGCTCCTGCTCACCAAGACTGAGTAATTTTGGTGTGCTCTTTTGATGCTTTCACCCTCATCTCATTGAACATCTGCTGATCTGCATCTATTCTTATCACACCCAACTATTAGCTTCCAGTAATTGCTGGCTAAATAATGTATTATTTTAAACAATGCCTTCGAGCATATATTGTTCTGGAGTCTTATTCAGTTGAACCCAGGCCCCCTGGCAACAATAGGGAATTAAGCTCTCTCTGTACTCTGGTGCATTAACTGGGGTATAGGGAAGGATGGCTTGCTTCCTGCTGGTTACCCTCTGCGGATGCTTTCTGTGTGTCAGCACTGTGTGTAGGAGAAGGACTGGTGCCCAGTTGCCCACATCACCAACTCTGGATCTTCCAAAAACTGGTGACAAAATATGGAGTGGGTCATGTTCACTGTTTCTAAAACTACCTGGAACAGATCTGCATCAGAAAGACAGGAGCAACGGGAGCTGCTTCAAAGGTCACTGGGAAAGGCCCCTTCTACACAGAAATGTGACGGAGAAGACACTGTTCCCTTCCCCAGTTGCCCTTCCCTGATCATCCCACACAGCAGATGGGAAAAACTGATGGGCATATGCACAACACTGGTCTCTTAGAGAAGGCATGCAAGCCTTGCTAAGTATGGACCCATGAAAATTAGCATCTTCTAATGTCGCAGGACCACACAGCTGCCAGAGGAGCTCTTCCTCTTGGGGAGCTGAGGGCATCCAAATCCCAGCCTAGCTTCAGAGGCCATAGGAAAAGTCATCGTGCAAGGAAGAGTGGAAGGGTGTGGGTGTTTGTCCTGCCCATGTGAACAGCCTCCCTCTGTTCCTCCCAAGTTGGCATCACTTTCAAAAGATAGCTAGCTCTCAATTCATTATAAATGATTTTCAATTAGCTGCAATGCCTTCGCTTAAACCAAAAAAAATGTTGGATGGCTGTCGTAACTGCTTAACTGTAGTAATATACATGTATCCATAAGAGAAGGTTCATTGGGAGCCTTACACTATTATGGACTATATTTTGTCTTTTTTTTATTTTTCTTGTGTAATCTTTTAATAGAAGAAGATTAATAAAGGTTAGAAACATTTACAATAATATTTTAATGTTCCTGTATAAAACCTGTGACTCATCCATCTGGACATTGCTTCTGGCATTTATTCTTCTAAATTGTTAGGATTCCTTATGATTTCTTCCTCACCACACACACTCTTGATATGCGTAGGCTTCTGTGCACATTCCCTGGGTATTTTGAGTCTCCTCCAGCTCCAGCTGCGGTCTGCTCAATGTGGGCTGCAATTATTAGCACAACTGACCACGCCCTGCCAGCAGCCCTTGCTGGGTGGCTATGAAAGTAAAACAAATTCATTTTATACTTTTGTTATTAGGTTTAGATTTAGAGTCTTCTCAGGCCATGGTCATCTGAGGCAGTGTTGTTCTCTCTCCATCCTCACAATTGCAAAAAGAAATGACAGCCATCATGCTATGGCTGCCTGTGAATGTGGAATCTTCACTTCCTTCAAGGAAATGTACCAGGCAGCCTAAACAATGAGGGACTCCTGTGTGTTAGACACATATTAACTGAAGGACTGAATTTTGCACCCTTCAGTTTTTGCAGGACAACTAGAGACGATATGATGGCCAGCATGTAATGTGGACTATTCTTCAAGTATGTGGCTCTTTGAAACCTACAAAAAGATTCAAATCCATTTAACCTCCTAATTCTGAACTCTCTTAACCCACACCATGCTGCTGTCTGTGCCATTTATAACTACTAACAAATCTCTTACTCAAAAGGACAGTCCACCACAGTGTTCCTTCTAACCCCCTAATCTGGGACCCTTGGATTTCACTTTTATGGGGAATAAACCAGTATTAGGACCTTAGAATATTCCCTCTAGAAAAGTTCAAGCATTTGATTTTCTTTTCTCTTTTCCCATTTCTTTTCTTTTCTGCCTCTCTCTCTCTCTCTCTCTCTCTCTCTCTCTCTCTCTCTCTCTCTCTTTCTCTTATTTACATCTACGATAACCAACAATAATTGACAAATTTGTTGTCTTAATGCTATTATTTTTTGCAATATATATCATGATTCCCCCAAATGTCATTTTGCATGGGCCAAAAAAAAAATCATTTCAACCTATTTGAATATAAATGATTCTTAAATTTTAACTTTTTTCAGCATTATACTTATCAGTTTATTAGTTTAGTTGTGCTGAGTCACAAGTACTACAAACTGGTAAGTTTAAATATCAGAAACTTGTCTTGTCTACAAGTCCAAAGTTAAGCTGTCATGAAGGGAAGGGATTTTCTCTGAGTGCTGGTCATCTGCTGACAATCTTTGGTATTACTTGACTTATAAAAGGAATCACTATGCCTTTCTTTCACATAGCAGTCTTTCTGAATGGAGGTTGCATTTAAATTCCTGCCCTTTGAATGAACACTGGTCATATCACATTAGGGGCCCAGCACACTCCATTATCAGTAATCGTCTTCATAATTAGGACTGTAATGACTTTGTCCCCACATGGTTACATTATTGTTAGTATTTCAGCATTTAAATTTAGAGTGGGACAAAGTTCAACTCAAAGCCCTCAGGTGACTTGGTTTATGTAGTTAGACTAAGTTACTAACTATGAGGAACTGCAAAAGATGCACTATTATCATGGCTATTCTTGCTTGTTAATTGGACTATGGCTGGAATGAACTACAATCCAGAAATGGAGGAAACACCTGTGAGAGACGTTTTTTTGCTTGGATTGAAATGGGTGAATCCACTTCTAAGCTGGACCTTTGAATTAGGAAGACACATGGTCCCCATAAGTGCATATATTTGAATATTTGGTGATTAAGGAGTGGCACTATTAGGAGGTATGTCCTTTTTGGGAGGTAGGTGTGACATTGTTGGAGGAAGTGTGACACTGAGGTGAGCTTTGGGGTTTCAAATGCTCAAGACAGACCCAGTGTCTCTCTATCCTCCTGTTGCAGGCCAACCCAAATGTAGAACTCTCAGATACCTCACTAGGACTATGTCTGCCTGTGTGCCACCATGTTTCCCACCATGATGACAATGGACTATGGACTAAACCTCTTAACTGTAAGCTGGCTCAACTGAATGTTCTCCTTTATAAGGATTGCTGTGGGCATGCTATCTCTTCACAGCAACAGAAATCTTAACTAAGACAACTACCACATTGAACTTTCCCTATAAAAAGACTTATCTCAACACAGTCTTTAAATCAAATAGAATGTGTTCAGTTCACTGCACATTACATGCATGCTCATGTGATATATCCTGATGTGCAAGTCGTAAGGCTTTGGCTTTCTAAGAGGAGTAATTCACTTTACCACAAAATAAACAAGAAGATTCACAAATTCCAAGAATGGAGACCTAATTAACCAATCACAAAACTGCTAAATCCCTACTTCTCTTTAATATGCTAAGAAAATCTATCCAGGTTGCAAATTATCATGTGGGTTTATACTGACATGTATCAAATAAGAATGGAGTGTTTTCTCTTTTAGGGTTTTGTTTTTACCTTTGTAAGATATAGCATTAAAATGTATATATGTCCCAGGCTCTGGAGAAGAGAAAGCCACAGATCCCTTCATTTCCTATCAATGCAGAAGTGAAATTTGAAGAGAATTCAAGGACAGTTACTAAAAGTCTCTGAAACATAGACAGGAGCAGAATGTGTGGAAGAACTCAGGAATCAGAAATCCCACTGCTCACAGTGAGTCTGACCATCAACTCTTGTGCTGGTCTTCCTAGCATAAACTCAACAGAGCCTCAGCTGTGGAAGTGCACAAGCTAGAGTGAGCACAGAAGATACAGGAAAACTCTAGTTTGGGACAGAGTGAAAATGAAGGGATGTCTAAGGAGCCACAGTATTTCCCTTTGTGTTCTCTATCCTTTCAGCAATCCAGTATAGGCAGTGGCTGATCCCCTGGTCAGAACTGAGGTGCTATGATTACACAATTGTAGGATCCTCCAAGCCAGAAATGTTTATAATTAATCTAGCCGTCCACAGAAATGGAGAATGAACTCTAGTGTCAGAGATCTGCTCTCATCAGTCTCATGAATAATGCCATGGTGATGTGTTATGTCCATTTAAGACAAATCTTGCAAATCAGGCCTGGCAGGGTCTCTGGTCAGGCAGATGATGGTGGTCTCAGAGGAGGTGTTTCTGGTTGACTCCAAGTTCTATCATTTAGGTTGCTGTCTCCCTTAAGTTGTGGGACTGAGAGCTGACAAGATTCTGTGGCACTAGAGATAAGATGGTACTTGAGAATAGAATTTAAACAATTTATTTCCGTATTTTGGATTTACAATTGAGATTTCACCACACAAATTTAGTTTAGGAATGTTTAAGTAGGAGCTGGAAAGATTGCTCAGTGGTTAAGAGCATACATTTTTGCACAAGATCCAGAATTGTCCCCCCATGGTAGCTCACAACTGTCTGTAACTCAGGATATCTGAAACTCTCTTCTGTCCTCCACAGGTCCCGGGCACACAGATGGTACACACACATACATGCAGGCAAAATTCTCCTATACATAAAAACATAAATAAATCTTTAAAAGGTAATGTTTCAGGTAAAACAAAAGCATTATTTTGCCTATCTTCAAACATTTAAAAAACCCTTAGAAGCTGGTCGCAATATTACCAGTGCCAATCACTGACCTCTTGAGGATAGTCTTTTTTTGGTGGGGTCAGGTAGAACAACTGTATTAAATATTATATTTGCTGTTACATTCTGACAGTGCTACATAGGGTTACATATGCATTTTTCTCGGGTGAAGCATGAACCTAATAACTTTTAATAGATTTTAATAAAATCTAGGAATCAGATATTGAGGGTAAAAGCTGAAAGATCAGAGAAGCACAGCAGCCAGACACTAGAGACTTCTTGTCTCTATGAAATCTCAGACCAAATAGAGCATCCCATCTCTCTGAATCCTCAGATTGAATGGACCCAAGATCCTGTCTCCACCCACCTTATATTATTGTCTCCACCTCCTAGTGCTGGGAATAAAGGTGTGAGCCTCCCATAAGCTAGGATCAAAGGCTTGAGCTTCTCATGTGCTTGGATCAAAGACTTGATCCTCCCTTCCAAGTGCTGGGATTAAAGGTTGTTCCACCACTGCCTGGCCTCTATGGTTAACTAGTGGCTAGCTCTGCACTCTGATCTCCAGGCAAGCTTTATTTGTCACAACATAAACAAAATATCAGTGTTTTTTTCATAGTCACTTTTTGTATGTACACTATCACTCTTGAGTCATTTCAAATTCCTGAAACATTTTATTATGGAACATTCTTTGGAGACTTATAGGTAATCCTTTCTCCATAAAATCTTCAACTGATCATGAATCTTCACCTTATCATACAGGAAATTAAGCTGGGTTCATAAATGAACATATTTATACTTTTAATGCTTCATATTGATGATATAGTGAGTAGATCTATGAGCTCATTTTATATTGTTTCAGATCCATGACAGAAACAGATGGATCTATGACATAGTCATATATTAAGGTTTCAGATCTATGGTATAAGCAGGTGGATTTGTGAACTAGCCATATTTCCCCTCATAATTCCTGTTTTCAATGTTTGGTTAAAAAAAGAGAAGCATCAAGTTTTTACAGCTAGAGGAAAATGTAGCTGCAAAGATTACAATTGTAATCAGAAGGCATGGGAAGTGGGTATGAGAGAGTACCAGATAGAAAGGTGGCCTTGGGACAACCAGGCAAGGGAAACTATCTTATCAACGGAAGCATCCATTTTGTATTAATGACCTCAATGTGAAATAAACTAGCTTTGCATTTAAGCCATTATAAATTTTGTAACTCACTACTATAAACAAGCACTCTTCAATCCCTTTGCCTTTTGA